>NC_046315.1:53025466-53740496 GCF_009819535.1 Lacerta agilis
TCTATATAATTGTCACCACTCAGATTAATTACATCTCCTTACCTCTCACAATTAATTGGCTTTGGTGCTCCACAGCTGCTGCATCATTTCGAGCTATACAGGTATAATTCCCATTGTGCATGAGGGAAAGATTAGAAATCCTTAAGGAGCTGGTGAAGTCAATGTTGTCAATGGTCACCCCAAGACTGGCTGGGATTGGTCTGCCATCTTTCTGCCAGGTGATTGTGATTGGCAAATCCCCTGAGACCACAACACATGGAATGAAGACTCGCTGTCCAATGGAGAACCTTGGAAACTCAAAGGGCTGGATGAAAGGTGGTACTGAAACAAAAAGAAGAAGGAAATGCTATTCATTAAATAACTGCGAGTGTGTTGACATTTTTGAAAATGTTGTGAAATAAAGTGATCATAAACTAGACAGCTGGCATGTAATGTAATACATAACAGTAAGAAGGTTTTAGTATACCATTTTTAAATAAAATAATTAATTCCCAAATGCCTAATATTAAGGTGATTAGCCATAAAATGCTGATGTTTTCCAAATCAGTGATTTCATACCTTTTGTTTCTCCCTGAAGTTCTCCAGAAAAAGCTCCTTTTAAAAATAGATTTGGGTTTAAGGCAATAGTGGAATTGTTAAAACTGCTGCAACCCTACACACACCCATCTGTGAGCAAGTCCTATTGAACTCTGCAAAGAATGACTCTTCGAACTGCACTGCTTCTATATTGGAATGTGAAGCTTTCGCAGTCATGACTGAGCTCAGAATCTGAAGGGCTAGCTAATAAGGCCTGAGGAACCTACATGCAACATGGCTTGGCTTATCCTCAGTCATCTACAACTTCCATGATGTGATATGTAACACAGGTTCCCGGACACAGCAGCATTTGAGCAAAGCTTCTGCAGCTGTTGCTTTTAAAGGTGGTTATGAATGGAAATTGTTGATGGGAAACTAGAATAATATCTGAGGAGACACCAAGCCATATGAGCTCTTATGCACTGGTGTTTTTGTAGACAAGACTGGGATGCTTCACATTCACTGAAATGTGTGAAGCCAGACCAAACACAATTCCTGGCTCCCGATGATGCAAGTATGACTTTCCTTTACCTTTTACAGTCACATGCACACTCTGGCTGGTGGACAGCTGGGGCTGAACGAGAACATTGCATGTGTATTCGCCCTCATCCACTTCCTTCTGCACATCGGAGAGCTTCAACGTTCCGTTGTTTTCAAACGCTACTTGGCGATGGTTGAAAGGGAGCAGGTTAGAATTCTTGTACCACTTGATTGAGTAGTATGGATAACCAATGACACGGCAGTGAATGAAGGTATCCCGCCCGGCTATTGCTGTAATGTTTTTCATTGGTCGGATGCTTGCTGGCCCTGTAAAGGTAAAAGGAAACTCTTGAAAATAATTTAAGGCTGTATTTAAGCAGAGGAAATATTAATTTCTTCTAAATATACAATTCTTTTAGATACTGGAAATCACAGCCTGTGACAGTTTTTACTTCAAAGAGCCACTTAAGGGGTCTTCCTAATCGTTTGGTGCTTTTTAGTTTTTCTAGCCCTACAGCAGGCACACTAATTAACTCTTCTACTATGTGCCTGCATCCCTGGAATACACACATGATAAAAATCTGAGCTGAATTACAAATTAAAGGCTGCTGAAGATTTAATTAATGTCAGATATAGGAGGGGAAGAAAAAACAAAGCTGAACCAGTAGTCTAGTATTTTTGAGATCATCAAACAACTTAATGCTCATTTTGATTTATGCAGAGTAATCGGCATTATGCCACATAGAAATAAACCAAAATGTCTTATATACATAGATAGCAACAGCAAATGTGGGATCTCCAAAGGAAGAAAAAGACATGCAAGCAAAAACAAACAAAAAACAAAACACATTGAAAACACATTGAAAAATATTAGCTGAATTGATTAGTAGAGGGAGACAGTTTTATATTATATTGACAGTGCAATCCTACGCATTTGTATTCAGAAATAAGCCTCCTCTGTGAGAGTTATTCTGAGGAAGGACAGTGCTTGGGATTATAGTCAGAGTGATATATTAGTAATATATTAGTTTCTAGATGAGATTGCAGAGAAAAATGGAAACAGCATTAAAGAAGTCATTGTTAAGCATTCCATGGCAAAGCTCATAGCATGCAGTCATCTTCTCCTTTACTACAATGAGTTGAATTTGTTTGTTGTTTTTGGAGGAGCTGATTTGACAAGCACCTCTTACGTTTATTCGAGCCTGGTACAGGACGACTCCAGCAGAGTTGTTGGCAGTACAACGATAGACCCCGCCATCTCGGACCTGAGTACTGGAGATATTCAGGTAGCTGACCACATTTCCCTCAGAGGTGATGATCTGGCTGATCCGGTGGTTGCCATCTTTAATTATGGGATCTTCATCTAATGTCCATGTGATTGTAGGAAGAGGTGTTCCCTTCACATTACACATTAAGGAAACACCCTCTCCTGGACTTACCACCTTCTCACTGAAGGCAGAAATTATTTTGGGAGTTCCATCTACAGGGTGGGAAAAAAGAATCTAAGTCAACTGGGATGCCTACAAAGGAAATGCACATATTGAGCATTTTAGGGTTTTTTAATTGCTACTAAAATGGGGGGCGGACGGACCAATCAAGACCAAAAAGAGGCATAGCTCTATTCCTTCTGCTCTCTCCCAAGCCTCTCCACATTTCCCCCCGACACCACAATTTCTCACTTTCACACATTCCAATTACCTGACAATGCTACCAATCAAGCTCAAGTTCAAATGGCACGTAATGCCAAACCAAAGTTTATTGCAGCATAGCAACAGGAGCAAAATGGCCGAGTGCCAAAGGTTGTTAGAAGACCCCTGTTCCTGTACCTGAGCTACAATTCCCAGATAGTTTAGCAATCAATCCTTTTTCCTGAGTAACTCCAGAATTATAGCTCTGTGAGGAGAACATGGTTCTTAAATAGCACTCTCAGAATACTACAGTTTCCGGGATTCTTTAGGGGAAAGCCATGATGGTTTAAAGTGGTATCATAGTGCTTTAAATATACGTGTGGATATGACCGTGGTCAAAGGTAACAAAAGTGCTAGGCAGCTCAAACTGCCAGAATGTTCCATGCTGACATAACCAGACTAGTTGTCAATCTTAATCAATAATCCTCATAACCTTCATGGAACGTGACAAGCACAAAGTGCTCTTTGAATACATAAGCACTCTCTGCTCATTCTGTGAATGCACAGGCCTACAGCTAACTGATGGACTGCTTTAATTGCTCTGAGCCCTTGTTTCATTTTGTCTAAGCTGAAGGGCAGAGACACACAGCTCTTGCCAGGTAAAAAGGAGCATGTGAGCTGCAAGTGTCACATATTGACAGGAGGACGATGATGGGTGGAGTGGAGTAGCAGTGCTGCCTCTTAGTGCAGAGCTAGGTCATCGAGCCTGAGCTTCCACATCCACTGCCCACCATGAACTACTATGGCAGGATTGGCAGCAACAGCAGCAGGTAAGTTCTATGCTTATGGTAATATTTTATTCTCTTGTTAATTATGCTATTTTAAATGGGCATTTTATATTTGACTTCCTTTCTTGTTAGCTCTATTGCATTCAAATAAAACATTAATAATCTTTTAGTTTCCTGTTAACTATGTTGCTTTTATTGTATACTTTGTATCTGATTTTCTTCAGTAATGTTTTATTCTTGATTGTTTCGTGTGATGCCTTGATGTGTTGTAAATCTCTTTGAGATTTTTTTTCTTAAAGATATAAAGCAGTATGGAAATGAAAATCATTATCATCATCTGCTCTGCACCATGATCCACAAGTGACTTCAGCACTTGGATATTTTCCGCAGACTAAAACATGAAAACATTCCAACAGGGGCATCCGGTCAGATCCTGATCCATTCACCTGCTTTCTTTCCCCACTCTTGCTTGATTCTAATCCTATTTAAAGAAGTGAGGCAGTAGAGCAAAAAGTGTTTATGCCCGACTCCTTGGTGTGTTGGTGCGCGCGCGCACTCACACACACACACACACACAGACACCCACCACCTCCCACCCTCTCTCTGTGCATTAGCGCCGTTATATCTCAGAAGACAAAAAAACCCCAACAGGCTCTTTATCCTGAATGGGAACTGACACACGACAAATAAATCAGGGAACATGCTCAGTCTGCACCTCTGCACCCCTCACCAGTGCAAGGTTAAAAAAAAAATACAGTGACAGGCTTTTTTCAGATGAAAGTAGACATTATTTTCCCAGTGAGACCTGAGTGTCTTTGAAATCATTCCTGCTGTCGGTCTCTGATAACCAGCACTCTCTCGACATCATTATAGATGATCAATATGCTCCTTAGGCTCTCTTAGACACAGGAGATGGTTGCTGAGGTAACTAGGCCTAGGCAGGTAATCTCTTCCTTTCTTTTTCTCTCACTACTCTAAAAATAGTGGGCATGCCATGGGCTGCACTGTAGCCTCATACTTTCTAGACAAATTGATTACTTTCTTCACTTGATTATTATGTGGAACAAGGTGTCAGTTACATATTATGATTGCCACTGTTTCAATAGACGTTTGATCTACCGAAGAAAAAAAGTTGGGGGTGAAATGTAAATAACAAAACGTGGGGATTTCTTGCACTCATAAGGTTTGTTTGTAACCACAAGAATATTGTGGTTTTGTTGGTGATTCTGTTTAACACTAAAGACTGAAGGCTTTATTTTCTAAGACAGATATTTGCTAATTCTCACATTTTATTCTTACATCCATTGTCCTGTTCCAGTGTATCTTATGCATTTAAAAATATGTATTTTTTTTAAAAAAAGAATAAAACAAAACTTTTATTTATTTGCCACCTCTGTGGGTAAAGCCCACGTGATAAACACATAATATCACTGTTATCAGGGTTGCTCTTACTACTAAGCAACCTAGGCAGGTACATGGACTTGGACTTTAAGGCAACAGTGATTTTGAAAAGGGGTGTGATCAGAGAGACTCTTCCCTTCTCAGTACTGGACTTAGTAGGGGCAAGACAAAGGCAACCACGGCATTTGGAGAGAGATGGTAGGCACAGAAGTCATTATTGGCCTATCCTATTGGCACCATATTGTTATTTTGGTACCATCAGAACCAAATGTACAGGCTAGATGATGTAAACAGCAGAATGTGCTTCTATCACAGTTCATCTATGCCATCTGGATATTATTCATTCTCTCGCTGCCAGGCCCTGGTATCACATATTTCCCATAAATAATTGGGGAAGTTAAAAATGTAAAATAAGAAGTTCGGTTAGGCTCACCCCCGAGGGGATTGATTGGTGCAAGTCAATAATGCATCTGCACCTTATAGAGCAATGCTAATGAAACCCCAAGTTTCACGTTGCCCTATATAGCTAACAGTCCTATGCACACTTACCTGGGAATAAATCTTTTTGAACACAATGAGACTTGCTTCTGAGTATTTACATAGGATTTGATGCATAGGATTTGGCTGTTAGCCAAGCTGCGATGCAATAGACACACACAATCCCACACCTGCTGGCACCCACACAATCCCACACACTGTAGTAGCCATCCAATCTCACAGGTCTCAGTTCTCATCTTCCCCCTTCCATTCGCAACAACACTCGTTTGCTGAATGTGATTTTCCATTTGGCTACAAGCACCAAGTCAGTGAGGAAGATGCTTCTCTGCCTACTCTGCTGCCCTATAAGCCACTTAAATGCAAAACTGAGATGCAAGAAATAAATAAATATGTAAACATGCTCATTCTGCACCTCTGCCCAGAAAACTATTCCGGCTTTTCATCTACAACCTTGAAAGCAAGCCTAAGTATTCAAAAATTAGACAGAAAGCATGGCACAGTTTAAGAATTATTTTAACAATGGTTACTATGGCTGCATTCACTAGGCAGTTCCTTCCATTTCCCTGCCATTTCTTTGTTAAATTCTGCATTATATCCGAGCTTTCACATGACATAAAAGCCACTTTCAGAAAACTAATGAAATATAGTGTGTGTTTAGCATTCGTTTCTGTTATTGGATTCCAGAAAAAAAAATCCAACTGCAGACCCTTAACCTGGAAAACTGTGGGAGTGAATTGACAGAATATGGGGTGGAACACCAGCATACAGTTTCCCCCCTGCTGTTTTCATGGAGGAATAGAAGTATGCATGCACAGAAAGCATAGGGGAACGCAACGTTGCCCAATCGCTGTGTCATGCCATGCCCAGTGGTATAAATTATATCGAGCACAACATGCTGGTACATTGGTCAAAAAGCCACTGTCTCATAACACAATGGGTACTGCAGTGTGAAAGGAATATTAAAAAACACAACATAAACTCTAGCATTACAATTTGGAAAAATAACTCACTATTCCCCACGTCTGAATGCACCCTAAACCATTTGACTTCTGGACACCAATTTTCCAGGCTCTGCTCACAGCAGATGCACCTATCAGCCCCACCTACTTCTGCAACTATTAACTTCCAAGACGTGATCAGTTGGGTTGTCACTACAATGCACATTTCTATATCGAGTTTTTGAAAATACACAGGGCTGACCTTCTAGCACCACCTGAACGTAGTCTTGTGCGGACATCTTGTCTTTGCGTACAAAGCACTGGTATGCCCCACCATCGCTTTTGGCCATGCCATCCATAATAAGGGTTTCATGATTGATTCCAATGATCCTGACGTTATTCCCAGTGTTGATGACTTCACCATTTCGGTACCAGAAGAGTTCGTGGTCCTCTGTTCCAGACACGCTGCAGGACAAGGACACTTGGCTACCAACACTGCTCTTCACTTTCCGCGGACTGATAGTGGCTTTTAGAGGCTCTACAGATTCAAGAGGAAAGGAAAGAGGCAATTAGGAAAAACAGACGAGTTTGTATTAGAAAGATGGTGTGGGAAACAGATTGGTAGGTGATGCAGTGAGCTATAGCCAATGGTGTATTGTGTGGAGCTGGCTCTAGGGTTTTGTGAGCCCCATGGACTCACAAAGAAGAAAAAAAGCCTTTTGAAGTGGGATCCCTTCCCATTTGGCTCCTCCTTGGCAGTGGGTTGTAAAGAATGGCCCTATAAATGTACATAATGCTTTCCTTTACCACCCCAGAACATTAATTTCAAAGCATCTATTAGAAGAAGATGCTCGCAGGCAAAGGATATTACTTTGAGGCAGCACCTGAGACGGCACCCAAAATCCCTGATAATTTTGTTGAGGAGAAATCCTAGTGAAAAGCAGGAATTAAATAATCCTGTGAATAGGTACATTGAGCAGAGCAATTCTGAGGGATACCAGGAGAGACACTATGATGGCAGCCATTTTAAGTTTGGTTGTAGGAGTTGCACAGTGTTAGACAAAATGTGTTTCTTCCACACTACAGTCTCCTGGTGCATATCTCCGAGCAGTTAATTAAATATTTTTGCTGTTTGGGTCTTTAATGCAAAGGCGGGGTATAACACTAGAGTAGTTGCCACAAACAGGGTTACCTTGTAAAGCGTGAAGCAATTCTCACTCTCGGCTATTATCAGTATACTACCCCTAGCAACAAGCAATGGAAAGCATGCATCGTCCATTACAGCGTAACTCCTCTTTCAATGTTGCCAATAACAAAGAGTGCTAAATATGTGGAGAAAGCAAGACTGTATCTTCTGCTTCAAACTCTGACATTTCACTCCTCGCTCACACCCCACGGGCACCTGCACACCAAGCATATCTTGGGCAAAGGGGGAGCCTACTTCCATGCAGGGTTCCCAATTGTGTGAAATTCTACCTATGTTCTCAGCTAAGCTTCCCTTTTGCACTCATCACACTCAATAGACAGACTGTAGGGGGCAACATAGGGGCTGAGGCCAGGAGGTGTTCTTCCACTCCCAATTCTTGTGTCTGTGCATGGACACCAAAGAGGCTTGAATAGCATGTCCCACTATCTGAACACAGGAATTCATTTGTTAGGTGAGCACTTAACACAATGAGCGATTTCCATTGATTCCTATGGGGAGATTTCTATGGGGAGATTTCTAATGCATTCTTAATCATGAAATTTTGGCCACAAAATGATGGAAAAACCCAGGAAAACCTAGTTTGCAAAAGGCAAACAAGGAAGGGTGAAATGCTCTCTTATTTGTCCGCTCTCTCTCCCCCTTCTTCGCCCCCTCCCACTATTGTTTCTGGTATAATGGCTGCCGTGGACCAGCAAAATAACCCAAGGATAAAATGGCAATTCCGCACTGACCTCACTATAAAGAGAACCACATGGATTGCATTTGTAAATTATGAATTAAGGTTGCATTCCAATACACACTTATCTGGAACTAAGTTCCATTGAACTTAGTGGGTGGTAACTAACTCATCATAGGATTGTGCTGTTGGAAGCCTCCACTCTCCAATATTTTAATTTTTCCCTATTAAGCAAAAACTAACATGCCACATGTGTTTGCCATGACAGCACCCCCCCCCCTGCACTCCCAGGTGATAAACTCCAGCGCTCTATGATGCACTTACGTTTTACGTGCAAGCGACCTATCACCTCGGCTGTGCCGTAATTGTTCCACACCTCGCACACGTAGTTGCCTGAGTCCGAGGAGCGCGTGTTTTCTATCAGCAGGCCTGTCACTGTTGGCCGGAACCTGCTGTCAGGCTCCCAGGGTACATTGTCCTTCAGCCAGCGGTACTTTGGTGCTGGGTGCCCAGATGCTTTGCAAGGCAGCTCCACTCGCTGTCCCGCCATGGCTTTACGGTGGTCAAACCCATCCAAGATAGATGGAGCCGAGTTTGCTGGGTCTAAAAAGAAAAGAAAGATAGATAGTTGTTTCTTAGGGCCACAATATTTTAGATGAGGAACCATCTAAATTCTTCTTCTTCTAGAGCATAGGTTTTCAACCAATGGGTAGAGACCCACAGGTGGGTTGTAAGGCCACACCAGGTGGGTCATAGCAAAGTTGATGCCACCATGTTGGCTTCCAGCTTAGGCTGACCAGACATGTATCTCCCAACTACAACACATTCTACTGATGAGATGCTCATTTTATCAGTTTACATGTGTGCTGCAATGTCACAGGAGAAAGGCACAAGCTATTTTTTTTAAAAGGTACGTATTTCTGGCCAACCACATGCTCATGCCTTTCTCCTGCCACACTGCCAGCCTACTTTTCATTTAGAAGTAATGCTGAGCAGTATGCATATACTGGCACTATTAAGTATAAATCAAAAATGAAAAAGTTAAAGTGAGTCCTATGTTGCACCTTTGGATTCAATGTTGGGTCTTGGAACTGGACTGGTTAAAGACCTCTCTGTTCTAGAGGAATCAGTCACCTGCTTTGTCTCCTCTCCCATTGCTGTGCTATTAAAAGCTGGGGATCATTGGTTTAACAGCATAACAAGGGTTATTTCCATGAGAGATTAGGAGCCCAGTAGAGCCACATGAAATTGGCTGCCTTCGCAATAAGGATCAGCTTTATTTTCTCATCCTCTGGCCCACCCCCTGACCTGAGTTCAGAGAGAGCCCACTATATCTGACCTTCTAGCTAATGATGTAGAGGTGGGAACAACTATAAAATCTTATTGTTCAATCTCCCCCCCCCCCAGACTAGGTAACAAAAGTCTGAAGGAAATGTTGTTAGCAAAATTTGTGTTTCGCAAAAGGTTTCCACTAGCACAAACTGTTACAATCCTCATCCACCGACCATAGCTCTCCATCCAAATAATGTCACATATCTGTCTTAGGGTTGGTTCCATTTGCCTTAAGAACAGGCATAAGCAAACTGGGCCCTCCAGATGTTTTGGGACTACAACTCCCATCATCCCTAGCTAACAGGACCAGTGGTCAGGGATGGTGGGAATTGTAGTCTTAAAACATCTGGGGGCCCCAGTTTGCCAATGCCTGCTTAAGAATGAAGCTTGTGTTTATCTATTCATCCTTGGAAACACAATGAATCAATTCATTCCAGAGTCTCAAATTCATTGGAAGGGATTGTGATCTAGTCTGTCAAACATGCAGTCTAAATAAAAACCTTGCTTTGGGGCATGGAAGACTGCAAAAGCTCATTAAGGCATTCCTCATTGCAGGAGTGTGATTTTCCTTTTTCAGAAGATTGTTCCTACGTATAACATCATAAACAGCTATTTTTAGACAAACAGGCACCTTTCCCTCTTCCATTGACTTTGACAGCTTTTCTAGTTTGTTAAGAATGGACTCAACTCAGTATGGTAGAGATCACCCATGCAGCATATCACTCTTTCCAAAACTTGCCTCTCCACTTGCCACAAATTTCCTGTTTTAACCAGGGCTGCCACTTCTCCTTTGCCACCATTTTGCTACCCCTTTCATTTCTCCGGAATTTGGGGGTTCCTTGGCAAATGAAGTGCACAGCAGCAACTGTTAAATGAGGGGTAGAGAACCTGTGGCCTTTTGGATGTTCATGGACTCGCAAACCCTTAAGCCTGCATGGCCAATGGCTAGAGACAATTGGAGATCTGTAGTTTCCCACTACTACCATAAGCAGATCTGGATCCCCCAAGGATGTCTACCTTCAAGCTGCTAGACAAACAACTTCTCAGTCTAAAAGAGAAAAGCAAAATTTCCCCCCAAAGGCTAGATCTTGGGCAGACACAAAACAATGAAGTACTTCCCATTCACCAAGTGTCATGTCGTACCTGATACAAAAAGTCTAGCACTGTTGCTCTGTCGTGTTTCTCCAGTGTATCTGTGCCGTGTGATACATCGGTAGTTATACAATCCATCTTCATTCTGTACATCTATAATATACAAGGCTCCCGTGGATGTGATGAGAAATCTAGATCCTGAAAGACATGAGAATATGTGGAGTTTTACGAATTAGGAAAGCTTTGTGACTCTCCTACCCTGAAGAACTGCAAATTTTCCTGTCAAACACCCAAAATGCACATTATTGTCAATGATTAGACTCATAAATGATCAGTCGGTGTGTCACTACCTATCTTTAACTCAACGGCACTTCCTAAAGAAATATCATTTTAAAACAACAACAACACACACAGTATATTGTGGAATCACTCGAGAAAGATATAATTAATTCAGTATTCATCACTGCTGCAGCGCAGAGAGTGTAAAGATATTTTAAATAAAATGGAAGAGGGGAATGAAATTACTTATTAGATGTGAGTCAGCCAGTGAAAAATATAAAAGCATATTATTTTATGTTAGCACTAAACCTGAGTATGAGATATATCATAATTAAATGGGCTGATATACATAATTACATATGATGATATGAATAATAAAGTCGTATCAGACCACATCAGACTCATTATATGAAAAAAGGAAAGAAAGTTTGGAATTAGAATGTGGAGGGAAGAAAAAGCCAATGATACTAAACTTTTATGTAACATTTGTATGCTGCCTTTTCTCCAATGTGCTTTGGGCAACGTACATAGAATTTATCTTAATATTATTCTAACCACCACTCTGTGAGGCTAGGTACTGTGGAAATATAGTGACTGGCCCAAAGCGATCCAGTGAGTTTTGTGATTGAATGGAGGTTTAAACTTGGGTTTTCCTAGATCCAAGTCCCACATCCCATCCATTAAACAGCTGTAGAAAAATTCAAGAAGAAAGCCACAGCAGGATGACAACTAGAGTTTTGCAAATGAATTCACCAATTGTAGAAAATAGCCCTGATCATTCTGATTGTCTGAAATGGCCTGTGTGACTGATCCAAGAAGTAGACAAAGAACAATTTCACGCTTTCTACTTTCTGCAAAGTACCAGCCACAGATATAGGAAAAACAATGGCCAGAAACAGAATTCTAAAAAGGTTCTTATAATTAAGGGTTGTTGTTTTTCCAGGAATATTTCTGTCTGCATTCCCTGAAACCACTCATTTTGGCCCCCAAACTGAAACCGGAGAACATCCAGTGCAGCCCTATATGGTATATATGTACCACAAAAGCCCTGTTGGGCTATTTTTCTTTCAGCACTGCTTCTGCTCCCTGTCTAGTTCCAGCCCCTGCCAGCCATCTTCCACACAGCCCACCCACTGGACCCCTACCCACAGAGGGGAAACATGCATAAGCTGTCCCTGCAATTATTGCCACATGTCCTTCATCCCCAACCGTCTTTGGATTGGTCTGCCAATAGTCATTCCTTCTTCCTAGGGAACCCTGGAGAAGTATTTCTGCCAGGGATCTCAGCATCCAACAAGGTGCATAAAACCTTTACATTCTGTATGCAACATCAACCTTTTTGCCTTATCCTCGTTAAAATGATGTCAGCCAGACATTAATAGCTATTGCCACATGTCACAGTTAAATCTGGCAGCATCCAATTCTCACCAATAGGCACTGTTTAGAACTGCACGCATCTTTCCTTATTTTTCTTAACAGATTTTACATACTTACATAAGGCTTGAACAACCAGCTCTGCTAAAACATAAAATGCTAGACATAAAAGATGACAGAAAAAATAGAAAGGGAAAACCTATGTAATTTCTGATAGAAAACATTTTCATTAAAGCTGACAGCTTGTCAAGTATGACAAAACCCAAGTGCTGAACATTTTGGGTGCTGTACTTCAAATTAGAAAAGCCGCATGGATAGAAACAATATTTATTATCCTGTTGATCTTGGAAAGTGCTTTATTCTCAAAGCATATTTAATCTAATCAGTCTTCATTTGCTATAACAAAATCTATTATTAAACTTGTCCGCATCACATACGAAATGAAAACTTTTTAAAATCAAAGCTGTGGTTTTTTTTGTCCCCAGAGAAATCTAAGCTCATTTGCCTCTTTTGCTGTTTGCAACAATTAAGAGAAGGTGGCAAACTTATCCAACAACCAGCTGTGCAAAAAAATACACGCCAAATGTCACAGTTTAGATTTACCTTGCTTTTACAACAATTATTGAGCATGCAGCCACCCAGACAATAAAGGGTAAGAATTATGGCCATAGGTTCTTCCCTGGCTTGGATATAATCTGATCTATGGGGTGGGGGGGGGACTCTTCCTTCCCTGCATTCCCAACGATACACAGACCACCCCATTCATTTTCCTACTGCTTCTGCAGCAAAGTCAAAGAAGGGAAGTCTCCATTTCTCTCTTTCTCACTCCTCCTTTCATCCCCAATATTGGAAGGGAAGGGGTTGAGTTTGAAAGGGGGGAGAGACAGCAAGACCTCCCTTCCCCAGCATGCATTTTTGTAATGAATGGAGAAACATAGCAAACTGAGTCAGACTGTTGCTTCAGCTAACTCAGTACTGTCTGCACTGAGTGGAAGTGGCTCTTCAGGCAGGGTGGGTGACTCTGTTCCACCACACCAGTCACTACTGGGTATAGGAGAGGGTGTTTCCACAGCCTGCATAACTTCCTTTCTCTTTTGAGAGACACCACATCCTTGCCAATTGCTTACCACTGACCAACAAATACTTTTCCATCCATCCATGCCTTCTACCACTTGGGTCCACACAAATGTTATCTTATTTATTTTTGGGTGTGGGTATGGGTGTTCTGCAACATGTCATTGACGCAAAAATAGTGCATTAGTGGTGAATTTACACTGGATCATGC
This sequence comes from Lacerta agilis, assembly GCF_009819535.1. Classification (NCBI taxonomy): domain Eukaryota; kingdom Metazoa; phylum Chordata; class Lepidosauria; order Squamata; family Lacertidae; genus Lacerta; species Lacerta agilis. Next base: position 53,039,021 of record NC_046315.1, read on the forward strand.
ACACATCACTCTATTTTATTAGTTGCTCTGCAATGCTTTCCCCAATGTTAGCACATTATTGCCATCTGGAGGGGCATGATGACACGCTAGTGCAACAAAAGCAAGGCGTTGGGAACCGCACAGAACATCTGTGGTATGAAAAGTTGTTTTACTTCAGCAGGTAGCTATGGGATATGCACAAATTGGAAACAAAGCAGTATGCTCCCTCCAAAACTTTTGTAGACGTGAACAATATAGAAAGCGGGCTCACATATAACCGACTAAATGCACAGGATTTTTTATTTTTATTTTTAAGTGCAGCATGCTTATGACTCATCTTGGTTTACTACATGGAAGGAAATGTCTACAGACAAGACTCCATTTATGGGGGATATGTTCCAAGACACTGCATGCTGAAGCAAAACCGCGTATATTGGGTACACCACTGAAAAAGCCTGAAAACACCCTCTTAACCCCTGGAAACCCTTTTAAAAAACCAAAAAATACACCGAACTCCACTACAATTGATCCCTCCAAACCTCCTTGCTCAAACTGTAATGCACAGGCTCCTGGAATTGCTAGGTGCTATTTTTGCACCATTTTTGCACTCTTTTAGGGCTGTTTCCCCCCCCCCCATTCCGTGCCACTTCTGGGTTCACAGCAATGTGTGCATGCACAGTCAAATGTGCCTTGAATGCTCTTAAATGGGAAATTCCCTGTCAAATGCCAATCTTTGTTCACTTGGGAGCATCAATATGTTTGCTTTCGGTTATCCTATGGCACAAATATGAGGCAAATGAATTGGTGATGGAGTGAGTGAAAACTGTCCATCATTGCTCCAGATATTTACAAGATCCTTGTTGATTTCTTTGCCAGCTTTGCAGCATGTTTGATATATGAAGTTACACACATAACATGAAAGTGGAGGAGCTCGCAGCAGCAGGAGCTACATCTTGGAAAACACGTAAAGGAGGATGAGAAAGAGTTACACAACAGATGAACTTTATGAGCCTTCCCAGCACTAGGGATTCCCGGAATCATGTTAGCTGTGTACAGTAGAAACACATGAGATGCAAAGAACTGTGCCGCTAGCTGTGCATGCCTGGATGGGCCTTGGGCCTGTGAATCTTTAACAGCAGCCTGCCATTTCAATTCCAATGAGTGAGCCACATTGGATTTTCTCAGAAAAAAAAGCTTCCCTGAAAAAAACACCAGGAAATAGACCAGCCTATGTCCAAAACAATCCAAATTTGACCACCACCATCCCTGACCCACCCACACCCCAAGGGCAGCAGACACTGAACAGGCCACATGGTCTGTCCTCCGGTGCCTTGCAGCTATTTCCCACCCCCAGCATCTACTACCCAAGGCAGCCACCTCAAACTGTCTAATGATAGGGCTGGCCCTGATAAAGCAAGATTATCTGGGGTCCAACTAATGTTCATTGTATCTTTCTAGATACAGACTGGTCACCTCACATGTGAACTTTTTAAATTCAAGTTTAGGTCTAGCATTGGCAAGTCCTGGCTTAACATGGCTACCCAGCAGTCAAGTAAATTATCAATAATCAACGTGATCATATACAAGGTTTTTAATGCAAATCATTAGCTTGTGTAATACCAAAAATTAAAATAAAATATTGCAGGCCTAAGTAATAAAGTTTGGTGGGGGGGGGACTTTCTGCTTCACTTGTGTCCTGTCCAATTGTTCACATGGATTATTAATAAAACAGCATTTGAACATTTCACAGCAAACTTCTGAAAACTGAGAATATATTTAGACTGTGATGTTAAGTATTCCTTATCCAACTCTAAGCTTCATTTTTTATTTTTTTTTGCCTCGACAGTCATGCTGTTACTCTTTGAATATGGGTGAGGTTATCCTCCAGAAGGCTTAAAGTACCATATTTGATTTTCACTTAGCAGGAAATAAAGTTCATGGTTTTATGTTATAGCAAACTAAATTAGGTTGATAGCAATTAAAAGAGCAGATGGTTCCTTTAGCCAGGTGCCAAACTGTTAACACTTGCATACTCAAACTCTTATCAGCTGTCCCTGTCACTTTCAACTTTCAGGATAGTATTTCCTAGTAAAATTGCTGACATTTTCTTTATCTGGATGTACAGAAGTATTCACAACACCCAAAAGTTTTGAAACAGACCTGCCTGAACAAGATACCAGAATGATAGGACTCCAGAAGGCAAACCAGCACCAAAGTCTGACTATCTAGGGAGAAAGATGGAAAATGACTCGGGAGCAATGACAATTTTAAGCTGCTAATATTGTGCATGTCCCCTTGGTGGTATTGCTTGGATCAGCTGCATAAAGTTCGTAACTGTCCTACTTGTTGAATTACAAAAAAGATCAAACAAAAGAGAGAGAAAATTACCGTCTGCACTTCAAAATTACAACATGAAATTTAATTTAGGCACACAGGGCAGGATTCAGCCAAATAGTTGGGATAGTGGACGCAAGTGCAGCAAGTCCCACTAGCACAACAGGGTTTCCCTCACTCTCATGCTCCCGCTCTCCCTCACGTCAGGTCTGGAGGCTAGGAGAACCCTCAGAACAGCATGAAGGGAGAGGAGAGATTTTTTTTCCTTTGGGTGAGCTGAAATGCTTACCCCAGTTCTAACAGGGCAACATTGAATTCCACCCTTGGTATCCACTGGCACAGGTGGCAGTAGGTGGTCCAGCTCTCTGATGCTGGCAAAAATTCTCTATCTGGGTGCTCCATAATCCCAGGGAAGTATCATGCTGGAGAAGGGTTCAAGACCACCCTTGGCCCCTAGTGGTGCATCTGCTTGGAAGAATTCCCATCCTATTAATGCAGATTCATGAGGTGAATGATGATGAAGATGATGATGATATAGCAAAGTAAAATCATAAATATCATCAACTTGTGTTCAAAAACTGAGCAAAATATGACTGATTTCTCTTTCTTTCTTTCTTTCTTTCTTTCTTTCTTTCTTGTTAGCAGGGAAGAAGTCTGACAAATGAACAGATGAAGGATATCTAACAAGAACAAGAATATAATGCATATTATTTATGCCTCTTGGAAACTCGTAGGTAACAGCAGACATCTACCGAACAGTCCTGAAAATATTATGATGTTTGAAGGCTCTACTAACCAATATATAACAGATGCACCTTAGGCTGCCTGAGTTTCCTCAGTACCATTGATGAATAGGCTTTCTTCAGCCTGCGTGTATGTGTTCTTCAACCCCTACCTGCCTGCTTCAAGGTGCCAGTTTGGCAGCCTATTCACTACAACTGCCATCAGCTTCATACTGTAAAGGTAGATTATTCAGAGCACATCAATCTAGCAGATGCTTTTCTTATTCCCACGCCAAATAAAGCTGCTGAGTTTTATATCACCAACTTTAAGAAGGAGGTTCACTGTGGAAGCCACTTGAAGGATTAAAGTTGGCTCTTTCAAGGTTTTTGCCAATGATTTCCTTTATAAATAATGGTCTAGTGGTAACCAGTAGACAGTGCAGATAAACCCATGGGTTGGCTCCCCCCCATCCCCCTTCACATTGATTGATTTTAGGGGAACTCATTCATCTCTTTCCTGCCCAAACATGTACCAGTAATAGCATTAATATTAGGGGTTGTATTCAATGTAGCACCAAGGTGAATGTTCTGTCAGCACTTGTTCTCTCCCTCTCCTCTACCCACATGCCCCCTAGATCTGTTCTGGGTTTTCTCCAAACCCTCCAGAGAAGGTTTGGGGACAGTGTGGGGTATATGGGTGGGAGAGAGGAGAAAGTCCTATTGCTCTCGCAGTTATTCAGTTGAATGTCACCCCACGCTTCCTGTTACACAAGAAAGGGCCAGCAAGGCTTCTGAATTCCTAAAGATTATAACACCATCAATCATTAGCCTCGATGGATCAAAGAAATCAAGAACACTTCATATGTTGGTACTCTAGTTGCTAATATACATATGATTAGGATAAATCGTAGCCTAATGCAGCCAATAGCTGTAACTTCATTGTAAGTCACCACATATAATCAATACCACATTATAATAATTAGAGCTGCCACAAATTCATAGCCCCATGTGTCTTAAACATATTTGCTTCTTAGCTATTTGGATCACTTCATGGGTAACCACTGAGGTAATGAAGCAACTTATGTTGGACAGAGAGTCTGATTGGGGAATAAAAATGGTTCAGTGCCCATTTTTCCTCGTTTGAAAAAAAGCTTCTTACTTAGCACACACCCCATCAGAAAATTGCTTGGCAGATAATAAACAATCCATGAAATGCAATGTATCAGGATATAAGCATGCACCTTGCACTCATAGAGAAAAGGGTACACAGCAGGTTTCACAGGGCTCTGTTATAACTCTCCCACAACAATCACCTCCACATGTGGTTTACCTTCTGATCTTCTGCAGAAGATGCCAGTCAGTGGACTATAATTTACTATTAAAAATGCCCAACACCTTTGGAAAACCCTACCTGCAATCACTTTTTATGCACCAGGGGCATTGGTTGAGGTCCATGCCCCAGTCTGGGGCCCACTGCCAACCCTTACTGTGACCTGGCCTTGCTCTTCCTCCTGACTCCCTCTCCTAGTGAGCAAGCAACGAGTGGAGTAAAAAGAAGGAACAGTGACCTCTATACACTTTGCCCCCTCTCTCTGGTAGATGGTGCCAATTGGGCCCAAGGAGAACAAAACAATGGGCAGTGGCAACAGTGGAGGAGGTAATTGCACTCAGGGATGCAGTCATAGCATCTTGCTCAATTATTTATAATTTTTCATATATATATATATATATATATATATATATATATATATATATATATTCAATAATTATTCAACCATAATTTTAACGTTTCAAACCCCAACTCCCTTCTCCCTCTTTCTGTGGTTCTTTACATTTCTTCTCATCTTCCTGCATACTCCAAATTATCTCAACATATTCTTTTATATATTCCTGTATATATCCCACATATATTTTGAAACTGCAGGATTTACATTCTGCCAATGTCTTAATCTGTTTACAGTTTGTTTGTAGGACACTCCAAATCCTGGAACTGGTGTTGGCATGAACATATGGTCATTTACTTGTTTATCTAAAGCACTTTTATATTGCTATTCAGCTGAACATGGGAATCTGCTTTTTACTGTGCCAGACCATTGGTCCATACAGCTCAGTATTGTCCAGTGACTGGCAGCAGCTCTCCAGGGTTTCAGGCAGGGGTCTCTTCTATCCCTGCCTAGAGATGCCAGGGATTGAACCTGGGACCTTCTGCATGCAAATCATATGTTCTACCACTGAACTACAACCCTTCCCCAGCTAAAAAGTCTCAAAGAGCAGTTGAGGCAAGACACTATCTTCCCTCTGTCTTACCACGTAAAAAGACATGACACAAAACAAAAAAAGTGATGGGAAGGCAGAAGGAAAAAAGCAACCTTGTGCACTGGTTCAAGATGCAGTGATGAACTGGGATGGAAATAGTACTGGGAGAGAGGAAGCCATAAGGAGTTGTTCTCTCAGCAGAGCCAGTGGAGCCCAGCTCTCCTTCTTCTGTAGCCTGATGTAAGTGGTTGTTGCTATGCGAGGAAGGGAGAGGAAGAGCCATAGTTAGCTAGACACTTGGCAAAGCTAATGTATACTAATGGGTTGGGGGTGGTGTTTGATACTGCAAGCCTATTCTGCCCAACCAATACAGATGTGCTCTCTGAAAATGGTTGAAGAATCCTACATGAAGGGTACTCTGGCACCATTAAGATTCTTTTTTTCAAAAGAAGTTCTACCTTCTAACCTTGGAGATGCGATTTAATATTCAGTGGCAGATGCAGTGTTTAAAAGAAGTTCTTGTAAGGGGGAAATTAGACTTGTACGCGAAGAAAGAGACCGTGATGTTACCAATGTCAACATTTTACATGCCTAAGAAGGGTATTTATGTAAGAAAGCATCCTCTGTATGCATGTCTGAATCCTTAATGTTTCCATGCATGTGATAAATAATGCAAAGTCCCCGTGTGTGATAAAATATGTATGTGATATATTATATATGAATTGAGCTTTAAGTACGGGCAAAACTGTTAACACACAGGCAGTTGTGGAAGTAAAGTTCAGCTATCTGAAATGTTGCGATCAAAAGAGGGACCATGGAAGAATACCCAGCGTGATTTACTGGTCTGTGAATTAAGAATTCATAGCACAGACAGCTGGCCAGTTTGGGTATTTGTGAAGCATAAATAAAGTAAGGACTGATAGGGAATGATTAGAGTGAGGGAGGAAGAAGGGGGGGGGCTACAAAATAAAGATTGCAACAATATAGGCAAAAGTATAAACTTGTCCCGATCCATAGTAATCTCCATCCCAAAAAGAGGGAGGCAGGGTCAGTTTCATCAGGACCCTGGACAGCAACAAGGTTGCTGAATTGACTGCAGGAGCAAGAGGTTCAGACCACAGGTAGCAATCCTTCAGCTGAGAAAGGGAGGACCAACTGTCTCAGCACTGGCTTTCTGTGATTGTCAGAGCTTTATAGTCTGGCTTTGAGTAACAAGACTGAAGACCCACAACCTGAGTAGTGCAATGTGCCACTTAAAGGACCACTGTCCTTTGGTGAAGCCACTGACACCTTCCTTGTAGTGAGGTTTGGGGCTGTGGGGCCTTGGTCAGTGGACCAAGGCACTGCATAGCCTTTTTTGATCCTCAAAGGAATTGGCAGTCCCTTCCTCGATATGAGTAGGCAAAGGGGTGCAGACTGGGTGCAGAATCCAATGCTGGCAGCATAGATACAATGCAGTCAGGGATAACAGATAATAGTCCCTCTGCTCCTCAGAGTTACTACTGCCCAGGTACTCTGAGGAGCCAGGATCTGAGCCTATGGTAATATGTGGGCCTTGTATTAAAGAATTCCAATATTTTTAAAAAACAAGGAATAGAGAGATTTGTAAAGATTTATGGCTCGTTCATGTTAAACCACAGTTTAGCTTAGCATCACATGCAAAACAGCTCACCGAGTCAGACAAGTGATGGGCACAATGTCCCGAAATCAAGTCTGAGGCTTGGCTTGCTCAGTAGATTGAAGCAGAACTGGAAGGGGTCAGAAAGGAGAAAATATTCAGCAAGCACCAAGTCTAACACTGGGAAGGAAGGGGAGTCCTATTAGTAATCACTAACCATGCAACCAATTCAGACTGTACAAGCAATTTGTCCATCAAGCTCCATGAGAAAACTACCAGTTTTGGCTGTTTCTTCTAAACCAGCTGCCACCCCCCATCAAAGTCCAAAAAAAGTGGAAAGCAGATACAATTAATGAAAACCATCATATATATTTTTAGAAAACAGGAAGTAATGATACAAGTACTATAATTTATCCTGATATTATTTTTGATGAGTATCAAACTCTCAGTTCTGTATCTTGAGCTGAAATTCTGCACCCCACTTTTATTTTTGTAACATGTTCTGTTGCATCACTAGGTGAAAGGGGGGTATTGGCATCTGCACAATGATTGACTGAGCAGCCTGATCATTTGCCAAGCATTATTAAAAGCTCCCTGATATCACTCCAGTGCATTGCCCTTTACAAGCTATCAGCCATCAATCCTAGCCGTCAAACGTGATTACCAGCACTTTTTCTGATGCCACTTCCAAGCCATTAGTCTGATCGAAAAGCTGTGTCTTTGTTCCCAAGCATGCGTAAATCTACCATGTTACCACTGCTTCCAAGTTATGTGGCAACTCATTAGCATGTAAATAGCATTTACAGTGTTAATGCTCCACAAGCTCTCATGGAACTATTGCATTAAGCTGGGGTTGGTACCATCTCCAGGGGCCCTGCACAATGTTTCTTAACAGCTAATTTACTGCAAAGGGATTTGAATATGGGATATAGAGTGGTACCCCGGGTTGCGTACGTAATTGGTTCCAGGTTACAGTTCGTAACCCGAAAAGTACACAACCCGAACAAGCGCGCGAAAATCCCAGAAGTAGCAGTTTGCGCATGTGCAAATGACACAGAACACTTCTGCGTATCTGGGTTGCGCTTCTGGGTTACTGGAGTTCGTAACCCGAAAAGTATGTAACCCGGAGTATATGTAACCCGAGGTACGAATGTAGGTTCAAATCCAGCTTCAGGCTGGTGGCTTCACAAACACTGATCTTCAGGTGTATTCTTGGAAAAGAGGGCAACAAGACTATTTGGGCCCATAATGTGCTATATGATGTATGAGAGAGGATTCATTATGCAGAAGAATAAGAAACCTATTAGTCCACTTTAGTCAAAGTCTCAAAAATTGAAAACCAGCATGAGAGCAGAGCTGGCTAGCAGCACTGGTGACATCACATGCCTGATCTAGGAATAGGAACATTACTGGTGTGTGAGGTGGGGTGGAGCCACCCTCCTGACACCTGCATTTCTACTGCTTACCTGGGCCAGGGCAAGGCAGCAGCATGATTCAGGCAGGAGCACTGCTGCCATTCAAGCTTCCCAAAATTCACACACACATTGGAACACAGGTATCTTTCAAATTTCTCATTTCTCCATATTTTCATATTATGAGTTCTCAGCTCATAATATATTAAATGAGCATTTTAGGCTAAAATGCATGCCAAAATACATGTTTAGGGTTTAAAGCATATGAAAACGCATGCTTTGTGACAAAATATATTCAAAAGTAATGCAGCTTTACATGCCACTAAAAAATAAACCCAGAAAGTAATGCAGAAACACAATGGAACGTACTTGGGAATGAACACATGTGAGGCTGATATGTACCAGAAACAGACTGATTCATGCTTAATCTGCCCACTGACATCTGTGCATTGACTTGGATATCTGCACAGGGAAGGCCTACCTGAGTATATATGAAGACTCGCCATCTGTCTTAATTCAGGGATGTTGCAGGACCTTGGCTTGCCAACACCAGAGACAACAGTGGCCTGGCTCAAACACTGATATTCACTGTGCGAGACCATTATTGAAGAGGAGTATTGCCTCCCCCACTCCCATATATTCATATCACCAACTAACAAAACATGCCCCTGTAAAGATGCCTGGTGTCCATGGACTGGGTGGGAATGGGGATTAAGTGAAGAAGTGGCTCCTTGGCCAGTTAGGGCACGTTAGCGGAAATATGCTCCTCGCCCCAAATTAAAGAGGCTTATCGCAACAAATTCTGACAACCTTGCAGTGAATGTACAGGATTCAACTCTTTGTGTATTAGACAACTTTTACTCTGAAAAAAAAAACTTTCTGAAGATAATGTTGCATTATTTAAACAAAAAGATGGTAAGAGACGGGTTGGGCTAGAAGACATTGCAGAATACCCTCAAAAGTAGCAAAAAGTAGGTTAGATTTGAGCTGAGGCAATGGGTAAGGAGTGCTGTCATCTAATAAGGTCTGTTCTCAGTAATTACAGTGACACAATCTGATCAGTGAGGACTAAGTATCTTCATCTGAAAGGGATCGGATGAAATTAGTGCTGATGTAATAAGTACCATTTGTCACTATTAGAGAGAGAGGTGTTGACAGGCCCCTGCTGTTGCCATAGCAACCCTTGCAGTTCGGCATCTCTTTGTGTGGGTTTAAACTATAACAAGTCATAACAGTCTAGAAGCTAAAGAAGATATCGTCAAGGTAACTTAATTACACTCTTTTTCGAAGTTGGGTCATTTAAGGCCACCTAATGCCACCAGAGCCACATCACAGATCTCTAAAATTTGCAAATATCAAAAGACTTCCAGTGGCCTCTGAATTAAATTCTGACTAATCTCATTTAAAAAATGCACACTTTCTCAAGAAAAGCAGGTCTCCATGTTGCTGTATTATCAGCATTCACACTAATTCCAAGACAAACACGGTGGGATAAAAATCATAATGTGTTGTCTAGTTTATACAATACAAGAGATGCCAGAAAATGAAAATTTATTGTGTGTGTGTAATTAAATGGCATTTGTGGCTGTAAATGAGCTCACATCCGAAAGGATCCTGGACACACATCATGTTGGTGAGCACTTTCCAGGAGAAGCCAATTTCCTTCAAACTACTCTGCTCTTTTCTTAAAAGGAAACCAATGCTTTTAAAAGATGTGCCTGCTAATTAAATGTTGTCACCTTTTATTTATTGCATTCACAAGCAGTATCATCCAGAAGGATCAGCAACGACTTAGTTAATTTTTAGCATCAGCGAGTCACTAGAAAAGCCACAGTCTATCGTCAATAGTTCAATGGTTAAAGTTTATGTACTGGTAAGTTACTCACTTACTTTAGATTTCGAATTATAAAGTCTTCTGTAACACACAGTTGCCTTAGTTCTAAACCACCCATTCCCTACTACATCGGGGTTCCTAAGCCATATGCATTCAAAGAAGCCATGATGCTTTCTGCTCCCCTGGCCAACCATGACATCAAACATCTCAGCCAACAGCATTGAGAAAAATGGCAGAGGGTGCAGAGGTCGAGGAGTATATCACCTGAGTGACAGCACTGTTGGGGCAACACTGAAACTGTGTTGACAGGCTGATAGACAGAGCTGCCCCCATATTGCTGGTAAGTAAGAACATATGGAGGTTGGCTAAGGGCAGAGGGATGGTGGGGGGTATTGTTTCATTCACCTTTAAGATACATCTTCAAGTGATGGGATAGAATTGGACTGTATTATATTTGCAGGTGAGTGAGTGGTTTAAAGCAATCAACTTTCCAGTTGCAAAATACATGCAGATCCCTCTGTCCAAATACTCAATATTCAAAAATTCACTTGTCCAAACATGAGGAATTAGTACCCAAACCTTGCTATACACACCACAAATTCAGATATCCAAACAGCCAGCCCTACATGTAGAACTGTAAACAAGTAAGCAGTCTGAAACAAGCCTTACTTTTTCTGTGCTGGTCTGGGGCAACCATTTCACAAGAAACTATGGGGGGGAGGGGGAGAGATCAGACAAATAAGAGAGCATTTTTTCCTTCCTTATGAGCCCTTTTTCAAATTTCAGAGGGTTTTCCAGGGTTTTTTCCCATCATTTGGGGGGTCACAATTTCGTGGTCAGGGACACATTATAAAGTCTCCCATAGGAATCAATGGAAATCATTGACTCATTATGCAAACGCTCACCTAACAAAGAATTTCCGGAGAACACATTGTGTTCGGATAGTGGGGCCCACATGTATTGTGTTTTTGAGAATGTTGTATCTTCATAACAAAGCAACCAAGTGGTTGAAAGCCTGTGCAAAACACAGAGGGGAAATGCAGTTACTGGGTGGGAATGAAGAAGGGTTCAAAGTAACATGTATACAGTAGATCCTTTGGTGATAGCAGTATTTTATTTGATGAAGCAAACCCTAAAGTGTTGGCAGCTGAAGAAATGTTTTCTTTATGAAATTTCTACTACTAAAGAGACTGTGGCAGTTTGCCAGGTTGCATGCTTAACATTCAGTAAAGAATAAACAGTTGCTGCAGGTAATTTGACTTCAGAGATGTTTCCACCCACTGATGGTTATTTATGGGTTGTACTTTGGCTAACTTTATTGACTGTGAAAATCTGATAAAAAGAAGTAATTCACGCTGCTGGCATTTAACACTTTTCTATCTCTGCTGAATACAAATGTTCTGCTTCTTGCTGCAGAGAGTCACCAGAAGAGCACGGAATGATTCCTGTGCTCTGAAAACTGAAGGAAGTAGAACAAATAGATTACAGGGGAACTGGAGTTCTCTGGAACATTTGCAAGACCACATAAGCAACCATGTCTAGCTATGTTATAATCACAGTCTTCGAAGGATAAAGTCAGCACACTGGTGTCTAAAATATTGTTTTATTTCATTAAAACACAATCTCCCCAAATATCAATTTGAATAATAAAACTGTCAAGGCTACTGGTTGCCATTTACACCTCTATTTTCATCATTAAACAATTATTGTTGTAATGTAAGGTAACAAGGAGACCAGTGAGGCAGCTTTATCTTGCTAAAGAAAAAAATGTAATCTCCCTTTGAATTTCTTTCTCCTGCTCATCTGCTGTGATGTCAGGGAATGTTCACAAATATTTTATCTCATGGAATGGAGATGTTAATAACTGAATATTTAGTATAATAAAATTCAAGATGTTTTGATATTTTCATATTTATTTAATCTGGGCCAAGGATACAGTAATATTAGTCAATTCTTGTTTGTTTAACCAAATGTATCAATTTTTCATGTGTTTTTCTTTCCCTCTTACTATAATATAATGTAATACAACACCATATAATTTTTTATATAAAAGAATATATGGCAAAAAATAAATGGATGTTTGCAAAAGGGAACAGTGAAAAAGACCTCACACTTGGCAAATGGACAGGAGCAGTTATGTGCTGTTTCCAGGAACTGGGACAGAAAGAAACAAGAACTGCTGGGTTGTTACAAGAGGCTGACTGAGAAGCAGCCTGGATTAAGGAACTAAGGCACAGTGACAGCAATCCTAGCTGTAGATATCCAGGGTAATTTGCACTGGCATAAATTGCACCAGTGTAATAAACTGCCCCAATTCCAAACTCTATTTGAACAGACACTGTCCTTTTAGCTGGCTTACTAGGGGGGTTACTAGGTCACATGCCCAAGATGAAATGGGTTTGGAATAGATTTAAGTCTCTCCTTATCCTGCCCTGTGCTCCCCCCTCTATGCCCCTGACACACACCTTTGGGGGGGATTTACACTATCATAAATTATGCTGCCTTAAATTTACCATCTGACCTGGGCTGAGGAATTTACACGGGAGCTTTGTGGCCAGGCTGAAAAAAAAAGCAAATATTTTCCTTTTTAACTCACAGATTACCAGGGTACATACTATGCATGCATGGATGCGATCTGGGATACAGGAGCCAAGTGAAAGAGGAATAGAAGGACATGAGAAGAGCCTGCTTGGGGTGGGGGGAAATCAAGCCAATGCCCCATCTAGTCAAGCACCAAGTTGTTACAGTGGCCAACCCAAAAGCAGGACCCAAGCGCAAGAGCACGATCCAATCCTGTGGTTTCTAGCAACTAGTATTCACAAGCATAATTCCTCCGACTATGAAGGCAGAGCATAGCCATCATGGCTAGTAGCCACTATAGGCTGATTGGCTCAAAAACCACTGGCTCATACAAAATGTTTCCTTGTGACTAAGCCTACAGATACAACACTGCTACTCAGTTCAGGAGCTGTCACCCACAAATGAAACAAAATAATCAATCCTGTCTCAGCTGGCATGCCAAGAAAGAACAACTGGGGGCTTACACAAAATAGAATTGATGAGCCACCTATAATCACTGGAACTGCCATGGCAAGCTAGGAACTCACTTTAAAGACATAAGCAAAGCCCCTCTGGATCAGGACATATTATCTTCTAATCCAGCACTCTTTCCTCCCAGTTGTCAACCAGGTGCCCATAGGAAGCATACGAGAAGAACCTTGTACATGTCACAGAATTCATATTTTCTTGGGTGTGGTATTTGTCAAAGGCTATTTGCACAGGTGGTGCTGTGGGTTAAACCACAGAGCCTAGGGCTTGCCGATCAGAAGGTCGGCGGTTCGAATCCCTGCGATGGGGTGACCTCCCGTTGCTCGGTCCCTGCTCCTGCCAACCTAGCAGTTCGAAAGCACGTCAAAGAGCAAGTAGATAAATAGGTACCGCTCCGGTGGGAAGGTAAACGGCTTTTCCGTGTGCTGCTCTGGTTCGCCAGAAGCGGCTTGTCATGCTGGCCACATGACCCAGAAGCTGTATGCTGGCTCCCTCGGCCAGTAATGCGAGATGAGTGCCGCAACCCCAGAGTCGGATACAACTGGACGTAATGGTCAGGGGTCGCTTTACCTTTACCTTTATTTGCAACTTCCAGAATCAGAGGCAACATCTAAATGCCAGATGCTGAAGAATGGCAGCAGTTAGGGCCATTGTGCTCATGTCCAGCTTCTGGGTTTCCTAGGTAAATCTGGTGGGCCGCTAAAGAAAGAGTATGCTGGACTCGATGGACCTTTGGTCCAACAGAGCTCTTAAGTTCACATAAAAAACAACACACACACGCACAGGGAGAGGGAGAGGGAGGGAGGGAGGGAGAGAGGGAGAGAGAGAGAGAGAGAGAGAGAGAGAGAGAGAGAGAGAGCGCAAAGCTGACAGCACTCTGTATTCCATTTGGCAAACATTCACTGACACATTTACATGCGAGGTAAATCATACAACACATAGTCCATTAGCTTTACAAGCAGCAAAGGATACATTATCACCATATTCCACTGTTTGGAAGCTGCTAATGACACAAGCAGGTTTGTTGTACGAGTTATTCACAGTTTTAAGCATTTTGCACTCCAAGTGACAGAAAAACTGCTGGGAAAACTCTTTAATTGCAAGCCCAAAAGTTTCTGTTCATTAAGGACGCATCAAATAAATAGCACAGCAGTGTGTGTGTATAGATCGCCGACTAGCTAAGGTAGTTTATGGGGAGAAGTTAGTTAGGAGCATTCTAGATGCTGATGTTGGTTTGAATCTGGAATTGTCTGTATGGTTGCTTCTGAAATCATTGTAATGCCTGCTCAGGTCGAACACTTACAAGCAAACAGATTGATTACAAGGGGAATCTAAACAAAATGTTCCCACAACTCAGCGTTCCTCTCCTTGATCTATGGAGATCCAAGAGTGAGTCCAAGGCTTATGCATGTGCAGCATCAGCTGCTACATCACAACTGGAAAGTGGAGACAAAACCAAATGAGCACTTGAGTGCTGAAACTCTCTGTCCACACTGTACTATTGTCAATGTACAAAGCCCCAATATGCACAGGGTTGTGCACTAGGCTGCACATCCAAGTTTTCATTCCATTACAACCAGTGGAATGTGCATAAATGCACATATATCCGTATGCACCCTGAGTACAAGCAAAGAGGCTGCAGATCTCTTCAAGGTCAGCTCAAAAGAACCAGTGCTAGGAACAACCACTGATGCAGCTGCTCCTGTGCTCTGTGTGAACAGAGGGGCTACAACAAATGTTCCTGCTCTTGGCTGCTTGTTTTCATCTCCAAGGGCAAGCTACTGCTGTTTCACTCCTAGTGCCAAGCTCACACAGAAAGGCAAGAGCAGTGGTGGTGGTGGTGGTGGCGGCCCTCAAAGCCAGCTCAATGGACCAAAGCCTGAGGAGATCTGCAGTAAACCCTCTGCTCATGCCAACTCAAGTAGTGGGCTCCAATCACATAGATTTTTGTGGCTGAATTTGCTCCTCTGTTTCAGCCTGAAGCCATTGAGAGCTTATTTTACACTGGGCAGGGGGTAGTGGCTGAGAAGTCTTCAGAGGCCGCATGACAGCAGACATATTTCCTGGGTTAGAATGGCGCTCTCCCAATGCTAATGTACCAGGACACTTCCAGGAAATGAGGAGTGGGGGAACCAACAGAGAATTTTCTTTATTTAAAAAGGCAAACTTCCCTGCCTGCTCAGTAACTGAAGCAGAGCATTGCACTTTGGTGGCAGGATGATGGGCTTGTCCTCCCACTGACTCCCAGCTCTCGGAAAAAGCACAAGTGAAAGGTGTTTCAATGTGGGTGCACCCTAGGTTTAGGAAAATATTGGAATAAGGTGAGGAAAGGACTGTTCTGATATCTGCTGTCCACAGGGTCAAGATGCAGTATATATTTTAAGAGAAACAAAGGCCCTCTTCAGTGAGAGCCAGTGTGGTGTAGTGATTAAGAGCGATAGACTCGTAATCTGGTGAACCGGGTTTGCGTCTCCGCTCCTCCACATGCAGCTGCTGGGTGACCTTGGGCTAGTCACACTTCTTTGAATTCTCTCAGCCCCACTCACCTCACAGAGTGTTTGTTGTGGGGGGGGATGTTAGCTGCTTTGAGACTCCTTTGGGTAGTGATAAAGTGGCATATCAAATCCAAACTCCTCCTCCTCCTCCTCCTCTTCTTCTTCTTCTTCTTCTTCTTCTTCTTCTTCTTCTTCTTCTTCTTCAGATGTAATAACTAGGGGTTAACTTAGCATGTAGGGGGAGGCATGGCAACAAGGACACTAACTCCACCCCCTGCCATGGCTCTCATCAGCCATCACAAGTTGGAGGCTGAAAATGTGAAGCAGGAAGCCACTGGGTCCCCTTCAACACTACGGTTCTACTATTCTAAGTACAGGAGGCTTCCTGCTTCAGAAGCTCATCCCCCAGCACGTGGAGGATGGTGACAGGGGCTGGAGCTCATGTGCTTTGTCCTCAAAGCTCCCTCTGGGTGTTCAAGTTAACCGGCTATCAGAACACCTAAAAGAGGACTTACATTGATTCCCCTTTTCAGTATCACACACAATTGAGAATTAATTTGATTCATCATTAATTGTAACTGGCCCACTTACATGGACCAGGTCATGAAAAGGGTAAAGATGGGTGTTGTAAAGGAAAAGGTTGGAGAGGCTTGCTTGAAGGCTGGACTGAGGAATGATGCTGAGGAATGATGAAGGGCATTGCACCTTCAAAGAACATTTAGGGAAGAAACCACAGTGAAGTGGCACAGCAGTCTTTCTGCTTAGAAAGTCCTGGAACTGATCCCTATTCAATGATGCCAGGTAGAAGAACCAGATTTAAGATCTCAGACCTTGGAGAGCTGCTACCAGTCAGAGCAGGCACAGTATTGGGGCCAATCACACACACACACACACCCCGGCCGTGGGGCAATTTGAGCTGTCACCATTCGAAACCCAGGCTGGAAGGCAGAATGGTATCAATGGAGAATGATGAAAACTAATGAAGAAACGCTAAGCTTCCCCTTGGGGAGAAAAGTTCACAAAATAGTATCACATGCTCAAAACCCCTGTTGAAGAGATCTAAAGGAGAGCGGTACTGTTTAATTGTCTGCATGCTGTGACTGCTGATCCCTGCAGTCGTGCTGCTGACAGTTTATCAGGTGCAGCATCCCACTTCCATGTGACGCTGGTATAAATCACAGGAAGCATGCCCAGGCTATGTCATCTTCCTCTCCAGCTCAATTAGCAAACAACTGTCTTTTCCTCTCAGCGTGCTCCTTTTATCATGTCTTCTCATGTTTCTCTGCCAGCTTCCTTCTCCTTTGTGCATTAGCAGTTGAGCTGAATGCTAATGAAGCACAGCTTAGTGGAACAGCACGAAGTCCTTTGAGCCATTTCTTTGGCCCTTTAAAGAGGGCCTGGTCAAAAAAGGCTCCAGGATCACATCAGCTCCTTGGATGCAGCTGGCAAAATGAGATTTGTGGCCCAGAGGAAAGCTCCCCTTACACACCCACAACCACACACCTGTTTGAAACAACAGCATCAGCAACCACTAGATCTTTGTGGAATAACATTGCTTTGCTGGGGGGTTTCATCTGCTGAGCTATAGTCCTTCATGATCTCTATGTTAAGAACACAGATTGCTCTACGTGGAAGATGTTTCCCACCCACAAAGGGGCTGTTTTACACCCACTTACTTACTTACGTGTTGCATTTCTATATCCTGCCTCTTTCTCCTTGTTTTATTCTCACAGCAACCCTGTAGATGGTTAGGCTGAGAGACTGTGATTGGCTCAAAGTCCCCCATGTGAGCTCCATGGCTGAGCTGGGATTTGGACTGTGTTCTCCCAGGTCCTGATCCAACATTCTAGCCACGACACCATACTGGCTCTCTGATTACCTTTATTATCAACAGCTCTCTTATCACCTTTATATCCCACCCTTCCTCCCCCAAAACCTCAAGGTAGCAAACATTGTTGCTGGCATCCATCTGTTTCAAGAGGCAATGGAGGGCGTCTCTGGGGGTGTAGTCAAACCACTGCTTCAGCAGCACTTGGGACACAATCCTGGACAGTATGTATGGAGGTCCTGAGCTTTCCAGATTACAAGACTCCCCTTCTCAACTTCGCTGATGTGGTCCAAAATAAAGCAGAGAAATACATTTGGCACCAGCTTGGCTGCAGGAGTTGCTAGAAGGAGATGTACAAGGCGCCACCCAACCATCCACTCTGGATTTGTGTAGGCTTTACTCCTTAGCTTTTTCTTTTCCCAATGACATCCCACAAGACAGTGGAAGTTTAGGGTCAGAGTTTTCCTTCCTCTAGATGGGCTACCTTTCCAGGTCGATGAGCCCCATCTGCCCCTCACTTCCCTCTACAAGATGTGCAGAAACAGCCTTCTTGACTGTTGGGTGTGGTCACTATCACATGCAGCTTCTAGGAGCCACAGATTAGGGCTGAGTGTATGGTGGGGACCAAAGGTGGACAACTACCCCAGAAGGAGCATGACATGTTCCCCACCAGAAGTACTACCTCTCCCCTAACACCCCTGACACCCCAAGCAGCAAACAACAAAGCAGTAAAACAGCACAATTAAAAAACAAAAAAGTAAAAGCTTCTAATAGTATCAAGTGCATCCAAAATAAATCTTAAAATGTTTAAAATGTGCACAGCATGAGAATAAATGCAGCTAAATCCAAAGCTGCACTTCGGCTTGCAGAAGAGTTTGTGCAGAATTGGAAGCATAAGAATGGCTAATTAGCCAACTGATTACGCCACTGCTCAATCTCTTGCCCAAACATTTGTGGAACAGCAGAAACAGTTATTCTCCCCTCCTGCCTTCTTTAAGTTTGTTTGGACCGAACCCAGATTGTTTTCACTTTTCATATTTGCCTCTCAGAGGTCCGCAGTAATTAACGATCAATACTGACTTATAAACGTGCATTGTTTTACTTCATTTGCCAGGTTGAAAGCTGCAATTTGATTTCATTTGTGAAGCACAATGTGTTGCTTTTCAGCAGAAAGAAAACTGTGTTGTGATTATAATGACTGCAGGACACCTCCTAGGGAAACAGGAAGCTTAAAGGGGGCAGGAGTGGAATAGCAAAAGTTGAGAAATGATGGAGATATGAAAGTATTGACATCAATGTATTCAGATACAATTCAGGTTTGTTTCTGGCCAATCATGATAACTTCCATTCTGATTAAACTTTTATCTGAAGCTAGGCATTTCTTGATCAAAACTCAATTTTTACCTGCTGTTCATCCATAAAAGGGATCTACAATATAACCTTCAATGTATCAACCAGACAACCAGGTTGGAGAGTAAGGGTTAACTTTCCCCCCTTGAGGCAATTACAGATATAAATTGAATTGTAGGTGATTTGTATGATGTTTTTAATGTGGGCTCTGCCTTTGTGTCTGTGACCACACAAACATCCAACTCCTGGTGCATTTGATGGCAGCAAGTTTCTGTTTATCTCTCATTATGTTCGATACAAAGCATAAAGAATTTGCCTGACATTTTAAACCAGTCATGCCATTTCAAATTTTGTCTTGGCACCTAACCATATGACAGTCCATCCTTAAACTGTACAACAAATTTTCATAGGATACTATTGACAAATACTTCTAATTAAAATCAGGCAAGTTTTGCATTGTGACATTTTCAGTGACGTTGAAGAAATGGTATCCTTCTCCTTTAGGATGCAAACACGATTGAAAATGTGAAGGGAGGGGAGCATTAGGAAAGCATGGCTCTGTCCTGTCATGTTGTCTTAGTGTTACATGAAATCCTGTGACGTGTGGCATTAAAAAAGGTCACACTGACAATCTGACTACTGCAATGCCAGCATATTTTTCACCACCAGCAGGAAATGAATAGAAATGAATTTCCTTCTGTGCATTTTAAATAACAGCCCACTTTTCCAGTGTATCCACTTCCAAACCCTCTGCCTATTGTCTGGTATTTTCTCATCTTTATTTTATTTTTATTTTTTGTTTTATTTATCAGAGTGCTCTAATTCACCCCCACCTATTTTAAAAAGAGTGAAACACACAAATTTCTTTTAGTATGAGAACGAGAGGAGGCGAGCGTGGAAGTATATGAAAATGTTGTTCATTTATTTCTGTTACAGGTGGGTAGCCGTGTTGGTCTGCCATAGTCAAAACAAAATCGAAAATTCTTTCTAGTAGCACCTTAGAGACCAACTGAGTTTGTTCCTGGTATGAGCTTTCGTGTGCATGCACACTTCTGAAGAAGAAGTGTGCATGCACACGAAAGCTCATACCAGGAACAAACTCAGTTGGTCTCTAAGGTGCTACTAGAAAGAATTTTCGAATTTATTTCTGTGTTTGGCTGCGTTCTCTCAGTTCCAACAATTTGAGGTGTGTGTGTGTGTGTGGAGAGAGGGAGAGAGAGAGAGAGAGAGAGAGAGAGAGAGAGAGAGAGAGGTGGCATACAATTTAAAAGCAGAATGAAAATGATAATGAAAAAATCAGTTATAAAAACTAAAAAAAGTCACCAGAAGTAAATATACATGTAAGTGTGTAGATCAGACCATTAAAAGCCCAATTAAAATGGGGCTATGAGGCATCTGTAAAAACAAAACAAAACAAAAAAAACCCATCAGCAACAAAGTGGCTCCAAATTTCCCCATTCACATTGCTGCCATTTCTGCATATTAACTTGGAAGCTTCAGTTTGCTTCCACTAATGAAACCCCTGACGAGCGTCAACACCAACATCCTACTGCCACTGGGATGCCATCTTAATATTTCAAAACATTGGCATTTTAAACAAAGGAGAGAAGGAGGGAGAGAATGGATGACTTGCAGCTCTTTGGGGCTACAGCCTGGCTAGCTACAAAACAAACGCTGTGCTTGGAACTAACAAAACCAGGCTCAGCCTTCAGTTTGCTTTACTGGGGCATTTTCCCTTTCATGTTCCTGTTGCTAAGTGATATTGTGACACATTTTAAAAGATTCTGCTTGCACTTTGTTTGCCTTGCAATTTGTTCATGCTCGCACTTTGGTTGCCTTGCAATTATTATAGTGGCACCTGGTAGGGTCAGTGGAATAAATGTCTGTCAGTTTATTTCAATGCAAGCTATTGTTCCCGAAGCTCTACAATCGGTTGTCTTTTATTGCAATTCACATGATGAACGTGGGCTGTTTTGCGGGGTGGGTGTGTTCTATTGTAAAGGCCTCTCTCTCTCTCTCTCTGTGTGTGTGTGTGTGTGTGTGTGTGTGTAAGAAAAAGACGCAAAATTATCGAATTTTCTCATTGCAATTAAACAACAACAGCCCTAACTAAAATAAAACTAAAAAGATTTAACCAAGTAAACGTATTTCAGGTGCCAGTCCAATAAATTCTCAGATTTGAAAGAATATGAAATTTGTGTGTCTGGAGTGTTAGAAAGTAGAGAAAACAGAAATAGATAAAATAGTCAAAACCTGAGATCAGACTGAATGGCTTAAGCATTTCATACAATGCTTGATACTCACCACCAACCTATGAATCTCGCTGCCATAGGATGTTTTGATGGCCCCTAGCACAAAAAGGCTTTCTAAAAGTGTTAAATGAATACAAGGAAGACAACCACAACAACCTAATGCACAACTTGAAATTCCAAACCCTGCTCAGCCAATGACATCAGGATATTCGAGGGGGGAGTGGGGTTGTACCAGCCTGTCCTAGCCCCAACTTCCACAAATTTATCTGAATCCTTGCTGAGTGGGCATGCATATACAGGCTGCATACAAGGTTTATTTGTGTTTTCTCATTTGCACAAACAAGTGAACAGGGGAGGGGGATCAGGAGCACACCATGGCAGGTGAGAATGACTGCAAGGGAGAGATTGCTCAGGCATGAATGGCAGAACCATAGTTTGATGTTACATGTGAGCTCTGTCCTGAAACACAATAAAATACAGATTGGGCAAAGGGGTTGGCAGTGGTAGTTAAAATGTGTTTCCTCTTCTCACAGCATATAGTTTACTATGGACTTTTTCTCCCATAAGAGGTAGTGTTGCCACCATATTAGATGGTTTTAAAAGAGGATTGGACAACTTCGTAGAGGATGAGGCCACCAGGGACTACTAACCCTGATGGTTATATTCTCCTTCAATGGTAGGAGCATACCCTCCAATATTTTCATCCCCAAAATTGGGGTGTGAGGAGGGGCACACCTTCCAGTCCAGAGCTCTGGTGCTTCGGTGCTTTGGCACGACCCAGATGATGGAATGGAAAATGCTCTGGTGCTCATCAGCAGGGTGTGCCAGAGCTCTGGTGTGACCCTGCTGACTCAAGCCAGAGTGGGCATCCTTGGGTCTGGAGTGCCGTACCAAAAAATGGAGACATTCTGGGATGCAAAAAGAAGCTGGGATTGGCACCTGTGATTCTGGGATTTCTCACTTAAATCAGGACAGTTGCGGGGTATATCAGCTTCTGGAAACCGGAGGAGGATGAGACCACTGTTGCACTTAAGTCCTGGTTGTGGGCTTCCCATAGACTTGTGGTTAGTCCACTGGCCTGTTGCTGTGGGTTTATTCTTATATGCTTTTGGCCACAACCCCTGAATGCATTTCTAGCCGTGAATGCATTTCTAGCCACATTTATTTATTAAATCTAACACAAGATGTATTTTTTTCTCATTCCTGGAAATTTTGCCAAGGCAAATCATAATTGTTAACCTAACTGCCTGGAGGCTTTTATGAGCAAGTCAGTAATAAGTGAAGGGAAGGAGAAGTGGCTTTCCTTTGACTTATGTGCTTGAATAAAAGGTGGTAATAGGTAAAACAGTATGAAGGAAATTAATGGCACTCAGTAACGTGCCTCTGTAATAATAATGAAGATTTAATTATAGCTGCTGTGCTGGGCATGATTATTTAAAATATATACCGGTACCTGGCTCTGTTGTTTTTGGCATTAGAAGAGTAGGCCAATTTAACTTCATATATATGTTTTAGTCTGCAGTTTTTTTAAAAAAAAAAAATCTGGAGACAACTCATCTTTCTTCACAGAACTCAGAAACACAGGCTGGAAAACAACTTGCTATAGATCACAGTGGAATATTTTTATATTCTTGCCCAATGTTCTAAAAAGATGAGCTCATAGGCTTTATAGCAGAGTTGAGCATAACAACAGTCCAGATGACAAAAGTAAATAAAATCCTTTATTAGGATCAACAAAGGGTTCACAATGTAGGATGTGAGCTTTTGAGCTGCACACAGAATTCTCCCTTAGGCTGTATCATAAAATAAAATAAAATAAAATAAAACAAGAGGGCAAAATGGGCATTTCTGGAAGAGGATGTGGTACTACGCCTACTCTACAGTTTTATTTCAGTTTGAAGAAGGTGATGGAAGAAACAGGCTAAGTTAAAACTCTCTTTTGTGAATATGGTGTACAAGTGTCCTACTTCACAAAGTCCTCTGTTTAAACCTTTGGACCGAGGACTTTGTGAAGTAGGACACTTGTACACCATATTCACAAAAGAGAGTTTTAACTTAGCCATTTTTAAGTTAAGAGAACCATAAGAAGGGACATATTATTGACACATTGGGAAAGGATCATAGCTCACCGGTACAGCATCTGCTTTACATGCAGAAACACCTAGATTCAACCATCAACATTTCCAAGTAGTGCTGGGAATGTTTGCTGCCTGAAATCCCAGGAAGCTGCTGCCAGTCAATATGGACAATACTGAACTAGGTGGATCAGTGGTCTGACTTGTGACAAGACATCTTCATTCCTGTATTGAGAACAGGGGCCTTGAAGCTGCTCATCGGAAGTTACCACCTAGACAACAAACTTAACAGGTACACTGACTATTTGGTCAGAATCTTTCCCACTGTGGTGTGATGTATTATTTAAAATTGTACTTATGTATATAGATCAGCTTGTGCAGACTGTGTGCAATCTGTGCCTTCTTTTTGATGATGCACTTGCTTCAATTTTCGGTGGTGTGCATGTGTCCAACGTATTTGTGCAATATATCCAATACACATCTTCTATACATCTTCTCATCTACCCAGAAGTCTTGCTGCTAGGTCTCCATCATGCACCATCCAACTTGGCAAAGCACTCTGCTTCACTGAGATACTCCCAGAGGGATCTTGTATAAACAGAGTGGTTAGTGTGTGTGCATAAAATTCAATGGAGGGAAGAAATCCCTGCATCTACTCACAGCTCTCAATTACCTCTTCAGGGCTCAAAGTCACTTGGGATCTTTGCCATGTGGCTAACCAATGGCAAAAATTCAGCCTTA
Organism: Lacerta agilis; assembly: GCF_009819535.1. Taxonomy (NCBI): domain Eukaryota; kingdom Metazoa; phylum Chordata; class Lepidosauria; order Squamata; family Lacertidae; genus Lacerta; species Lacerta agilis. The sequence continues at coordinate 53,062,965 of NC_046315.1, forward strand.
ATTTCCTGTGAAATTGATGGATTCCCCAAACCTTGGGAAATGCTATATATGGCTTAATTGGGCCATGTTAGATTCAACTCATTAAACCAATGCTCTCTGCAGAGCAGTGGGCTTTCTCTCTCTCCCCAGAACCACAAATGCTTTGCTTTTTCTTCCACTCCAAGCCTGTGGTGCAACATTATGAATAGTCATGAGCCATTACTAAGCACAGATTTTTCACCTAGTTTGTTTGCAGATAAATGGCAGATTAAGCTTGGATATATGGGGAGCTACATTTGCTGAACAGTGAGTGCATCTAATGTGGACAAAGAACGTGTCTCTCTGTGTGTGCAATTTGAATACTGACAGAGCTTTCAAAGTGCAGCTGGCATCACGTAGAAAAATAGCACATTGTAAGTGAAGCTTCCCACAACAACAACAACAACAACACACACACACACACCTCTATCCATACCAGCCTCTGTACACAGAATTACAATCACTTGTTATTTTAATGTTAGAATCTGACTGTTATTTTTTGAAGTATATATTATCCCATATGTGTACTAAGATACGGAAGATAAAGTGAGACATTCAAAGACAATAATGGTGTTTGGGGGATTATGACTTTGGGGAAAGGTGGTAGCTTGGTAATAAGAGCATAGCCTTTGTTGGCCTATGGATTGCACCAGGTTCATTCCCTGCTCCCAGGCATCTTCAGGTAGGGCTGAGAAGGATTCATGCCTGAAACCCTAGAAAGCCACTGCAGAGTGAACAAAACCATTGATCCAACCAGGTGTGAGGTGGCTTTCTATGTTTGTTTATTTGTTTATGGAAATATTTATATACTCTCATTTCTTTTAAAAAATACATATCAGAGTGGTTTACAACCATTGCACACCAAGCCATACAGGTGCTTAAAATCGGATATTTGATATTCAGTATCAAAGCACTTCAGCAGTGTACTCAGTTGCTACACATCCCCCTTCAGAGTTGTTACCCTAACAAATGTAGCTTCTTGCCATTTACTAATGAAGTATATCCCCACCCATTCCGCCCGGTCAGATTGGCCAGAATTCAAATAAGTAGATGGCAGAAAAGCCCGCCAATCCCAAGCACCTGGACTGGGAAATCCCCAAGGGCTGACCGACTGGTCCCAGCGTTGCTCGCTGGGGATAGAAGCCCACGGCAACGGGCCACAACAGTGAAGCAGCCATTACCCCAAGAACTGTAGCTTCTCAACCTTTACTAATGAAACATAGCCACTCATATCATAGTCTCATTGCTGAGCAACAACATGCAGAGCTCAGTGTCTCTGAGGTGAACTTGCCTGGAGGCAGAGGCAGCATTCGAAGTCAGGGCCAATCCTAGGGCCAGGAGAACAGCAATCCGTGTGCTCAGATGGTCCAGGAGTCAGGGAATCTGATGACCATGGGGTTAAGGGTCAAGGCAAGCAGGAAGCAGCAAGATAGGGCCAGGAACTACAAGTGTTGTTACCAGCATCTGACTGCAGCTGAGAGCTCTGCTTAAGAAGGCTAAGGCCAGCTGGTTCTCACCAGTGCCTTCTCCTCTGTGTCCTTGAAGGCTGATCAGCTGCAGGTGAAGTCACTCTGCCTTCTCTCCCTTCAGGCTGCTGCTCAGCAGGTGAAGCTGACTCCTGGCCCATGACAGGCACGAAATGTCATATTTGAGAACGTGGAGCACAGTGTTAACCACAGCATTGGCCTTGCTGGCTGCCTGACCAAGATTTGTTACCATTCAGAGGTTAGGCAGGTTAAATAAGGATGAAGACATATAACTCTATACTAACATGTTGAGTATATTACTACCCTCTGCTGGGTGTGCTGAGGCTCAGACTTCCTCCCAATCTTGGAACTGCAGAGATAGGCAGGAGCTATGGCTGGCCGCTGTGAGAACAGGATGATGCACTAGATGGGGCATTGACCTGATCCATGAGGCTCTACTTAGGTTAAAAAGGAACTAATTCGAGTTCACATTTGTCCCTTTATAAAACAAACTGTTCAGTTCACAGATCGATTCAAGATCATCCAGATGATCTTCGGGGGGGGGGGGGAACCAGCATTCAGCTGATGGATAAACTATACTGGAGACTAAGAAGACACTGAAACACACACAAACACAGCTGAAGGTGTATTCTTTAATTTATATTCCCAGCCCTTGTGATCTTTAAGCTTGAACATTGTGAACAAAAACCATTTAAAAGTTCTATCTGAAAATGAACTTAACTCATACTCAGTTCATCTGGTAATTATAGTTCAGATATTTTTGAACTAATTCAGTGAACTTCATTAAAATGAACTAGTTCATCCCAAGCACTGGTTAATATAATGCTCCACTTCTGTGGATCTATAAAGGATTTCATACAATTGTCCTAGCAAATGTAGAACACTGCAAAGTATCATACAAAGACATCTAGGTGTTTTTCCTAGTGCAAGCCTTCAGGCTATTTTGGTTCAAAATGTATATCTGACCACTGCAGCAGACCCTTTATGGATTTGACAGCTTAATGGCCTCATCTTTGGCTGTATAGCTGAGAAATTTTAACAAGATGCCTTGGGCAGGCACTAGGGTGTGACCTTGCCGCTACACAGTAGTGTGCCTGCTCTACTTTAGCAGGGATGTGCCCTGGGATTTCTGGTAAAACTTTCAACTGCTGGACAAAGTCACTGGATATCTTTCCTTCACAGCCCTTTCCCATTTCCATGCTGAGGTTATTTCTATGCGAGTTGATTTCCAGATGAGCATCCTAGTCCTTTTCTGAAGTTCTTCCTTAAGACCTTGCAGCTTATTACCCAAAGCAACCTCTGCATCCTTGGCATCCGACAGCCATTGTTTCACAGTGGTAACTCCCATGGTTAGGTTTGCAATTGAGGCCTTAATTCCTGTTCTTTCAGATCACACTGCTATGATTTTTATTCATTTGTCTTGTCTTGCATTGTCTGAGTTTTTCTTAGCTGCTTCTTTGGCTCAGATCTAAGAAAGGCACCCAACTGTTCTTCACTATCAGAAGACCCATCTGCCATTTCCCCCACTTTAACGGTCTGTGTTATGGCTGAGACGGATTTCTGCCTTTTGAGCTGGAAGGCATTCAGGGAACCAAAGATGGTTGCTCTGATGGGGCAGTATCTTCACTGTAGGAACTAGGGAGGTTGCAATTTGGATGGATACAGGTGGTATGGGGCTGGAGATTCAATGAGACATGACTACTATATTCAAGCTTTTATCAGAAGCTTGGCTCATTCCACGTGTGACCATTTAAAGATTTCTATAGCTTTGACCTACCCTACCCTATCTTCTTCTCCTTATTTCCCATTAATGATCTAACTGCAAACCATCACTCTTCCTACTGTACAGTCCTAAGTCACCCTAAGAGTACAGTGCTCTGATAAACAACAGCCATTTTTTCTTTCTGCTCCTTATGCCTGTTTAGCCTTCTTTCATGAGAACAAAGAAAGCTGTCTTATGCTAGATCAGACCAACGGACCATCTAGCTCGGCACTATTGACACTCACAGGAAGTGAAGCTTCAGTCAGGGGACATTTCCTACCTGGAGATGCCAAGGATTGAACCAAGGACCTTCTGCATGCAAAGCAGATGCTTAACCACTGAGCATCCTCCCACCAAAAAACATAGGAATGCTGAGTCAAACTGGTCCATCCAACTCAGTACTGTCTGCATCTATGCCATTATTGTCCATATTTACTGACAGTAGCTCTCCAGGGTTTCAGGCAGGGTTCTCTGCTAGCCCTACCTGGAGATGCCAGGGAATGAATCTGTGTCATGGACTGGCTGGATGCAGAGGACTGGTGGAGGCACCAGCCAGGGAACCCCCAGAGGAGGAAGGCTCCAAAACAGGGAACTGGTGGTGGAATGATGATGATGATGATGATGATGATGATGAGTGCTCAGAGGGAGAAGGGGCAGACTGGGAGGAGGAGGTGTCAGTAGCAGGAGAGGTGACAGGGTTTAGTGAACAGGAAGAAGCTAGGGCAGACAGCAGTTCAGACTCTGAGGCTGAAGTGGAGGCTGGAGGGGAGGGCAGCCAAGAGGCAGAGTGGAGACAGGTTGCTGAAGAATCCAGGGCATCTCCCCTCCTGCTGTGACTGGCTCCCCCCCCCCCTGTCTCCTATAATTTGCTGATAAATGAAACAAGCAGAGAATAGGGTAGTTGTGCACAGATGCAGCCTGAGGCTGCATGGGGAAAACCCTGGAGAGGAGGAGTCCCAGTGGGTACTGGGAAGGCAGGGACCTGAAGTCCTCGCAGCTGCTTTATCAGAGCAAGACCTCCTAGAAAGAGTTGCTGAGGCCACTAGACTAGAGCTGTGGCTTGTTTTCTTGAATAAAAATTTAACTGCACTGACTTTGGGCGATGTATTGTTTTTGTTGCTGACCTATGCCTGACTCCAGCTCTGTCAATACAGGACCTTCTGCTTGCAAAGCACATGCTCTACCACTGAGTTATGTCTCAATACACCCTCAGTGACGACCCCCCCCAAAAAAACTTAACTCCCTGAGTCCACATCTCATTCCTAAATGGGGGAGCATGGGGGGGGCAGGAGTCTTGAGAAAATGTAACTGAATTTGCTTCCTTCCATTCTTTATTACTCTTACCTGTTCTTTTGCTTCCCCACCCAGCACCATTCCTGTAGTCAAAATTTAGAGTGCACAAGCAACTCTGGGCAGGATCTGATTCACTTATTTTACACTGCAGAGAATCACAAACACTGAAAGCATAATAACAGTACCAACAATTCTGAAGCTAATAAGCGAAAAATCTTGGGCCTCTGCACTGACTAGAGTTATCATGCAAGCAATCAGGCTCTGGAGTGCTGTACCTACTACAGTTATATAAAGGCACAGGGTGGGGTAGGGGAAAACTAATCTTGGAAATGTCAAGTATTACTTCAGGGAATCCCCTCCACGGCATGTGAAATATTGATTAAGCTGCAGCTAAAGTGATTTGCAGTGCTATTTGTTTATATTATTTTTAATACAGTTTCCTGTTCTTAAAGTACAGCGCATCGTTTGTCCTTCCATACATGTGCCCTTCTATAAATAGCTACTTATCACCAGACAAAACAATTTGCTGAGGATGTAGCCAGACCGGAATCTAAAGAGTTGACAGGCAGCTTAGCCAAAAGGAATTAATGCTTTGCTGTTCATGATATGGGCCAAAGGTGAGAGGGGAAATAGGGCAAGCAGTTATTTCAATAGCTCAGCAGTACTTTGCACACAGAAGACAACACACTCAATACCTGGCATTAGGTGGCATGAACAGAAATGGTATCTGTTTAACATCATGCACAGCAGCTGAAAGTCAACATATTCAGCAATGGGGTTAGGGGCAGCCAAAATGCTGGACGACAGCTTCAATCCGTCCCAGCATGACCAATGGTCCAGGAATGAAGGGAGTTGCAGTCCAACAACATCTGGAAGGAACCATGTGGGCTGCCCCTCAATGAAGTACAGTGTTTTGATTCAATGTAATACAATATCATTTACTTATTGGTAGAAGGAAGTGAGGGGCAGGTGGGGCTCGTCAACCTGGGAAGGTAGCCCACCTAGAGGAAGGAAAACTCTGAATCCAAACTTCCTCTGTCTTGCAGGATATCTTCAGGAGAAGAAAAGGCTAAGGAGTAAACCCTAAATCTGGAGTGGATTCCTGGAAACGGTTGGATGGTGCCTTGTACTCCTTCCAGAAACTCTTGTAGCTAAGCTGCTGCCAAGCTCTGCTTTCCTTTGGACTACAGAGTGGCTGGGGCAACCCAGTCAAATGGGTGGGGTACAAATAATAGATTGTTGTTGTTGTTGCTGTTACATCAGCAAGTCTTGTCATCTGGGCGGGTCGTATAACTCTTTCACCTTTTTACTAACAAAAATCTAATATAAAACTTTAAGATTCTTGGTTTAAAAAAAGAGAGTTAAGAGCAAGTAAGTAAAGGCATTAAAAAGGTGGATCAAAATCAACGATAGTTAAGAAGCGATAAATCACCAGAAAGGTATATATGTCTGTACAGGCTTGCCTAAAGAAAAAAAATGTTTCAAGCAGGTGCTGAAAACAGTACAGTGAAGGCACCTGCTTGATGCCAATAGGCAGGGAGTACCAAGGTGTAGATGCTGCCACACTAAAAGATGGGTTTTGCACAAGTGAGGAATGGGTGCTGTGTGGCACCTATAACAGTGCCAGTTCCACAGATTGAAATGGCTGAGAGTGGGCTTATATGAGGTAAGGTGATTCTGCAAGTAAATGTTAGGGAGGCAAGGTCTTTTTAAGCCTCCACAGAGCACATTCTCCAAAAGACAACACACCCTTCAGCTGCTTTGCAACAAGGAAAATACGCCTGTAGCATTAGTTATTTCTGTGAAAGCTCACCACCCTCCTAGAAGTCTGCCACCCACATATAATTCATGGTTCCCATGGGTCTCAAACAGAAACAGTAATATATGGAGTAATGATACACAAACTGAGGGTTTTTCTCCGTTCATTCTACACATTTACAAGATTTGTTCTTTTATAAATTTTGCATTTGATACCAGAATTAATGTCAACAAAAGCCAAGTGCTGTCACCAAGATTTCTGCCCGGTTCTGTTTTGTTTCTGCCCTCCACTTCAAAGGAATGAAAAGGGAAAGAAGAAAGAAGAAATGTTGGCAGAATGTTAATCTCTAGCAGCAAAGGGTAAGGAGAATAAAACATGCAAAACATGTTAGCCTGCTGCAAGGGAGCTGACACCATTTACAAGTGAAATGAGTCTTTGGGTTTAGTGGATTGCGTTACAGAGGCAAAGTGCCATTCCATTATTGCAGAGATTGAAGCTCTGAACAAACCTGTTGGAGATCGATCATCATTTTCTGGCAAAAAGTTGCTGCAAAATCAGGTTGGGCGAAAACACAATAATGTGATATAAAATAGAAAGCCCAGCTGAAAGAATTACTTTGGAACCATTTAGGTTTTCTTCCATTTAGGAAAAGAAAATGATAATGTCCACTAAAGGCAGCCATTTGCTCTTCCAGGTGCTACCAATCTGTGCAATAACATAAGATTTTAAAAAACACGCAATACAGCAGGGCAGTAATTCTACACCTGGCAATAAATCCAGTTGAGTTCAATGGGGCTTACCTCTGAGAAGATAAAGGATTGCGCTGTTATTGCAAAGATGGAGAACCTGTGGCCCTCCAGATGTTGTGGGACTACAACTCCCATCACCCCTGACCATTGGGCATGCTAGCTGGGGCTGATGGGGATTGGAGTCCAACCACACCCGGAAGGCCGCAGCGTCCCCATCTTTGCACAAACACAAAGCCATCATGAATGCAACTACTGTAGAGAACAATTACTGTATTGAAATTAGTTAGCAGGCAGACAAAAAGATTCATATGGGGAAGAGGAAGTTTAAACATTTATTATTATGTAGGACAGAGCAGCTATTAACATCTATGTGAAACTATCCAGCGTGCTTCTGGCATCTGGGCAGGGGGAAACATATGGGGCCCAAGAAAGCTATAAAGGTCAAGTAAGGTCAATGGGCTCCGGCAGGAAGGTAAACGGCATTTCCGTGCGCTGCTCTGGTTCCCCAGAAGCGGCTTAGTCATGCTGGCCACATAACCCGGAAGCTGTCTGTGGACAAACGCCGGCTCCCTTGGCCTATAGAGTGAGATGAGCGGCACAACCCCAACGTCGTCCGTGACTGCACTTAATGGTCAGGGGTCCCTTTACCTTTACCCTAAGGTCAATGGGAGCCTAGTTTCTGCACATAGGATAACATAGGTTATGCTTTGCCTGAACTCAAGTGGATTCTAGTATAAACTTCATCAGCTAGAGTGGAGCACAAGATCAAAAACTATCAGTAATGTTTGCTGGGTTACAGACTTTCCTGTTCAAGCACCCATTCCTAGCTCACTAAAATGCTATGGCTTCCGGAATTGAGCAATCCAGGAAACGAAAGCCCTGCTTCAGTTCACCCCAAGTGTCCCAGTGGTGCGCACACATGTATCTGGCATGCAGGGGCTGAATCAGTCATTTCATCAGAGGCAGCAGATATGGGCATATAAAAATGATGCCTATGTTGGTCTATAAATGTCTGGGGAGAAATTTTGTGTCCATCTACATCTCCCACCGGGGTGCCAACTTGAATAAAAAATTGTGGGGGGCCAGGTAAGTCATGCCTCACATAACTGATCACATGATGCAGTGTTCACACACCATTTGAATAGGAATGTCCATCAACTTTGTGGGGGGCCAGCCCCTTCAAATATTTTATTGTGGGGGCTGAAGACCCCATGGCCCCTAGGAGTTAGCTCCTATGTGTCCCATGGTCTCCTCTGCCCAGGCTTGCTCTTACCTCATGTATTTTCAGTTGAGCAGAGAAGGAAGTTCTTTCCACTCTTGTGCCTTTGCTTTGCTCCAGCTACCATGCTGATTAAAGGAAAGAAAGGGGAAGTGTGTTTTGGAGGGTGAGGGATGGTGGGGACAGCAGCAGGAGGAGTGGATAAGTGAAGTGGGGTGTCGCAGAGCACCCGGCTTCCTAGTAGCAGCATCACTGCAACTTACCAGGAGGGGGAGGCAACAGAGACATTGCCAGTGAGTGGGTGGAGTCAATTTTGTGCTCCCTCCAGTAAACCTGCACAGTGCTGATGCCACTGCACCCCTCTCTGTCCAAATAAAGCAGCTGCAATGCTGCTCCTGGGAGGCCAAGTGTGCATCAACACCCCTCTCTGATGGCCAGTCATGGGCAGCACAGATAGGTGGGGGAAGCTGAGTGTTCTTCTTCAGCTCAGATTTTGATCCAAGACAGAAAATAATCTTGGGGCTTTAAAAGCTTGCCTCTCGTCTGTGAATGTTTTTTCATAAAATCATAGAATTGTAGGGTTAGAAGGAAGGATAATCTAGTCCAACCCCCTGCGATGCAGGAATAAGCAGCTGTCCCTGCAACCTTGACATTATCAGCACCCGAGAGCCAAAAGTGCATTTCCAAGCTAGAATCAGAACAACTTCACAAACATCTCTAGTAATTATGGGGATTTTTATAAGGCAAACCAAGGCAGTATTGTGCGTGTTTTTTGGAGGGGAGGTTCTCTAGCATGAGCATCAGTTGTTCCACAAGCACAATGAGTTGGTTGGATTCAGCTGCCTGTGCTTGTAGCACAGCAACTCAAGATCTGGCTGTAATACCAGTTATGATCTCTCTCTCTCTCTCTCTCCTTTAAAAAAAAAACTTGGAAAAGAAAACTCGCCCATGGAATGGGAATAAGTGGGGAAAGAAAGAAAGAACCAGGAGAAAAAGAAATTTGCACTTAGAAAGCTGAAGGCTTTGGGGGGGACTAGGGATTTGGAGTTTGCTCTAATTGCCTGCTTATTCCTTCATTATGGTTGAAGGGCTCTGGTAATTCACCAGTATTAAATATTCAAGACCTGGTCTGGAGGAAACGTTCTTTAGGGATTGCTCTCATCACTTCAGCACCGATTGAGAATTCAGCTCTGTGCCTTCCTGTGTTTGCCTATAAAACAGCACTTTTCCTTTTCCTCCCTTAAAAAAAAAACCCCACCTGACTCGCTCCCATAAAGGGCTTCAAGCATTGTAGTAATGTGAGTTTATTTGGCTAATTAATGGTTCTGAATCTTTTTGGAACACTTAATTTTGTTGATATGTTTGAGATAGAGGGAGTAAGAGTTTTGTAAAGATAATGGTACTTTTCCTTTGCAAATATTTCTGAAAGACAGAAAACCTAACTTGCAAGGAAGGTTGCCAATACCTGCCTGTGAGTTGCTGTGCCATTATGCCCTTTGGTTGGTCTATGGCATGAAACCATTTGACAAATTTAGCTTCTCTTGTCAAAACACGGTGCTACTATCTATGCTTTTCTGTTGGCATCAAAGGCACAGGGAGTCTTTTTGGGAAACCAGGGCTTGTCAAATCTATGAAGAAGAAGAAGAAGAAGAAGAAGAAGAAGAAGAAGAAGAAGAAGGGGAAGGGGAAGAAAAAACATCCTCCTCTTAGGGTTTGGTAGAAGAGGCATCCAAAACCCTTTCACTTGTTGCACAGACTTGTTTTTCTGATTTCTCGTATGTGTTTACATTGATGGTTCCACATATTGGTAAGGGATCAAGTGGTTGCTAAGGTGTGGGTGGCAATCAGAGACAACCCTCCAGCTTCTAGTCCTCCAATTAAACTCTTCTCCTGTGATTTAAACTCATAACATAAAGGTCATTTGGGACCTATTCAATGAGAGTGATATACAATGGACTTAATTAAAAATCCCAGAACTATTTCCTGTTTTCAGCCCCTCTGTGGATCATGATAAAAGGTGTTCTTCATGACATTTAACATTTTGCCAAACAACAGTTTAAAATGTTGTTCTGTTAAAAATGTGCAGACCCTCACACATAGTTGGCTTCTTCCGTCATTGCAGAAAATGTTTGCGATTACATAAGATATCCCTTCCAGAAAGGAGTGTTGAATGCTGTGCCCATTATAAATTGGAGCAGTGTTGCTAAGGTGACTGGTACTGCTATTAAGCATCTTTACTGCCTACTGGAAAAAAAAAAATTGCAATGCACCACACTCTTGTTTCATTAATACGCAACCAATGTATAAAACTGCTTGCTTAATCATGAAGACTAATGAGTACTGTCAGAGCTTTGTTACAGACTTATCTCCACCACCAGGACTGATGCACTGGGAGAAGAATAATACACACTGCATCTGAGATGAGTAAAAAAAAAAAAAAAGAATGTTCCAACAAATTCAAATATTCAATGCGGAGGACATATCTAAATTGTTGGGATCTGATCCATTTATGGGTCAAAAAATCCAGGGCAATATTATATTGGTGTTCATCTAGAAAATAAATGGATGAATATAAAGGACATTGCTCTAGCCCATGGGTAGAGAAAGCTTTTCAGTGTGAGGGGACATTCTCTTCTGCACAACCTTCTGAGCACCACATGCCAGTCATAGTTGGGGCAAGAGGTAAAAGTGGGTGGAGTGATAAATGCAAATGTTACCTTTGTGCAGTTGGATTTTACACACTCTTCTCTTCTCCATCCAGACAAGCAGGAGGTATTAACAGAGTTCAAGGACACATTCCAGCCAGGCAAAAACATTTGAAGGGGATGCACAGCAGTACTGGCAAGGGGTGTAGTTGCAAGGGCCAAAAAGGCCTGGGTGGGGGTCACATTTGGCCTCTGAGCTGGAGGTTCCCCACCTGTGACCACAATGGACAAATTTACTATGAAACTTCATTAGCAAGGCACTATTAGTGGATACAGTTTTCCATAATATTCCAGGGTACATTGTCCATATATGCATTGTTCAGTTAATTTTTTGTTTCTCCAGTTGTGATTTACTATTATATTCAACTGTCTTCACTTAAAAAGTTGGATAAAACGGGTTGCTTTTTATGGAAATACGTTTGTATTTTGCCTAAAATCTTTGGAATTATTAAAGCAATTGTATGATAGCATGCAATTTTGTAGGCAAAAGCTACCACCATTCATTGCCAGAAGGGAAGGTAATCTTTAACGCTTTCTTTATTCATTTCCTAGGACAGCCAACCCAAGAAAGCCAACATAGCCTTAAAAAACACAACCAATTGTGCCCTGCACTCTCAGCCCACACAGCAATTAAAATTTGCCCTCAGCCTTACTGATTAAAATTGGCCTCCACTGATTAACCAACTAAACCTTTAGTAGATTAATCTACCGATTACAGTTTGCAGCTACTATAATCAGAATAAAATCGAAAATTCTTTCTAGTAGCACCTTAGAGACCAACTGAGTTTGTTCCTGGTATGAGCTTTCGTGTGCATGCACACTTCAGTGTATCTGAAGAAGTGTGCATGCACACGAAAGCTCATACCAGGAACAAACTCAGTTGGTCTCTAAGGTGCTACTAGAAAGAATTTTCGATTTTGTTTTGACTATGGCAGACCAACACGGCTACCCACCTGTAACTATAATCAGAATGAAATAGCTAATCAGTTGTCAGTTGCCAGATGGGAGGAATCCTATTTTAGAGCAGAAAACTGTACTAAACAAACTGTACTAAGACCCTTCTAGCCTTATAGTGGTGATTCCAGAAATAATTCAAGCCTCAATTGATATAACCTCACAAAAGGAGGATTGTAAATAGGTTTTGCTTAAAGTTATGCATCTACCCTAATCACACTTGGTCTGCTAACTCATACACTACTGTGGTATGGGCAGATTTAAATGTGTGGCATAATTTAATAAATTCCAAGAGATCCAATGAGCACTTTTTATGTTTTCTACAAAAACCAACTTTCTTGAAATCTATGGGTTGTATCCAAGTAAGTTCTACTCAGAGTAAATCAATGAATCTAAATTAGTCATGTTCATTTATTCTATGAGTCTACTCTGAGTAGGATTAGCATTGCCTACAACCCTCTGTATCCTTAAAACACTAGGAACAAATATACAACATCACAGCTCTTAAGTGTTATTATTTGGGTTATAGCTTGCTTTGCAAACTGCATATGATCCCAAGCTGTCAAATTAAAGCCCATATTCATTCTAAAACTGAAGACTAAAATCAAATCTCTAGTTTTCAAAAGACAATCTTTTGACAATAGAGGCCCCATCTGCACCATACATTTAAAGCATTATCAATCCACTGTAATGGCTTCTTCAAAAGAATCCTGTGAACTTCAGTTTCTTAAGGGAGATGTGAGTTGTTAGGAAACCTCTATCCCCCTCACAGAGCTACAATTTCCAGAGTTCCCTGGGAAGAGGGGTTGTTAACCCATTCTGGGAACTGCAGCTGCATGTAGAATGGAATACAGGTCTCCTAACAACTCCTAGCACCTTTAGGAAACTACAATTCCTATGATTCTTTGGAGAAAGCAATGACTATTGAAAGTGGTATGATACTGTTTTAAATGTATACTGCAGATGGGAACCAAATCATCATTGCTGAAGCATGCTTGATTTGACACACATTTGGTACTGAATAACCTAGATTAAACTTCATGAAAAATAACAGCAGCTGGAACCCAGAGGAGCACACAGTCAATTTCTAATTAACTGTGCAATGATTATCCTGTTTGCAGATTAACAAGGCTCACTAAAATGCTTGTGAGTAGGAGAGTATGCATTGCTTTCGCTTCTTTCTTTATTCTTAAGTGTCCATTTATTAAAAGTTATATAGCGCATCCCACCCTGCTATGCCTAACTGGAATGCTCAAGGCTTAATTATATGTCACCTATGCTATTTGTGCTTCCTAGTTTGGCTGAGTTACTAATCCTCTAGTCATCACCATTAACACTGATAACTGAAGCTTGAACTGTACTTACTTTGAGCTGTTTGGGAACTGAGCCCTCCCTATGAGAGACTGCAAGTATATGCAGGTCCCTCTATATAAATACTCGTTATATGAACCTTCAGTTATATGCACATGAAGGATTTGTACCTTAATGTCACTAAACAAAACCTGACTCAGATAGCCAAATGACAAAGTCAACGATTCAGATATACAGAGAGTCAGATTTACAAAGAGACAGAAAGACAATTGTATTCACCACAAACTTGCCCTCCCCTCCTCCTCCCAGTCAACTCTTCGTGCTGCAAAACTGTGTTCGTCTTGTGTTTCATTGCTTGTTTGTTGAGTAAATACAGGTACATAGTTCAGTTGTAGTGGTATTTGTGATTTTAATCATTACAATAATGTTCATGGTTTTTTAAACATTTTGGGATTAACTTTTCTTGGTCAGGAACACATTAGGATTATATCCATAGGAAATAATGGAAAGCTTCGCTTCGCTATGCAAGCACTCATCTTATGAACTGTTTCTCAGGAATGGATTGTGTTCACACAGAGGTATATATCAACTGCAGAATGAAATTTTGAATCTGGTCACAGCACTTGATGTGAAATTGAGTAAACAAAGCTAAATTCAGATTGGGCTAGGGTTAAACAGCTACCACGGAAACCACAGAGAAAACACCAGTCCAAAAGTTAAACAAGAACTTTATTTTCTCTTACCAAAAAGAGAACAACAGGAGGAAACTTCTGACTCCACCCACACAGATCTAAATTCAGTATCATCTCCTAGTGTCTCAAAGTATATAGACATTAAACTATATATCCATACACCAGCGGCTAACCTGGAACTTTTGTTCATCATCAGATCTTAGTTCTGGAACATATGAAATAAAGGCAGATGTACTCCAGCATTAAGCAATGAGTCCCACAAATTTAGGATTCAGGTGTAGATTCCCTGGTCGGAAGGTATAGGTTTCCAAGCAAGTTTCATCTTTAGCAAAATTTTGCCATTTAGATCTATTAATACTATCATATTTCTTATTTGGGTATATCCATATTTATCTAAGCCATAAATATTCAAGTGGCATTTTTACTGCTTCTCTTATATGTGGTATAAATAGTACCAAACGGGGTCAGTTTATTTCACAATGTAACAAAAATACCAGGCCTGGAGAAAGTATTAAATGAAAAAGTAGCATTAAATCAATACAATCTGAGCCCAGACAATTCCTGTTTTAACACAACCAGAAGCAATATCTTATGAGATGAAAAGTTGCATAGCCATTTTCATTACTATATTTCCACCTGGACTTGTTATTATGTCAACATTGAATTGTATTCTTGATTGTTTTGGAGGGGACATGACATTTCTACAACTTGCTTTTCAGAATATGTTTTGATGCAGGACTGGAAGGAAAACACAAAAATACCAACTGTGGTGTCTTAAGGTTAACAAATAAATTCTTAACAATGATAATAATTACAATTCAATATCTCACTTTGGCCACTCATGAGAAGAGAAGACTCCCTAGAAAAGACCCTGGTGTTGGGAAAGATGGAGGGCACAAGGAGAAGGGGACGACAGAGGATGAGAAGGTTGGACAGTGTTCTCGAAGCTACTAACATGAGTTTGGCCAAACTGCGAGAGGCAGTGAAGGATAGGCGTGCCTGGCGTGCTCTGGTCCATGGGGTCACGAAGAGTCGGACACGACTGAACAACTGAACAACAACAACATCTCACATTTAGTTAATGTTGCTGAAGTTTGTAACTATTTGATCCAGGAAATAAGTGTTCAGATCAGAATGCCCCACCTTAAAAAAGCAAGCTTGATTTCCCCTTAAAAGTCTTCTCAAATTTGGATATTCCTAACCAGTACATTTGCATCTATTCTTTGACCACTAAAATGTCAGGGAACCTGGGAATTACAGTTTTCCTGAGTATCTGGGTTTGCAACATGTGTGTCAACTGTTCTGGAAACAACATGTACCAGAGCTCCCTACTTTTGGGATATTGTAATAGGCCACATACGCCATATATTCAAAGCACTATGATAACATTTCTATATATCTGCAAATGATTCCACAATGTGCTGGTGTTGCACAAAACCCATAATTTTTCTGGGTGAGAATCTTTATCCCATTCTGTGTTCGAATCCTGTTTGAAATAGTTGTCTATAAAATTATTTTTGTGTGTGTGTGTAATTGTTTTAATTGTTGGAGTTTTTACTGTGCAATCACTTTGAGAAGTTTTATGTGAACTGGTTCATAAATGGAATCAATTTTCCCCCTTTCTTCAAAAAAGAAGAGGTACCGGTAAACAATAATAAGGACTGCACTTTGGCTATGGGTGCCACAAGACAGCTGCTGACTAAGCTGATCCCATTAAGTTCATTCATGGAATCAGGCTTTACTTTTTAATTTAAATACATAAATAAATTGTCATACATTATTTAAAACATGCTTTAAAATATTTAAAATATTTGCAAACTTCTGTGTTATTTAGACCTGCTCAAATATAAATAGACGTTTGTCTCCCAAAACAGAAAATGGAATTAATTAGATTCTGTGGTGGGGTCCTCTTACCCAGTGGCTTTGAGAACATAAAGTTTGGAAGGCAGACTATTTTAATTGGACAAGGATCTCATTAATAAAGATAAACATAAATGGGCAGGCCATAATTATAGGGGATTTCAATTTCTTTGAAATTGATGCTGAATATAGCTACTAAACACATGAGACAATACTATGGAGAGGTGGTGAGAATTAATGAAGATATGATGGGGGGGGGAATCTGTTGGAAACTTATTCACTTAATCTGATTTAACTGGACAGGCAGAGGAAAGGAGAAATGAGGGAACAACCTTTGATATATTAAATTTCTCATTTCTGCCCTGGGAAATTTCATACATTGTCTTGATTCATGCTATTGCCTTTACCCTGTGTCTCCCAAATCTGGTTCTCTGCCATTTCCTCCTCATGTTCCATCCCCATCAATGTCTCAGTGGCCTTGCCCATAGACAAGATCAGAGAATGAAAGAGTAACTATTCTCTTCCAGAATACTACAACAACTTCAAAGCAGCCCCCCACCATAGGGCTGCAACATTACTCAAATAAAAAAGACATGCTCCAGCAAGCATGTCATATTGGTTTTGACCCTTTTCATTTTCCAATATGGAGAAGGCCTGATCAAAGTTACTAGTTTAATGACTGGCATCTTTTCGGATTTTCTTAAAACTTATGGTAAAGCAACAGCAAAAAGATGCAGGGCTTGTGGGCAGCAGGGTTTGTTGGCAGTCCCCATTTCTTTTCTCGATCGTGTAATTTAATTCACACTCCCAAGCCCCGATTTATTTTTTCCACCTGGTGCAATTTGATTGACATTTTCAAGTATCCTGGGGGCAAAGTCTGTCTTCTTATTACTTGTCAGTACAACAATGTCATGACCCCTGGCAGAGCTGCAGAGCCTCTACATTGTATTATTAATAATCTTGCCTCTGAATTTGCTGTAGGCACCCCATTCTTTTATTCTGGTCTCAAAAGTATGCAGTGCCTTTGCAGAGGTGGCTAAAGTTGGCATACTCTTGACATAATGCCTAGGACCCCTCGTCATCCTGGGTTTCCCCAGATCGCATTGTATCCATCTACCAGTACTGGCTCCCATTCTCCCTGGGACCGACCTGTCCGATTATGGTGCTTTGTTCTCTTTTCCTGCCAGCACACAAGCATGCTGCATAGGGAAGCACTCTCTGAGTCTAATTTAACAACCACCTAGACACACTTTCATATTTTTTTTTTCGAAAGAAAGGCCTAGGCCAGCAATTTGGTATTCAGAAAGTTGCTTGCTCTGCTCAGACTCTGCTTCTGATTGGCCCCAGCAACTATCTGAACAAGAGGGAAATAGATACAGGGAAATAAGTTTCCATAATATCCTCAAGCATGGCATACAGCTTGGTGTCTCAGGGTTTCTCTACCCATCATGGTAAAGTGGCTGCAGACTGGGCTTGACCACCCTGGAGATCCAGGCCCTGGTAAAATATTCCTACCCACCTGCACACATCTGGGCTTTGTTGTTATCAAGGAATACAATCAAGTGTGTTTACAAACTGCAGCTTTAAAGCCTTATGTACCATTTCTCCATCAACTGCAAAGAATGAACAGGTGCCTGCTTTTCTATCACTGTTTCTTCTCCATGTATCAAACTAAGGGCACACCCAGACTTTCTTTCTAGGCACAGTTCTACTCTTTAAAGCACTGTGTCCCAGCCCTTTTTCTTTTTTTCTTTTTCGCCCTGGCACTTTCCCTGCAAAAACTCACTCTTTAATGCTGAATCAATGCAAATGACAACCTGTGGAAAACCCAAATTGCCATTTGTTCCAATTCAGCATTAAAGAACGTGGGGTTTTTTGCAGATAAACCACCAGGGCAAAAACAGAAGTGCTTGGATACTGAGCTTTAAATCACAGAATGGTGTCTAGAAAGTGCAGGAAAAAAGTTAAGAGTAGATGAGCCCTGATACAATGATTGCGTTTGCATTTATCCCAAAACCCAGCCACGTTGTAGCAATGAATATTTCAGTGTCTTACAATAATATTGAATGGTGTGCAGAAGATGACAAATATTTGATGCTACCTTAAATAGCACAGTGATTTCGCATTACAAACCAAGGAGATAAAGCATAAAACTGTCAATAGAAATCTCTCAGAGGAGTGTCCTTTCTGTATTTGTCATGCACTGATTTGCATGTACTATTATTATTTGCCAACATTTCTATACTGCCACCATTAAGAAAAAAAATAACATGGTGATGAACAGCATAAGATCAACAATTAAAACTATGTTCGTAACACAACTACAAAATACACCACAAATCAGCAGACCAAATTAATATGTCAACATAGCTGGATCACTCCTCGGGGAAAGCTTTTATTGCATCTGCAAGGCTGATCACAAAAATCTAATCACCCTTCCCTAATGTGGATGAGTCTTCAAAAAGAAGAAACCAGTGTCTTCAGACTGCCCACTAGGTGTCATACGAGAAGGCCTTTGTTTAAGATACAGATTGTTTGGCACTCTAATAATATAGGAACATAACTCTGGAAAAATAAAGCATACTAAGCTAGATAGATATTCTTATAAACTTAGAATACTTCAAAAAAAAGCAAATATTTGTAACCAGCCTAATTCTTAAATATGCTTTGTAACTAGAGATCAGCTGTTATTTAGGTGTAATTTGCAAATACTTGCGTGAATCTTAAATACCTTTGCCCAATATTTTAAAAAAACCTGAGGTTTTTTATATATCATAGTCTATCAGAAATTTCAAACAAGCATTTGCCATGACTAATAATTCCATAAACAGCAAATAATAGTTTTAATATAAAGAGATTTTTTTTATCTTTCATGAAGGGAAAAAAGGCTACTGTAAAAATTAAATATTTCTTGGTGATATCCAGTGTGAGACCATATTCTGCAAAGACCCACTGAAATATAGACTTAAATAAATCCAGTCCATTTTAGTTCAGTGTGTCTTTTCAGAGTACGATTCAGTTGGATATCACCCTCCATTATCAAGACACAGTAAGCCCACAACTGAAACATATTTAACTTGTGTGTATTCAGCTTTACATGCTTGACAAAAATAAATAAAAATTGGGGGTGGGCATTCGGGGAGAAAAAGGCTTTGGCAGTCTTGCCCGTCATTGAATCCAATATGATTTTACTATATCCAGTGCTATTTTTCTAGACAAAGAGGCGTTGGAACTCCCCCTGAACACCTCCCTTGTTCTCTTATAATGGCAATGGAGCCCACCTGAGAGGTGCCGGAACTTAGTTCTGGTGAGTTCCAGCTGAAAAAAGCCTTGATACATCCAGAATGTAACCCCCTTGTAAGTTGTGGGCTTACTGCACTTCCTAAATAAAAATGCATGCTAATTTGTTGCTATAACCACAAACACACTGGGTGGGATCTAATAATGTAATGTTAATGCAAGAGCTGGAAGCGTTGACCTTGTGTGAGCAGTAGCAGTCAAGGATAGGTTCACACTGCACCAATTGAGGGTGTGTCTGTCTCCCTCATTATCAGCTTTCAGAAGAAATTAAAAAACATTCCAAGTCCACCCAGGCATTTGAAGGTTGAAAGGTACTCTTCCTGGCAACCTTAAAATCTTAGATGTGAGGCTATGTGACAGTTTTCCTTATGTTTAATGTTTCCCAGATGTTTTTAATTGTTGTTAAATATTGTGTGTGTGCATTTAATTGTGTTGTTTTTCCACAGCGGAAATGAAGACCAGAGAAATCTGGTTTACTTCCATGAAAATTAATCTGAAGAACCGACACAAAATGGTGAGGAGTGATGGTGCCCGAGCTCTGCCAGTGCTTTCAAGTAAACGAAGGATACCTCTACCCAGCATACTTTCTCCAGACAGAAATCGCTGTCATCTCTTTCCAAACAAAATAGAAAATTCTTTCCAGTAGCACATTAGAGACCAACTGAGTTTGTTCTTGGTATGAGCTTTCGTGTGCATGCACACTTCTTTCCAAGATTCTTTCCAAGATTCTTAGGGATAGGTAGGTTTTCCATTTCAATAATGAAATACATATTCATCATCTTGCAAGATGGCCAACAGTGCATTGCTAATATTAGATTCAATGGGGTGGTTAAAATTGCATCCTTAGGGCACCATCGCACATCCCACCCACATTGACAGGGCTGTGTGGAACAGAAAGTATGGGGGTGCAGAGGACAACTGGGCCTCTTCCCTGTGACAGTTCCAGCAATGAAGACAGAGCTGTTCCGCCAGGCCTTTGGGCAGGATGCAGTTTGACTTACTTTCCTTTGTATAAAACAAGGCTGAAGGAGGTCCCCAACCCGCTCACAGGTCCTTGTATGATCAGTGGAAACAGTTGGTCCTGGCAATTATTAACCACTCTCAAGTCCACCCTGATAATTGCCACCTGCCCAGATTTTAACTTGTTTGAAATAATTTTAAGATGTATTTTAATTAATTGATGTCTGTTTTATGCTTATTGTGTTGTCTTTATGATGTTAACCGCTCTGAGCCCGGCCTCAGCTGGGGAGGGCAGGATACAAATATTTTTTTAAAAAAAATATTATTATTATTATTATTATTATTATTATTATTATTATTATTAGACCCAATGCTCTCAGGTGATGGGAGTGAGACCAGCTGGGGATCCAACAGATCCTGGCTGGCTTAGCCCTGCCCCCTCCCCACCTTTGGAATGCCCTTTGGTGTTTGTAACTGTGCCTGCCTTGCACAGGTTTGTAAATATGTGGTAAAATGTTACAGTATGTAGTGAGATATTTGCAAGGCTAAGTGTAAGTGCAAGGGAAGGGGGGCGAGTGCAAGGGAAGGTGTGTGCCATGTGCTGATTGGCCGAGGAAGGAGGGAGAGAGTTAGAACAGGCATACATGGGGCAGAAGGAGAAGGGTGGCTGGTGTGGGTGCTGAGCCGTGGGGAATAGAATCGGATAAGGGTTGCACTAAGAATGGAGTTATGAAACCCAAAGTATGCAAGCACTGCTACTGAAAACAAACCACATCAGAACTGACTTTATTCTGCTGTTAAATAATAAATATTTGTTCGTTTAAACTACAACACATATTTGGCCAAGATATTAAAGCTGTGACAGTCAGAGATATTAGTGTTTATACGGTGGAAGTGGAATACCAGTATTGAGAGGTAGCTCAGTCGGTGGAGCATGAAACTATTAATCTCAGGGTCATGGGTTCAAGCCCCACGTTGGGCAAAAAGATTCCTGCACTGCATGGGGTTGGACTAGATGACCCTCACGGTCCCTTCCAACTCAAATAATTCCATTATTCTAGACCTTTATTTCTATTGTGCCATCAATGTATATGGCTCTGTGCACAATTAAAATCACAAATACAATCAGTTAGGAAATTGCTTGAGGTATTGGAAGCCAAGAGCTGGTAGCTGTACAAAGCAGAGAGGAACTTGGGGTCAGTTGAGATAACCTTTACCAGGCCAAAGGGACTGGAAGTTTGAATTAAAGTACCCCTTTGCTCCTAAGTGATGAACTGCGGGGGGCGGGGGATACCAGAAGCCCCGTTTCAGGGCTTTCCACTGGCAGGGACAATGCCAGCTGGCATCCCATCCACCTGCCTATTCAGCAGGCAGAAAAGCAGGTGGTCAGATGCCAACAGAGCGACATTTGTGTCATTCTGTCAGTGGTGGCTAGCGACACCTCCACTCCACCCAACCCCTCACAGCCTGGTGTAAGGGGTTTTTGGCGGTTATGTTTTCATAAGTCATGATTAACATATCTATTGTGTTAGATAGAGATTTCAGGGCCCACACTATTCTTATTATGTAAATTGTTTTAAACCAATTTTTAATATTGTACTTTTATAATGTAACCAGATGTGAAAGCTTACAGTGAAGGACAGGTGAGAAATCCTATTAAATAAGTACTACTCTTAAAGAAAAATAAAATTTCAGTTTTGTATCTATTGAAAATATGTTTCTGAAAAATCTTAGTTTCCCCCAGAAAAAAATCATTTCCTCAAGCATTCACAATGTCTATGTAATTATACACCCTGTGACTGAGTTCATACAAAACACAGCATTATACTAGATATTACAAACTGCTGAGGGAGGAAAACACTGACATAAAAATCTTATATTTACAGACCGATCTTCTATTCCATAATGGAAGCTATTATGACCTCTTTTTATTTTTAAAAATCACTAAACCTCAAAGCAGATTTTTTTTAAATAAAAAAATCTCATTTACTTCCATTAAAATTAATTTTAAGTAACAGATTACTTTTTATCTTTTGTCACTTGCAAAACATGGTAATTAATTCCAACTCTGTATGCATGCAATCATAATAGTTCTGCAAGAAAACAAATTAAGTTTTATGTCCTTGGGGTAAAGTTGATGGAACATTTCAAGATTATTTTCAAGGGCATAAATATTTTACTGTTTAGGCCATGAAAATAATGTGCCAACCGGAACCATTTCCACATACTCCCCCCACCTCACATGTTTACAGTGACTGTTTCCTTCATCTCAGCTTGAAGACGCTAAACGAGTTGACAGTCTGCTTGCCAGTCAGTTTAATCCTCCTCTCTCTGTGGGTTTGTGGGAAACTGTGGCAGGCCAAGTTATTTTTGGCCAAGCACTGCAGCACAAAGCGCCTTCAGGAGCCTTCATTTAGTCAGTGGCCTAACTGGCAGCTGCTGTACCTGCAGAATGTGAATTGACGTTGCCATGGAGATGGAATAATTCTTTTTTGTTCTGTCATAGAATTACTGGAACTGATCTTGTGCCGGGGTCACTTCAGAGGGGAAAAAACGTACGCACGCACCAGTAGCTGCGGTGGGTGGGTGGGGGGAGAACAGAGAGAAATAAACAGAAAGAGGAGCATCTCACACGTTGCTTGGGCTTCCTATGTGTTCTGAATTGATCAATAAACTGCAAACATATACTATGTGAAATGCCCACATCCCCTGGTATACACGACTAATCCCTAAGCAAGTGAAAGCTGCTGAATTCTCTTTTCTGCACAACTATTAAAGATGCAAGAACCTTCTTCGCTTTTTCATCTGGACACCCTAGGGAGTACTACTACTAGGCAGGGATAGATTTTCATTTGTTTCTTTGTAGTAACCATGAAAGGCCTTCATAAAATCATTCCCATGTCAGGAAGATTAAACTAGCTTTCATTCCAAATTTGTGTGTGCAAATACATACATACATACATACATACATACATACATACATACATACATAGGATACATACATACATATAAATAAATACACACACACACACAGTGGGCTTTCCCTCCAGGAAAATAGGTGCAGGTACACACCATGCCCCGCCCCGCAGCAACCCACACCTTTGCTGCTTCCTCTGCCACCGCTGCCGGTAAGCTGCCAGTAAGCTGCCTGGTGATCGTAAAAGGGGGGGGGGTGCGACCTTTTTACACAAAAGCAAGATGGTGGTGGTGGGAAAACAGGTGGTAGGTAGTATGGCATAATGGCACAAGCCGCCTGAAAAAAGCACTTACAGACGAAAAAGAAGTCTGGAATAGCAAGCACTGACATTGTAATGGGGACCTCAGAGCAAGCAAAGATATTTCGGTGGGTTCTCCAGCTTGACACAAGCTGCAGTCTTAAAGTGGGTAACTGGCATGAGATTAAAAATTAAACAGATCCAAGCCATTTCACTATTCCATCATCTCTCTCTCTGTGTGTGTGTGTGTGTGTGTGTTTTCCCCTTCTGAAAAGTCAGATGTATATTCTCACACGGCAATAAACCTATCATCATTTTATCAGAGTGTGTGTTAACCTTGACCCTCTTACAATCAATTAAGTATGAAGTCACTAAAAGTGTCACAAATTATATTCTCGAAGGAAGGATCTTAAAACAAGAAACTGCTATCAACATGGTTAATTAAATCTACTTTCAGTATTCAACAGAAGCCCTATTCAGAAGAATGCCTCATGTGTTTTTTTTTCAGTACATGAGGGGGGAGTAGGACTCCACCAATTAGTTCTGTCCCCTGGCATCTAGGCATACAGTGTGAATGTCTGCAGGGAGGGAGCTTTCACGCATACAGCTGCACCAGCAAAGGCTGCCACATGATCTGGAGCCCTGCAAGATCAGGGTTCCAGATCATGTGGAAGACTTCACGCATACAGCTGCACATGTGAAGGCTCCCTTCCCTCAAAACATTCACTCTATGATTCTGCCCCATGATCCCCTCATGTTTTTAAAACCTCTGAGGGATTATCATAGAATCATAGAATGATAGAGTTGGAAGAGACCACAAGGGCCATCCAGTCCAACCCCCTGCCAAGCAGGAAACACCATCAAAGCATTCCTGACAGATGGCTGTCAAGCCTCCGCTTAAAGACCTCCAAAGAAGGAGACTCCACCACACTCCTTGGCAGCAAATTCCACTGAAGAAGGCAGCAAGATTCTTCTGAAGAAGGCTTAAGCGTTCAAGCATCACAAAAGGAGCGGGGAATATCACCTTTTAGTGGGTTCTTCCAACTAAAACAATGTGGCTAGAGCTTTCTACTTTAGTCTGCCTTCGAAACTCCTTGACAGTACAAGGAAATAACACCACACATGTAGGGTGAATAAAAGTATTTATTGATATGTTGGGGGGGGGGGTCACTTCAGTGCTGCTAACACAATGGTTTGCGTTTACCCTCAGACAGTCAGATGCCAAAAATATATATCACCTCTCTTTCAGTGCATTCAATGTAGTTTGTAAATATAGTAGGCATTAGTCTTTGGGCCAAAGAAAATGGCTATTTTTCAAGTATATGGGGAATTGATAACATTGGTGTCTCCAATGCTTCTTTCCTTGTCTCCTTTCCTCCTAAATTGAAGACCCACTGCTATCATCTTCTGAGGGGGGAAAATGCAGCCTTCTATTTCTTCCTAGCTTGTGACAGCAACAGCACATAGTGCACACATACTTCCTTAGAGACAAAGAAAGAATTGCTGTCTGCCATTTTTTCCTCAGAAAGTGATGGCAGTAGGAGGAGATGAATCAAATGGCAGTTGGTCCATTCAACATCGGGGTGGGTGGTTGTGTGCGCGCACACACACTCACACTCATGGATTCACCTCTCTCCTTGATGCAACCAGGTAGTATGCATTGCATACTGACCATTCATTCAATTTCCTGACTTGTAGCATTTCCTGTATCCTGTTTCTTCACATTATATTTCATTAAATATATCAGTATCTTCACATCTGCTTTACTTTTGTCATGTAGCAATATTTCCTTTAATAATTTAACAACAAACCCAGAAGCACTCTCTGTTTACTTGCTGCTTTAACTAAAGACTTGGGCTGTAGATAAGCACCTGAACTAAAGGGAATGTGGCAGACTGAGCTCATTCTTCCCTGTAGATTATTGTACATTTTAGATTTAAGAGTATGGCTGCTTGGCTTTGTGATATGAAAAATCTTTGCTTGGTGTGAACTATGCACTTCTTCAAGGGAAGACTCAAGAAGAGAGGTTACAGAGACTGCAGAGATGAGAGAAACAAAGTGGTGGACTGACACTGGGGCTCCCCTTTTTTGGCACCCACCACATGGAAGACTCTCACTGCTGAGATTAGGCAAGCTCCATTAGTGGGGGTTTTCTGCCAGCAAGTCAAACGTAGCTTTTCACCCAGGCAATTCCCTGACATCATGGCTGCTGTGTTGTTTCTGTTTCAGCCGTTTTATTCATCCATTTTAATTTATTTAATTTATTCCATTTATTAATTGTTTCCTATTCATAAGAGCAATTTAAACAAACACATCATCAACAAAAACTTATATAAAACAATTTCATATTTAAAAACAGTTAAAACCACTTCATATACAAAACTGATAAAAGAATCTCCACTTACATTGAAGAAAGGATTTTACATTGTTTCAATATGCTGGAACCCACTTCGGTGTTTGCGTATAGGTAAAAAGTGGTATATAAATCACAGCATTTAAAGTACGCATTTGCAAATGCTTCAAACTGTACTCAATATGAAGTCCATCTGGGCTGAAATCCTCTACCACCAGCCTCTCCATCTGGCCAACATGGACTATAGCAGACCAAATGATCATCCTGGACCATGCTCAAAGGCAACCCCACATATAACACAGTGCAACCATCTAAAGAAGAGGTTACCACAGGAGCGTGGATATCTCTGTCCAGGCAGAAGTGTAGTTGTTGTATCAACTGAAATTGTTAAAAGGTGCTCCATGCCACCCACCTCACCAGCAACAATGCACTCACAAACTATAAATCTTCTCCTTTAGGGAAGGGATTGCCAACCTGGTGCGCTCCAGATGTTTTGAACTACGAGTCCCATCATTCTTGAACATTTTCTGTGCTAGTTAGGGCTGATGGGAGTTGTACCCCACAACCCTGAAGGGCTCTACATTGGCTATTCCTGCTTTCAGCAGACTACCAAGCCTCCCCCCATATGAACTAACCTGGACCTGGACCCTGCGATCATCTGAGGCCCTTCTTCATGTGCCTCCTTTGTGAGAGGTACGGAGTGCAGCAACATAAGAACAGGCCTTTTCTGTGGTGGCTCCCAGCTTGGGGAATGCTCTTCCCAGAGAGGCTCACCTGGCACCTTGGTTAATATTTTTAGGTGCCAGGTGAAAACATTCTTCTCCCAGGTCGTTGGCTAATTAGACAATCTATGGCCTTTAAAAATGTGTGGGGTGTGGGTGTGTGTTTTACTTGTTACTATGTTATGCATTTTTGTGTTTTTATGTTGGAAACCATCCTGTAATCCTTGGATGAAGGTTAGTATAGAAATTAAATGTAATAATAATCGTGTAATAAATGCAACAGAGAATGTGGGGAGCTGCCTGAATATGCCCTTAGAATCTTGGAGAAAACAGTGTTTGGAATTTAGCCCAACGTAAGACCCACAAACCCACAAACTTTGATTTCATCAGCTTTTTAGATTCAATAAACAACGGATTGAAATAAAAGAACCAGGGATAGTTATATTTGCCCCAGACAGCTTTAATTCTGCATAGAATTGTTCAAGATGGCAAAAATTGTGGAAACTAAAAAAAATAAAAATAAAAAAATCGACCTTTCCTTTCAAAATTTCTGTAAACCTTCAGAATATCTTGGAAGCTTTCCCTGATCTTTATTGCTGACAGATATGCTGTGAACAGAACACTTTAAGCAAATAAAATAGTGAGAACTGATGAGCCCCATCATTTGGTGGAGAGTGAATTGCTGAATAATTGATCACTTGGAAGTGCATAATGCTGAGTGCTTTTTAGATATTGGAGGATCACACTATTTTGCCATTGTAACAGTAGAGTTCAATTTGGAAGGCTTAGAACAACGGACAACAATTATAACAGATAATCATAATAATAATCAGTTGTAGGTAGTGGTAGCAAGTGCAGTTGGTACCCATATATAGGTTTCTTCACAACTTGAACTCTTTGCTTTTTCCACTGAAGACTTCCTTGTGTGTGTTCCCCCCCCCAAATGTTTCTGTGCCCCCAACCACCCAATGTGTGCCGAAGAAGAAGAAGAAGAAGAAGAAGAAGAAGAAGAAGAGGAGGAGGAGGAGGAGGAGGAGGAGGAGGAGGAGGAGGAGGAGTTTGGATTTGATATCCCGCTTTATCACTACCCGAAGGAGTCTCAAAGCGGCTAACATTCTCCTTTCCCTTCCTCCCCCACAATAAACACTCTGTGAGGTGAGTGGGGCTGAGAGACTTCAAAGAAGTCTGACTAGCCCAAGGTTACCCAGCAGCTGCATGTGGAGGAGCGGAGACACAAACCCGGTTCACCAGATTACAAGTCTACCGCTCTTAACCACTACACCACACTGGCTCTCTTAGAGATTTACTTTTCCATAGAAATCAGATTAATGAATTATCAGCACTATTACAACCAAGAGTCTGTCCTCTGGCCCTGTTAAGACAGCTAAAATGCTATTGGCCTTTTCTGCCACTGCATTATATTGTTCAGTTCTGTTCCACCTGTTCTCTACAATAACACTGGGGCATGGATATGTACCACTGTAAGTCTCACTGGATTAAAGAGGGCTTAAAAGGTAAAGGGACCCCTGACCGTTAAATCCAGTCGTGGACGACTCTGGGGTTGCGGTGCTCATCTCACGTTAATGGCCGAGGGTGCCAGCATACAGCTTCCGGGTCATGTGGCCAGCATGACTAAGCTGCTTCTGGCGAACCAGAGCATCACACAGAAACTTCCCGCCGGAGCAGTACCTATTTATCTACTTGCACTTTGAACTGCTAGGTTGGCAGGAGCTGGGACCAAGCAACAGGAGCTCACCCCATTGTGGGGATTCGAACCACAGACCTTCTGATCGGCAAGCCCTAGGCTCTGTGGTTTAGACCACAGTGCCACCCGCGTCCCCAAAGAGGGCTTACATCCAAGTAAACAAGTTACCAGAAGAGAACTATACAGGGAAATGTATTGAATGTTAATCCATCTTTCTCTGCATTCAGCTTTGCTCAGTTTTGTTTTGTTTTTTAAGGCTAAAATATACTCAGCCTTTTAAATCATTACCCATTTTAGTTTTGACTTTTATATATATATACAGATCTTAACACATATCTAATCTGTGACGTAACATCTATCAGACCCATTTGGGAGAATTATGGGCTTAAGTTTTTATTTCCTGAAATCCTAGTTGTACTTTGTTTCCCACTAAACACAATACCCTAGCAGTGGTACTAAAATTACATCAGAAAAAGCTTGGGGTGGGGGTGGGGGTGGGGGGGTCAAATCTTCCTGGCCATGGAGATTGATTTACTGCTTGTTAAAATACTGAGAATGGAAGCAAGGTAAATTAAATTAAACCCATTTGACAATCTCTAAAAATGGGACTCAGAGCATCCAAGTGCAAGCCCAACAATGAGAAAATTAATTGTCAGAGTTTATGTTGCTCAATTCCAGTTATGAATCATTTGACTTATTCCCTTCCCCAGCTTTCTCTCTGACCCCCCTTCCCCCGCCACAGCTTTCTCCACCACCCAACTTCTCTGTCTAGTTTGCCTACAGTTTGACATCCTTATTTAATATGACTGGATGGGCCAAAATGATACAGTTACTTTGACAACCAGAGAAAATTAGAGCAGTATGACATCAATGACAAGAGCAGAGTGCATGAACGAGGAGAGGGGGATAAATGGAAAAATAGAAGACTCTCTCTGTGTGTGTCACTCTTTCTGTAACACGCACACACAGAGACACATATACTCCTTTTTCTCGCTGCATTTGTAGGCTAGGCAGGTATGTAGGAAATTAATGTGGATTATTTCTAATGCATGGGAGCTACCGTAAATGCATGGGAAGTATTATGAAACAGTTATGCTACTGAGGTTGCAATCTTGAGAATAACTTACGTGGGAGTAAGCCCTATTGAACTCAGTGGGACTTACTTCAAAGTAGACAGATGAAGGATTGCACTGGTACTGCAACTACTAGTTTGGGTCCATAAAGTTTATTACAGCCTGGACCTCACAATATTTTAAGAAGTACACCTCTCCAGATACCTGGCTGAAAGTCCCTGCTGTTTAAGCACCCAGAAGGGTGAGAGGGTGCTTCTTAGTAATGGTTCCATACTCTCTGGAATCTCCCAATAAGTTTCCAGCCTTTCTTGAAAGGCTATCCATGAGTAGGGTTGTTAGAGAATTCCAATGGAAATGGGAGCAGAAATTGCCAATGTTTACTTATCTGCGCCATGTCTGGTATGGAAATCAATTCAGCAAATACAATCAGTAGTAGTATTTGCTGTTTTCAGTTCACAAACAATATGCATTTGATGGCTTTTCCCCATCTGTATTTTATTTCCTTGGCACTTAAATGAGTGGCCTTCGCATTGATAATAATGGTGTGGAATAATATATGAAAATGTAATTATTGAAATAACTATAGTTATATAAAATTCGAACACGGTGGACAAGTCAGAAGCAAAAATGCAGTGGAACAGAAACAGTGCTGTGTGTGGCAAACACGAGTCGGAATGGAAATCAATACCTTCGCATGAATCTTTACCAGGGCCGGCCCATGACCTTTTGGTGCCTGAGGCAAGACGTGCTACTGATGTTTCCCCACTATCACAGATCGGGGCCAACACCCCATTTGGGTGGGAAGGACATGTCACCCAAGGTGGGTTGTCTCTGGTCACCTCACTGGTGTGCCAGCCATGCTAGGGCAGCAAACTAGCTTAGGGGCTGTAGGGCATGCCTTTCCAGCCACTTTCCACCCCTCAGAATTTGTCATCCAAGGCAGCTACATGTACTTCACTTTGCCTCATGATAGGGTTGTCCCTGATCCTTATGTGTCCTTGAACTCCAAAGGGAAGGCTGTAGATTTCCCATCCCTGATGCAAAGGCTCAGATGAGCTCTACCCTGTACTCAAGCAATTTATTTCATATATGTATCTATTGCACTTCTATCCAACCTATTTCAAAGAGCTCAAAGTGGCATACCTGGTTCTTACTCCTCGCATTTAAACCCCACAACGACCCTGTAAGGTAGTCCAGTAGCACCTTAGAGACCAACTAAGTTTGTTCTGGGTATAAGCTTTCGTGTGCATTCACACTTCTTCAGATACTGTAAGGTAGGTTAGGCTGAGAGGTAGTGGTTGGCCCAAGGACACCCAGTGAACTTCAGAGCTGAGTGGGGATTTGAACCCTGATCACCCAGGTTCTAGTCTGACACCTTAACCACTACATCATACTAGATCTCTAGTTCAGGCCTTGAATGCAGCTATAGCTATATGATCTCCAGCTCAAAATGGACCCTCTCTTAGGCTATATGAAACTTGAAAATAGTCCCTACTGCCAAGTGTTGGCATGTTCCTTTTTGTGTATACCTTGGTTATGCAGAATTTCTTAGCGCTTCAAAAACAGTCTCTACTAAGCATGACCAACACTGCTATAGGAAATATGAATATGTTTCAGTGTGATTGTTGGGAGCAGCCAGTACTCTCTTCCCTAGTCCATATCTGGATCTGGTTTTTTAAGTGGTTTTTAAATGGTTGCTGTTTTAACTATGTGAAAGGAAGCTATGTCTTTCAAAAAGAAGAAAACAAATGGAAGTCTCCTGTACCCTCCCATGAATGCTCCAGAATTCAAAACTATGCCATGTGTCCTTCCTTTGAAGTGAAATTGACTAGACTGGCAGCTGCTTGCCATCCACGTCAATCAATTTCACCATGCTATCACCTTATAGGGAATAGGGGGAAGCCGTGAAAATTAGAAAATAGAACATACAGGGCTTTTCACCTGCCGCCAGCTCCCCACTGCCATAATTAACTTTCTAATTAATTATGGGTCATTTAGTAAAACAACAATTTAGGCCACTTTTCCACCAAAAAGTCCTTCGAACCAGCATTGAAAATAAAACCTTGAACATAAAATAATTCATCAACAATAAAAGTTAATTTGTGCTATAAATAAAATGCAGTAACAAAACGATGACACTAGCAGCAAAAGATGTAGTAGCAGCATTTTTAAAACTAGAAAATCGGAAAAATTCATCCAGTTCAAAGGCCTGACAAAACAAAACACTATTTTCAATGAGTGTCATGATGCCTGTGAAGTGAAGGTGGTGTCAGACCTTGTTGGAGAGGTTGTTCCAAAGACTACCGGTATGTATTTATGTGAGGAAGGGCCTCTCTCTGGAACCACCAATACTGTATCTGATGGTGGTGTGAGACAGAGAGCAGAGCCTCTAGTGATAATCTGAAGGGGAAGCTGGGTTCATGTTGCAGAAAGCAATTCTTTATGTACCCAAACTTTCTAGGATTTGAAAAGACATAACTAGCACTTTCACTTGTAAACAGCAGGTATGGGGCCTCCAAGCCAGATTGGAACCTTGTCAGGTAGGTTGGCTGGTAGATCGGGGTTTAACCCTTTTCTCCTACTGTAGTGCATATTGAGATCAGCATTCCTCTCCCACCATGCATCTGCTATTTGCATTTGGGGGGAAGCTCTCTTCCACACCAATGGGAGCCTTTCTTCTAATGCAAACAGCAGGTACAGTGGTCCCAATACAAACTGAGACTTCAGCAAGAGGGGCAAAACATTCAAGTCCCCTGCCCCACATACCGTAAACCACAGTCCCAGCCTTGATCAGTTTCCCTGCACCTGCTATCTGCTTCAAAAATGCCATTCATACAATTGCTAGTTGCACCACTGGTGTCTCATATAGTTTGGCTGTTCATATGTAGTTTGCACTGCAGTACAAAAAATTCACTTGGAAACAAATAGATGCAGCGGTTACAAAAAGGCAAGGCAAGATGAGCCTTTTCTTTCCGGCATATTTCCTTTGCCCTCAAAAATTCCTCTTGACAGCACCTCATGCGCCAGAGATGAAATCTTCAATGAGCAATCAGCAAGGGGGTCTCTGTAGATGCAGGTTGGCATATGGTGTCTCAAATTTCTCAGTGACAAGTGGCATGTTAGCAAAGCAACGCAGTAGCAAGGAAAAAGACGTTTTGCTAATCACTCCCTGTTGTCCACGCCCTCAGGCAGAATCATATTGCTTTATGTAGATGAGCTTATAACAGTTTCTTCAATTCAGAATACAGTATATATGAATTGCCAGCTCCTAACGCTGTGTCAACAGGCACCCGAGGGCCTACCACTTTACATTGCAAGTGTATTACTATTTAAAGACAAGCTTTTAGCTTAACATCAGTGCTTGCCTTCAGAGTTTAATTACCGCCCTCCCCATGGGGCCCAATAAGCTATCTATGCTTCCTGAGGGAGTTCTGCTTGGTGATGATCTTTAAATAAATAAGTAAATGCCAAATAAGCACTTCTTAAAGATGCAGTATCATGTTTTCTGTCAGGCTTTGAAGCCTCTGGAAGCTTGGCCACATACTGCCTCTAAACTGGCAGCACGCCATGTTGAATTTAGTACTCCCCATTACAGATCTCGTATTTGCAACACACTGCTTTGAATTTTATGTGAAGGAATGAAAAAGCAAATCCCTTTCCTTTACTGTTTCCTAAGATCAGTTTCCACATGCCATTAGTTACAGGGAATCAGTTTGAACTGCTGCCCTCCAGATGTTCCCAGCCGGCAACTCCCATCACTGCCCATGCTCTCTAGGGCTGATGGGATTCCAACAAAAATCTAGAGGCTCACACATTTCCCATCTATGGTTTAAGCTATGTGGAACAGCAATACTTTCTTGTTTCAAAAGAGTTCTACTCAGTTCTAATTATTATAGTTACCAGAATTAGCAGAGGGATCTTGGGTAGCATCTTGTTCTTGCTACTGGAAAAGATCAATAGCAGAACGGTAACATTCTTGAGCTAATTACTCTCTCACAATAAATATAAGAAGAACTACCAGCATGGAATAGGGCAAGAACCAGCTATACACATTTAAACATATAGTAGGTAGGCATTACAAAATTCAATATATTTGCACCTCGACCCCACACCCCCATTCTTCTTAAGCCTAGTGGCATTTATAATTAGAAATGCAGAATGAAAGCCCTGTGAGGAATATTAAACCCCATGAGTTCCATCTGACTTACCCAACACGCATATGAGGATGCAGAAATTAAGAGCATGGGGTTGGAAGACCATTGAGATGCACAAATCTAGATATTTCTAAAGTTCAGTATACAACCAGAGAATTCAAGAAACCCCCTGCTCAATACAGGTCCTGCACTGCAGATCAAGTGTTCTGATCTTAGGACCAGAATATGTGCTTTCTATATATGTGCTTAGATGTGGTTTTGTCTTTCATACTGATTTATTTCACTGCTAACATGGGGATCCTGAAAGCAATACGTTCTGCCACATCTAGGCCTCTTCTGACAGGTTTATGCTCATTGAACAAGCCTCCCCTTCCAAGTCACATCCTTCAGATGTATTCAGATGAATTTGTATTTGCTTCCTGTATCAAGCAAACTGGCTGTGCCACATCCAGTCAAAACACATGCAAAAGGTAAAGTTTGTCTGCTACTGGTAGCATGTCCTCTTTCTCCCTGCCAAGATGGTGCATATCGTGTCAGTTGCAGGAACACATTTCTTAGCCCCTCCAAAGGAAATGAAATTGTTTCTATTGCATAGAATAATATGCATATCTGAAATGGTGTCTTTTTCATGGACAGTTATAATGGAAAAAATGAGAAATAATTCATATATGATGCAAGATGGCTCAATTTCAGGTTTATAGGATCTAGATCAGCCTTACTACAACTGAATTTGATCCATGCAGGGAGACTTGTCCACAGAATGGCACAACGCCAGCATCTCTATTGCATTTTATAGAGTATTCAGGCATTTCACACCTTGTGTTTCACCCTTGGATCAACCTTGTAAAGTAGGCCAGTCTGATTGCCTCCATATTCCACATATTCCACATGGGAGTGGGCACTGGGGATGAAACAGGATGGTCTACCTATACTGCACACATGTTGATTTTATACTGCAGTGATTTCATCACTGCTTTCCCTCAAAGAATCCAAAGTATTGTAGGCTGATGAGACACTAATAATTCTCCCCAGAGGAGTACCGGTAACTGTTTTAGTGTTAAAGAAATTGAATTTAAGTTTCAAGAAAGGAGTTTCCAACTAAACATCAGGAAGAACTCTATTGTTCAACAGTGGAACAGTCTCCCTCAGGAAGTGGTGGACTCTCCTTCCTTGGGGATTTTTAAGCAGAGGTTGGGTGGCCATCTGTCATGGGTGCTTTAGTTGAGATTCCTGCATTGCAGGAGACTGGACTTGATGATCCTCAGGTCAACACTACAATTCTATGATTCGCAGTGGGGTGTGTGTCATGTGACACCTTTAAAGACTAACAAATTTATTACGCACAAACTTCCATGGATTACAATCCCACGTTTGCAGACATAGTGGTACCTTGCTTCCTAAACTTAATCCATTCCAAAAGTCTATTCCAAAACCGAATAGTTTTAAAACCAAGGCGTGCTTTCCCATAGAAAGTAATCAAAAAATGTCCATTCCAGACTTTTAACAACAACCCCTAAAATGGCAATTTAACCTGAATTTTGCTATCCAACAAGACCATTGATCCATAAAATGAAAGCAATAATCAATGTACTGTACTATAAAATAAATAAGACAGTATTGTTGTTGTTGTTCAGTCGTTAGTCGTGTCCGACTCTTCGTGACCCCATGGACCAGAGCACGCCAGGCACGCCTATCCTTCACTGCCTCCCGCAGTTTGGCCAAACTCATGTTAGTAGCTGTGAGAACACTGTCCAACCATCTCATCCTCTGTCATCCCCTTCTCCTTGTGCCCTCCGTCTTTCCCAACATCAGGGTCTTTTCCAGGGAGTCTTCTCTTCTCATGAGGCGGCCAAAGTACTGGAGCCTCAACTTCAGGATCTGTCCTTCTAGTGAGCACTCAAGGCCGATTTCATTGAGAATGGATAGGTTTGATCTTCTTGCAGTCCATGGGACTCTCAAGAGTCTCCTCCAGCACCATAATTCAAAAGCATCAATTCTTCGGCCACCAGCCTTCTTTATGGTCCAGCTCTCACTTCCGTACATTACTACTGGGAAAACCATAGCTTTAACTATAAGGACCTTTGTCAGCAAGGTGATGTCTTTGCTTTTTAAGATGCTGTCTAGGTTTGTCATTGCTTTTCTCCCAAGAAGCAGGCGTCTTTTAATTTCGTGACTGCTGTCACCATCTGCAGTGATTATGGAACCCAAGAAAGTAAAATCTCTCACTGCCTCCATTTCTTCCCCTTCTATTTGCCAGGAGGTGATGGTAGATGATTTTAAAAAATTCTTACATGCACTGATGATAGTCATTGTTTGGAAGGGGGACTGTTATCCATTTCGGCAGTCACACAACCAATCAATCAGTAGCTGAACTGGGTTCCACACAGTCACAAAAACAAGTCACAAAAACGAAGTCACAAGCCACAGTCACAAGTCAGTCCCATAAAATGAAGATCAAGTCACAGTCAAAAAAATGAAAAAGCCACACAAACAAAAATGCAAAAAATAGCAAAAACAAAAGCTCCAAATATCACCTCTGTGTTGCGTGGGTGCTTGGGACTCAACAGCCGACAGACTCAACAGGAAGCCTCTGATTAGCAGCAGGGACTCAACTTACAAACAGAAAAACACTCAACAGGAAGCGGAACATGTTCAGCTTCCAAGGCAAAGTTCACAAACCAAAACACCTACTTCCGGGTTTGCAGCATTCTATTTCCAAGTTGTTCATAAACTAAGCTGTTCTAAAACCAAGATACATGGCTGTTGGGATAGGGAAAACTTTTGTTAGAGATCTATAGTACCCAGGATTCCATGGGGAACGGGAGTGGCCCAATTAATTTTCCAGTGTAAATATGGTCCTATTGTCTGCTTAAGGCCCCTTTTCCACTGCCTGTGCACAGCTGCAACTGTGAGTGGCCTTTGCAACTATTGTACTTAGGAAAGGGATGCTGGGGGTTCTGGTAGCAGGTGTGCTGATTAATGCTGCATCTACAGAGAAGGGGGACTGATGTTGGGCTATTTAAGCTGGTGCTTGGGATCAGAAGCACAGGAGGCATTGCCAGATGTATTGTTGGTGCGGCACTGAGCATAGGGCTGGCAAAGCTTTTCCTTCTTCCGCCTATCAGCAGATGGGAGAGAAAAAGAGGCCTGCATTTTGATGGGTGGTGAGGGCGCAACTTGCTATAAGAGATGGAAGCAGTCCCAGCTGGTGGGCAGTGAGGGCTCGCCTCACTCGAAGCAAGAAACAGACGGGAATCAAGTGCAGTTGGCACAGCACTGGCAAAATATGAACATATCATACACTTCAAGTTTAAAACAATTAAAACAATAATAGGCCAAACATCTCAAATTAATCAGTATGCACCACCGTTGAACAATCTGCTAATAATTCATACTGTAGCAATAAGAAATACAAAACCACTATTAAGTAGTGGGTGGACATAGCAGATGACACAGAGATTTCTCCAAGTAGAATGTGTCCTTTTATTTAAAATGCATCTCTGGGTTATTTGTGGGGCCTGCCTGGTGTTTTTACATGAGTAGAATGAATGCTTTTATTTAAAATGCATCTCTGGGTTATTTGTGGGGCATAGGAAATTGTTCATTTTTTTCATTCAAAATATAGTCTAGCCCCCCCACAAAGTCTGAGGAACAGTGGACCAGCCCCCTGCTAAAAAAAGTTTGCTGACCCCTGCCCAAGTCAATCAAGGTCTTGCCCTAAGGGCCATATGAAAATGAGCCAGGCAGAGCATCAGAACTTGCTGCAGAATTCAGCATAGAAAAAGACCACACATTTGGTAAATTAAAAAATGGTTTACTTACAAACTCTTCAAAGGTCAGATTCATGTGCTTTTCCATGCTTCAGTCAAAAAAATTGCACAGGCAATAAAACTTGGCTTAGATACAAAGTGGTGAAAGTTCCTAGATTATTGGTATAGGAACTCCAGAATGTCTGGTGAGAGCCATGTGGTTGAGCTGAAGTGACCAGCTCAAACCTCTTGACATTCTGAGCTTCTCAGATAGACTGTGAAATAGGTTTGATTACCCATTTCCTCCCAAGGTGAGGGGAAGTGACCTAGGCTGATCCTGACAAGACAGCTTACTCTATAGTAATAACCTCTTCATGCATTTATTAGAGTTAAGTATGTTGGTTAAATGAGGCTAGATATCCCACAGCTTTCCCAATTTATAGAACTGCCAATTTACATCTTTTGCCAGTTTATACAACTGGTCCAAAATTCTACTAGCCAATAAGCAGAAACAATTTACAAATACCTATTCTCTTATTTTGTTTTTTTAAGATACTTTGAAATAATTCCATGGTATCAGAAATTACTTGTTTTAGTGTAGAACAAAAGACAAGGTTTCTGAAGTATTTTTCATCTGTCAAACATGGAAAAAATAGTTTTAATATACACTTAAATTGAATGTACTGACATGAAACATCTCCTTTTTAACAGTAAACCCTGCCTGCTTTTATTTCATTGATTAAATTTAAGACTTACTTCAGATGCTTGAACTGCTTACCACTCCATGCTTTATGTCATAATAAATTGGGATGTTCTAACTGCCTATATTCTTATAAGATTTAGTTCTTCCCTAAATATTATAATGAGTATTATTTTATATAAAAAGTCAACATATTTCAGTGATTACAGCAAAAGAGCATTAAAGATAAGATAAAAACAGATTTCTTATGTTTTAGTCCTGGATTATGGTTGAAATCCAACCCGGAAATTGAAACAGTCGTCAACATTCTTGCTTATCTGCATTACAGCTCCAAGCCATCTGCACTTAATTGTAAGACAACAAATTGTCTAACAATCAGGGTGGATTAAAGTACAAAGCCTCTTATGAACATGTTATATTAGTGAAATTTAAAGAAGGCAGAAAACATGGTGCTCCTTTAGGAACTCCTTTTTTTCAATCTGTCCTCTGCCCAGTTGATTTCCTTAACACAGGGAAAATAAATGTAAGACATCTTCATAATTTGTTGTGAGAATGAGCATTCTCTTTTAAGATCTGGTGGGGATACCGTCTTGCAGACTATGAACTACCTAGCCTTTGCCCTTAAAATCCCCGCAGGTCAAAGAGACTAACTGCTAACCCCAAGCAGTCTGTTCACTCTCTCACAGAAGAAACTAGGTCAAAAGAAGGGAAGTTGGCTTAGGATCTGTGAGAGAGAGTTCTTCTTACATGTGAGAAATAGAGAGGTTTGTTGTCTAAATAATCTACATTTAAAATTTTACATTAGGACTGATTTTATTCACTGTTGCACCTTCAACAATGTGGTTCCCAGGAAGAGTCTGACCATTGTTTCCTCTAGCTCAGCATCGGGGGGGGGGGATGTTATTGGGTTATTGTTTTTATTTTGCTCTTATATATTTTTATCTTTTCTGTAAACCGCCCTGAGATCTCCGGGCATAGGGTGGTATATAAATTCAATAAATAATATTCATCATCATCATCATCATCATCATCTATACTGACTGGCAATGGCCCTCCATGTTTTCAGGCATGTATCTCTTCATCACACCTGGAGATGCCAGAGAGTAAAATTGGGACCATGTACCCTACCACTCAGCCACATCTCTTCCCCAAAACAACAATTAAAATACAGTCTCAGAAAATAACAAATCAATCGGTTGGATCCATACTACGCCATGCTTACAGCAGACCCACTGCAATCAGTGGGACTAAGTTACTCATGGCTAACCCAAGTCTCATAGACTTAAATGGTCCTACTTTGAGCATGAATAAAGGGGCAAGCCTGGCTTGCAGCAGTGGGCCTTAATGGAGTGACCATTCATTACATTTCCTTTAATAGGAACACCCAGAAAAGCCCTCCTAAGATTATCTCCAAAGATGATCTGTTGGGATCCATCAAACAGATGAGAAACCTTTTATGGGACAGGGCATGACAAGGGGTGTGCCGGCATATCACCATTATTGTGACATTATGGTGTTGTCCTGAGCTGCAGGTGACTTCTGCAGCTGTGCTGATAGCATGTACCAACATCATTATGCTGCAGAGTGTCATACAAAGCATGGCATTTCAGGTTTAAGTGTAAGTGGGCGTGATTTACCTACATAGGCCTTGTCCAGACTGGAGTTTACTGTGTGTTTGCAGCTGTTCCCATTTCATT
This sequence comes from Lacerta agilis, assembly GCF_009819535.1. Classification (NCBI taxonomy): domain Eukaryota; kingdom Metazoa; phylum Chordata; class Lepidosauria; order Squamata; family Lacertidae; genus Lacerta; species Lacerta agilis. The sequence goes on from NC_046315.1 coordinate 53,102,402, forward strand.
TATGAAGTCTATGTGACATTACCCTCAACCAACACCAGTCTTGATATTTTCTCCCTGTAAATTCAAGTTTACCTGATACAGAGATAATCCAATAAATTGGAGGAAATAAGACTCCAAACCTCTCCACTCAGTAGTTTTGGGTAGGCAGTTCAATTGTACCCTTTTCACGTACACTACTTCCCCCAAACTTTGATTTCTTTTCCAGATATGCTTGTAATAATTTCTGGTGTGCTCTGGAATGAAGATGCATAACCTTATACATACTTTCCCCCTTGATTCCTCCATCTTGCACAAAACCAGAAAACTGTAAAAAAAAAGCATGCTGCAAATTTACAATTGCCTGACTGTGCTTTTTTTTTTTTTAAAGGTGCACGCACAGCTATTTGCACTCATTCCCTGTTGGTACTTACCGTGTTTCTCATAAAATAAGACATGCCTATAAAATAAGCCATGGCAGGATTTTTAAACGTTGAGAAATATAAGCCATACCCCAAAAATAAGGCGTAGAGATACCTGTAGGCACAGTTCCGGTTGGCTCCTGGAAGTGGGTGCTGCCGCTGCTGCAAACCCCTCCAAAACGCTCAGCAACACGTGCTGCGTGAAGCCCTGAGCCATCGGAGCTCGGCAAAAGCAGGAACAACGTGCCGCTTTCAGCCCCAAGCCCAGGAGCAGCAGGAAAAGCGCTCCACATCGAGCCCCAAGCCACGTGGAGTCCCAAGCCGGCAACAGCAGGAGGAACGCTCTGCTTTCAGCCCTTAGCCAGCGGGACCTAGGAGCAGCAGCAGCAACACCCGGGAGCCAGGGATTTGCATAGGTATTGTGTTTTGTTTGCTTGCTTTTGTTTCAAAGGCTTTCCCTGAAAGGCTAAATGGAAGAGCTGGCAGAACCATTAAGAAAATCCTTTGCTGCCTCACACTGCATAATGGTACAGCTGGCCCTGGGATTCCTTGAATGAAAAGGGGGATATTGTGTTGGAAGTTTAGCTTTTAACCTTCAGGCTGACTTGTGAAGCCCAGTTGCAATTGCATGCAATTGCTTTAACCTCCAGGGTACCGATATTTTTGCTTGATGCAAGCTGTAACTGCATGCAATTGCTTTAATCACCAGGGTACTTTTGCTTGGTGCAAAAGTAATATTTATGCATGGTTGATGCAAGCTGTAACTGCATGCAATTGCTTTAATCACCAGGGTACTTTTGCTTGGTGCAAAAGTAATATTTATGCATGGTTGATGCAAGCTGTAACTGCATGCAATTGCTTTAATCACCAGGGTACTTTTGCTTGGTGCAAAAGTAATATTTATGCATGGTTGATGCAAGCTGTAACTGCATGCAATTGCTTAATCACCAGGGTACTTTTGCTTGGTGCAAAAGTAATATTTATGCATGGTTGATGCAAGCTGTAATTGCATGCATGAAAGTAAAATTCTGTGTGAATAAATGTAGTTTGCTGTACCATGCCAATGCTTACCAGTAAAAAAAATAATAAGACATCCCCTGAAAATAAGCCATGGTGTGTTTTTTTCAGGAAAAATAAATATAAGACGGTGTCTTATTTTCTGAGAAACACGGTAATCAGCATAACAGAAACAAAAAAATTAGAAGGCGGGGACAAACACAAAAGAGAGCACCTAGTGGTATGAATGAGAAAGACCAAATACCAAATTCAAATGCTTGTGGGTGTGGACTACTATTCTTCAAACTTGGGAAAAGTGGGTTAACACCTAAATAATGTCCAAATGTGGACAAACCTATAGCCATCACAGAACCCATCAGGTGCAACTGCAACAGACAGATTGCAAAGCTGCATGAACTTGTTCACTAGCCAGATATAAGATGTCGCTGCTGTTATGATACGGAGAGGCATGTTGCCAAAAATAAAATGTGGCATGTGGCTTCATTGCACAATTCTCCATGTGGTGAGTGGTATACAATTCATTAAGAAAATAAGTTCATCAACAATAATAAAAATAATATTTTATTCTTTATACCCTGCTCATCTGACAGGGTTACCCCAGCCACTCTGGGCGGTTTCCAACACACATAAAAATAATAATAAAAAAATCAAACTTTAATAATAACAATCAAATCCTATATTAAAAACGCACAATAACTTAAACATAAACAACTTATATCAAATAAAGCAATATTCACTAATCCATTAGAATCCAATAGCAAACAGTAGAATTAAACATCAGCAAATAATAATTTATCTGTTTACACTTATCAATTACAATAAAGAATTACTAATCTATAATCAATAAAGTAACAGCAAATCACAATGCATAAAATACCACATAACATACAAAACCATGTAAAAGAATCAAATTGAGAAACAAGGACACACAACTTATAAAATTATTTTTAAAAACTATCCCTGAACTCCTCTCCTCCCAGCTGCTTCTGCTGTTCTCAAAGTCATGGTCTGGGCGGAGAAGCCATTGCTGCAGAAAGTCTCTCTCTCCCCCCTCCCCAGCCCTGCTAGGTATTATTTTCTTTTTCCTGAACTTACTACCCAACCTTCATTGGATGGTTTCCAAATTCTAGTCACGAAAGGTTCACCCAATAATGTGCCAGAGGTGAGCTCTGAGTAGTATAGTGAGTCCTATGTTCAATGTATATATAAAAAACCACCCTAAAAGAGAAGCCACCCAGAGAATACTGAGAAACTATGGTGCTGCTCTGAGGAGCAATGAGGTATGAAACCTGTTATGAGGCACAACTGTTATAAGAATTTATTATTTTCTATTAAGACAAAAGAAAACATAACATAAACACCAACATTTACAATACAAAAACCTGTTATGAGGCACAACTGGGCCACAAATCAAGCAGAAGAACACAAAACTAAAACAAGTGTCGCCACAAGATTCCTAGAAATGCAGTGTTCTCTAAGGCATGGCCATGCAAGTTTATAACATCTGGGCCCTTATACTATGCAGAATACTAATTTAAAGCTGGTCCTAAGGAAGTGCTCCACAAAAATTGTTTCCCTGCTGCCATAAACTTGGTTTATCAGGTAATCGACTGCAAAAGGATTATCATCAGATACCATCACCTGGCTCTCTTTTCCCACTTAGTAATGGATGACAGGCAAACAAAATTGCCGAAACAATTTTATTTGATTGCAATGGTGATAATAATAAAACTTCATAAGCATTACATTTCCAGTTTAATTAGTAAGGCAATGTTTATGGAAGGAGATCAATTTTTCAAGTTAGCTTTCTTCTCCCTTTTTTCTTACCACAGTGGCATGCAAACTGGGCTTCCATTCTCTTCCCCCCCCCCAAATATATTTGTCTATTTATTAATCCATAGTGTAAATCACCTAACTGCTGGTTGAACTTGACTTTATATATAAGCACGTCCTTGATCAGAGCTCCAACATGTGGAGAAGAATTGATGAACCAAAGAACAAATCTGTTCAGTGGACAGAAGTCATTTTTAATATGCACATAAAATGGTGTTGGGATTAAAGTAAAGCTATAGCTTTATTTTCCAAATTACCTCAAGCATACTAGGCAAGATGATCTAATTTGTAGGAATTTGCTTTTCAGCTGCTTTCGATAGAGGATCAAAATGATGTGAATTAAAGTGCTACTACGGATATTGTTGATTCAGCAAAGCAGTCGGTTTCTTTCTGATTCAGTATCAAACCAAAGCCTCATGTTAAAGGGAAATATCTTGAAGAATGCTGCTTGCTTGACATCTGGGGATGAGGCAAAAGTCTGCTAGCAAACTTTTTGGCTTCAAGGAAGGTGAAAGGTTTCAGGAAATCTCTGTCCTGCCTCAGGGAAAGAGTTCTCTTAGTTTTAGTAGTGATGGCAATTTGGTACTTAAGACTACTGGGAGCTGTCCACACCACTATATATATATAATATCATAAGAAGCCAGAGTGCATGCTGGAAATACTGCACTCACTCAGATTTGTCTTCATGGTGACACACTCAGCCAATGGGACCACCTTGGCTGTGAGCCCCTGAAGACCTTCTTCCCTGCCTTGCTGGCCTTTTTCCACTTGCCCTTAAGGGGAGGGGAGGGGCAATTACTGACTCCAGCTACAAAAGCTGAGGCTGCTGAAGAGGCCAGAGACCATCTTGGCTGTGAGTCCTGGAAGACCTGCTCCCTGCCTTTTGCCACCTGGCCTGGGAATGCAGGGCCCAGAAAGTAAGGCAGACAAGATGGACTTTCTTACTCCAGCCACAAAAGCTGCTGAACAGGCTATTGGGTTGTGGTATTGTTTAGAGTGTTTTGTTGGGGGTCTAATCCACTGAGCCTCTTGGGCTTGCTGATCAGAAGGATGGCGGTTCGAATCCCCACGACAGGGTGAGCTCCTGTTGCTCTGTCCCAGCTCCTGCCAACCTAGCAGTTCGAAAGCATGACAGTGCAAGTAGATAAATAGGTACTGCTGTGGCAGGAAGGTAAACAGCGTTTCCGTGCGCTCTGGTTTCCATCACAGTGTTCCGTTGCACCAGAAGTGGTTTAGTCATGCTGGCCACATGACCCAGAAAACTGTCTGTGGACAAAGGCCAGCTCCCTCGGCCTGAAAGCAAGATGAGCGCCGCAACCCCATAGTTGCCTTTGACTGGACTTAACCATCCAGAGGTCCTTTACCTTTTTTTACCTATTGATATTAATTTTTGTATCCTTATTTTTAGATCTTACTATGATTTATGTGGAAAATTATTGAATTTCTTTGTATACTTTTTGAAGTGTTTTATTTATTGTTTATGACTTTTGTTATGTTTGTAATTACATAAATCTTGTCATGTTTTAAAGCCGTCTTGAGCATAGTTTTAACTATAGAAAGGCAGCATACAAATAAAATGATGGTTTTGTTAAGTGATGACTCTGAAGCCTAGTATTTATTTAAAATAACTAAACCCATTTTTTATACCATATCTGGGTCTCAAAGCAGCTTACAAAATTTAAATATAGGATAATACTCAAAGGCATTCATTCCATTAGCATAAGAACTGCCACTTTCACATTGGAGCTTCCCCCTGAATCCCCATGTGCCGCCTATACCCTCTCTGAATCTGCTCCAGGGGGTTGGGGGAGCCCCCAGAACAGATTTAGGGGACATGAGGGGGGAGGAAAGTTCCATTGTGCAGCCAAAAGTCCTTGCACTGATGGTCTGAATTAGTTGAACTTCACCCATTCAGTATGCAAAATTTAAAACACAGATTACAATCAGATTGAGGGAAACATTTCTTCTACTATCACTCTACCATACTGTGGGTAAAAAAGGGAACATGACGCTCAGCAATAATGGGTGAGCAGAACATGACGCTCAGCAACAATGGGTGAGCAGAAGAAATACAATGCCCCAGCTTAGACTGCTACTCCCCCTCCCCGTGCCCATCACCAAACCTAAACATATTGGGAATATGGGATTATTCCAAAATTGTTTGCTCAATGAACTGAAGTAAATATATGGTTGATATTATACTTTTTGATATATGTTTACTGTGGCAAACCATTCATATCAAATTGGTTCCCAGGTTGTCTGGCTTAGGCCATTAAGAAAAGTCTCTCACAATTTAGAAACCCAGCCTGTGAGCTGCCCAAGGGTTATATGAAACAATGCAGATGATTACCTATGTGAAGGGAAAGTGCCGTAATGTGTGAAGAAGCCCTTACATCAACAGCATTAACATTTATATACCAACTTCCATCCATAGATCACAGGGCAGTTCACATCATAAAATACAAGATGAAAATACATAATAAAAACAAACCAATTCCCCCTCTCCCCCCAACCCCCTCCCATAAGACACTTGAAAGGGCATCAGAAGTAATTAGCTGAAGACCTGGTTGAAGAGGAACATTTTTGCCTGGCGCCTAAAGGTGTATAATGAATGTGCCAGTCCATCTTGTCTGGGAACAGCATTCAACAAGTGGGGAGCCACTGCAGAAAAGGCTCGTCCTTGTGTTGCTACCCTCCAGACCTCTCATGGAGGAGGCACATGACAAAGGGCCTCAGATGATGATCTCAGGGTCTGGGTAGGTTAATATGGAGAGATAAGGTCTGCATTCATCTTAATGTTGTTAGACAAGAGATTGGGACATCAATAAGCTGCTTGCAGGGCCCTGTATGAGCCTGAAATATGGGAGTCTGAATAAATAAAATAAGGCACCAAGCTGTGTGTACTACAGGAAGACATTATGTGCACCTCAGAAACAGGTGCAAGGAGCAGGAATTCAGGAGAGCAGCAGACTCAATGGGTAAATCTGCAGAGGGCAGATCCTCCGTGTCCCTATTTTCCAGGGAATTCCCTGATTTAGAGAAGCCATCCCAGTTTCTGATTTGATCCTGGAATGCCCCACTTTTCCTTAGGATGTCCCTATTTTCAATGGAGAAATGGGTATGGAGTTATCTGACCCCCGAGCCATCTGAAAGCAATCCTGTATAGATAAGTTTTTTTAATGTTTTATTATGTTATTATATATGCTGGAAGCTGCCCAGAGTGGCTGGGGCAACCCAGTAAGATGTGTGGGGTATAAATAGTAAAAGTATCATTATGGAATGGGGTGTCCCTATTTTCAGCAGATAAATGTTGGAAGGTATGGCAGGATAAGCAGAAACAGTGGTCTGAAATCAGAGAGGGAAAGGGCTAGCTCACTCTGCACAAAACTGGTAGCCAATATACCACAATGGTTTCACCACATCCTATTCCAAGGCTTGCTGAAGCAATGAGAGCCAAGGCAACCAAATTAAGAGAAATCTGCATGCTACCTAATTCCTGTAGGAGGCTTTCTGTTGTCAGTAACTCTCCATACTTTAGCTGCAATGTGTGCTGCAGCTGGCCATGCAGATCCCCCCCCTCTCCCAACCATATGGCGAGTTTCTGCAACAGATGTCTCCATGAACATCTGCTGGGGAAACTCTTCATGCAATTGGAAGACTGAGATGGCAAGCTGTGCTAGGTCTTACAATCAAGGCCTGGAGAGTCACCACTGGGAAGCAACCTCCCAGGGAGGCTAAGGTAGCACATAGACAAACATGTCGTCTGATCTGCGTTTCATTCTGTGCCAGCACTCAACAATGCAGATTGAGGAGAAAAGCCTCAAAAAACATTAGAGGACCACCAGAAAATCCCCAGGGTTGTGAATGGAGGGATTGAGTCTCTGGTCATATCTGGTCATATCCATATCTCTTTTGCAGCTCTAACATTCCTATCCTATCCTCAAAACTGTTATTTGCCAATGAAAATGGGAAAGTGCCAAATGGCAATGAGAAACGGCTTTCCTGAACTGTTGAATGCTCCCGGGGGACAGGGGGGACAACAAATGCAAATGTTGATGGATGTTAAACATGTTAAAAAATCAGTTTTAAAAGATGGATAGGGAAAGAGCCATAGCCCACCTGCAGAGCACATGTCTTGCATACAGAAGATTCAAGGCTGTATTAAGTGCAATAAGATTTGCACCAGCAGCTGGCACTTCCAGGAAGCTGGGTGAGAGACTTACCATCATTGTCCTCCCCAACATTTGCCTTTTGCTGCTGTCAGCCTCCTCTGGATGAGAGATGTGGGAGCCATCCTGCTGAAAGGGCCCTTTCTCTCAGCTAGGCTGCTAAAGTGCAAGACCAGCACAAGAATATTTATTGTCTGTTTTGCTTTGTATTTATATATTTAAGCTTAGATTGGTGCATCTGCAGCAACACAACTGGATGCCTTCATCTGCCCCAGCTGCAAGAAAACCTGTCTCTCCTGCATTGGTCTATACAGCCACAGCAGGCGATGCAACCTTCCAACAGCTTGACCTCATCCCCAAAGGTGCACTTCTCCCTTGCCTGCTGAGACAGACAGATGCCAGCCAGTTTCCTTTCTAATACTGAATTTATTCTGTGCTTGCTAAATTATTTAGTTTTACCATTTTGTAATTTACTGAAATGTTTTGTAAACTTGACTTTTCTCTTCCCCCCCCCCCACCTCCATGCTCGGTATTTTGATATTCTGAGAGTTTGCTGTAAGTCACTTTAGGGCACAGCTCACTGTGGAAAAGTGCCATATAATCAAACTCAATCAATCAAAAGGTCCCATTCCTGGCATCAATTAACAGGCATCTCCAAGAAAAAGGAAAAAAGGATCAGGCAGTGGTTGATGTGAAAGATCTCTCCCCAAGATTCTAGAGAGCTGCGCCCTGCTCCTATTGCCCCTCCCTTGCTACGCCACTGCTTACAAAATCCCTAAACTAATTTATTGTATTGCCAAATTGCTCTTATACTGCTGAGCATACATTCCTATTTTACACCCTCCTCTCGATGCCCCCCACTACCAGTTCTCAGATGATGGGCAAACAATTACTCCTTTGGAGCATCCTATTGAAGTATCTGAAAACTGCCGATATATTTCCTACCATCCTGAATCTGTTATCTAGGGCAGCTAAACATATACACATCCTTTGGCCTTTTCTCAAAACAATTACCTTCTAGATAATTTATTAACATAAAAAATTTCTTTTCCAATATGTATGCACCCTTTGTAAGATGTAGCGCCACAGCCAAAATGTTCCAAATTTACGTCTTACTACTGCTGAGTCATGCAGTATCATATATTCCTGAAATTTGTGAACTATGCTGCTGTTAACACAACCTGTTGCATTGGGGTTTTGTACAACATTGCCACATGGTTGAATCACATACATTTTGTTACCCACCCTAAATTCCAAATTATGCTGCTGCATCTCTTATCCTTCCTTTCCATATGTAACTCCTTAAATTGGTCTATTTACTTGCTTACTGCCTACTCATGTCTCTGTTTTCTAAAGAAGATGCTTATGCAATATAGTCCACTTTCTAAAACATCTGGAATAGCAGATTTATGAATCTGGAAGTGAAAGTGACAGAAACCTTCACAAAGGGTTGAAAGATAGCCCCAGATAAGACCCTGCCCCATCCCTGAATTGTGATGGGAAGGAGTCTCCCATTCATTCAAATTCAGACCTTCCTCTCTAGAGGTTGTAGTGATATTAAATAGGGTTTGGGCTGTTTCATTCTTGTCCAACTTTAGGCTACAGAAAGCAAGGCAAGGGGCCTATAAGAAGAGCTAGCAGAAAACATTGGGTCTCAGGTTGCTGCTGTAACCCAGATGTGAGAGTCCATAGCAGCATCCAGGTGTGTCAGAGAGCATGAGAAATGTAGTCCCCATGCTTCCTGGCTCACCTGGATTTCCCTGCACATGATTCAAAATCATCCAGACCTCAACCTGGGGCCAATAGTCTCTACAAGCTGTTCCCTCTGGTACGTTGGGAAGGAGTTGATGGTGAAGGCTGACAGTGGAGGAAAGCTCTAATATAGGAGTGGCTAACCTGTGGCCTTCCAAAGGCTGCTGGTCTCCCAACTCCCATCAGCCTCAATCAGCATGGTCAATGGTCAGAATGGTGGGAGTTGTAGACTAGCAACATCAGAATAGCCTAGTAGATTAGATCCCCCAGCTCTAGGCCCTGTCATGCCCCCAATGGCGCCATCACCTGAAGGGTTACTGGGCTTACAGAATTTGCCAAGTCCAAATGGGCCAATTTTAAATCTGATTAATTTAGGGTATCCTGTGGATGCCTTGCAAATTATTCTAAATTAAATGACCCCATTTTGAATCAGATGGGGGGAGCCTGCCCATCAAAATATACTGTAGAACATTTTTCATTTCACCAAAATATTATTATTACCACTGTATCTTATTTCTCTCTCAATCCAAATGATAAGCTGTAATTTGTTACAAGCTTGTATTATATATTAACACTTCAGTGAAATGCTGTCAACAGTGTTCTGAACTCCAGCTGTGTTTGCATGAAAGGATTTGCTGTTCCCTCTATCAATGGCAACTGTACAAACACACACACAAACACAGAAGGCTATACCTCAGTGTATCTGAATGACTACTAAGTTCCTGAGTGTTGTTTTTTTTAAGATAGCTGTGAACAAAATTTCTAGGTCAGCTGCACAACAGAAATTCTACACTGGGAAAGATGAATTCATAAAGCACACACACTCCCCCTACTAAGTGGTTTACTTATGTTCCACTTGCTACGCATGTTTTTCTATCTGAGCTACATTCAGGTTTTTTTTTAGCTACTGTTGAAAATGGGTGGTTTGTGGCATGGAACAAAAGGAAGATTATCTCCCAATCTAAAAAAACATCTAAAGTGTGTTGCAGGAGGGGGGGTGTTAAGAAATAATGAAAGAGAAGAGTGCTGAGAAAATTATCAGGTTGAGATTATCCATATGAATTTTTTAAAAAATTGTTATTAGATATAGCTCTTAATGCTTTATAAAATAAAGTTTAAAAATGATGGCTGAGCTGTCACTTCACTTATGAAGAAAATGAAAGTTACTTAGACTTGAGGGGAGGCCCTGCACAAGGACTTCCACTTGTGGAACGGATCTTTACCTCTCTTCCTCCTATGTCCCTACTAAATAGGCTTGTGGGGGAGGGGAGCATCAGGAGAACCCCTGGAGCAACACAGATAGGGAAGAGAGAGGGGATCTTTCCATCTGGCATGCTGAAATGCTTGCACAGACTGATTGGAAGAGCATGGCATTCAATTCCACCCAATGGAATTGTAATTTGATCTCTCAAACTCTGAGCAGAAAAGTAGCCCTGAAATTAATCCAGGTTAATAAGGTAACCTTCATAAAAGCATGATGTAAGAGTGCTGAGAATGAAGACAGAATGTCTGCAAGAATACATCTGAAGAATATAAACAGTTTGATGTCCTAATGTCACCCCTATCTCTTGTCCAGCTGATTTGGAGATGGCTTATTTATTCTTCCCTCCATGCACCTGTAAATCCTTATTATCCTTCTACTCCAGCAGGACAGAATCCAAGATGTAGATGGCATGCGCTATCTTTCATGTTCTGTGAATTTTTGGCACAAACTTCTATTCTAATTAATTTTATGAAACACAGACCCAAAGATTACACAATGTCCAAACCACGCTGTTTGTGTGGAACTCGTGTTTTTCTCTTCCCAAATCTTCCTGCTGTGCCTCCTGCCTGTTGGGCCCAACCCAGTAATACGTTTGTTTACTCAGAAGTTAATTGCCCTTAATTCACCACCTTTGTGTAGCTCTGCCCAGAATGGTGAAAACCCCACCACCACCACCTGCCTCACACTCTGCACAAGGAAGACAAAGAAAGCCATCACTATGCCCTTTCCTATGCCCTTGGAAAAGAAGTTATTTATCACATGCTCCAGCAGCTATCTTGAGAGCAGCTGCTGTCAGAGCGAACAATAAGCATCTCTGCTGCAAAGAGAACATAGCAACAACAGCAGAGAGTGGAGCTGGGGGGAAGCACAGAGGTGGGCTTCTCCTCCCTTTCTCTCTTCCACCAGGTTTAGTGCCATGCAATATCTGGAGCACATTCCTAGTTACGGGGTGGGATTCAACCAATGATGCCCAGCAATAGAAGCAGTAGAAAGGGGGCTTTACTTGTTCTCCTGCTGCCATGTGCCTGCAAAACTGGCTTGGGGAGGGTGGGTGGCAGAAACCGCAGAACGTATGCAAGGGGAGGAGAAGGGGCATCATTCTGCCTGGCGATGTGCAATATTCGCACGGATGAATTGTTTCATCACAGCACAATGCTGAATTCTATCCTATGTTTCGAGATTGCAAGCGATAACTAAGCAACGTTTCTTCCCACATTGTGTTTTTCTATTCAACCTTTAAGGTTATAAAAAGCTATTGGTATACTGAAGACTCAGAAGAACTCCTATCAACGTTTAATGGACTGTGCTCTAATGACCCTACCACTTGAAATCTTTCACTTGAAATCCCAGGGACTTCATGAACTCTCTTCCTTCACGAAGATGTACAGACCCCAGCATATATAAATTAGGTCCTTATAACATGAAGCATATTGCTGCAAAAATCTACTTGAAAGCAGCGACAATTCTGTGCAGCCTCTATTGTTTTTTGTGTCCTTGATTCAAACACTAACCCCAAGGTAAAGAGAAGCCAGTTTATCTACCAGGTAGACCTTTTTGTGCAAATGGAATACAAAGCAGGTACGGAGCAGACATGCCAGAGTATTCCCCCCCCGTCATCTTCAGTTGCTACTCAATGGGTTTCTGAGTACTGTTTGTCTCCAAGCTGTTTGTAGGAGGTGGCTGCACCAAATTCAGCTCTATAAGCCAAAACAATTACCAATAATTTCAGTTGATGTAACAACCTAAGAGATTTGCATGTTTTAAAAAAGGTCTTCTATTCCAATTAAGTGCTCTAGGGTGGCTCTCTGTAAGGTTTGCTTTAAATACCAGTACAGTCATCTAGGTCAAGAACATTAGCTTTGCAATTCTTTGTCAGCCACCTTCAATATGAATCCTACAGACGTTGAAAGGCCTCATTACTGCGCGCAAAGAAAAACCACAGGAAGGAAAAAATTGGTTCGGGGCACCGGAGAAGAGAAGATATAGGCAGAAAACGGAGTTTGGAGGGACTTTGCCTATGGCAAGGTCTCTTTCCCTTAAAAAGGTAAAGGTAAAGGACCCATGACAGTTAAGTCCAATCACAAATGACTCTGGGGTTGCGGCGTTCATCTCACTTTCCTGGCCGAGGGAGCTGGTGTTTGTCCGCAGACAGTTTTTCCAGGTCATGTGGCCAGCATGACTAAGTCGCTTCTTTCCCTAAAGGGTAAAGGGACCACTGACCATTAGGTCCAGTCGCAGACGACTCTGGGGTTGTGGCGCTCATCTCACTTTACTGGCTGAGGGAGCCGGCATACAGCTTCCGGGTCATGTGGCCAGCATGACTAGAGCCGCTTCTGGCGAATCAGAGCAGCGCACGGAAACACCGTTTACCTTCTTTCCCTTACAATGCAGTAAATCAGCCTTTGCCAACCTGGTGCCCTCCATATGTTTCAACTACAGTGTCATCAGCCCCAGCAGGGGAAGGCTGCTGTAAATCACAATGCATCAACTTAGGATGCTAGGAGTTTCTTCGGTATCACATTTTCCCAAATGCCCCAGAGCTGATTTTTTTAAAACAAACAAACAAAAAATCATCTGCCTTTAATTTATAGCAATATATTATGCTCTAAAGTGAACTGAGATAAATTTATCTCCCTGTTTCAACACCACTCAGCTTACCCCATGAAACTGGCAAATTTTCACACCAGTCAAGAGACAGGTATGAACAGTAGTATGCAGGGGAACTCTTTCCCATGGTGAGAGAGGGAGAAAGAGAAGCTGGGTGGGATGGGGTGTTAAGATAGCCTGGCAAATGGTTGACAATTCTGGGAATGGGGGGGGGGGTGCACGCTGAAGGGATCTTCGCACCACGACGCCGGATATGCTTAAGACGGCCCTGACTCTACCCTGCAGCCATGTGCACTCTCCAGCATCTACAATAAGATTTCTACACTTGGCACTCAATACAGTTCAATTAATGTTTAATTCATGTTTTCTTCTTGAAGCCAGATGAAAAGACAGAACATTCATCAATAGCAGAGCTGCAGCAAAACAACATTTTTTGGTTCCCAGTGCTACCATCTTTTTGAGATGCAAGACACCTGGGCTAAGGGGGGGGAAGGCAGAATGTCATCAGCCTTTATATTGCAGAGACAAATTAAGCTCTGCAGGTGATAAAATAAAACCTTTGAAAAAATACAGAGGAGGAAATTTAAGCTAAGACAGAACTAAAGTTTTGCCAGCATGTATCTTATTTCATCCTTTTCAATAAGAAAAGTCTGGAAAAGCTAACATCAAAAATTTAGCTCTATTTTGCTTCCCCCTTTAGATACACAAACACAGACATATTACAAAATAGAGAAACTTATTCCCATTCTTCCCCCACACCCTGGTCATCAAAAGCATCCCTACAGTGAATGCTTGGCTTACTGCAGTTGGGAGACAGAAAATGCCCTCCAGGTTTGCAATTGATGCCTCTCTATGACCCAGCATCAGTCTCACTACAGATGTAAGGCTTTTTTATGTCCACAACAGGCTCTGGGGCTTTTTTTTCTTTTTTCTTTTTACACGCATGAAGCCCTATATAAGAGTGGTCACCTTATTTGCATTTATACTCCATGTCCTTTACCCAAAAGGCTTAAATACATTCTCCCAACCCCTTATTTTCAGTCTGATCAACTATTACACTTGTAGAAGCACTTTAGATAATTCAGTATCCTGTTACTGTCACAGATAATTTACTTCTGTTCCATTTGAAACAGTTTAATAATTGCAATGGTTTTATGTGGCTTTATTACAGCATATTTTATTGTGGTAAGCCACCCCAGGACTTTGTGTTGAAGGGCAGGAAAGAACACAAACAAACAAACAAATGTCATCTGCCAGAAAAGAATTTGAGGAAGCAACTGAGGTGGTTAAACAACAAATGAACCTGCCTTCCCTTTGCAAATGTACATGATCAAATTGTTGTTGACCCTTGTGGAGAACTCATATTGCATCCTGAGGTCAAGTTTTCATTTTTTAAATGCGTAAACAGTTTTATGCATAGCTGAATGACAGGGACACAAGGCGTCTTACAGAGAAAAGGAACAGCCTAAAAAACATAGATGGGCCTCATTAAAAAACAGCATTGATAGATTAAAACTCTGTGTGTGTGTGTGTGTGTGTGTGTGTGTGTGTGTGTGTGTGTATTAAAATTATATAGATAATTGCAACAAAAACAGCACAGCACCAGCCTTTTCATTAAAAGCACTCTGTTCCCCAAAGTCTGTTGGAACAATAAAGTCTTCACCTGCCGGCAGAAGGACAAGGAGGGAGCCAGTCTTACCTCACTAGGGAGGAAGTTCCAAATCCTGGGGACAGCCACCAAGGAGGCCCTCTCCTACATCCCTACCAAGTGTGCCTATGAGGGTGGCAGGACCAAGAGAAGGGCCTCCCCAAAAAATCTCTGAACCGGGGCAGGTTTTATAACTTTTCCACAGGCAATCGCAGGCAGGAGACTTGCCAGTGATAGCTTCCTGCTCCACTGGGGACAGCAATGGTCTCTACAGCAGTGGAGTCTCCTTCCCAAGTAGAGAACAGCCAAGCCAGGTCACTTCTGCTTTATCCTAGCACTCTCCAGCAACATGGATCAGGAGTCAGGATTCCACAGCAAGACAAAACAGCACTGTATGGAAACTAACAGTAACAAGCATCATTTCTTGCAGTAAATAGAAGGAAATACAAACAAAAAAGCAAATGTATCAAATCTACCTATATTTATGCTATTTCATTGGGATCCCACCTTTCTTCCACCAAGGAACACAAAATGGAACGCATATAGTTCCCAATACAATTATTACATACAATATTTTAGATTGACTCCAACAAAACGCTGCAATGCAATGAAGCTCAGAAATGCGTGGTTGGTGGAAAACCACAGTGCACCTTTGATGGTTCTGCCTTTGAACAGTAGGATGTACTAGACGACCTTCAATATCTCCTAAGTCTATCAATTGTCCTTCCTTATGAGCTTATAAAATAATGTAAAGAACACAGTATATAGCTATCATGAATAGGAACCTTCATTGTGTCCCTTGTAAAGTTTATCTAACAATGAAATCTCTTTAGCCAGGGAGTTGTTTCAACCTCTTTGTTCCTATAATATTTCTTCTCATCTTAACCTCATGCCTTGCTCTCTACTTTCTGGCTTCCTTTATTTCCAGTCACCCTCACAGAGGCTGCCGGGAATGTTAATACTGCAGGAGCATCTATAAAGAGCCTACACTTCAGCCATGATCAGTAGTATCCAGTCTCTACCTCCTGGGCTGCTGGCTGGCTCTCTTCAGCTGGGTTGGAGTCATGGTCCAAGCAGCTACTCAGAGTAATGAAAATAGGGCTTTAAAGGGGTAAAAGAGGTAAAAGAAAAGAGGTCCTAAAGGAAACATTCTCCTTCTCTCATTCTCTCATGCACACAAGGAAAAACCTGAGAAAATGCTTGCCATCTGCAAATAAAATCTGCTGCCCAATCAGGGATACTTTTTTTAAAAAAGGACAATCTAAATGTTGCTGATTAAACACTGCAGGCCTAGCATTCACGTTTAATCCTGAGATGCCATTTGGGGATCTGCTAGGTGAAATATCTCATTTCTCAAGGAAAAGAAGAAGATTTAAGCATTTTACTCATCAATTCAACTAATGTTTAATTCATTACATTGTCTGCTAGAGAGATTAAAAGAATGAACATTCATCATGAGGAGAGCGGCAGAAAGTTCCAACCCCATGCACCAGCCCTAATTTACAAGAGGCTCCAGTCCCAGTTACTTGATACAGGGTGTTGTAGAAAGAAGTCACAAGTACAAACTGCTTAAGTCACAAGTACAAATATTTGAATCTCTGCACAGTGCCGGATTTAGGTATAAGCTAAACAAGTTATAGCTTAGGGCCCCACTCTCTTGGGGGCCCCAATTTTTTTTAAAGGAAATAAAATGGATGTACATTTCCAAAATATAAGATAAAAAAACAAATAAAATAAAACCAACATACAGCAACAATGTTTTGTGTTATGTAGGCTCCTATGATGTAAGTAATGGGCCCCGCCTGCTCCCTAAAACAGTGTTTTTCAACCACTGTTCCGCAGCACACTAGTGTGCCGCGAGATGTTGCCTGGTGTGCCGTGGGAAAAATTGAAAAATTACTTTATATATAGTCAATATAGGCACAGAGTTAATTTTTTTAACATTTTTTAACATTTTCTAATGGTGGTGTGCCTTGTGATTTTTTTCATGAAACAAGTGTGCCTTTGCCCAAAAAAGGTTGAAAAACACTGCCCTAAAAGATCACTGGTTTGCTCATTTCTATATATAGGGTGCCTACATTCTGCATGGAATGGTTGCGTGGCAACATGTAGCATACAGCTGCAGACTGCAGCGCAGCACAGTTGAATGTAGGTCAAGCTGTTGTACCTGTTATCTAATATTAAAGAGTCCTTGTAGGCTGGTGATCACACAGCACAGACTAAGGGTATGAGTCTTATGCCTACTGACTGATTTCATGTAATACATAATTTATTTATTTTGATCCCATCATGGCTTTAGATACCTATTAGGTCCATATATTACCATACAGCATATATTCAACACAAAAAACAGTGACAATTTGTTGTTGACAAAGGACAGCTGGACATATAAAGGGCCCCATTTCCTTCAGTAGCTTAGGGCCTCATCAAGCCTAAATCCAGCCCTGCATCTGCATATTAGTTCAAGAGATTATTCATTTATATATATATCGCAATCCACAAAAAGTTGAATTCCTAACGCACCCTTGCTACCAGGTTGCTGCCACAGGAAACAGATCTACAGTGCAATGGCAGCCTCTTACTACCAGCAAAATTTAGATGAGATTACCGTGGAGTTAGTGAATAACAGTTTTCTTGTTTGTTTTTAGAGCTAAATGATAACATATATAAATAGAACTAAATGGCTGTGCAGTCCCAGCTCCCTTAACAAAGCTGGGGAGCTGTCCAGCAGTTTCAACACCTGGAGAACCTTGTACAAAGCAGAAGAGGCACTGTCCGGAAGATCACTAGGCTAGGATCATGTCTATTCATTTTCCCACCAGATGTTTTTGGACTCCAACTCCCATCAGCATGGCCAAATCCTGCCCTCCGCATGGCCAACGCTCAGGATGATGCAAGTTAACTCAGTTGGTCTCTAAGGTGCTACTAGAAAGAATTTTCGATTTTGTTTTGACTATGGCAGACCAACACGGCTACCCACCTGTAACTGGAACATCTGGAGGGTCACAGTTTTTCCATCCCTGCCACTGCTTGAAGCTTTGCCATACTGAATTCTAATCTTTACAATCGGTTTATCTATTACACACAGGTTCTGCTTACCGAACACAATGTGTTCCCTAGAAATTGTTCATTAGATGAGCATTTGCATAATGAGTCCACAATTTCCACTGAGTCCTATGGGAACATTTCTAATCCATGGTTTGTCCAATCTCCCTCCCACCCACCCACCCTACATGGTTTCTTTCTGAAATGGCTGCCACCAACCAGCAAAATAGAGAAAGAAAAAACTTATTTGTTTGATTGCTCCTGTTCTCTGTTTTGTCTGCTCTTTCTCCATCTTCCTTCCTCCTCAGTTTCTGTCCGAAAATGGCTGCTGCCAGTCAGCAAAGCACAAACAAGTAAGGAAGTGGGCAAACTCTGGCTGTGCAGATATCTGAATATGTGTTGTGTGTAGCAAGGCTTTGGCATAATTCTTTATGTTTCGTTAACTGAATTTTTGCACAATGAGCAGGCAGATAGCAGGGCCTACATGTACTACAAAATTGAGTATTGGGTCATTTTAAAGCCTTAAATTTGGATGTGATCCACAATAATAATTCAAGGTTCTTCCAGTCAGAATACAGTGGAGATCTCCACATCTTCACAGGCTCTGCATTTTAGCATCAATACACCCCATGATGAAGATTGAGAACTTCAGTTTTAAACTAAGTTTACATTCCTTATGAGTACACATCTGACTATTTTCCACACTTGCTTTCTCCATTCGAGGAAGAGAGGCAGAAAGCCACTTTGGGAATAGAGAGAAAGCCAACCTCAGGTTGCTGAAGCAGACTCTTCAGCTCTCTGCACTGAGCCTGGCTGTGCCAGCCTCGCTGTTGCGTTGGCACACAGTTTACTGGATCACAGCCCACTCCTGCGATCTTGCAAGTGCAAGCTTTTCCATTCACTAATATGAGGAAACGGGTCTGTCTGCATACACAGAAAAGAAAAAAACATAAGCTATGAACTTTCATTGAAATGTATGAGACAGGTATTGCTGTTGAGACAGTGCTGTTCACACAAAAACCCCAGAAGCCTTATCCTCAGCATCTCTACTAGAAACTGATGGACTGGAATGTGCAGTGCAACTCCCTACACATCTACTTGGAAGCAAGCAATGGGACTTAACTCCAAGGCAAGTGTCTACAGGATTGAAACTTTAGTAGCCTATATTTACATCAACTACTTTTATTTACTTGAAATATTTCCAGCCATCCTTCTGAAAGTATCTTTAGCCAAGCTTCTTACATAGGCATTCCCATTCCCTTTCAAGCCCTCTTCAAGCAAAGGAGACCCACCACTGAGGCAAGGGCTTCACCCCATACATTCTCACTTGCCTCTTCGTGGATTCATACTGGATGCCTGAAGAGGATATCAGTGTTGGAGAAACATTGCATGTGTATAAAACTTAACATTAGGCATAACTGGTGCTAACCATGGTTAGAAGTGGGTCACCAAACTGTGGTTACTATGGTAAGCATTAGAATCAGTGTACATTCAATGTAAACCATGGTTAGCTCCAAAACTGAGAAGACGAAGAGAGGAAGAAAAGGACAAACTGTGGAAGTTTATGAGGATCTTCCAATCTCCTAACTATGGTGAGGCAGACAGACTCTGTGTTGGGCCTGTAACATTCCTACCCATTCTAATTCCTTTTCCTTTTATGTTCAAAGAGTATTTTAAGTATGGAAGCACTGATGATAAGAAAAGAGATACTGATCTGCACTTGGGGCAAAAGTTAGCTATAGTTCATCAAAATGTGCTTGCAGAGTGCTGATGTTATAAGTTGTGAACACAACTATCTAGAATCTTATCAACTGTTCACCTTAGGGAACTACATGTTCATAGATTATGGTTCTGAACAAAGGGAGAAATAATTCAGACACTGCTCAGTGAAACACCTTAGCATCCATCTGCTGATTTCATTTGGCAGAACTGATCTAACAGGTGGGAGGGGGAGGAGATAAGACAGAGAGACTTACAAGGTCAGGGGAATAACAGAGTTCCCCTCAAAAGGAATCAATACAATACAATGTAGGCAAAAAAAAAAAGCAGTTGAACAACTTTATAAATGCTTAATGGTTGTGTGATTCACTGTATGTGCAGGACCAAACAAGCCATCAGCATTGCCTCTTATGGAAAGGGAAGGCCACATATCTACACATATACATGTTGTGATCTATACATAACCATGTGTGTGTTCTACTGTGTATATGCCCATTGTCAGACTGGGTCATGGAATCAGAACCTTGGTTCATCTCAGAGGACTGGGGCCTGGCATAAGCCTAGTGGACCCTGGAAAATATTCTCCTTCGCCTCCCCTGAACCCCTTGTCTCAATTGAATGTTGCATAACACAAACACAGACATCCTGGCTTCAATTGCAATAGAACAGCTAGGGAATAGCAAACTGGCAACTTCAAAGGAAGGGCTTTAGAATGCAGGCCTTGAAGGATTCTTATCTAGTCCTGCTGGCAGAGCACTTTCCCTGGCTAGAGGTGAATTTCTCACATTTATACATTAGATCAAGGGCTGTTTATCTGTAAGATGTTAAGATGGTCAGAGCCAGCCTGCACATCAGCCCAGGAGCTGGGGGACGAGCCAAAAACATTCGGACCCTTACCATTTCCCCCCAAGAGAGCAAGAATGACATTTTCATAACTATCTTTCATTTTGATGTCATTAAAAAAACTGCAAGAGGTATATTTAAGTAGTTAGCCTTTGAATTGTTAATTAGTCATTTTGAGCTCTTCTGCTCAAAGACAGCTTTTGTTGAATTTAAGACTAAGTAGCCTTGGATAAGGGACGCGGGTGGCACTGTGGGTTAAACCAGTGAGCCTAGGGGTTGCCGATCAGAAGGTTGGCGGTTCAAATCCCTGCGATGGGGTGAGCTTCCATTGCTCGGTCCCTGCTCCTTCCCACCTAGCAGTTTGAAAGCATGTCAAAGTGCAAGTGGATTAATAGGTACCGCTCCAGCGGGAAGATAAACGGCATTTCCGTGCACTGCTCTGGTTCACCAGAAGCAGCTTAGTCATGCTGGCCACATGACCTGGAAGCTGTACGCCGGCTCCCTCAGCCAATAAAGCAAGATGAGCACCACAACCCCAGAGCCATCCACAACTGGACCTAATGGTCAGGGGTTCCTTTACCCTTTACCCTTAGCCTTGGATAGGAATGCCTGTTGCTTCAAGTTGGGAGCTGAGAGAGTGGTCTGTGAGTACACTTAGAATAGCACCTGTTGCTTTTTAGCAAACGATGCTGTCCCTGTCTGGGAGATGAGTGTCTGGAGGATCCAGTGAGCAGTGAGCCCTCACAGGATCCATTCAGGCACTCGCAACACCATTCAGCAAAATCTAGGCGGCGATATTTATAGTATCTAACCTTTTGAGACTGCAATCTTATAACACTTCCCTAGGAGTAAACTTCACTAATCTCAGTGGAACTTATTTCTGGGTTAGACATGTGGAGGATACTGCTGAAATTCTCACTGACACTGACAGGGGCAGGCTTGTAGTTTAATACTGTACAGCGTTTACTACATAACAGGTGGGTCCTCTCTGGTAACCACTGGATTATCCCATCTGTTATCACTTCAAATATCTGAAGGCCAAAAAAATTAATGGAATTGAACAGGCAATTAAATGTGCTTTGAAACTGCAGCATATGCCGCAAACAGATTATTAGCCACCCAACTTATGCTTTATATAGCCACTTAGTAGCAATTTACTCCACATCAAAGAAATGCTTATTACTAGTTGATTTTTTTGATTAGTAACATATTTAGCATTAATTGTCTATAAGCTATTCACCTTATACAGTTTTGTTGAGCACTGTGGATCAGGCATCACCTAACGTTCCAGAGTTATTAATGCCCAAGTTATGTAATTATTAGTATTAGTACTTAATACTGCCCTTCACCCTAAGGTCACAGGGTGGGATACAATTTTAAAAAAATCATTAATATTGAAAAACACAATAACAGTTAAACAAAACAACTTGAAATTCTAATTGGTGATTTGCTCCATATTGCAGACAAGTCAGCTGCATCTGTTCACTCTAGTATAACATACATAGAGATTTTCAAAATATCAAGAGGTCTGGCATACTTCTAAATAATTAATAACAAATATTACCAAATGGGCCATACTTTGCAGATATAGTATCTAGTGAAGACCAATGCCAGCCAGTTGCTTAGTGAAGAACACACCAATAAAATGCAAAAATCAAAAAAGTTAACTGTATTTTCATATTAAAAGACTGAAAGCACCAGCACTTATATCTTCTGGCCATTTAGAACTATTTTAAAATAATCACTCTATTTTAGACATTTGAGGTAATAGTGGGGTAAAGGAAAATGTTATCCTGGTTGAGCACAATTGATTCAGTTTTTTAAATGTTCTTTGGAAAATATTTTTGGCCCTTTCCACTACAGTAAAAAACATTTTATTCAGCCAAGTATTTGATAAGATCTTTTACAGTTCTATTAATGATTTTAAAATAAATTGTTGTATTGATTTTATCTTAATTGGTGGGTTGTGTTTTGTTTTGTTTTGGTTATTTCATGGCTGTGAGCCACCTTAGGAGCCTTATTGGGGTTGAAAGGTGGGAATAATTTTGCATAAAATTAATATTTTAAAATGCAGGCCTTTACAGCATAAGCAAAAGAGAGAGGTCCACGTCCCAAGGAGCTTACAGATTAAACTTTAGATTCTAAGGTCTGGTAAAAAAAAGGGGGGGGGGAGAAATGCAAGTATTATGACTTCCGGCTGGCGACGCCATAGCGGGTGGTCGGGGCTGCTTCGGCTGCGAGGCGCCCGATCCATCCCGGGGGTTAGGAGCCCCGCAACCGCAAAGCGGGGCTCCGGTTGGGGTGCGGGAAGAGCGTCCCGCACCCTGGGCTCCCCGGCTGCGCCCACGGAGGCTCCGAACCCTTCCCTTGCCCCCCCTGTAAAGGGGGAGTGGGGGTGAAGGGACAACGGAGCCGGGCTTACGGGGATATGCCCCAACCGGGATGCAAATGCGGCGACAAAGCCCGCGGTGAGCGTCTTAGTTCTACCTTTGAAGAATGGAGCCAAAGGAACCCGGTGGTCGTGAGTAATTAATTTGACCAGAAACTGAGCTTTTGGAACGATCCGGGGGGAAGGAGAAAGGCAGCCTGCCTTCTTCCCTTCGAGTTAAAGAAGCTAACCAATTTGAGTAACTGCTGCTACAGAACTGTTTCAATGTACTTAAAATTGATACATGAGACTGGCAAACTTTTTTCTTGGGAAGTAAATTAGTGGAAAATATCTCCATTTAAAGTTGCGGTATCTGCGCTCCAGTTTAGGAAAATGGCGACGAACAGAGAGGCAGGAGTAGAAATCTGATACCCACTTCCTCCCCCTCTACCAGTATGCTGGGCTTCGTCCTTGAACTGGTACTGAACTCTGGACTAACGGACGAACAGAGGCTCACTGCTTTGAAGGTGGAACTGCTGTACAGGAAAGTCAAAGTCTTGTGTGGGGGTCTGAAAGAGAACCAATTGCCCACAGAGGAGGCTTTTAAAACTTTTAACACTTTGGAAGAAAGTCTTGCCAAAGAGCTGAGAGGATGTCTGGAAAGATGGAGAGAAATGAGTGAGCTACTTCGGAGAAGAAACTCGCCTTTTGGGGGTGGCAGTCCCAAGGCGACGGTAAGATTTGTTATATCCAGTCCCCGAGGTGTGAGCTCGGGGGCCAGGGACAGAGAATTATGGTTTTTACAAGAAGAAAAGGAATGCTACAAAGAACCGGAGAAGCTGAGAGACGACGAGATGGACATCCTGGAGCTCGTGGCAAGGAGAGTTTTGGACTGTGCCTGGATCTGTGGACGCTTGGAGAGGGAAGCTACAGGGAAATTCAGTGTTGATGCCACCAGGAGAAGAATAATGGACAGAGGGGGTGTGGGGTGAAACACTAAGTAAAATTTGAAGTAGCCTGTCATGGAATTTTGAAATCGGAGGGTGAATACTGTCAACAATCTTTCTGTTTTATTTTTTGTTTGAATATGAAAGGAGATATTTTGAGTTACTATGTTATTAGCAGCAGTTTAAAGGATAGAAGAGATAGATATGATATAAATGATTGGTGAAGATTTTAATGGAAGAAGAATTATGATGAGATATTACTACGATGATGCATTGTTAGTTAAATGTTGAATATATAATTGTGTGTAACTATATAATTGAATTTGAATTTCAGGAGAAATGGTTATAAAATAGATTAAGGATATGAACTCGAAGGAGAAAGGGCAGGGGAAGTCAATGGTCAAGATATGGAAATAGAAATTTTCTTTTTAAAGAAAAGATGCAACAAGAAAACTTGACACTGTTTGTATTTGTTTTATCAGTGTATTTGTTTTGTATTTGTTTAATTGTAGGTGTGGGTGTGGGTATATGCTGTTATAAGAAAAAGGTCAATAAATTCTTATAAAAAAAAAAAGAAATGCAAGTATTATACTTCTGCGATTACATATAGATGTCATAAATAAATAAATGTACAATAGGATTAGATGTGAGCAAATGCAATGGAAATGAGAGCAAGATGCACTGGTCCGTTCTTGGGAATAAGATATGCCCCCCCCCCTGTTTTTTATATTTAATTTATTTAATCTAGTTGAAATATGTAGGTAAAGCATGCTTAAGGCAATTACGGTAAGATACCTGGGAAAGGTGTGCTATGATTTTAGCCTAATTGGCACATTGTGATGGTTTGATTGGGTATTGATAGATATATTTTATTAAATGTCTATCAGATCATCAAGCAATAATTTTTAAAACATAATTTAAAATTTAAAAATAAAGACATAATATTAATTTAAATTAAGAAAACTATCAAAGGATTTTAATAATAGCCACCACCATGCTGACTTTTTCATACTCCTCCATGATTTCTGCAATGTTACCCACACAAGACACACAACCACATTTCTTTCTAAGCAAAGGAATTTGTCCCTTTGGCTTACACTCCTAGTGCATCAACACATTTAGTTGTCTATAATGATGTCTATAATGATGTCTATAATGATGTCTGTGTGTACAACCAATGAATGGGCTGATATCCAGCAAATCCTTCAGAATATATCTGCTTTTTTACTATATATACACACACACACACACACACACACACACACAGAATATGGAGAGCACTGCCATTTTCCTTCCTCCCTTAATAATAATAATAATTTATTATTTGTACTCCGCCCATCTGGGTTTCCCCAGCCACTCTGGGCGGCTTCCAACAAAGATTAAAAATACTACATTAAAATGTCACACATTAAAAACTTCCCTAAATGTTGTCCCAAGGCAAGTATGAATATGCAAACGTGTATTTCATATATTGTTTTCCCCTACCGAGTTAATTCCAGTTAAAATCACATGTGAAATAACTCTTAGTCACTTAGAACAATTTGTTCAGCTCTAATCTTTTGACACCATTCCTCATCAGGTGTTACAAGGTGGATATGCAGTGTAAATTAACCTCTTTTCTCCAAGCCCTATTTATTTATCTAGGTCTCATCTTACTGGATCCATTTGCCACTGACAAAACCCACTAATTGCAAAGTAAACAGGACAGAAAGGCTCCCATCATTGCAGATGTTAAGGGTATTTGCTTGTCTCTCGCTGATCAGCTGCTCATTTACTTAAAAGCAGAAGTGACCATCACCATACAACCATTCCGAATAGGTTCCTACAAAGCCTTAAACAGGTGGCATTTCTGTTGACGCATGCCCTCTCTCCTTACCCAAAGGACTCAGCATATACAAAATTTATTATAAGCAAAGGAGGCAGGGGAGGAAAATGGTATTCTCTGTTTTGTGTAGATTTGCACACCCTGTCATACTTTCATATGAACATATGGAACATGCATGCATAAATGTGTATGTACCCAGAACAGCACACTTTCTTGCAGACTCCTGCAGATGTGCGCTTGGGCTGAAGTCTAGAATCTGTCACATGGCCAAGTCACCACGTGGTTAATGTAAGGAGGCCTGGGCACAGAGCCTCAGGGAGGGGTGCTTCAGGCGACGCCACTACTATGATTTAGAGGTGGGGGTGTCGTATTTTGGTTCACTACTGAGTGAAGTTAAGACCCTCATACTCCCCACACACATTATAATCTGGGTCCAGGAGAAAGCGGGGGAAATCTAATCCCAATTTATTCCATTTATTCAATGCCGAGTACATCCATGCCTTACTATTTGGTGAGTTGGTTGGTTCACTGTTGCTCCATTTGATCAGCTATTTGCACAAAACCTTGTTTTGGGGACCACCAACATAATGCCCGCAGAGGCACATCTACCTGCAGAAGTCTTCCCTGGTGCTCACAGGGTCCTCTCCTCATATTAAAATAAGGCGTCAAAGAAGTATTCTATCCTAACCAATGAAATAGGTTGTGGTGTATGTGGGGTGTGCGTACCCATGACAGTTTCTCCAAACTGCAAAACTGCTCACGTGTTCAAAAAAGTTGGCAACCTTGTTGAAGGCGAAGCCAGTGTGTGCTTGGTTTGGCACCAAAAGCCATTTTCCTCCCACAGCATAGAGCAGCTTTGGGGTTTGGCTTGTGTTTCTGTAGTTCCCATCAAGATCATAGTAGAGAGAGATAACGGTTAGATCCCCTTTCCTGTCTGCTGCAGCCCTGACTTTGATCAGGCTCCACTAGATTTCCTATATAATAATACAAAATGAAAGCCTAAAATATGCAAAATGTGATGATGGATTTAACATATCATGTAGTTTGGTGCTTAGAAAGCCTGATATTGGGGTGAATCATTCCCCAAACTTTTACCTGGAACAGCAGGGACAGGGGATGGATTCAAAAAGGAAAAACACCCAAAAACATTTACTAAACATTTTTATTGCTTCAATGCTGATAGATTTTATTCTCTTTGCTGCTGCTGCTGCTGCTGCTGCTGCTGCTTCCCAGTGTCATTTCCCTTCTCCTTTGCAGTCCTGTCCTGGTGGTCTTTTGTCAACACTGCTATTTAATCCAACTGGCTATGGCAACCCATGTGATTTTGTTTCCAGGTCCAATACATCCTTAACAAAATTAGGTAAATCAAACATAGCTAACAGGAATAATAATAATAATAATAATAATAATAATAATAATAATAATAGTTGTTGTTGTTGTTGTTGTTGTTGTTGTTGTTGTTGTTGTTGTTGTTGTTTATACCCTGCCCATCTGACAGCAAAGAAGAAAAAGGGGGAGCAAACACAATATAAACATGTCTACAACAAGTGCCAACTGCATAGATAGATAGATAGATAGATAGATAGATAGACAGACAGACAGACAGACAGACAGACAGATGATAGATAGTCCATTTCTACATTCATGGAAATGAGTAACAGGATGTGCCACAAGATGCTCAACTGTTTTACTGCAACAGACAAGCATGGATATTTCTTCCATGTAATCTGTAAATTGATTTTGTATTATCTTTGGGATATAAATCACCAACAGGCTAGGGTAATCAAAAACCTCCCAATAAATTACTTAAGGTTACACTTAAGCCACTATATTCTTCAACAATCTCAACAAGGATTTTTGCACGATGATGTTGCACAACCTGCTAGCTTTTCACCCATTTTAGATCTCCAGTGCTGGGTTTTCAGAAAAAGCAAATTATCTTTAAATTAATTAAAACCACTTGAAGCTTTGGTTTTGAAATCACCACTGTAGGGATGGTGGTGGAAGGATAGTATCTCATGTCTAAATATTTCATGGCATGACAGTTGTAGATGAAATGATGGGGTGGGGGCAGAAATTGCCATTTTCCTGATAGTCAGTTGGAGTGCTGAGTACAGCTGGTTGCCCCTGGCGCACAAAACAGACAAGGTTGTAACTCTAAGGGATTCATACCATTAATTGCACTGGGATGACAGCTCCTAAGAATGATATATGAATGCCTGCAGGAATGGTTAGCTCTGGCAAACCAGACCAATATAACTGAATGTATTTAATTGGGATCTCAGCAGCAGTAAAGAGATAAAACATGATATAAATGAACCAACAGTCTGTCCAAGAAAGTGGTGAGCACACAATCTTCCACCTTTGCTACAATAACTTATCAAGCTCAATAATTTATTAAATATTCTGCTGTCTATGTAACGCTACATCTGGAATCTTGTGGAATTTGAAAGTGTTCTTCATTTAGTCTGCAGCACTGTAGCAAGGCAACTGATATACAAAGGGAGGGAGACAACACTGTCTTCTTGCAACAGATATATTAGTTTCCTTAGCTACCCCAAAAGCTGATTATACCAGGCAGCTTTGTCACCCGGTTCTAAGAATCCCTATAGAATTACTGGAACCATTTTGTTGATTTCCCTTCAATTTAGGGAGAATGTTTATACACCTAATTGTGAATTATGGTGCTGGAGGAGACTCTTGAGAGTCCCATGGACTGCAAGAAGATCAAACCTATCCATTCTCAAGGGAACCGGCCCTGAGTGCTCACTAGAAGGACAGATCCTGAAGTTGAGGCTCCAGTACTTTGGCCACCTCATGAGAAGAGAAGACTCCCTAGAAAAGACCCTGATGTTGGGAAAGATGGAGGGCACAAGGAGAAGGGGATGACAGAGGATGATATGGTTGGACAGTGTTCTCAAAGCGACTAGCAT
This sequence comes from Lacerta agilis, assembly GCF_009819535.1. Taxonomy (NCBI): domain Eukaryota; kingdom Metazoa; phylum Chordata; class Lepidosauria; order Squamata; family Lacertidae; genus Lacerta; species Lacerta agilis. The sequence continues at coordinate 53,130,770 of NC_046315.1, forward strand.
GAGTTTGGCCAAATTGCAGGAGGCAGTGAAAGATAGGTGTGCCTGGCGTGCTCTGGTCCATGGGGTCACAAAGAGTCAGACATGACTGAACGACTGAATAACAACAACTTATACACCTATCTTCTTTAAACAACACTGGGTTGCTATAGTATATTTGTGCAGCTTGGACATGAACAAGCTGTCTCAGGCTGGGACTGGCAATTACAGCAAAGTGGAGAACTGTGGAGACCTAGGTGACCTTTACATCCCAGTGCTCCCATCACATTGTGGAGGCCAGTTACTCTTTTTAAAATCATTTTTAATGATTTTTATTAAATCTCCACAAATATTCCAAAACATTTATAGTCTATACCAACCCACCTGCCCCACCCCCGAAAAACCCAACAAAGTCCATTTACTCATAGCTCTGCTCTGTGTGAGCCCATGAATTCCATTGGCAGCTATTGGTCCAGGCATGGTGAAATCAGAGCTCTTCTTCTCCCCCCCCCCCAGGTTCTCTTCAACAGTTACTGTGGGATCTCCCCCTCTTCCCTTTCCTCCTCTTGATGTTATAAAGATAATTAACTTTAGAAACTATTGTCCTAATGAAAGCAGACATGGAAGCATGACTAAACTGCTTCTGGTGCAACGGAACACTGTGATGGAAGCCAGAGTGCACAGAAACGCCATTTACCTTCCCACCGCAGTGGTACCTGTTTATCTACTTGCATTGGTGTGCTTTCAAACTGCTAGGTTGACAGAAGCTGGGAAAGAACAGCAGGAGCTCACCCCGTCGCATGGATTCAAACCACCAACCTTCCGACTGGCAAACCCAAGGGGCTCCGTGGTTTAGACCACAGTGCCAACCGAGTCCGTGTTTTATATACATCTAACAATTATTCTAATATCAGCAGCTGTTTTACTGTTCGCAAATTATTTGCACAGTTCGACATGGCAAAAAAGAAAAAAACATTTTACTAGCATCCAATGTTATTCCCAGTGGGGAAAAAACAACCACCACATATCATTCAACCCTATTCCTTGTCCTTTTAGCTACATTAGGCTAATTGTATGCGCAATCTTCACTGCCATGTCAGGTCATTTGGAATGGTATCATCCACAGCCATGTGGCAAGGACCAATTTCACAGCCTTACTGAAGGTCCTTTTTTCTGGGTCATCGATGCACGGCAACAAATTCATCAGAAGAACAAGAGGGAAGTATTTCATTTTATACAATGTTAAGAAGGAAACAGTATCCTTTTATGTTCAGGGTTGAAGAAAAAACACATTAGCTATTGAGAATTTCCAAATCAAACAGCCAGTTTTCACAACAGGTCACATGTAAACAGTATCCCACTCCAAACAATAAAATAATGTGTTCTGTTATTAGGTAGATTTAAAAAAAAAACCTTCCCATCACTGTTTAGTGATAGTACACTGTGTATCTGCAGTGCTCATACAATTTGGCTCCCAGCTGAGTCAAAGCTGTTGCCTTATTGCTTTAACGTTTACACCTTGCCCTTCAATACCAATGGCATCACAGGGCAACTTACAAAAAAAAAAAAAATACAGACTCAGAAACCAAGTAAAAGAAAAGAGCACTAGGAATGGTTACAGGCATGATGTAAGGAAGGTGTGGGGAATCTCTCATCCTTCCAGATGTTGCTGAACTACAGCAAGCACAGACAATGGCCAGAGATGAAGGGAATTGTAGTTCAGCAACATCTGCAGGGCCAAAAGGTTCTTCACCTTGAGGCACAACATTTCATCCAGAATCTGGAAGTTCCTGGGGAATTTGAAAATGGTGAGTTCTTTTAAATCTCCTGATTTTCAAGCTTTATTATGAGGACTTGGGGGGGGGGAGAGAGAACTGGAACATATTTCCTTAACAAACAAACAAACAAACAAATGTGAAGGTAAGTGGCAGAATTCACATTTCTGCTTGCTATCCATTTTTGTGAAGACAGAAATGAAGTTCTTGCCCAACTTGGCCAACTATAAGGCTGTCCATGTAGAAGGGGAAAGCAGAATCAGACTCTAAGAGGTGTCCTGGTTCACAACCTCAAGCAAAACCTGCTTCCCCTTTGATGTTCATGTGAACAATGTATGAATAGAAAGATCTCAACTTCAGCACTGCCCATGATATACATTTGGAAGCAGATCTTGAGAACTGCTTTGGCTGGCAAATTCATGCTCTTCCATTTCCTGTAATACATTGTGCTACACTGAACATCCGTGAGAAGAAGAAAGAACCGTAATGTGTGAACTGGCTGTTCTTTGCATATCTGAAAGAGCAAACAAAACCATTCAACCAATCAAGACTCCCAAGCAAGACCAAATTATTTCCTATAATATTCCTTTCACTGTCATTTTCAATTAGGTCTCACCAGACCACCCTCTTTCAGTTGCTATCCAAGTAAGTGTTCATTTTATTTGTTTCTGCTTGCTAAAGACCCAGCCATTATAATGCAAATGTGCCTTCATAGCCACTGGGCAATTCACATTTCTTCTCTCTTCGTGATAAATTATTCTTATTAAATTACAAACAAGAGCCTAAGGCTATGTATTTGATACCCAGAGGCTATTTAAGACTTACAAGTGCCTGGCAACTAGGGAATTTCACAAAAGTCCTCACATATGTTATATTTAAAATAAACAGAAGTGATAACACATTTTATTGCAAAGGCTGCCACCCGTTCTGCAAACTTATTTATTTATTGTAAAGTTTTATGAGGGCACAAAGCCACAGTTTATAGCCTTTATTGCTCTTTTAAATGCTGTACAGTTTGCAATGCCATTTTATAACCTGAGAAATAATAGTTATATCCTTATGGTTTTATCCCCCCAATTCTTCTTGACTTATATGCTTTCCATGGGTTCTGAAGTGAGCAAGCATGGACACTACTTACAGCAATGGATAACAACCCAGGGCCACCCTGGCGAAATCCCCTTCCCTTTCTTACTGCACTTCACAAATGGTGTTATGCATATTGTGTTTATATCCCTGTTGCAGCTGCAAAATCTGAAACTGGGGCGGCTAAATGGTTCTCGCACTGGATGAAGAGCAGATTAATCTTGTATAACTTTTTAAAAACAAAAACTCCACATTTGAAACAGTTCCTTAGTGCTTAGTCCTTGACGGAGGATATTATAGCATGTTACAAGCATGTCCATACTAGGGATATCAGTTTTGGTTTCTCTTAGTTTCTCATTTATGCAATCTGAAATTCAGTTTTCCACACTTTTATAACCTTTTTTTTTAAAAAAAGTCTTCATGAAAATTTATAAGCATTTCAGTGCTAATTTCTCCTTATATGTGGACATTTTATACACATTTTTGGAAATCGAATTTCCATAATAGAATAATAATAATAATATTTTTATCATTTGTATCCCGCCTATCTGACTGGGTTGCCCCACACACTCTGGGCAGCTTCCAACAGATATAAAAACATAATAAAACATGAAGCATCCAAAACTTCCCTATACAGGGCTGCCTTCAGATGTCTTCTAAAAGTTGTATAGTTATTTATCTCCTTGACATCTGATGCAAGGGTGTTCCACAGGGTGGGTGCCACTACCGAGAAGACCCTATGCCTGGTTTCCTGTAGCTTCACTTCTTGCAGTGAGGGTGACCTTCAAAGATAGCCCCATGTAGAGCGCATTGCAGTAGTCCAAGTGGTAGATAACCAGAGCATGTACCACTCTGATGAGACAATGCAGAGGCTGGTAGGGTCTCAGGTACCATAATATAGAAAAAAATGCATCTTTAAATATTATTTCCACTAATATATGCATTACATGCACACATTACCCAAATATATGTAGTTCTGTACAGATTTACACTCAGCAAAAACAAGACCTGGAGCTGACTGTGGCTCAGATCACCAGCTTCTTATAGCAAAATTCCAGCTTAAACTGAAGAAAGTAGGAAAAACCACTGGGCCAGTAAGATTCAATCTAAATCAAATCCCTTATGAATACACAGTTGAAGTGAATAACAGGTTTAAGGATTTAGATTTGGTGGATAGAGTGCCTGAAGAACTGTGGATGGAGGCTCGTAACATTATACAGGAGACAGCAACGAAAACCATCCCAATGAAAAAGAAATGCAAGAAAGCAAAGTGGCTGTCCATTGTCCAATGAGGCCTTACAAATAGCGGGGGAGAGAAGGCAAGCAAAATGCGAGGGAGATCGTGAAAGATACAGGAAATTGAATGCAGATTTCCAAAGAATAGCAAGGAGAGACAAGAGGGCCTTTCTAAACGAACAATGCAAAGAAATAGAGGAAAATAACAGAATGGGGAAAACCAGAGATTTGTTCAAGAAAATTGGAGATATGAAAGGAAGATTTCGTACAAAGATTACCACAATTAAGGACAAAAGTGGAAAGGACCTAACAGAAGCAGAAGACATCAAGAAGAGGTGGCAAGAATACAGAGAGGAATTATACCAGAAAGATATGGAGGTCTCATACACCCCAGGTAATGTGGTTGCTGACCTTGAGCCAGACATCCTGGAGAGTGAAGTCAAATGGGCCTTAGAAAGCCTGGCTAACAACAAGGCCAGTGGAAGTGATGATATTCCAGCTGAACTATTTAAAATTTTAAAAGATGATGCTGTTAAGGTGCTACACTCAATATGCCAGCAAGTTTGGAAAACTCAGCAGTGGCCAGAGGATTGGAGAAGATCAGTCTACATCCCAATCCCAAAGAAGGGCAGTGCCAAAGAATGCTCCAACTACCGCACAATTGCACTCATTTCACACGCTAGCAAGGTTATGCTTAAAATTCTACAAGGCAGGCTTAAGCAGTATGTGGACCGAGAACTCCCAGAAGTGCAAGCTGGATTTCGAAGGGGCAGAGGAACCAGAGACCAAATTGCAAACATGCGCTGGATTATGGAGAAAGCTAGAGAGTTCCAGAAAAACATCTACTTCTGCTTCATTGACTACACAAAAGTATTTGACTGTGTCGACCACAACAAACTATGGCAAGTTCTTAAAGAAATGGGAGTGCCGGATCACCTCATTTGTCTCCTGAGAAATCTCTATGTGGGACAAGAAGCTACAGTTAGAACTGGATATGGAACAACTGATTGGTTCAAAATTGGGAAAGGAGTACGACAAGGCTGTATATTGTCTCCCTGCTTATTTAACTTATATGCAGAATTCATCATGCGAAAGGCTGGACTGGATGAATCCCCAACCGGAATTAAGATTGCTGGAAAAAATATCAACAACCTCAGATATGCTGATGACACTACCTTGATGGCAGAAAGTGAGGAGGAATTAAAGAACCTTTTAATGAGGGTGAAAGAGGAGAGCGCAAAATATGGTCTGAAGCTCAACATCAAAAAAACTAAGATCATGGCCACTGGTCCCATCACATCCTGGCAAATAGAAGGGGAAGAAATGGAGGCAGTGAGAGATTTCACTTTCCTGGGTTCCACGATCACTGCAGATGGTGACAGCAGTCACGAAATTAGAAGACGCCTGCTTCTTGGGAGAAAAGCAATAACAAACCTAGACAGCATCTTAAAAAGCAAAGACATCACCTTGCCGACAAAGGTCCGTATAGTTAAAGCTATGGTTTTCCCAGTAGTAATGTACGGAAGTGAGAGCTGGACCATAAAGAAGGCTGATCGCCGAAGAATTGATGCTTTTGAATTATGGTGCTGGAGGAGACTCTTGAGAGTCCCATGGACTGCAAGAAGATCAAACCTATCCATTCTCAAGGGAAATCAGCCCTGAGTGCTCACTAGAAGGACAGATCCTGAAGTTGAGGCTCCAGTACTTTGGCCACCTCATGAGAAGAGAAGACTCCCTAGAAAAGACCCTGATGTTGGGAAAGATGGAGGGCACAAGGAGAAGGGGACGACAGAGGATGAGATGGTTGGACTGTGTTCTCGAAGCTACTAACATGAATTTGGCCAAACTGCGAGAGACAGTGAAGGATAGGCGTGCCTGGCGTGCTCTGGTCCATGGGGTCACGAAGAGTCGGACACGACTGAACGACTGAACAACAACAACGTACAGATTTGGCTTCAGAACTGCACTGCAAAATTAGGAGAAGTGCAAATTTTGAAGGGTGGCTGTGTTTCATAGAATCACAGGATTGTAGAGTTGGAAGGGATCACAGGGGTCATCTAGTCCAACCTCCTGCAATACAGGAACCTTTTGCTCAATGTGGGGCTCAAACTTACAACCCTGAGTGAAATTAAGCATCTCGCGCTCTACCAGCTGAGCTACAGCAAAGACTGCTAAACACGGGAGCAGCAATACTTTTAGTTCATAACAATTCTGCAACACTATCAGGCCTGTGGGTTAACGTCTCAAAATGTGAAGCTTTATGCTTCAATGTATCACAGAAGATCCAAAAAGCATTCACAGAAGTCACAGGCATTAGACTCTGTTGCACAAAGCTTAGATATTTAGGAATAATTATAACAAAACAAAAACCTTAACAGACTCTATTCATAAAACTATCCCCCTGTATGGTGGACAATCCTTCAAAACTTGGGGGGGGGGAATGGGGGCAAACCCTATTTTCCCCTACCAAACTGATTGGCAATGGTAAACAAGATGATCCTATCAAAATTGCAGTTTCTATTCCAATCATTCTCATTCAACCAGGTAGAAAGGCGGCATTCATTAATTATTTTCCTGCCAAAGACCCAGGATAATGTCAAACTCCCGTACTTCCCCATAATGGATGGTAGACCTGGGCATCCCAAACCTGGAGCTATCTTTTATCGTTAAGCAAGTAAGATATGTCATCATTTTTTTTTTATTTTAGACGATACCTTAAAACAATGGATTCAATTGAAACCAGAACTAATTGAGGGGATTCCAACCTCTGCATACGCCCCCTTTTAAAGTATTTTTTTTTAGAACCAGCGTAAAAATTCAAAGCAGACTCACACAAACCATGCTTCCTTTCCCCACTGACACCCTTCCTTCCACCCTTCACAACAGACAACTTGATGCAGCCGGATGGAGAGCAAAAGATCCATACCGGTTATGTGACTTTTATAATGGAAATACACCACTTCTGGGGTGCTTTCCTTGGTTGTATCACTACTTGTGAGCCAAACACCATGCTTCCACTCTGATCAAGCTCACGTTACACACACACACACACACACACACACGCTCACGCACGCACACACACACACACACACACACACGGCTTATGTGCAGTCTGAAGAATTGCTTTTGGTTTAGCTTTTCATCTTGAATGTGTACAATTAAAGACAGAAAATGATCCATGCTAAAATGCAAGCTTTGAGCTTCACAGGTCTGCTGGTGTGCACAGAGAGCAGAATAGGTTTTAATTTTTTTTAAAAAAAGCTCTTTGTCCAACAATAAATATTATTAGAATGAATAAACCCTGCAGGAATTGGTCAGACTAAAGAGAAAATCGCAATTCATTTGCATATGATCAAGAGCACAGGAAAAAAGAAGCCTGCTCCCCCTACTATGTCCCAAATAGATTATTCCAAATATGTTAAGCCGCTTTCAAGAAATCTAGGTAACTCTAGAAAGATTATGCAAATAATTATTTCTCTTCCACTACTTTTTGGTGAAGGATTCACACCATTTTTAAAGCTCCGAGCCCCATCCTTCCACTATCTCTACCAGACAGCTGGCAACTGTATCTAAAGGATTATGCATAATATGCATGTGAGCCCATGAAGCAAATACATTTATTCAGAGCTGAAAAGAAGAAATGCTATAGTCCTCCAGGGATAGAGCAGAGATTCTTAAATAAATTTTCATCATTCCTTTCCCCCTATCTTCATGAAGAGGTTAAGTGTCACAAAAAAGCCAATTAAAAATACATATGAAAAATTAAAAATACCTTCTGCTCCTCTTCCTACCCCTCCCCCCCCACAACAAAATGTAGGCTAAGCCACAGACTCTCTCGTGGCTCCTGTCCATGCACACAACTGTCTCTTGTATAACCAGTAGTTACAGAAGAGGCACATCAAAACAAATTAGCATGCATTGGTTACAGTAAAAGTGTTTAAGGCTATAATCCTAGACACACTCGCTTGTGAGTATGCCTCACTAAAGTCACTGTCACTCACTTTTAAGTAGACATGCATAGGATTGCACTATAAAACTGATTTTTGGTGTGCTCTTCTTGGATCTTAGTGCTCATGGGCAGTTTCCAATTGAATGTCTATGAGAGAAACTTTTCCAGGGTGTAGTGCTACTGAAATTCAATATACCCACCACTACTTCATCAGCCTTAAATAAGAAAATTTATAGTTTCCAAATTTCAGCATCCCTTCTCCAGACCAACTCTGTGTTTTAAGAAACAAACAAAACATTCCTCATTTTTAGCTCCCACTGGAACATTCTTTTGTACGTGAAAAGCATTCATAAAGAATACCAACATCCCAATATATGATGAAATAACGCTGAATAATATTCTAGTTATTCTATTGCAAATGTAATCAAGTGTACATGGAAAGGTACAGCAACCATTCCATTAATACATATTTGAGATCCTAATCCAATTCAGCACCACACTTCTTTTCTGAGAGATGTTTCAAAACATTGTCCTGATATTTTCAACTAACTCTGTAGAAGATGGCGGCACCCTTGGTACTTCCTGTGCCTTACTGCCACCTAAAGGTCAGGAGGGGTATTTCACTTTGTGTATGAATGTCCACGATACACTTGCACAGTACAGTGGTACCTCTGGTTACGAACTTAATTCGTTCCGGAGGTCCGTTCTTAGCCTGAAACTGCCAGAGAATGATTTCTGTTCTCATCTTGAGGTAAAGTTCTTAACCCAAGGTACTACTTCCGGGATGGTGGAGTCTGTAACCCGAGGCGTTTGTAACCCGAGGTACCACTGTATTCTTCATTTCTTTATTTTCTCAATGGAGCTTCCAGGGTGATCAGTGACATAAGGACAGAAAATCGGCACCATGAAACAAGATCATTATGGCTTCCTGTTGGTATTAACAACAAAAATAAGATTAAAAAGGGCTAATGGTAGAAAGTGTGCCCGAATAAAAAAAATGTATCCTGCCCCTAAAACTGACAGGCCAACACAACTTTCCAAAGGAAATGCATTCTGTAACTTGAGAACCACTACAAAGGAGGCTCTGTTCCTCATACTAGCCAATTGCGTCTCAGATGGAGGCAGGACATGCAGCAAGGCCTCCTCTGAAGAAGAAAATATACAGGCAGAGGCAGCATCCAAGTCCCAAACTGGCATTAGAAGACTAAAACCAGCACTTTCCATTGGCCCCAGAAATGTATTGGGAGCCAACAGAGTTGGCACAATTTAGATGTTGTATAATCACAGGAACAAGCTCCTGTCAAAAGCAAAGCATTTTTCACAAATGGAAGCTTATGGTGAGTTTTCAAATGCAGCCTAACACAGAGCAAGATGCAGTAATTATTATTTTCATTTATTAAATTTGTATGCCACCCTTCATCCATAGATCTCAGGGCATTTCTCAACATAAAAATACAAGAGACAAACACAAAATACATAATAAAAAAAGAAAAAAACCCACAAACCAATAAACCGTCCTCCCTGTAACCTAACCTTTGCCTTGTGCTATCATGGACAATAATACATGGGGCTGCACCTAATTTTGGTTCAGAAACTGCAGCTAGCACAGAATTCAGCAGCCAGATCCAAGCAACATCAATTCTGACCTATCTGCACCAGAAGAAGCCTGGTGGTTTCTAGACCCAGTTCTAAGGGTTGGTTTAGACCTATCAAGCCTTGGGACCCCAATACCTCAAGGACTGTCTCTTCCCATAGGAAGCTACCTAGACCCTATGATTGTGTGCCTCCTCTGAGGGAGATGAGGAGGATGACAATGAGAGAACAGGCTTTTTCGGTGGTGTCCTCTCCCACATTTATGGGATGCTCAAATTGTGGGATGCCCCATTGTGCTCAATAGGACTTACTCCTGAGTCAAAATGGTTAGGATTCTGCCATAACTCAGTAATTAGAAGGGGTGAGGATAACATTAACTGCACACATTTCACTCCCCCTAAACATTTTCTGCTTATTCTTCTCAAACCTGTCACTGTATTTATTTCATATTAGTGTTCCCTATTTGTTGTACAGTGGTACCTCGGGTTAAGAACTTAATTCATTCTGGAGGTCCGTTCTTAACCTGAAACTGTTCTTAACCTGAGGTACCACTTTAGTTAATGGGGCCTCCTGCTGCCGTGATTTCTGTTCTCATTCTGAGGTAAAGTTCTTAACCCGAGGTACTATTTCTGGGTTAGCGGAGTCTGTAACCTGAAGCGTCTGTAACCTGAAGAATCTGTAACCCGAGGTACCACTGTAGTTTGATTAAGAATAAATACAGGTTATGACAATTCTGTAGGAAATAATTGACTTTTTTAAGAAGGAAGGAAGGAAGGAAGGAAGGAAGGAAGGAAGGAAGGAAGGACGCTTAAATGGAAGAGTGCACATCATTTTCTCATCTGCCCCAGATGAAAGTAGAATCATGTGTACTTTAATTAATTTTTATTGGCTTTTCACATTTGGAGAGGTTATTCAGGCCACAAGTGCCACCACACTGGAGAACAAGAATCAGTTGGAATCTGTGCATTGCAACTGGTCTTTTGTAGCTAAGGAGTTGAAACAAACACACTAGAAATTCAAAGAGAACTCGTTTTTCCACAGTGAATTTATCCATGTCTCCAGGGCTAGGGTCGCAGTAGGACCCAGGAAAGTCATGGCAAGGACTAAGACACAAACAGATCAGCAGCTGCAGCCTAATGAGATTTAGTCTTTTCCAGGCTATCACTATTGTATGGAAAAAGAAAAAAAAAGAGATGGGTGGAGAATGCAATTGGTACTTAATTGCTGCACAGAATCCAGACATCTCCTCTTAAGGAAGTGTGTATGTTGCATACCTATTATTACTACACACATCCCAATCTCTGAGTGGGGGGAGACTTCAGGAGTGTCAACACAGACCTCAGGTCTGGTTTCCTCAGAAGGAGGTCATTGGAGACAGTGGTGTCTTTGCAATAGATGTTTTATTTTACAGGCTGAGCATAAGATGGAAGGGCTCACAGCATTAACACTGTTGCTCCCACATTAGATTTCTAGGGGACCCTCAAAGCCATAGCTTTGGAATCAAGCCTTGTGCCCCCCTCCAGTGCAGTTCAAGATTAGACTGGCACAGGTCTGTTGCCCTCTTAAACTCACCAATGACATCACCTCCTGTCAGGGAAGTGGGGGGAAGGCCTGCCCTCTTTCTGGAAGCATTTGCAGCTAGTAGTTGCTGCAGTAACCAGCCACCTGTACTCTTTACTCATGCAAAGAGATACTTAACAGATTTGAATAGAGCCATTAACTCAGGCATCCCCAAACTCGGCTCTCCAGCTCTTTTGGGACTACAACTCCCATCATCCCTAGCTAACAGGACCAGTGGTCAGGGGTGATGGGAATTATAGTCCCAAAACAACTGGGGGGGGGGGCGAATTTGGGGATGCCTGCATTAACTTAACCAAGAGACTTTTTGGAATACTTGAGAGTAGTCTCCTTTCCCCCTACAGAATCCCATTTTACAGATTAAAACAAGAGGCTTGGAAGGTATCCTAAGGATGATATTGTGATTCCTACATGGCAAGGGGTTGAACCAGATTACCATTTCGGCTCCTTCCAACTCTACAATTTTATGATCCAGACTAATCCCACACATCTATAAAACCAAACCTCCCCTTTGTCGCTCACCCTCACAGGAAAAATGCAGTTATTGGCCCAGTCAGAGAATGCATTGGATTTCTAAGCATTGATAATGGTATCATGGCAAAACCACAGGAATTTTCGCATCAAAAATGTTGAGGAAAACAATTTTCCTCATCTCTTGCCAACATCACTTCATGAACTTTTTTTTTAAGGATTTAGGGACATTTTGTTTATGTCCTTAGTAGCTGCTTGATCCCCACTGTGCTACTGTAGCTCAGGAGTGTTAATAAAATCATGTATTTCCAGAAGGTCAAAAACAACAAGGCTACCCAGCGCCTCCCTCACCCACCCACTGCCTAGCCATTTCAGGAACCTTCAATATATTTTGATTTTATTTTCTGGCTGTGCACTTCCCCACTGCGCAAAGCCAGCACAGTATGTGTGCCCTGCCCAATTTAAGAGACAGACAGAGAGTAGTAAAGTATGGGCACAGTTTGTCCCCTACAGGAAAGGGGTGGGTTATTACAAAAGAGCTATAATGAGTATGTTGCTATAAATAAATCTGTCATGTGGATCGCTTGGAAGGGCTCTTGAGAGATGCAGAGGAGAACCTCAGCGGAAAAGGCACCGGAGTGCCCATTTGTGGAAATGTGAAGGGGAGAAATTGAAAGGAACAGTCGTGCTGACAGACTGGGACTTTAGGGGAGACATGCAGCAGAATAAGCAGAAGGGACCCCCAAACAATGGCAGGGTTGACTTAGCACATTTTGACATCACTGAATTAAAACACATACCATTTAAAAGTTGAAGTGGATGAAACCATTCACCCCAGAGTCTAAAATTCCCCAATGGCACCACTGTTAAGGAGGCAGGCAAGCCACAGAGCCAAATGGTCCCATGCCTTAGTCTTTCATATTCATTCTCCTTCAGCACCATGGAGTTCTCAGACAACAGGTTTTCCACCAGTTAGATAACAACAGCAATTCAGTATGAAGCAAAAGAACTGATTTACTTGATGATTGTGCACCTCTTTATCGTGTTTGTGTGTGTGTGCGGCGCACACATGCGCACGCGTGCACACACACACGTTACTCTTCCTCAACCATTCACAGACAGTACAATCCTCATAAGTCAGCCCCTACTCATTACAGAACTGTGGGTGCAAGTGTCCATCAGACTTCAGCTTGACACTCACACACCAACAATGTACTGAATTATTCACTGAATTCTAGCCTCTGCCTTTGGGGGAGGTAATTGGTATTCCATAATTCACTTATATTATACGCATTTCCCCCCAAACTTTGTAAAAAAGTCAATAGAGGTCGATAGCAAACCTGAGTGACAGACAAGGTATTTTCTTGCAAGGAAGGAGCTGAAAGGAAATAAGATTCCTTTTGTTTCAAGGTGCTAATTTTATATCTCCTTAGAGAAGATGCCTTTCAGTCCAAATAAGAATATTTTGAAAGTTTATCTCATACTTTACATTTTTAAAAATATTGTTAAGCAGAAACCACTAGACAGAAGCCCACTTTACAGTTCCATGCTGCTAAATTCTTTCCTGCAAGAGGTGGATTCTCAACCTTTCTGTCCCCTATTCATCTTCCATACAATTCAATAAAGGTGTTTGCACACAAAGCAGTGACACTAAGCTAGCTTCCTAGCAGGTGGGTCAGTGTTCCTTCTGGAAGTGGGAGAGGCAAGGTGCAAACACACTGGCAGCAGCACCAGATGGGCTTCACTAGTGCATTTCCACTGAGCTAACCTTGCCTCTCCAGGAAGCAACGGCAGCTCCACTCCACCCAGCAAGCAGCATTATACAACGAGGTCTAAGCTAAAATGGGTATTCTAAAATTTTCCACATTATTGGTGGGCAGTGAAATTGGGGTGGCAGAAGAGAAGGCAGTTGGGTCAAGGTTTTTCTGAGAAATTTCAACTTGCCCAATGTGGAATGCAATTCTGTTGTAGGTTCCTGTTGGTGGATCAAGGAAGCAATTGGCCAAGGGAAAGGACAGCTAGAAGGAGTAGCAGCCAAGTTCACCGCTTTCAACAATATAAAACCAATCATATTAAGCAATATTAAAACTAGAGCTACAGTCGCACCTAAAATCCATGGATGGCAAAATTGGGGAGGCCATTTCCCCAAATATTTTTTCAAAGGGAGGATTGAAATTCTACAACAGTTCAAGAAAAGATTGGATTGGGTTTTTCTTTTAAAGGTTAGATAATTATTTTCAGGGAAATTGCGGTTGAGCTCCTATGTAAAGTCATGTGTGTAAAGCCCTTACATTAGATCTTATAGAATACACACCATGGAAGGGTAGAGCATGTGCTTGTTCTTTCATCAACAGAAAAGCCTCTGCAGAAACAAGCCAAGGATTTGGGGGTTGAATTTTGAATGACCTGACAGCATACAACATCAAGTAACTGGTATGCAGGTGACACCACCCACCTATAAATTGGTGTGTGGGGCTTCGGTCAGTTCTGGCTATGGCCCTCAAACTGGGGGGAAAGTTGCCTTACCCATGCTCTATTGAACTAATTTACCATTAAAAATTGTACTCTAACCTAATCAAATGTAAGAACGTTGGTTCAAGTGTGGTGCAAGCATGCCCAAAGTATGGATTTTGGTATGAGAAAAAGGCCAAATTAACTTAATCAAGTCCTTCCAAAGTTCTCTGCATGCTACAGTTATAAGCATGCCTACTTTGAAATAAGGTCAATTAAACTCAAAGTAACTTACATCCATGTATTTGTGATTAGGGTGGTGATTACACCGAGAAAATGACATAATTTGGCTGTTTATTTTCAAGAGGCTCCCTGACAAAACCTTTAAAAACCCCACCCCAATTTTAAATGTTTCTCTCATGGTTGAAAATTATGAGGAAGGGCTTGGTAATCTACTCAGAGAGCAAATCTTGCATAAATAAAACAAAAAGTTCTTCTTTGCTTAAGGGTAACTCTCTGTTGGCACCAAGTACTCACACTTTCAATTAATGATTCAGCATCCCTAATAGCAAGTAAGTTACACTGTTTAAAGACTTGATCCTGCTATAAGCAGAAGCCCAGCGGCATATACTAAAAGCTTGGCAGAGAACACATAATCTTTTCCATTTTCAATTTACTAATGGGAAAAAACTTGCAATGTAATATCAGACGGAATTACCCCATTCTGGAAGACCATGCAGCAAGCTCTGCATACAGTGTGGTGCTCCCAAGTACATTAATTTGTATAGTAGCTACCCCCCCCTTGCACTGCCTGAGAAACTGACCCAAACACTCAAGTCACTTCTAGCATGATAATCTAATATAGCAAGAAGCAACGTTATCTGGGGCAAGATTTTCAGACTGTGTTCCAGAAAACGTGCTTATACGTTTATCAAAAGATCTTCACAATTGTGGCACTGAGGGTGTGTTGGCCTTGGAAAGTATAAACCCATTGGGGTGTTCTGTCTCTAAAAATTTATTTACAGTCCAATGGCCAGACGTTGTCTGTGTCACAGGGATGCTACCATTCTGTAAGGTGGGAAGAGAACTTACCTCATCACTGGGCTTCCTATTGCGTGACCCTGCCATCCATTTTAAGTCTATCACTCACCCTGCTGGGCTTCATATAGATAAGTGCCTTCAGGGAAGGGAAGCTCTGCAGCCATCCAACTCATGCTAAGGACAGTAGGGTTGCTAGAGCGAGTCTGGCTGCTATCCACCTGGCGCTTCCATCTGAAGCATTCTGTGATCTGAGCAGCTGTACCTCCTCTAAACTCCTGCCACCTTCTCTCTCTCTTTGTATTGTAAACTATTGCGTGCATGAAAATATACCTCAGAATCCTCAACAAGGCTCAGGGATTCCTTAGGAGCCAAGTTCACCTCCCCAAAATAGAAAATTTGAAAATAATCTTGTGGGAAGACCTTGAAAAACAAAGGAATGCACCTCTTGGTGCTCAAAAAGCAGATGCCATAAGTTGTTTTTGTTGTTATTTTGATTATGTATTTTGTGGTTTTATATTTTGATTTTATTTTGTAAACTGCCCTGAGACCTCTGGGTATAGAGCAGTATATAAATTCAATTAATAATAATAATAATAATAATAATAATAATAGTCTGGGATGATTGGAGTTATAGTCCAATGGCATCTGGAGGGTCACATGTTCCCCATTTAAAGGGGATATTCGGATTGCGGTGCACATTAAAAACATCAGTTCTTTGATTATAGCACACATGTACAGTTAAAGCATACATTTTAAAAATTCAGGGTATGCATACGTTCTGTTTGGTACTAGAAAAAGAAAGAAAGCCAAGTCCTTATTTTAAGAACAGACAGGTTGTTCGTGATCTGTATCAAGCCTGTTCATTCCCTATGCCTCTTTTGTTCTGCTTGATGGATGTATTTGGGTCTATGAGAACAAACTTTGCCCCTTCTTTTCCAAGAAAGAAAGAGAACGACATAATTTAGCTACCTGCAGTGACAACTCTGTCATGGACACACATCAAATCTCATAAGGGAATTCAATACATGCTTTTCACATTTGCATATAGAATTCGGTATATCTGGCAAAGCTAAAACAATGGAAGCTAAGCCACATGCCCTGTAGGCCAAATTCAAACAGCAATCCATCAAAACTCAATCACACAAGAAGACATTTACCATAACATCTATTTTTCTTCCTGTTTGTGAACAACATTTTTTTTCAATAATAAAACCTCCTAACACATGTACAAAAGGGTGTATCATAATGACAAATCTGGGTGTCTGAATTATTAGTAGCTCAAGTGAACTAACCAATTATTGTTATATTAAACCACCTAATCTAATTGAAGCCTTATCCTAAACCATATTATAATATCACATGCCTGTGATTTGGTCTCAGGGTTCCTATCCCTTTAAACAAAATGCATTCATGGAAATGGCATAAACAATTAACAACAGGAAGGTAAATATTACAAGCGAAAATATTGTGGAGTGTCAGCAAAACATTTAACCAGCATTCATTACTAAACCGAAGGTCAAGGCAGACACATATTCTAAATGAGATTTTGAGTTGCACTGATAAATTATCAGCTGTTTTAATTACTTTTGCTCTCTTTGTGTGCAACTAAATTCTAACTGTTAAGGTGCTACACTCAATATGCCAACAAGTTTGGAAAACTCAGCAGTGGCCAGAGGATTGGAGAAGATCAGTCTACATCCCAATCCCAAAGAAGGGCAGTGCCAAAGAATGCTCCAACTACCGCACAATTGCACTCATTTCACATGCTAGCAAGGTTATGCTTAAAATTCTACAAGGCAGGCTTAAGCAGTATGTGGACCGAGAACTCCCAGAAGTGCAAGCTGGATTTCGAAGGGGCAGAGGAACCAGAGACCAAATTGCAAACATGCGCTGGATTATGGAGAAAGCTAGAGAGTTCCAGAAAAACATCTACTTCTGCTTCATTGACTACGCAAAAGCATTTGACTGTGTCGACCACAGCAAACTATGGCAAGTTCTTAAAGAAATGGGAGTGCCGGATCACCTCATTTGTCTCCTGAGAAATCTCTATGGGGGACAAGAAGCTACAGTTAGAACTGGATATGGAACAACTGATTGGTTCAAAATTGGGAAAGGAGTACGACAAGGCTGTATATTGTCTCCCTGCTTATTTAACTTATATGCAGAATTCATCATGCGAAAGGCTGGACTGGATGAATCCCAAACCGGAATTAAGATTGCCGGAAAAAATATCAACAACCTCAGATATGCTGATGATACTACCTTGATGGCAGAAAGTGAGGAGGAATTAAAGAACCTTTTAATGAGGGTGAAAGAGGAAAGCGCAAGATATGGTCTGAAGCTCAACATCAAAAAAACTAAGATCATGGCCACTGGTCCCATCACCTCCTGGCAAATAGAAGGGGAAGAAATGGAGGCAGTGAGAGATTTCACTTTCTTGGGTTCCATGATCACTGCAGATGGTGACAGCAGTCACGAAATTAGAAGACGCCTGCTTCTTGGGAGAAAAGCAATGACAAACCTAGACAGCATCTTAAAAAGCAAAGACATCACCTTGCCGACAAAGGTCCGTATAGTTAAAGCTATGGTCTTCCCAGTAGTAATGTACGGAAGTGAGAGCTGGACAATCAAGGAGGCTGATCGCCGAAGAATTGATGCTTTTGAATTATGGTGCTGGAGGAGACTCTTGAGAGTCCCATGGACTGCAAGAAGATCAAACCTATCCATTCTCAAAGAAATCAGCCCTGAGTGCTCACTAGAAGGACAGATCCTAAAGTTGAGGCTCCAGTACTTTGGCCACCTCATGAGAAGAGAAGACTCCCTAGAAAAGACCCTGATGTTGGGAAAGATGGAGGGCACAAGGAGAAGGGGACGACAGAGGATGAGATGGTTGGACAGTGTTCTCGAAGCTACTAACATGAGTTTGGCCAAACTGCGAGAGGCAGTGAAGGATAGGCGTGCCTGGCGTGCTCTGGTCCATGGGGTCACGAAGAGTCGGACACGACTGAACGACTGAACAACAACAACAAAAATTCTAACTGGGAACGTTGTCTTGTTTTCGTTATATTTTTTCAAATGATAACATCAACTCCCAGACTTAAAATCAGCACTGCAAGTGTTTTGGATCGTCACCACTCATTTCCATTTCCTTCTTCATATGTATCTTCCCCCCTTGACATTTCTGTATTACTGACATGCCATGGTGCTTCCACTCCTCTGGGAATCTTAATGCCTCCAGATTCTTACCTGTATCTACAAAGTTTCAGGGACCTATCTAGTGTGCACTGGGCAAAAGGCATTTTATCACTTAACTCCATTAGTGGCCAAGCTGTCAAGCAGGTTACGTGTGCATTATTTTAATACTTTCTCAAGTGGACATGATTGAACTAAATTGCATTTATTCTGTGCTTAAGAGTGAAAAGATGACCCATCTCTCCCTCTTGATACAATTCCCCATTTTCTTTTTCTTGGAGAACAGGACCTTCTATTTTATTTTATTTTATTTTTTCTTACACTATCACTAACCCTGTCATTCTGAGCCTCAGGGAAGCTAATTGGGATGTTAAATACAGTCTTTCTGACTCCCTGTCCTGGGGTGGGTATGGAAATTCAGGAACGACGTGTTCAATTACAATTAAGCGTGACACATGCACACAGCATGACCTTCACTAGACTCTTGGATATTATTATGAACATCCTAGGCTGAGAAGGGATGGGATGGTTTAAAAGGCAAAACAAAATCAAGTGTGAATTAGATCAGGTGTCACAATACTTTGTTCCCAAGCATTCTACCTTGTAATGACAGCATTGCCCCAAGCCAAAGGAGACACCAAAATACTGAAGCAGATCCCATGCCTTCTGCGAATGTTAAGCTATTTTAAGAACAAAGGGAATTTTATATATTTATATTAGTTATAAATAATATATAATCACACACACACACACAAAATACTGCAAAATGTGCCTCCTGAAATACCTCTGAAACAGTTCCCCAGTGGGTATTGATTCCTGAGCCAGCAGGTCAACATCAGCCAGGGTGAGTCTTGCCACACAATAGAGTGAAACGATGTGGAGAGAAAGATAAAGGCAAGAATTGTTGCCTGACTGACGTAGCAAGGCTTTTTAAAGTGTTTGCCTTAGTGAGAGGGGGCATGTGCTGCTCTTAGGCAGCAAAATGCCTTGAGCCATCAATGGTATCCACACATTGAATTATTCCTGGAAGACAACAGGTAGGCAGTGCAGTTGCCATGACACTGGTTAAACATGTTCACACCTCCACCCTGGTAGTCAGTAGAAGGCAGCAGTGGAGGCTGCCCGGGGCGGCAGCGTGGAGGCACCCCCCCTGGGGGTGGGGGCAGCGTGACATTACAACGCCGGACAGACTACGCATGCACGGAAATGCCATGCATGCCCAGTTCATCCGGGCCGGCGCTGCTGCTCCCGTGGCGAACAGGCAAGCCACCGAACGAGCGGCGGCTTGTGGGGCTGCCCCGTCCGTAAAGCAGCATGGACGGGGCAGACCCACGAACCACCGCTCGCTCGGCAGCTTGTTCGGTCACCGCGGGAGCAGCAGCGCCAGCCTGGATGGACTGGGCATGCCCGGAAATCCAGGCATGCGCAGTTCATTCAGGCCGGCGCTGCTGCTCCCGTGGCGACCGGGTGAGCCGCCGAGTGAGCGGCGGGTCGTGGGGCTGCCCTGTCCTTCCGTAAAGCAGTACGGATGTGTGCCGGGCTGCGGGGCTCGGTTTGGGGAGGGGCCGCTGTCACCCCCCTCCCCTGGAACCCGGGGTGCCCCGCCCCCTATGCCCCGCCCTTCCTACGCCACTGGTAGAAGGACCACACTAGATGGCATCACCCACAGCTTCCAAATCACCTTAAGTCCTCTTGAGGACATTGCAATGGTCCATACTGGAAGTTAAAATGTGTTAGGTCCTGTAAGATCCTTGGTTAGTTGCTCATGAGTAAGCAGGCAAAACTCCAAGTTTTCCTCTAATAGTTTTATTGTGCAAACTATGTACAGTGCAGAGCTAATAACTTAATGTCCGTATCAAGCGTTGGCAGAATCCAGGAATGGCCCCTTCCGGTTCTGACCCCAACAAAAGAGTTTCGGTATACGGAAACCCCGCCTCCCATCCTTTCGTTTCACCCGACGCCTTTGGGGCAACAGAAGCTGCATGTCTCCTTCATCACCCCTTGAGCTAGGGGAGTGCAGGGTCCCTCTAGCATCCTCAGAGCCTCTTCCCTCCATACCCTGAAATGCCTGCCCCTCCCCGCTAGAAGCCACGCTGCTTCCTCTGCTGCCAGAGGAGGTGCTGCTGGTCAGGTGGCACCGGGGCTCTCTGTAGCATCCCGAGAGCCCTTCCACCACCTTACGCTGCGCCGGGGACAGGTCCCTGACAGGTCCCCATCAAAAACATGACTATCTGCAGACCTTTCCTCATAGATGTTGGTCTTCAACCATCTGTCCAAAGTTTTCACATCCTTTTCTCACAATACCATTGATGTCAGTTAATCAAGCCATTTTTACATGTTCATTTTTTTCATTTTTTCATGGAGAAGCATATCAAAGCATTCATTCCCAATTATTATTATTATTATTATTATTATTATTATTATTATTATTAATTTCATTAACAGTTGCTATGTAATTCATTGATCAATCCCATAGTCAGTATCATAATCCATTTCAAATTACACCTCTTTTAATCAGTTATTTAAATCAAGTTCTTCATTAGCTCTTCTATCAATCCATTTCAATATTAGCCAACTCCATAGCACCTTCTTCACGCCTGACTTTTCTTCAAACAATTCATCTACTGCAACAACAAAGAAAGGTCCTCCCAGTTCTTATTCAAATCAATCAATATTATTCAAACAATCCTTCCCAGTAGGGTTCATCGAATTCCCCCTAAGGTTTATCTAAAATGAAAGGTCACCTAGTCACATCTTTGTCACCCTGTCAGGCAGTCTATGTGTTGGTTTTTCATATTCTCAATTAAGTTATCAAAGTCTTATTTGTTCTATGCATTTATAAAAAGCAGTGCAAAAAAACCCAGCATCACATTATTTCAACTCGTCACAAATGTCGTAAAAATTAAATCAAATAATCATTATACTGGGGGTGGGGGGGATTTCTGTTTCTGGCTCAATATCTTGTGTGGGTTTTCCAAGCAGTTGTAGTAGAACATCTGCCTTGCATGCATAAGGTTCCAAGCTCAAACCCCAGCATCTGCAGGTAGGGCTCAGAGTGTCCCCTACCTGAAATCCTGGAAAGCCACTGCAGATAATACTGAGCTTGATGAACCAAGGTAGCTCCCTATGTTCCGGTGGGGGAGGTAGTGGAAATCAATAGGCTAGATGCACACACACTGCCATTTCTATTGCCTTCCCACTCATGGAAGGCAATAATCTCAACCAAGGAGGTCTTTTGCATCTATGAAGTCTCCCTGCACATTTTAGAACTCTGCATAATTAAGGTTCAAAAATGTTAAGGGAGCATTTTGAAGGATGACAAAAACCAGGGAGGGAGGGAGGGAGGGAGAAGAGCTAGCACACTCATCTACACTGGCCCCTCAGGTGTTTAGTGTTGCCATTCAGGGCTCCAGTGTTTTCCTATCGGACACAAGGCTATTACGGTATCTGTTGATGCAACTGTTCTTATTCTGGTTAAGCACCTTTCAGAGTCAATCTGCCAAGGATTAAAAATTAACAAATATGCAGTTTGTAGTTCTTGAGAATCAACATCATGTAGCTGCTGAGCAAAAGTGACACCCTAATAGGTCACAAATGAGAAGAGACAGAATTTTACTGCTAAATCTAACCACAGGGCATTGTGGGAATTCTAAAGGAACCTTCATATTCATGAAGCTTAATTATACTGAAATTGCCAATCTGTAAAGTACAGCTACATTCAAGCACTGATTTCAAGACTAAAACATGAACAAAGAGAATATGGCTCCCAGGAGATGCTCTGCAAGGATATGTAGAGAGGCACAAAAGCAAGGGCGGGGGAGAGGACCCAAATCCACAGATGCCACGTTTATCCTAATAAAGTAGGATAGCAGAAAGTCAATTTGGGGAGGAGAAGCATGATGGGTTCTTCTTGGGAAAAGGGGTGTGTGTGTGTGAACCAGGCCTGTAGGGAATATTTGGTTGGCAATATTATAGGAAGAAATACTTGTAAAACAGCAGCATTGCATAGCACCAGAAATATGGGGCATGCATTTTAGTGCTAGCAATAGATAATGGGAATGTGCCCTGAGTGCCTTGTAAAATTCTCTTTTTAAGTAACTAATCAAGCATAGATAGTGCACTGTGTTGTTTGTGGAATTCATTAGTTCTTCTTACAATTCCATACCCTGTTAATGCTAGCTATGGGATATATGCAAATAGGGGCAGGAAAATATGCAGGCCTTGGATCTAGGGATTTTAGGATGGAAGTTCCTCAATTTGCACAGGAATACAGCTATAGCCTGAGACGTAGTAGAAACATGGGTTTCTGGCTCAGTGCATCACCTCATTCATCCTTGAACCTAAGGATATCCCCACCATGGATAACCAGAAGCTGAAAATTACATGACATGAAGCACTATTGTCATTTGGCATTAGAGTTCCTTGGAGCCACAGGCTATGGCCAAAGCAATGCTGTCAACATGCCTTAAAAACAAGTCTCCTGTTTTCCTTTGCTTTTCCAGCTGTACTAATCAACCTCACCAAACAATTCACACACCTTTCTCTTTGTAAGTGGGTGGGAACTTTGGACAACTCAAAACACAACATTTGAGACCCCCAATCATGTGCAAGGCTATGCATGACAAGCTGCTCACATACAGGCTTCCTCCCTGCAGACTTCACACCAATATGTGGATAACTAGTGAGCAGGACCAGTAGTGTGCCCAACACCGGGTCAGTATCCTGGCTCCCTTTCCCCAACATATCAAGTGGGAAATGTGTAAAAGGCAGCTAAAATCACAGCCAAACATATTCAACAGCAAAGTGGACAAATGAGGTCAAGAGCTGAGAGACAGCAAGGAAGGGAAGTCAGCAGTCTGAGCAGGAGTGGCTGGCCTGGTGCCATGGAGCCATCCTCCTGACAGCGGCACTGCTATCACTTACCTAGTTAGTGTGGGGATTGGATAAGGTCAGGGCTGCCCTACACCTGTGGAAGCCCTAGAATGACTCAATGAGTGTGCCAGTGAACAAAGAGCACAGAAGGAAGAGCATCACAACACTATGGGTATTTGTTACATGAGTATTTTCCCCCAATATTTTTTTCCTGCATCATAATGCACTACTTTCAGAACAAATACATATTTGGCCATGGGGTGTGTGTGTGTGTGTGTGTGTGTGTGTGTAATATCTGCTGCAATTTAGTGAAATCCTCTCTCCAGTTTAGAATCTCCGTGGAAAGTACAGAGGGTGGCCCAAAGTGTTTTGTAAAAATGTTTACTTAGGAAGGATGAAGCACACATTTGGGAATTGATCTGAAAATAAGTGAATTGGGTACTCCCTTAGGATCACTCATTCAGTGAAATATATGACCATTAAAAAATGAAAAAGCAGCCATGAGTAGTCAAAAATCTCAGTAGGAAACAAAATGGGATTGTGAAACAGTTTCAAAGTATTTGTTCCTTGCACCTACCCATACAAAGGTCAGTCTTCAGGTTTTCCTAAAAAGGCTGACTATTTACTTGCAAGGCACTTTAAAATCCTTTGGGAGCATGAAAGTTTTACGGAAAAATGAAATGCCACTACCAGTTGCAGATATGTTGTTTCCCAATTTCTTTCCTCAATTATCAAACTTGCTTCATACTCCTACCTTCACTTTCCAATGCAATGACCAGTGTGGTGTAGTGGTTAAGAGCGGTAGTCTCGTAATCTGGGGAACCGGGTTCGTGTCTCCGCTCCTCCATATGCAGCTGCTGGGTGACCTTGGGCTAGTCACACTTCTCTGAAGTCTCTCAGCCCCACTCACCTCACAGAGTGTTTGTTGTGGGGGAGGAAGGGAAAGGAAAATGTTAGCCGCTTTGAGACTCCTTCGGGTAGTGAAAAGCGGGATATCAAATCCAAACTCCTCCTCCTCCTCTTCTTCTTCTTCTTCTTCTTCTTCTTCTTCTTCTTCTTCTTCTTCTTCTTCTTCTCTCTGAAAAACTGCTCTCAAAAACACACCCAAAAATACTGTTTTGAGTTTCTTCAAACAGCAGCTGAGTATCTTCAAATACCACCACCACCAACTCCCCCTCACAATATGCAGAGAAGGAACCACCTCTGCCATCCCTTATGCCCTCTTGATTCCAAAACTATGTCTCCTCACCTTCGGGAGTGAGGTGTGGAAGACAAGAGAGGAAACTGAATCGCTTTTGTGCATTCTTTTAAGCACTTGAAAAATCTCCCTAAGCATTTCGTCTTCTTGTAAATTCAGGTAGTAGGGTATCCCCTGCAGTGCCCTCCAGATATGGCTGGGCTCCAGCACCAGCCAACATGGCCAAAGACTAGGGGTGATGGGAGCTGTACTTTAGCAGCATCTGGAAGGTGCCATATTGTCTAGCTCTTGGCTAATTCATAATGAACTGCATCAATCTGCAACATGGGCTGTTCCAAATCACAAATAAAAGACCAAGGATCAATGTTCTTCCCTGCACCAGCACACCCCAGTTTGAAAGATATGCGAATAAAGAGTAACTGCTGCTAAATGTAAAACAATTTATAAATGGGGCCAATTTCTTTCAAGCCATTTCAAGTTGAGTGCTTAGCGATCCTGACGCAAACATGGAATGACCCTAAGGAGATGGTGACACACCCTGTATTAGCACAGTTCTTTATAATCACCTTCCATGGTTTATCTCAAAGTTAAAAGGGAAGAAACTGGATCCCTTAGAATATAAAGATATTTCTAATAACTTAGGTTTTGTAGATTACTGAGAAACACCTCATTACATAAATAGCAATGGAAGTTATGAACTTTGAATTTTTAACTCTCACCGTGAAGTCAATTAAATCTCAGTTTATGTGTAAGTGGTTGTTGGTTAAGGTTTATTGTGTAGCTATTATTTGCCCTTTAATATCTACATGCAATGCCCTAGGAAAGCATTTCAACAACCCAAATTAAACTATAAAGATTAATAATAAAGACCATTCTCATCATCATCTATTATCTTCTATTGTTAAAATTTCCAGATGGGTAGACATGGTGGTCTCTTTCAGACTTTAAGGTGCCACAAGACACTTCTGGGTTTTTTTTTTACTATCAAGTAGGCATTTTCACATAGCAGAAGTACAGGTATATTCAGACCCACACATTGCAACAGAAGTCTGATTTGTAGAGAGGGATGCCGTGTTCCATCTGTGCCATAAATGTTAAGTAATACCAAACATTGCTTCTGCCTAGGAACCTTGTAAGGAGCTCTGCTATCAGCAAACCAAATCAGAAACAATGTCTCAAATACCATATTCTAACATTTGGTTTACATGGGCTTCTCACAGCAGCAGAATCAGAATGAAGATGGAGGCAGATCTTCCAGCTGCATCTTCATCAGCAATACAGTGGGCATCCCATGCAAAGTTATCATAATAATGTTAAGCACACGGGCCAGGTAGCCACACCTCATGCCACTCTGTGGCTGGCTATGAACTATTTTGTCATATCTTCCTCCCTGAAACCCAGCATGGTGTCATTGTCAGTCATACAGTACAGCAGATGAGATGTCCTCACTGTCTCCCACTGCAATAACTATAGAATCCAAGGAAGGTATACACCATCATTGTTAATGCCAGATGGCACAAAGCAATTAAATTATCAGCTCAGCATTGTTTTCTACACCTAAATTTATATAATAAGAATCTGAAGGTGCTTACAAATGTGAGTGACTTAACAGTGCCAGATTGTTGTGAGAAGCATTCTGCATCAAGAAGCAGAGGACCAGCACCATCTAAGGCAGGCTTCCTCAAACTCGGCCCTCCAGATGTTTGAGACTACAATTCCCATCATACCTGACCACTGGTTCTGCTAGCTAGGGATCACGGGAGTTGTAGGCCAAAAATATCTGGAAGGGAGAGTTTGAGGAAGCCTGACCTAAGGAAAGGTGAAAGGTAAATTTCAGCTAAATACTCCATCTACCCTCAAAACTAGTCCGCATGAGTGCACAGCCCTCGTAGACTGCTGACAAAAACATAAAGCCCACCACTCTGTCTTGTGGGAAAATAAGCAGTCCACATCTACCTTTCATGTGCACTTTTCCTGTGACAAAATCTGTCCTCCAGTTTCTCTAAAGTTCCCCCCAGAAGACCTTCTTCTTTGTTGCCTCATTCTCAGGGCACATTAGAATTTCTTTGGGTGCAGGGTTTTGAACTTGCCTCATCTTTTTCAGGTGGCTGAGTATGGTATATGTGAGGGTGTGTGTTTCTTTCCAGCAAACATTTCTCCAGCACTTGTATGCACAACATGTGGATGTAACATCACACATCTCATCCTGCAGCTGTGAAGCTCCCTTGTCAATATTTCTACTGGAAACACAAAAAAGTGGTGCTTCCCCATCTGTTCACTATCCAAAGTCCCCCTGGCTTATATGGCATCATCTTCTTGTTAACTATGCTATTATTTAAGCATTTACTGCAAGGAAGCAGCAAGACTGAACATTTAAAAGGAAATGAAGGTATTCATCAGTGCATGCAAATTCAATTAAAGCCTTTGGAATTGCAAAGGTCCTGGCCCTCTTCTTTTACATGGTTTTCTCTATTGATATTTTGGAGTTATGTCTTTTTAGAAATGGCATATGTTGTGGCTGATTTCAAGCTGCATCTTAATCTTCTAGTTTATGCCTCATCTGAAGCATCAGTGCATGTTAAGTGGCTTAAACTAGAATCTATTGCAGATGATATTGCATTTCTTGTCAGTGTGTTTGTTTGAGGGGGGGGGGGAAGGAAGGCCTCTATAGGTTCAATTAAGTGAACATCTCATGTGTTTTGTATCTGTTAACTTCCTCCTACAGAACATTACTGCAGAATATCTTATTTCCTCTGAATTAAAACTGTTGAAGCTTAGATGATTTGTATGTAGCAGTTTAACTGCACCATTTATTCAGGCTGTTCCTCTTAAATAAAATCAATGCTATTTTTGCATCCTTAATGGGAGCCTATTTAGTTAAATACACAGGCATTTTTCACCTTGAGCAGGCAGGAGCATAAGATACCCCAGTTTCTGATGAGTGGATGGGTACTTGCCTCAGGCCAATGCTTTAATGAGAAATTCTGAAGCATACAGCCAGGCTGCAAATTCTGCTGGGCAATGCCTTTGGTTTGGCTTGCATTTAAGGTTGGTGCCATCAAAGTCTGGATAAATTCCCCTGAATATTTTGCTCTTTCAAAACATACTTCATTATGTCAAACCAAGTTATACAAAAACTAGAATTAAGTCCACTGATCTCCATGGGTCTACTCTGCGTATGACTAGCATTACATCTCACCTACTGACTTATTTTGTTTCATCAGGAAAGTTCCCTTGGCATTTTAGTTGAATACTTAAGAATTGCTCACCTCGAGGGGCAAGTGCATAAGATTCTCCAGCAGAGAAAGGTACAGGACAGAGACAGATGGTAAGGGAGGCTATTCAACAGCAATTCCTCCAGAAAAGAAGGAAGACTCCAAGAATGGCCTGCAAAGCCTAGCCTTCCCTGTATGATGGGTCCACAGAGACTTGGAGTGTCCTCAAGCCCTGCTCTCTGATGTAAGAGAGGGCTGAGAACACTCTAAGGGGCCTTGTGGAGTTCCACACTCTTGTTGCCCCTTAGCTGGCCCTGCAGACACTGTGTTCTTTTGAATAACATGACTTTGAGGGCAAAGGGTTTTTTTTTTTTTTTTAGTAGAAGGACAAAAGCTCGTTCCAAATTGGTCCAGTTATTATTCTGAGAAGCTGCACCAATGCAGATAAAACGTGTTAATTTGGGTCCTTCTTCTTCCAGCTTTAATGACCTTCATTAAATTGTAATCAAATGCACATCGAAAATTATCATTAGCGTGTGAGCAAAAGATGTTTAATGTCATTACATATCCAAAATGTCTCCAAAGAATCACATGGAGCCCTAGAAATTGATTCTGCAAGCCAATGACCAGCATGTGAGAAGCAGAGCAGGGCTCAATTATCTTCCTTCTCTTTTTGTCAGAGGCCTGCCCAGAAACTCTTTTGGGGGGGGATCATTACACTTGATCTGTAAAACCTACTTTTTCTTTGTGGCTTAATTAACACAGCTACTTTTACCTTTGCACCCACGGTATGCATTTGGAAGGCTACAGAGAGGGGGCTGCTCTGAGGAGATCAAAGCCCACAGCTTTATAATTCAGAACTCAACATTCAAACATGTTCCCTGAATCCAAATGCCTTTTCCAAACCTTCTCAGCAA
Organism: Lacerta agilis; assembly: GCF_009819535.1. NCBI lineage: Eukaryota > Metazoa > Chordata > Lepidosauria > Squamata > Lacertidae > Lacerta > Lacerta agilis. Next base: position 53,159,317 of record NC_046315.1, read on the forward strand.
TTCTGGGGCCACCTTTTGGAAAACAGATTAGAGAAGCAAACATACAAGTCATTTGTAGCATTATCTGAAAGAAAAATGATGCAAGTCAACTCTGTTTTCTCTGCTGAATCACAGAATCCCTGAACTGGGTAGCCCTGACCTTCCAGAAGTAGCACATCACGATCCATTTGTTTCTAAAAGCCCATAGATAAAAGGGGGAAAATAAATTTGAATTCACAGTGAAAGCAGACATCAAGTACTAGGCCATTCCCCAAATGGAATTCAGTCAGATTTTATCCCTAGGTGAAGAGCTAAAAGTGACCTTCTTCTAGTTGTACATGACAATTTTCGACATCTGAAAAATATAGAATGTGCATTTGTTTAGGGGGAGGGTAGAATGCAGCTCTCACTCTCTCTTACAGTAGGTGGCCTGTAAGATGCAGACACATGAACATTAATCTTCTTGGCTGTCTGTAACCAAATTCACAACAAAGCAGAGGCAAAGCTTTAGGTTTTTGCCACAATTTTATGTATGTATCTTCTCTCCCCCCTAAAGCCATTGCTGTTTTACAGAGGATAAATCCTTCACGCATTAAAGAAGAGGGCATAGAAGCTACTGTTTAGGGTACAGCCACATAGCAGCTTGTCATGAGTGTTTTCAATGTAACATTCTGTAGCCTTCAAGTGTGATTTGGTGCAGCAGAGAGCAGGTGCTTATTCACTATGCTGCTTGAGTTCTCATGCAGCTGTTTCAAGGTGGGGTGTCAAAAGTGTGGGGGATTGTGCAAGCCTGTGTACTTCCTTGCAGCAGACTTGCCACGTCAACAACAAATACCCTTGGCTTTTTTCTTCCTCTAAAGGAGCAAATGCACACAAATTCTCCTTTGCGGTCCACTCCACCCCAACAGCAGCAAGGCAAGCTCCTCCTTCACCTCCCATTATATATACACATTTTATAAGTCACAGGTGCAGGACTGGGTCTAGTGAAGTAGCGGGGGCAGGGGCGGGGAAGTGGTGCTCCCATTACTCCAGAGAAAGTATATCAATAGAAGCACTTAAGAAACTGCATACAACACTGGCAAGTACAGTGGTACCTTGGTTCTCATATGCTTTGGTTCTCAAATGTCTTAAAACCCGGAAGTAAGTGTTCCGGTTTTCGAACATTTTTCGGAAGCCGAATGTCCGATTCAGCTGTCGGCCATTGTTTCCAGGGTGTCTGCACCAATCAGCAGCTGTGCCTTGGTTTTCGAACTTTTCGAAAGTCAAACAGACTTCCAGAATGGATTAAGTTTGGCGCTTTTGTTTTTGCTATTTATTTTGCATTTTTGTTTTTGAGGCTTTTTCAGTTAATTTGTTTTTGTGACTGTGCAGAACCCAGTTCAGCTACTGATTGATTGAATGTGTGACTGCAGAAATGGATAAAAGCCCCCCATCCAAACAATGACCATCATCAGTGCAAGTAAGAAAAAAAATAACTTTAATTTTTATCATCTACAATACTGTCTTATTTATTTTATAGTACAATACATTGATTATTGCTTACATTTTATGGATCAATGGTCTCGTTAGATAGTAAAATTCATGTTAAATTGCTTTTTTAGGGGTTGTCTTTAAAAGTCTGGAACGGATTAATCCTTTTTGCATTACTTTCTATAGGAAAGCACGCCTTATTTTTGGAATGCTTTGGTTTTGGAACCGACTTACGGAATGGATTAAGCTTAGGAACCAAGGTACCACTGTACTATTTTTTTGCCTCTGAACGAGCTCTAGGGCAGACAACCTGTGGCCAAAGGGCAAATGATTCCAAGTAGATGGCAAAAGATGAGACTGGCAGGGTGGAGGGGGTGCTGAATAAAGAAAGAGAAGGAAAATGGGTATTCCACCCAATTTTGGCTCATGGGCCCCACACCATCAGTATGCAGCCCCCGGCACTATTGACCTAGTGGGAATATGGCCTTCGGCAGGAGGGGGGAATCTCCCCACCCCACTATGGAATTTTCTCCCATAGGAGACCAACTTGGGTGGCCTTAAAAGAGGATTCATGGAGGAGAGGGCTATCAATGGCTACTAACTCTGATGGCTATGCTCTGCCTTCACAGCTGGAGGCAGTAATGCTTCTGAATACCAGCTGCAGGAAACCACAGGAGGGGCGATTGCTCTTGTACTGGGTTTCTGTCTGGCAGTTTCCCACATCTGGTCCGTCACTGTGAGAACAGGATGCCTGACTATATGGGCCATTGGCCTAATCCAGTAGTATCTTCTTATGTTCTTACCAGTGTTGTTGTTTTTCTGGGGGGACATGGGGGGACACATACCCCTAAACATTTTGTGAATCTAAGTTTGGCCTCATTGAGGGCCATTATTTCAATATTAGGTAAATGAGAGTACCCCTAAACATTTTTTTAAAGAAAAAAGCACTGATTCTTACAATTTGTAAAGTTAACTGGTAGCATCATTTTTCCTAGCTCCCTTGTAGTTTTTTATATGCTTGCTATTTCTGATTGCCATACACTTTTATTTATTTATATTTATTTATTCAGTTTATTAGCAACCCAACAAAAGCAGTTCTCCCTAAGCTACATTAAAAAAACAACCACAAAGATTTTTTTTTAAAGTCACAATTCCAATAAAATAAATAACAATAAGGAAGCATTAAAAAAATCCAAAGCAGAGTTCTAAAGAGCATCTATAGGGCTGACATTCCAGTTCTTCATATTCAGTAAGAAGATAATGGAACGTGGCTACCTGTGAGGTACAGCTGAGAGAAAGAGAGTCAGACAGAGAAGCTAGGTCAACACAAATACAGAGGTGTATATTTTTTTATTATTATTCAGAAAGGTCAAAGCTCATGCTGCAGAAGTGCTCAGTTAGATGCCAGGGCAGTAGCTCACCTGAGACAGCAACAGCAGAGCAATGATTTTTTTTAAACTTGTGCAATGAAGCATTAATTGCTTTAGAGTCCAATTCACTGCACAGGATGCACCATTATCTATCGAGGCTCAGGCACAATGAACCCAGCCCTCCTCTATTAATTCATAGCTGTTAATGCAAAAAAATTCAGATGCAAGGGGGGAAATCAGCCCCAAGGACAACAATATGTTCTCCCCTGCTCTCTGGCAAGCATTCAGTGACTTGCCTGATGTCAAGACTATGAATTTTAGGCAGATACACAGGACAAACTTGACCCCAATAAAATATCGGAGAATGAAGCAAGATCAAAAAGAATCAGAGAAACAAAACAGGGTATTCCTCCCCCCAAAGGAAAATGAAAAAGCAATAGGTGCTATAGCTGTATGTATACCTACGTACTTCATTTCATGCACCCATAATTCTCCCTGGCAGCCACATGATTAATTCAAAGAATTATTGATTTCCCCCCTTGCTCAATCCTGCTGACCTGCTTTTGTTGACAGGTCTGTATGGATCACACTCCTCTGTCAGCTGAAATCCTGGCATCATGTTGGTCTCTGTGGCCTGCGGTAAACATTTCTACTGGTTCAACATTAATAGCATTTGAGTGCCTGATGAAAACATACACTTCTGCTTCAAAAATAACGGGTATCCTAAAAACATGCATTAGTGGAATTATTGAATGATGAGCAATTGGGATATTATTTACACACACATGCTTGTTATACTTAAATAACCAAGTAGTCTGCTGGGGGGGGGTCAGTTATATACTAGGGGCACCATACTGGTAAATGACTGGCTGCTGTAAAAGGGCCCATCAATGGCTTCACAAGAAAGCTCCAAATTTAATTTTAAGCACCTAAATATATAACAGATTAAATATTACACTAGAAAATATAATTATTTTTACAACCATTTTTCAGGGGTTAAAAACAAAAACATCCCTTTGTGAATTATTATTTTACATCACCACAGGTTCTTTAGCTGTATTTTTAGCTATAATCTTGATCTAAAATATTTTTAAAATCTAGATTATTTTCCATGTAAATTATGAATAAGGTTATGGCTTGATTCAAATGCTGAGCACATTTAGAAAGTGAAAAATCAGGTAAATTATTACTGACAAAATTGAAAGCTGCTGTTTGGATTTCTGGTTATATATATAAACTCACAGGTGCCTTCTAGCTTCCAGAATACCCTGTCACATATAAGCATATAAAATGCCTTTGTCAAATATAATTTCAAAGGACCACTTTTCACAATGTCAACAAGAACTGCTAGTTTGTGGTTTTGTGTATAGTAGCAAACAAGATCAAAATCACGGAGAGAAACTACTCAGGGTTTTGCTTTTTTTTGTCTTTTCTGTAAACACTCATGTTTAAGTAAAAAAAAGAAAAGAAAAAGAACCTCAATGAAATACCATTTCAAAACAAATTTTGGTCCCATGCTGCATTTTATATGAATGGGTATAATATTAGCAATTAGTTGACTTTGGGAAGATTATCCAGTCTCTGCAATATTGTGCCCACGTCAATGGTGTGTCAGTGTCTCTAATAATGTGGCTCTTGTTTTAACTCATTAAACTTTTCAATCAGCTTCATAGGGCAATACTATTTCCAGCTTAATCCAAAATGTCAACTTCTCTTCATATCAAAATAAAACACAGGTTAGTCATCATTCACAGTGGAGGTTTTCTTCTCTGAGCCACTTGAAAATCCTCAGCTAAACCACATGCATAGACAAAAGCTTTATCACATAATGGCTTTTGAGCAGTAAAGCATACTTTCATTAAAATGAATGAGCTCCTACATCAGTTTTATTCTTCACATCAAGTCTGTCAGCACTTTACAGAGAGCTTCCTTGGTCAGATGCAGCCTCTGAGCAAAATTAAGAACAGGGAATACTGCTTTTGGTACTCTCCAGCTACACTGCCATGATCAAGCCACTCATTGCCTTGAGTTGGTCAAGACCATAATAAATAGTCCTGAAAGAACTGCAGAAATGTGGAAAGCAAAGGTGGTGGGAATCCTGCTGCATACAGTTGCCCTCACTCAATGGTGACAAACCAGATTCTACCAGTGCGCCACATGAAATAGATCTGGGCCAGGGAAGGAAGCTTTGGAATCTACACATTACCAGATTTCAAGATAGCTTATGTATTTGCATTATGAGCGGTCCAGGGGCTGCCTCTCTGCATCCTGATTTGTTTATTTTAAATTTTAATTCCAGGTGCCTGGATAAGATGCTAGCTAGCATGTAGAGCTCCTGATGCCAATGGAATGTGGCAGTGCTCCCTGGGAGAGGCAGAACTTGATAATTCCCAATTGCTTTGAGAGATTTGTAGGGATAGAAACTTGGCCTTACTGATCTCTCTGAGAGCAATGGGGAGGCATCAATACCTTTTTCTCTCAAGGGACACTGCTATATTGTCTCCTAAGAAGCCTCGTCTGCAGCTGGCTGGACCCTTCAGTGATGGCTCTGAAACTCCTGCCTGGTTCACCATCTCCTCTCTTTCTGTGGCCCTGGGGAAGACAAGGGAGAGGTGGGGAGTCTGAGAACTGGCCAAAAACCCAGGCAGCTGGCATGGGAGCCTTAATTTCTAGGTCAGTTTTCAGGGTCACACAGCCACTGTGGGGTTCTAGACCCCTGCACCTCCTCTGAGGAGACATCAGGTTTGAGGTCTGGAAGAGACTGGTGCCTGACAGAATCTGGCTGCCTCTCCACCCCTGTTCTGTATGGTGTCAGAGGATTCAAACTGGGAATTCTGGCAACAAAGCACAAGCACCTTACTCCTTATACCACTGGGACAGCTCTAAGGCTGAGAGAGCTATTGGCTTTGATGTGCTACTGTGTCAGGCGGATAATGCACGGAGAAAAGTACAGCATCTCATCAACCCAGGAAGACCAAAGGGAAGCCAAAAGAGTCTAGCCAGCCTCATATAAACTGAACATAAGAACCTGCTGAATCAGGCTAATGGCCCATCTAGTTCAGCATCCTGTTCTCACAGAGGCCAACCAGAGGCCAACTATGAGCAGAGTTGTGCAACAGGAGGACACCAATCTGAATACTTATTGACAACAGCATTACTATTGACATTTGGGGAGGTGGGTGTGGCCCCACAGCAGAACTTGCCTGAGGGATGGGGTGAGAGTCTTATTAGAATAAATTTATAAACTCAAACAAAAAAGCAGCCAACCCTTGGAGGGGGCCCCCTGGCCAGCTTAGTCCTCTGAGGCCTGGGGCAAGTGTACCCAGCTGCCCCTCCCTCTGCATGGACCTGGGGGGGCATCATGATGAACCTTTCAACTGATTATGTGGGAATGTCCCTAAGTACCACTTCCAGCCACAACAACTTCAACAAGTCTCTAAATGAGACTTCCATGTTGGCTTTATGCAACTAAACTATAAAGACAATTTAATGGTTTGTGTTATTCAGTGGTTTTCAACCAGTGTGCTGTGGCACCCTGGGGTGCCTTGAAGGATGGTCAGGGGTGGCACAGGCAACACTGGCCTCTGTCCTGCTTTCCTTACCTCTCTCCTTTAATGCCCTCTCGTGTGTCTGCCTCCCCAAGGCTTGCATAGCTGTTTTGTTGCAGAAGCCCTGGCTACAAGCTCCTCAGGCAAATGGTGCCTCTGGGGCTGGTCAGGGGGTGCTTCCCAGGTCCCTGTGGGGCATTGTGACAAGGCACCTCTCTTTGAGTTGGGGTGGCAGCTCAGAGACCAGGGGAGGCAGCTGTGACTACCCAGAGGACTCCCAAGGAGAAGGTAGAAGAGAGGAGGCTGAGGGAACGCTCCACAAGGGAGGGTGTCCGGAAAAGGTTGAGAGGCTGCTGGTTCTGCAGGCAAGGGCTGACACAACTGGGCTCCTAAACTGCTCTGTTGTTATTAGTTGACACTGGGTATCCAAGTGCCCAAGAATTCCTGATGACCCCATACATAGCAAAGAGAATGACGGTATGAGGGGAGGGGAAATAAAATGCTAGTGCAGCTTTGGGAAGTCTGGTGACACCATTTGGGAAAAATCAGAAGTGCTTAACTGGAACCCCCATTTCCTGATACACAAAGAAGCCCTTTCCTTGCTTCCTTCCTATTCTTTTCCTCACTTGACCTCTTCATATTTTCTCCATTCATTTCCATACATTCACCATTTCCCCGCTTATTTCCTCTGTTCATCCTTTGCAGTCATTTCTCTGCCCCCTCCCCCATCTCACCCTAGGGAGTGATAGCCACTTAAAGGAACACGAGTTGTTTGTTAATTATTCATTCTGTAATGAGTGAGGAATCAATGAACACTTTTTTTTCTTTCTCTTCTTTTTTATTTTTTAAAAAAAGACCACCCCCATCTGTGTATTGCAAGCAGCCTTGTTAAGACAAATAAGAGTGAAATACAGAACCAGCTATCAGTGATTAGTGGCTGAGGGCAGAGGAAACTAGTGCTAAGCAGTAAGCCATCAAGCCCCCTTAGTCAGCAGGAGTAGCTCATACACACCATAATTATAAATCACATTGTTCAAGGTTTCCCTGCAGAGTAACAAACTTCGTTCTTCTCCTCACTCCCCAGTATTTAAATTTTCATCATCTCTCTGAAATACTCATTGCAATAAATGAGTCCTGTCTTTCCTGTCCTCCTCAAAAGCAGATAAGTAGACTGGGCTAGTATTACCATTTGAAATGTAGAGTTAAACCATAATTTGCCTGCTGTGCTTTACTGCTATATTTTAATTTGTGCCAAATTGCTGAGAAGAAAAGAACGAAAGGAACCAAACATACGAGCTCAACATGGACCCAGACCATGAAAAAGCCTTATGTCTCTGAAGGTGGTGACTAGTGAGTTACTGCCTATAGTGTTGTTCTTTTTAATTAACTACATGTGAGTCCATATTTCTTGCAACCCTAGACCAAAGTCATAGGCTCTGTCATTGTGACATAAGGGCATTGGTTGTGTTGGGGGTTGTTGAAGCTTTATTTGTCTGAACAGAGCGCTCAATATAAATCAGCGGGGTAAAGTTCACATCTGTTTGTACTGCAGTCAACTAAAGGAGTATCAAGCATCTGCCAAGAAAATCTCAATACTACTTTGTACTTTCACTTCCCACAAAATGCCGAGAATATCATATTACTGCAACTCATTTGTATTGTTCTTTCATTTCAGTAATCTGCTTCTATTTCCATTGCAGAATTCTACTTTTGTGTCCCGTAATTTGGTTCACAGCCTTCCAAAATAGTTTTGCTTAATATGTCATCCAAACCCAGGCTTTAAACCATGGGCCAAATCTGAGATGCAACCAAGCCATGGGTAGCATGCCAAGCCAAGCCAAGCACCAAAACAGCCAAGTAGGAAGGGACTGGGACGTTGGAATTGTTAGGGCACTCCCCACTGGGCTACAGCCATGTAGTTTGGTAGCCACATAGTCCAGGACACCCCAAATACAAAAAATAAATAAATCTGGAAACACGGCATGTGTTCTACTTTCTCTGAAAATGATCATGGTATTTCTAAACCACCCAAAACAAAAAATTGAAATTTGGCACATAATTCAAGGGGCACTGAGAACTAAGTAAGTCTGAAAATGGAATCTCTTTGTAACTATTAAAAAGCAGGGCATGGAGTTTACCTCTGAAGATGGCATTCTACAACACAGAGCAAGCAAAGCTATTATGATACAACATCAGGGTTCAACATACATCTATGCTTGTCAAATGCAAGCTTCATTTACTAGCGCACATATTCAGTTTAATTTCAACCCTTACACATATAGGAGGTTCACTTACAAGGGACTGTAATTCCTACTACAGCAATCAACTTTTTTTTTTTACTGTCTTCATACTACAGTAGTCAGTATCTGTCTGTCCACATACATAAAAATCGCAGCTACACCTCTTGGGTGTATAAAAACATGTTGTTAACAACTTACACATAATGTAACTTCTGCCAATTCCCCATTCTGCCCCCAGTACCACTTCCCATCCTGTGCCAGAGGGTTCTTTGTAGGGCACAAAGAACTGCAAGGGGAATGGGAAATCAGCAAAAGTTTGGGTCCCCTTTTTCTACCAGTGGGAGTGTCTCCGAATGGAACTCTGCTTAAAGGATGGTCCCACTGGTGCAAGAAAAGTCTAAATCCAAGCATTTCGATTTAAAAGTATTCCAAAGATCTCTATTAATAGCATGGACATAAATCACTTAGGTTTTTTTTACCATTTGTAGGAAACTACATGTTCTTAATGTAGACTTTTTATATACTGTACTGTACTGAAGTCAACACATTTTTAAAAAGCTAATGAAAGTAAGTTTTATTATGAATATGGCATACTTTTCAGCTATTAGTCTACATTTTTCACCTGACAAAGCAATGAAACTCCTTTTACAATATGCCAATACTACAAATAAATACATATATCTTACATAGCAAACATTATTTGAAACATGTAATTTATTAAAGAACATTTGAATAGCATGCTTGTGAAAAACTCTAAATATTACTTATTATAGTTAGTATGCAATGCCGAGTATAGAAACTAGTTGCAGGCTTTATTGGGGCTAAACCAAATATACGTAACCAAACTTCAGCAATCGCAACCCAGTAAATATTATGATAGTGATATACCAAATCTATTTAAAATTAAGCCCAGGGGAAGAGGACTGTTTCATCTCACTCTCTACCATGCAACGCAATCTGATGTGTTGATAAATTCATCCTCATCCATTGACAAGATGATATATAATCTGCTGTCACACGCATGCACATTTATAATTAGGTTGTTTACCACTTGCATGCTAAAGTGGCTTCTAAGCAGTTTACAACTATAAAATCAATTATAAAAATCACACATAACTAAAAAAAAAAACACAATGACCATTCCATTGAACAACCTTCATTAAAATATATGATTAAAAAAACAGTTTAAAAGCATGGCAATTAAAACAGCTAAAAACAATTAATACAGTAAGAACAGAAGTTCAGTTTAGGGGAACACTTGCCTAAACAGGCATGTTTTCAGGAGCCAGAAGTATGCCAATACTAAGGGGCATTTCCTATTTCAGTATGGAAGGTATTCCAGAATACTGGTGCCAGCTACCTTCAACTCAAAGGAAACATCAAACATAGCAGAAAAGGTAGATGCTGAAGGTGGTATGGGACCATGAAGTAAAGGCCTACCTGAGACGAGTGAGACTGTGTCTTTCTCCCATGAGACAACAGTGATGTATGCCTCCACAGAGGAGGGGATAATGCACTTGAAGACCGCTACATTGCCTCTCATGGCTTTCTGGTCCTCCACACGGACTGTATATGGTTCCCGTAAAACTAAAACACAGCAAAATAAGGAGACATCAGGTAATGAAAGAATGCAGAAAAATGCATTCTCCTGCAGAAACACAGGCAAAACATATCGAAGCCTATGAGTCCTTTAGCTTTCAGGAGCCCTCTGGCCAAATTTGCCCAAATCAAAAACCTACAACAGAATCAAATTCTGCTATAGTTCTCTTGAAATGGACCTTGAAAAATTGTATTCACTCAGGATGAAGAACATTTGACAGATGAGTTAAAATGCATTCTAGGGAAATGGGAACAGTGCTGTTTTTTCTTCCATTGTTTATTCATTTCGTACTATCTGGCAGTTTTGTCCAGAAGCTTGAAAAATGTTGGGCCCCGCCATCCAATGACATGTTAGTTCTTTCTACTAATGTTGTAGTATTGTATATTAATATATCAGTCATTTACAAATTGTGAACAACAGTTCTGATAGTCTGATAACTTTTTCATAGATTACCGGTAAGCTATTTGGTGACTAAACAGGAGAAAGCAGAGGACGCCATATATTATTTGTTATTGTTGGCATCCATCTGTCGAGAGAAACAATGGCGTGTGCCTCCAGGGCTAAAGTCAAACCACTGGAGACTCACAGTGGCTGCAGAGACTGGTAACTCGTAACTGCTGCCCCCCGTGTTGTTTCTGCTGTGTTAGCAGCATTAAAGTGACCTCTCTGGGGTACAGGCCTGGGCAGTGTGTATGGAGGTTCTGGGCTGCCCAGACAACAGCCTTGCTGATGTGGTCCAAAGGAAAGCAGAGCAATACATTTGGCACCAGCTTGGCTGCAGGTGTTGCTGGAAGGAGACGTACAAGATGCCATCCAACCATCTTTGGGACTCCACTTCAGATTTTTCTAGAGCGTACTCCTTAGTCTTTTCATCTCCCAAAGATGTCCCACAAGGAAGGATGTTTCATTAAAGTCCTGAGGACTATATTGAGACTCTGCTGAGATTCAGAAAAGGATAGAGGGAGTGCTTGAAGGACTCTTTTGATGCGAGGATGTGACCCCAAAAAACTGCTGTCTGACTCATGCTGGAGATGGATGATAACTGATGTCAAAGTGTATTGGCTAGCAAAAGATCCAGTTGTATGAAGTCTGAGACTTCTGAGCTTTGACTGCTTCTGACACTAAGAAGAAAATGTCTTCCATGTTGTTCTTTTGAATCCTTTTATAGTAAAAGGGTAAAAGGTAAAGGATCCCTGGAGAGTTAAGTACAGTCAAAGGTGACTATGGGGTGAAGCGCTTATCTCGCTTCAGGCTGAAGGAGTCAGCATTTGTCCACAGACAGCTTTCCGGGACATGTGGCCAGCATGACTAAACCACTTCTGGTGCAACAGAACACCGTGACGGAAGCCAGAGCACACAGAAATACCTTTTACCTTTCTGGCACAGTGGTACCTATTTATCTACTTGCACTGGTATGCTTTCAAGCTGCTAGATTGACAGAAGCTGGGACAGAGCAACAGGAGCTCACCCCGTTGTGCAGATTCAAACCGCTGACATTCTGGTCGGCAAGCCCAAGAGGCTCAGTGGTTTAGACCACAGCACCACCCACGTACCAGACTTTTATAGTAGAACAATGCCTAGAGACCAAAAGTATATCAACAGCTTTATTGGAAGAACCATGGAGGGTTAAGATATTCTACTCAATCTTGAATAACATTAGGGTTCTGGTGCTATATGGGACCCTGACTAAGAAGACCTGGAAAGACTCACTAGATCTCACCTGTTGATTAGGTGCTGTCACAGGCTATGCCATGAGGTTCAAGTTCCCCATAATAGAGAGTGTTGGTAAACGAAACAACAGAGAAGAACCCTTTGAAAAATGGCCCACCCTGTATTTATAAAGGAAAGCTATGGCAGTTAAATGCATATGAGTTTGTAACACAGATGTCCCCAAAGATTTGTTTTAGTGAGTGGAAACAGATGAAGCGAAAGAGAAAGCTGTTAACAAAGATGAAAATGTGATTATTATTTTTGTGGGAAATCATTCTTGGCTCTAACGTAAGCATATTACTAGCACAATGGGACTTTGTGAATTCTTTCACAACACATAAAACCAACTTGCTTTATATTTAATTTCATACTCTATATTAAATCAAATTTTCTATAGTAGCAATTTAGCAGAATTTAACATCAAGTGGGTTCAGTTGCACTTGTTTTCATGGATGACGATATATCTGAAAATAAAGCAAGAAATGGCTTAACATTCCGTCTTTTAACACACAACAGGCCATTTGCTTTTTTAAACAAACAAACAAACAAACAAACAAACAAACAAACTATTGTGTCAAGGGTCCAACCTAGCCTACTAATTTTCCATCTACATAGTTTGATTAGGATAGTTTTTCTCAAAGTAATCCCCTACCAGTATTCTGAAATATCACACTATCTGGAAAGTTGCAACTAGCGATGGGTCAGATGCAAAATAAGACAGTGTTCCTGCACCTTGAATAATTATGTTGCAAAATGCATTTCATCTGTGCAGCTTGTCACACAACTACTAAAGGTCTAAGACCTTGTTCTCTGTTGCATCTTGCCACCCTAGTTGCAACATCTTGTGTATATGTTCTCCTATTTTGATTCCTGTAAACATGACATCTCTCATGTTTCTGCCTGGCCAGTAAGACACAGCACCACTGGACACGAACCAAACCACTTTTTTATACTACAACACCATCTAGCACACTAACCAGAGCAATATTTTACTGTACTCACCGGCCTTAATGTGAACATCCTGACTTCTGATTTTCCCTGAAGGATTTTCAGCTGTGCAATAGTAAGTGTTATCATGGATTAAGTTATTAAAGCTTGAAGGAGGGAAAGGGAAAATTTGGAGAGTGCCATTAGGGTGGACGTGGCGGATCCCTGGAACATCGTAGATCTCCTCGCCCGTTGCTAGGTACCATCTGAGCGTCACAGGAGGGATCCCTGCTGCAGGACAGGGCACCAGAGTCCCTGTGGTGCTAGCAAACACTACCTCTTGCAAAGATGCATTGACAAAATATAAGCTGGTATGTAGATCTTCACCGAAAACTGCAAGACAGAAACAGAAATGTACACAGTTAGCAAGGGGTAGGGGGTATTAAAGTCAGTTTTCCTCTTATCTGTTCATTAAGGATGACACGGTACTGTTAATAGGGATTTTGAAATAGCTGTACATTGTTTTATATTATAAGGCATTATCTTTTGGTTTGCAAACTGCAATGAAACAAAGGTTGCTAGAGAAACTGGATTCACGTGGAAGATGGCAATTTCCTTGCTCAGGTATCATGGCAGAAAACTGTAACCAATTTAATTAACAAAGAAGTCTTGGACTTCAGATCAGAGGGCAAAGAATATGATAACAAGCAGGAATAGTGTTACTGTTTTGGATAAAGCAAATGAAATTACTTCCAAACTTTGTCAGCATTTTTATTTTAAATAAAATAGGAAGCATGATCACCATACTTTCATTAAGATGCCAGTAGCATTGTCCTCTTTCACAAAAACTTTTTACACTGATCTTTGTAAATGATACCTTTCTTCTTCTTCGTTTTAGTTCTCTTTACATTTTATGCTTATGTGATAGTCAATATTCTGATGTTTAAACTAATCTCTCAGGAAAAAAGAGAACTTGTTCTGAAAGGAGAAGGTTCAGCACCCTGGACAGCAGGTTTCCTATGCAACTGTAATACTGTAATATCCTTGCAGATTTTCCTCTCAGGTTCTCTTATGGGAAAACAAACAGCTTCTCTCTAATGCCTAACTCAGGAGGGACAACCACTCCCAAAAATTCCATCTATGTTTCTACTTAGTCCCTCCTCACCCTCTTCCTTCACCACATTCATGCTGCCACATCCAGCATCAAGATGTTCATCTTTCTTGTCCCCAACCCAGGTCTAACCATTAGACATTATGACCCAAACTGCAAGAACAGGGAGATTTGTAATTGACATCATTTTTATTTCTAAAAAGCTGGAGAAAGAAGACTCTCAAAGTACCCCTGGGCAAAACTGCGAGACACTGATACAAAGTGATAACTGGCAGTCCAGGTTCTCATAGCTAATGGCTGCAAAAAGCAGCACATGCTGATTCAAAGTAACCCTGCAGGGTTGCATCAGCTGCAATAGAAACTTCACTTTGTTAGTCAAAGAAAACAGATGTGACTTGAATACACAAGAGGCAGAAGATTTGAATACAAACTAATGCAGGGCCATGTGCTGTGCTGAATACCAACAGCAGTGCAGATATTAATAGGACGTTTCCTGGCTTGGCATAAAACAATTTTGTCAAAAATATGAACCAAGGACTAAGCAGGGTTGCTTGCTAAGAGCCAAAGAAATATGTTTTGTAAATGGGTTACCTCAAAATGCAAGGAATTAAATTAATAGTTAATTGGATGCTGGCAACAAAATAATGGCACTTACGCCAGCCGCTGGTGGCATTCCACCCCTCCCCTCTGGCCCTGCTTTTGTGCATTTAACAGCAGCCTGGCACACAGAAATTAAACAAGTGGAGATAAATGGTTAGAAAAGCTTCTGCTTCTACATTTCTGTGAGAGAGACCACTGTTAAAAAGCACAGGAGCAAAGCCAGAGGAAAAAAAGGCAACCCTAACAAGCAACCACATTCTTCAGAGATAAATATGTGTGGTTGCATTTCTCTGTGGAGGGGAAAAAGGAGCGACTTACAGCTAACATTAGTTCCTTTTCATGGCAAATGAAGTGCATTTCTGTGGGATATCATAAAAATGTCATTGTGGTATGTACAATAAACATGTCAACAAATTTCAAAAAAAATATTATAGTTTTAAAAAGCCATTGTATCACTTGTGAAACCACTCCTAGGGTGTCCAGCTGGATGTTTTTTTAATGCAACTACACACAAAAAAGACAAAATATAATCTACAATCTTTGCATCCAGTGTTCAAGGCTATTGATTTTCATCTTAGACTCAATTAATAAGTAAATATAAAAGAATCCCCATTACCTATTCATAATTAATCAACATTCTAATTTAAAATTGCCTTTATCTCTTACATATTAGAGGCAAAATGTCATCTGGGCACACACTTATCAGAGGATAGAATCTAATCCAGAATTATAGCTTTTTTGCCTTTGATGAATCCAAACAGCCTTCAAATATTTATTTAGACATAAAGAGACAAAAATCAAAGGCAAGTTCAGTGTAGGCAGGGCATAAAAGCTTTTTAAAAAAAAATTGGTATGAATAAAATTGAAGTAGAGAACATGAATATTGGATTAAGCAACTCAAAGTGCAATTCTACACAAGTAAACTCAGAAATAAGTCCATATCATTCTCCTAGATAGGTGTGCAGGACTCCAGTCTCACCCTCCTTTTTACTGAGTGAGAATACAGAAACATTCCACAAAGAGGAATTTTGTATTCTCAGTTCACCCAGTGGTTTCTCAGCTACTATACAATTCTCCATTGCATCTATTTTTATGGGTCATTGTTGTAATTCATTTCACCATATGTTTTGATACATTATTGTCACTATGTATAACATTATTATTTCCATCTATAACAGCAATATTTCTTATATTGTCTATGAGTCCCACTGGCAATGTGTAATTTGTGTGGTGGGTATATCTGTGTACACTTTATTGTTAACCTCCTTGGGCTCTCATGAGAGAAAAGACAGAGTAGATGATTAAGATTATCATCAATATTAAACAATAAATATTCCTTCAAAAACATGTAGTAGAAATTAAATGACATAATTTCCAAAAGAATAGCAGTAAGAAACTCTACAACCAGTCCATACAAACAATTAAAAGGCAACTAACAGTGCAATTCTACACAAGTCTACTCAGAAGTAAGCCCCACAAGGTTCAATGGAACCTACTCCCAGGTGAGAATGTATAGAATTACAGTCTTAAAAGATGTGAATCTAATATATATAGACATTAAAAGCGTGAGTGGACAGGGTGGTCTGTTTTGCCAGGAGTCAACAAGAGAATAAAGAAGGTGCCAGGAGTCCATATTAAGGAGGTGGAGGATTTCTGCAGCTTAGATGCAGTTACTGAAGAGGCCCTTTGCCAGAGAACACTCCTTCCCCCACCGAACTTCAAAGCTTGAGGGAACCAGAATAGCCTGGTATGGAGGTTTCCATGGAAGAAGGCTGCCCACATATAATGGGGTGAGGGGTGGGGAACCATGAGCCCTCCAGTTGTTGCTGAACTCCAATTCCTATCTGTCCCAACAAGCTTGGCCAATGGTTCAGCAACATCAGGAGTGCCAAAGTTTCCCCACAGCTGATAAAAAGAGGAGGCTACTACAGTTCACAATATGGACTCTTTATTGTTTCCTCAAACTTGCATGTGGAAATCTCTAAACAGAAGATATTAGACTGAGGATTCAAACGGAAACTATAACAATAAAATGTGCTGTTTCCTTTTAGAGAAACTGTAGGCACCCCACGGTGTTGGTGTTGGTATCAATGTGCCTATTTCTCACTGGGTGCCAATGTGTAGCTCTCATTAATGTTAATAGTATTCACATGCATGTCAGGAAGAGAGAATTAACCACATAATGAACATTAACAAGCACTCATTTTCAGGTGACATTCATCACTATGAACAATTTTGGAGGCCAAAATACATCAGTGTGATTGCAGCATACAATGGGCAGAGCAGATTTTAAAAGCTTATCAGACTCGTTAAGGGCAGCCAAAGAGACTCAGAGGTTTCCACAGGAGAAAGGAAAAACATTATTAGAACATTATAAAACACTAAAGGCTAATAGTTTCTGAGACATTTGGTTCAGCCAAATTCAAATATAGGCAACTAGGACAATTCAGTATTCCCTGTAAACAACACTAGCAAGAATTTAAAATGCAAGGCAGCAGAGAACCCATTTCTACCAGGCAAGCTATGATTCTGGCACTTTCTTGTTACCCACTATTGTTAACTATCATTGAACATAAGAAGTAGGTAAGTAGGTTTGTTGCTTGCATTTAAAACCTACCAGTACATTTCCTCCAAGGACTCATTCCTCTCATTTTCCCAGTCTTAAGTTCACTTCTCTTCATGTCCACATTGGTTTGAAATATTTTACGGGGGAAGTGAATCAGTGTCTCCCACACCCGTAGTCTCATGATCTCCACCCCATTTTATACCCCCAACAGTGTGATGTGGGTTAAGCTGAGACCTAGTGATTAGCCCAGGACTCCCCAGACAGCTTCATGGCTGAGTGAATATTCAAACTTGGATCTCTCCTCTCATTGTCTTACTTCTTTTAACTAATTTTTATTGATTTGTCATAAGATATGTACAAACATGTCATGAACCACTACACTGGCTCCCTTAAGGTTAATGTTACACCATACGTTGTGAACCTGTAAGTTCAATAGGACTTTTTCCCTCCATACATGATTTCGTTCCCTGTCTCAGCAATTTTTCAGGCAGTGCATGAACAGGACCCAAAACTTTAACTACAGGCAACTCCTGTTTGTGCAGGGGTTGCATTCCTGGCCTCCACGCAGGTCAGCGGACCGTGCAAAGTCCACCTCAACCCATTACGCCCCCACTCTGCTCCATTTTCAGGTCACTTTAGTTCCATGGCGATGGACTTGTGCACAGTAGCGCACCAATGGTCACTTCCTTACTTTAAGAAAGTTGCTAGTGTAGCTAGGTGCAGCACGATCCTGTCCCTCTCTCAGCAAGAAAGGGGGAAACACATCCCTTATTTCAAAAGTAGCTGTTGCAGCCCCTTTAAAAGAAGACATTCTACAACGCAATGCTATTGTGATTTATTCCCCTCTTGGGGGCATAGCTGTCAACTTTTTCCTTTTTTTAAGGGAAATTCCCTTATTCTGAATAGGATTCCTCGCACGAAAAGGGAAAAGTTGACAGCTATGCTTGGGGGATGGGTGCCAAGAAATGGAAAGGGGTTGCAGTTTCACAGCAAAAGGTGATTATTATTTTCCCCTGGGGAAGTTCCATTCTTTTCAAGTCCCCCCTGCAAAATGCCACCTTTTACTGTGAAAAATAAACTCAATGACAATTCTACACAACCCTACATAGAAAGGGCTGTAGTATTTCTAAGTACATAAGAGCATGTTGTGTCAGAGTCAGACCACTTATCCATCTAACTCAACAGATAATTAGAAAATGATCTGGTCAATGACTAGCTCTAATCTGGAGGTGTTATAGTCAGTAAGTGTATTTGCTTTTTTGGCATAATTTTTAAGGGAGGAAAGCAAATAAAGGTTTTTACAAAGAGAAAAAAATATACTGCATACATGGACTTGCAGCAGGTTTCTGGGGGTTCAGATAGGAGTCGTCCCCAGCTTGACCTAGACAGGGACAGAACCTGGAATCTTCTGCATGCAAAGCACCCATAGCCCGTCCTCGTGGTTGCAATCATTATTCTCAGTAGGAACAGCTGTAACTAATTTGTTGTTGTTGTTTATAATAAAGGAGGATACGTTTATGAAAGACATGGATAAACCATAACATGTGTCTCTCCAATCTTTTCCTGCAACATCCAACTAAAACTCAAATTATTCATTGTCAAAAACAGTCTCAGTCATTGGGACGTTAAAAGCACCGAGCCATGGATTTAATGGGAGTGAAATGTTCTCATCTGAGGTCAGAGCTGGTCATAATAAATCAGTTCATTTATCTGCTGCAGTATTGAGCATAACCATAACACAGTTCAAAATGGGAGCTAACATGTAACTATGAATGAGAGTTGCATAATTTTAAAGAGGAAACACCATGAAACAGATGGCAGAAGATATAAACGAGAGAGGGGGGAAATGGCAGGCCTGAAAGTAATTGCAAATCTGCTATGATTACTTGAGCAGTGTTGCTATACAAGGACATCTGCGTTACAGCTTCTGTAAAAAGGAAGGACATGCTAGCTTCTATTTCACCCATCCCTTTAACAGTTTTGCCCCTCTGTGTAACAAGTATGGAAGGGACAATGGCTTGGTTATGACCAAATCTCCCTGGAGAATAGACTCACTTCCATTAAATGAATTGCTCAAGCTTCTCATCTTAGAAGAAATTATTAGGGATCTGCACATGCTGGAAGTTCAAGGGTTAACATTTCAAGGCTGCATTTGGAGGGGAACAATAACACAACAGCAGGGGCTTTCAAGGCAAAAATAAATGTATCTCATCTGGTTCCTAAACTCTCAAGCCTGACAAAAGTGCAAATAAATAAATGTATATCAACTATAAGATTATGGTGTTAGGAACACAGGAAACTGCCTGATACTGAATCAGACTTGTGGGTCCATCTGGAAATGCTCTGCTCCTGAGCTACAGCACTAGACAGTAGACTGCAGCACTAGTCAAAGTGTGTTTAAACAACACTTAGACCCCAGTGCATTGAATGGGACTGTAAAATCCTTTTACACCTTCCTTCCATTACTTCAAGCAAATGCTTTGATCACTGGGAGGTGAAAACAGCATGAGTGCTTGGGGGGGGAGGGACAGGGAGCAAGCACCCCCAAAGCAGTAGCTCTCCCCCCGCTGCCGCCACAATTGCTGCACTCTGTAAATAGCATATACTGTTGTTGTTTTTCAGAGATCTTAACATGTGGGATCCAACTCACCCACCTAGAAATATATTTACCCCTTCTATGCCCCCTCTTTTTTCTGTTTCTGTCACTGGATAATGGCAAGTATGAGGACTCTCTAGGTTCACCTCTTTCTGCTCTTCCGGATCCCCCGCCACCCCCATCCCTTTTGCACACAGAATGACAGTGCATGACAGTACATATTTCAAAAGGGGGTGGGGTGGGCTCACTGAATAATGGAAATAAATAAGGTGATAAATCCACACTAAGTGTTAGTCATTTGGAAAGTTTCTCACCGTCTCGCTCTGCTTCCTGGAAGTACCCTTTGTGAAGAAAAGGAGAGAGAGTGAACTGTGTTTTTTAATTGTTAGGAAAAACAGAGGAAAATGACAACCCATGTGAAAAGCAACACTGTTTATTCCTCCCCCATAACACTGAATGGAGTACACTGCGGGGGAGGGAAGAATTCACAATAATCATTAAAAGTTAGATCTGTTCACCAATACAAAATGTCCCCCACCTATCTACCCACAACCTCCTCCTCTATGCCTTCCTTCCCCTCTTGCATGCTCTGGGTGTTTCCCTAGGCTCTTTTCCACCGTGGGGCTGTCTGTATGCTTAGTCCTGTGGAAAAACTAAAGTAACAATGATATTTAGAAGGCTGGGCACTCCCTAACCTGCTTTAACACAACTTGTTAACACCACAATTGAACTCAGTGATGTGAAAACTATTGCAAATCGCCCTGATTTGTGTTGCCATTCAGGGCACACAAACAGCCTAGAAGAAGAAGAAGAAGAATATATCTTCATATATCATGATATATATATATATATCCTGTCAAGTATCTGACATGGTGTGCAACTGGCCACATACACACAAAACTGTGTCCTCCACAGCAAGATGCATTTTTATATATATTTACTTCTGGTTTTCAATCATTGCACTAAACAAAGCCATTCCTAGCACAAAGACCTACAGTATCAATAAGGAGGGAAGTCAGAGGGGTTTTTCTTAATCATAAACAAGCAGCAACAGCTACAGACAAGACAAGATTTCTAGCAGCCTATCCGGTGATGTCAGCCCACTCCTATCCTCAGTTACCACATATTCCCATGCACAGCAACTGTAGGAAAGATATTAAACTTGTTTTATGTCAACTTCAGTACAAAAATTTGAAGTTACTGTTTTAAAGCTCTGGCAGAGAACTGGCATTATGTCAAGTTAATGTACCATACCTGTTTTCATGTATATTTATTACATACACAAAATCTAGTTATTCAACTCTGCAGAAACTGTGCTGTAAATACCCATCACAAAGACTCAGTGTATAATAAGATAAAAGTACAATTCAGCATGCAAAGGCATGCAAAAGCTTCCCTCCACCACCACCTTCAAGGTTTATTCTGTGAAATAGCGGGAGGGAATCAGGCAGGATGTGGAATCTGATGTCACATTACCACATATTGGGTAAAGATGTGCGTAAATCCTGTTGTAAGTGAAAAAGAGCTCCCACTGATACATTCTTTTAAAACTATAGAATTACTATCCATGTCATGCACATTTAATGGATGCCAAGTTATTAGTATTTTAGGGCTAAACAATATAAAATTATAGCATGTCGAAAATGAACAAAAACAAAATTGCACCTTTCTCAAATTACTATTCATAATTCAACAAGACATTCAACTTTTCATTCCACCAACACATTCCTCTAAAGCAATCTCATAATCAAATCCTCTAATGAGCATAATTAAGCATGTAATTGTTTTCAACTACAAAAAAGACCAGCAAAAGGGGGGGGGGAGAGAACTCTTTGCAAAATGGAAGATTTTACATTCCCATTCGGTTTTGCAGGACAGAACTTACTATTAAATCAAATGAAGCTTCCTCCATTTTTTTAAGTCAAATGTCCCTAGGTCAAACCATAAAAGGAAGCAGAATGAGTGGAATTGCTGAAAGCATAATAAGCATTTTTGCCTTGTCTTTTCAGTCACACAGGGAACACGCACTTGCAGATAATGAATGGCAAGAATCCTAGATGCAAGTCTCTAATCAGCTAGAAAGATACCATTTATTTCTGATCTGCACGCCTTCTCTAATGTTGTAGCAGATAATGATTACAATGAAAGGAAAAGGGGGGAAACGCAGGGTGGATGAGCGCTGTAAATCAGCACTTGAGTGTTTTGTGATTGAGTGGGGGAGTTGTTTAAGAAATAAGTTTTAAAACATATGCCTTTAGTATATTTGCTTAGGGAGATGGAAAGTATTGGCAAACAACATAAAGGCAACAGTTTTGTGTTTAAAACGGGGGGAGAGGCAAAAATAAAACATATATGATGTCCTAAGGCATTGCATGCAAAGAAAGGGTAGTAACCGCTGGTTTCATTTCCAAAATAGGATTGGCTTATACAAATACTCTTCATTTGAGACTTTTGAAGTTATTTAGCAAGCAGAGATATTAATGAGCCTTTTGGTCATATTGCTCCACCCTTTGCAATGGGAGATCAGGGAATCTTTCATTAACTTCCCATTTTGTCCTAAAAGCAGGAAAATGGTCAACAGGGAATTCTGCAACAAGCCGCCTTCAAACCATGGTTTAATATCCTGGTTCTAAAACTGTTAACTTTCATTTCCTGGTTCAGAGGAATGGGAATCTATAGTTAACAGAGGGCTTCCTATTTGCTTTGCTCCCACCATGAAGGGAGGAGCATGAGGGCTGTGGAAGAAACAACTGAAGAGAGCAGAAATTTAGTTCCCATCCGAAGATGGAAAACAGTATGGTAAGGGCCAGATAATGCATATTTTTTATTCCCAGGCAGGGCAGGGAGAGCCAGTGTGATGTAGTGGTTAGAGTGTTGGACCAGGAGACCAAAGTTCAAATCCCTGCTCAGCTACAAAGCTCACTGGGTGACCTTTGGGCAGCCACAGTCTCTCAGCCTAACCTACCTCACAGGGTTGTTGTGCGAATAAAGCAGGGTGTGTGTGTGTGAATCATATATGCTACCATTAACAACTTGGAGGAAAGGTGAGATATAAATATAATCACTCATTCCCTTATGTTGTAGGACCACTTGTTTAAAGCTGGGCAATATGTTGATGATCTACAGTACTACACTGGATTTAAAATTATGATGTATCCCCCACCCCTTAATCTGCCATAGACTGAAATGTCCCCCCAGGATATTTACTAATGTTAATTCTCAACTGTACTTGATTTTTCCCACTAGGAATAAGAATTCCACATTGATTTCATTACATTTGACAGTTTGCCCATCATAGGAGGCTAGGTCAGCTGAAGCACAGTAGTGCCCTAAATATAAAGCAAAACACGAATCGCAGCTCCCAAAATACAGGACAATGACCTAATATGTGCCATAATTAAAGGAACACATAATATATCTTTGGTCAGCTTAGACAATAAAGCAACATCCAAAATTTAGGCAGTCAGGCGCCTGGGAATACTTTTCATACTAGGCATACAAATGATGAACCCTGTGCTTCCAGAGTTCTTAAATTGCAAGGGGAGCCTTCATGAGATACAGGAAAGCCAGCATGAGAAACATGCCAGCAGGGATGGGGTTAAAGGCACATTCCCTTTCTGCTCATGTTGTCCCTTAATAGATGTATACATATTTCCTAGCTCTGGGTGGAAAGCTCAACTCTTTGGAGGAGATTTTTGGGGAGCACTATGGATTGCAGGAAGCGGGTCAACAAAAAATGCCTTCCTCTTCTTCCATTAGCATAGCTGTCAACTGGATCAAATGCCTTTTTGGGAGCACTAGAGTCCCAATTGGATGCCACCATTTGCATCAACCTTTAGTCCTTTCCTGGACCAAAGGATGCCTTGTTTAACACACTGACAGTGGATTGCTATACATGTTTATTCAGATGCCAGACCCATTGTGTACAATTGGGTTTACTCCATAACAAGTGTGCTCAAGACTGTCAGCCTGAATTCCCAACTCTAAGCACACTAGGGAGCAAGCTCCATTGAAAACAGTGAGTCTCATCTCTGAGTAAAAATGAATAGGATTACACTGCAAGTAGCAGTTAAATATAAATAAAGAGCAGTCTATTTGGCAAAATAATTTAATCTTCTACTTCCAGCAGGTGCTAATTAAATACCTGTGTCATATAATCAGCAGTCATGTAGGTTATGAAGCCTGATTTAACATATAAATAATGATGAGATAAAATAGATCTTTTGAATGAAATCAAAGTAAGAAGCAATCATTATGTGTAATCATTATCACAATTTAATGGCATTATGTGCCAGAACAGGGCTATGAGGTAGAATGACGGTATCTAATATCCTTTTTCTATTTTGTCATTTGCTAAAATGCTGCTTGTATCTTTCGCAGGTACAAGCTAAGTAAATGGATAACATAGAACATTTAAGTCTGATAACACAAATAAGTAGCCATGTCACAACTAGTACATCCATTTAAAAAGTTCCTTTCACCTAAGCAAGAACACAACCAATACTTGCCCAACTGCCAAACATTAACATGTGACCTTGCAATAGATTTACATAATATGAGATGGGGACAAACAGCAAGAGCATTATGCCAATGGGATTCAGAGGCCAGGTGTCACATCAACCTAATGCTGCCTGAATTCATGACAGGTACAGTTTCACTGTGAGATTAAAACCTTCACAGCAGCACCCACAGGAAACCTCCCAAACCAGAGGGTTACCTGATGTGGAGCCCTTGAGAAGCTCTTGGACTACAACTCCCATCAGCCCCTGCCAACATGGCCATTAGTCAGGGATGAAGGGAGTTGTAGTTTTAAGAATTTCTGAAGGGCACCACATTAGCTACCCTTGTCCTAGACTGAAGCCACTCCATGGACCTCATGAATCTGTAAATTGTTGTTTCTCTGGTTTTCTAATTTTTCCAGCTTTAAATTCAGTTCTCCACATTTCTGCATCAGTTTGCGATTAAAAAACAAAAAGTTCCGCATGAAAATTCATCAGCACTTTAGTGCAAATTTCCCCTAACATAATGTATTTTATATGTTATTTCATTAATACATGTATTTTTGTGTACATCTTCTCCTACTAAATTAATTTTCATACTCATTTAGCTGGAGAACTGCATCACAAAATTTGGAGAAGTGAAAATTTCTAAAGATAGGGATGTTTTGGAAAGTGCAAATTAGGTAGGTTCACATTAAAAACTGAACTGAATTTCTGCCTCACCCCTGGTCTATGGTAGTATCACTAGCACAGAGACAACAGCTGTTGATGTGTCCTCCACATGTTGCAGATCATAATTCATCTTTGATCATTGGCCATGGTGGCTGGGACTCACAGGAGTTGTCATCCACAATATCCAGAGGGCACTATATTGGTTGCTTTTTCATAAAAGCTCCAAGGCAGCAGACTATTTCATGGGAGTGGTGGTTCCTGCCCCAGTGCAAAGCACTTCCCCATATATATACAATGCTTTCTTGCTATAGTAGGCTTATCGTTGCTGCTTATGAGGTATATGCAAACAAAATAATAATGCTCACCAATACCATTCCTAACTGGGATGTTGTGATGTGGAAGGCATGATGTGCATATCTGAGAGAGCTTACATATGCACACTATTGAAGATGTTGCCGTGTGGCTAAATACTGACAAGATGAATACTGAAGAAGCAGATACTGCCAATCCTCTTAGGGACTTTGTAAGAATTGAAATTCAGTAAAGGCATCATTCAAATGATGAGCATTAATCACAACTACAACTATTCATTAAACATTTTGCATTTAAAAAGGAATAAGGGAACAATTTGTATCCAAATGTGTAACCCCATAATCTTTACTTTGAGAGATCTACTGCTCTAACCTCCAAGTGTGCAAGGTCTTGTGACTGCAAGCACAAACACAACTCAGGTGGGACATCAAGTTCAGTGTTTGAGTTGGCATAATAAAGGTGCCTTAGCAAAAATGAGAACACACACACACACACACACACACACACACACACACCAACAATACCAAGACACACAACACCAGCAATACTATACCACACACATTCATTCTCTCTCTCTCTCTCTCTCACACACACACACACACACACACAGCAAAGAAGTTATCTGCCTGGGAAAGGAGCACATACATTAAAGCCATTAAGAGAATGATCAAACACACACGTGTTAACCTGCAGAAACTGCAGTTTCTAATATTAAGAAGAAGCAGGAAACAGTGGCCTGTTATAAGTCTTACAAAAGTTTTTAACTTCCTCCCCTTACATGCAAAGACCCCCAAGGAGCATGCAATGCTTATATTCTCATTCCTATCACAACAAATAACAAACCACTTTGCTCTCAACGAGTCAGAGAAACCCCTTCTATGGAACTGTCAGCCCCTAGTTGGCTCCTTCCTTACGAAGTTGCAGACATGGCCTGAAAACACACTTCTTTAAGCCAGAGTGGTGCTGCTTGGGTTTTTGTTTTTGTTTTGTTTTTTCTGTTAGGATTTCTGTTGTTTTAGGATTTTGATTTTTTAATAGCAGGACTTGTTACTTTATTTTTAAATTTTACTATTTTATTGTGTAGCTTGTTTTAACTGGAGGGATGTGTAAACGCCCCTGAAATCTTTTTTTTTTTATGAAGGGGAGTTAAATCATTGTAAACAAAAAACAAACAAACAAAATAGTATAGAGAAAATGTGTAGAGTAGATGACCCAGGAACACATTTCTAATTTTATCTTCCAGGACCAAAAGATAATATAACTCCTTTAAATGCAAGGTGGGAGAGCCAAAGGTTTAGTTTAGTTTTTCAATATTCCCTATTAACTATTTCCTAATGGTTCCTCCACTTGTGTGTGAAATATTTAAGTGTTTCCACTTTGCTAATAAGTTCTTTGAAGTGACCTTGTGGGGTGTGTTGTTTTTTTTAAACTCTTCAGAAATGTACACAGAGAAATGAACTTTAAAGGCCAGACTCATAGAGGAGAAAGCTGGCTTCCAAGCAGCTATCTTCATTCATATGTAGGCAAGGTGCAATTCTGTTGTGTTTACATATATATATATATAATATTAGCACATGTGCAAATGAGATTGAGCTTATTCTAAAACAAAAGGTAGGCTGTTTTTTTTTTCCCTCAAGCAGCCTCAAATAAAAACAAAGCACCAGTGTTCATCTTAACACATTTTGCTCCATTACACACACAAAAGCATCAGGGCTGGGACCAGTTTCTATTCTAAGATACAGATTACCCAAGCGTGCTTCTCTTTGCAGGCAGAATTTTTGCACCCTCATTTTGTCAGTCAAAAGCAACTTGCAATACATCTGCTTTGGGGTATAGTGGTTGATCATGTAGATCCCAAGTCAATTAGCAGATCATGGAAGCATTTCAGTTTGGAACACCTTCAGCTCTACAGAATGGAGAAGGCCTGAAGTGTAATTTAGCACACAGCAAAACATTTTATGCGCTCCTTAGACAATTAGTGGCCCTGCTCCTGGGCTTTGCATGATTTTACCATCCTGTTTGACTCTCAAAAATGCATTTCTCTTCTGCTTAGGGAATTTAAGGGGGTTATTTTTAACTCTCACATTGAACTGTAGAAATAATTGATACGCAACATAAATGTGAAATCCGTTAAACAAAGCCCTTGTTTATCTGAACATAGACACTAGCGCTTACCTAGTACCTACCTTTATCAATTTAGAATTCTTGCCTCAAATTACATCACTGCTTTTATCAAGTTCATACCATAATCTGGTTATAAATCAGCAATGCATCACAGGAAATTACTCATTGACCATACCGAATCTTAGCATCCTTGAACTCTGATGTCACTTTAAAAGCTTTTAAAATGGTATTACTTTGTACGTCAAGAACACAAAGCATTTTTTTTCATAACAATCATAGGGGTGGAGGTTCATTTTCATCCAGGAACCTCAGCTGGATTCATACCCTCTTAATCTGATTATTTCTTTCCACTGTTAAATGGCATTATAGAGTTACAGAGATAAAGAAGAATGTGTCTGAACAAAAATGGTGACACATGTTCAGAGGAGAAGGCAACCAATGTTTGGAAACCATAATTTAGAAGGTTAAGTGCGGGTGGCGCTGTGGATTAAACCACAGAGTTTACACTTCCGGCGAGGACGCCATCGCGGGCGGTCGTGGGTCGCTTCGGCAGCGAAGCGACTCAGGCCGGCCCGGGGGTAGGAGCCCCACTACCGCAAAGCGGGGCTCCGCAAAACCGCGGGTCGAGCGTCCCGCGGCATGGGCTCTCCAGCGAGCCCGCTATGGCACAGAACCCTTCTCCCGCTCCCCCTGTAAAGGGGGAGTGGGGGTGAAGGGACCACGGCGCCGGGCTGTGGAGGCATGCCCCAACCGGACCGGCGAAGCGGCGGCCGCCGCTCGCGATGAGCAAGATCGTTCTACCTGTCAGAAGGAAAACAGAAGAAGCCCGTTGGCCGTGAGTACGTTAACAATTGGACTTATTTTTGACATTTGGCGGTCCGAGAGCTACGATGGAAAGGAAGCCCGTTTTTTTCCCTTTGTGTGGAGAGAAAGTAACTGCTTTTGACGGCGACTGCTGTTGCAGTGGTGGATACAATGTTTTGAATTTGACAAGTGAGATTGGTTAGACCCCTTTTGGGGGACCTAAGTTGGTGGAAATATTTCTTCCTGAAGTGGATAGAATGTAATCTTTTCGCCCTGACTCCAGGGAAAATGGCTGCGGAGACTTGTAACTGAGATGGAAAAGTACTGTGACTAAGATGGAAAAATACTGAAATCTGATACCCTATGCCCACTTCTACCATGCTGGGTTTCGTTTTCAAGCTGGTTTTAGACTCTGGACTGACTCACGAACAAAGGATTATTTTTTTGAACTTAGAATTGCTGAACCAGAAATTAATTTTGCTGAATCAGGATGACAATTTATATCCCACAGAAAAGACTATTCAGAACATTGTTAAAATGGAAGAAAACCTTGGCAGGGAACTTAAGGGAATTATTGAAGTACAAAGTACAATGCTTTGGCAACTCCGAGAAGATGGAAAATCCTGTTGGGGTGAGAGACCCAGGATTAGAAGACAATTTATATCCAATTTCTGGGGTGAGAGCCCAGGAATGATGGGGAAAAGATTTATATATCTACAATTAGAAGATGAACGGAATTTTGAAGCGGAGATGCTGGAAGGTGATGATCTGTGTACCCTGATGCTCCCTGTAAGGACTGTTATAGACTGCGTCTGGAACTGTGGACTTATAAGAAAAGAGGACATTCTGAAAAATGGTTTTGGTGTAAGATGGAGAAATGTCTGGGGGGAGACCCCGAGATGGCGAAAGAAAATGGTTAGAAAAGGGATAGGGTGAAATACATTAAATAAAATTAGGATGGTTTATTATGGTACCCTGAAGCCGGTGTGTTAAGATTTTAAGTTTTTGAACTAGAGAAGAGATATTTGAATTTCTTTATTAGCAGCAGTCTAAGTGGAAAAAAGAAGATGTATGATTTGATACAAGAAGTAATATGTTGTGTTATGTAGTTATATTATTAATTATTATGAAGTTATATTTGGAATAGATTTGATTCAAGCTAAGAAGTGATAGATTATTTTGGAGTAAAAGCTAGATTTTAAGAAGTATGTTTAGTTTTGATTTTTGAATGATTTAATTTTAGAGATGAGAAGTTACTAAAGTAAAATTAGAATTGGAACCAAAGGAGAGAAAACGGGGGAAGTCACCTAGTATTGATTCGAACAAGAAAAGTTTTTTTTTGTATAAACAAGAAAAAGAATTATTGGTGTGATTTGTATTTGTTTTTATTATGGTTTGATTGTTGGGTTTGTGTTTGGGTTTGTGTTGGTGTATGTGTTATGTTGTTCTTTGTTTTGCAAAAACCAATAAATTCTTTATATATATAAAAAATAAACCACAGAGTTTAGGGCTTGCTGATCAGAAGGTCGGCGGTTCGAATCCCCATGACGGGGTGAGCTCCTGTTACTTGGTCCCAGCTCCTGCCAACCTAGCAGTTCGAAAGCACATCAAAGTGCAAGTAGATAAATAGGTACCGCTCCGGCGGGAAGGTAAATGGCGTTTCCGTGTGCTGCTCTGGTTCGCCAGAAGCGGCTTTGTCATGCTGGCCACATGACCCGGAAGCTGTAGGCCGGCTCCCTTGGCCAGTAATGCGAGATGAGTGCCGCAACCCCAGAGTTGGACATGACTGGACCTAATGGTCAGGGGTCCCTTTACCTTTACCTACGTTCAAGCAAATTCATTCCAAAATGAAGTTCTCAAATGCAATTTTATCCACATAAGGAGGTGTGTATTCTTGACCACATTGGGGGGTGGGGGTGAAATGGTGGCTTTGCAGGAACAGAATGCACTTTTGTTCAAGCAAAGTAGGGCATGCAATTGTTACCTTCACCCTCTCCACCCCCTGGCAATGTACCACATCACTTACTGTTCAGGAGGATTCCCCCATCACTCACTCTGGCTATCAAATTGCTTCCAGGCACAATTTAAAGTGATTGCATTCTCCTTTGCAGCCCTAAACAATTATTTGAAGGACCGCCAATGCCCTTTTCAATGTGCCTGAACTTTAGGATTGGTTTCAGACTCTCTGTCTCTTATCCCTCAGGAAAGATCAAGTTGGAACCCAACTTATATGGAACTCCCTCCTACAGATTTTTCTCAGGACTCCATTCATTCCAATCCTTTCCCAGTTAATTTATCACATGTTTATATTGGGGGTTTTTTCTGATGAATGTCTGATGTTGGCTTTGTACTGTTGATTATTTCTGGTGTTTGTTGTTTTATTTTTATAGCCTGTGTAGTTACCACATAGTTTTTCATTTGTACCTGGAAGTCACTGTTGTGCCACTTAAAAAGCAAGGATATTAAATAAATAAAATTTATCAGGAATGCTTTGACTGTAATACACCTTGCCTCAGAGCCAAGGGGTTGGTTTCAATGACCTGGGGAGGAGTCTGTTCCATTGCTCTAAATCTATAAAGACCAAAACATCTTCTCCATTCTGCACTTTCCTTGTCAAACACCATATTGGCCTCCTCTAAAATGTCATTGGCCAATTGTGGAAAAAGTAATTAGTTGCACTCCACTTCCTGCTAATTATTGAGTGTATAATCTGCCAAATGATGTACAGGCTCTTGTTGACTGTGGCCCACTGCCTCCCTTTGCTACCGCAGACAAACTCACAGGCAGGCAGCGAATGGCTTACCAGTGACAGCTGGCAAACCAGCCTCTGGGAATAAAACATTTTAGCACTTCATAAATTTCTAACAAGGTTTCAAATTGATGCAGTTTTCCTCCTCTCAGCTCTGCCAGCCTAGCAAAAGGGGTAAAAAAAACGCTAATTAAATCTACAGAGGGGGAAGGGGAGACACATAGTGTATGACTGGTAAGATAGTTCATTATTTTTAATAAGTAGCAATGATGTTGGCAACTCCAAAGGAAGTTGGGACTTCTCTTCTCCCACCAAACAAAACAGGAGTGAAAAAGCCAAAACAGATTCTTCTATCTCATCATGATTATGTTCTTAAAAACTTTAATGGAAGCTGAAATACACCACACTTTATATTGATCTTTAATTTCAAGGGTCAGAATAGAGGGATTCAAAATTCCTGTGGTATAATATCTACTGTCATGTACACAATACCATTTTTACAGTTCATGGCACAATTTGATCTTGCTTGGATGACTGCCACGTATGATACTGGGGGGTGGCGTGCCAGGACCAGATTAAGACCTTCAGAGGCCCTAAGCACTTGAAAACATTTTGGTGCCACCATATATATCTAATTCAAAATATAAACAAGAATAAACCATAAAATAAAATTTTATTTTTCAAAATGAAATAAAACCTATAGTAAAATGGAAAATACTCTTTATTTTTGTTGCATAGTTGTTTTGTTAATATACTTCAACTGAAAAATGAAACTCAGCTGAGGAATTTGTGACCATTAGTGTTAAACATCTAGCAATGGGAAATTTATGGGATGCCCCCCTATCCTTGATGCCCCAAGCATGTGCTTATTTTGCTTAATGGTTAATCCAGCCCAGGGGTTTGCTACTGGTTTGTTTCCAAGACTGCTTATTCACATAACAGCCTATGTATGGGTCCAAAGATCTTAGCGAGACCCTCTGCTCTCCGTCTCACCAATATCAGATGCTCCAGTTCTGGCACTTTTAGTGGGTGGTATCAAGCGATGGAACCCCTTTCCTGACTCCAAAGAAGGCCTGACTCACCAATTCCTGATGGTCTTCCACCAACAGGTAACAACTAGGACTTCAGCCTGTGATTTAATATAATTTTGTACGGCTGCTGATTCTCCAAAATGACTGGGTTGTTTTTTTTTTCTTCACAGGGCTTATTTGATGCAATTTTTCTCTTATTATTGCTTTTATCATTCTCTGACTTAGGCAGTATGTAGAAAGGCAGAATATAAATCCAGTTAATAAATAAAAGTTTGCAGTGGACGCTGAGCCATATATCACGTTCACTCTTCTCCTTCTGTAATGTGTTGTCAAACCCACCTGTGCCCTGACTTCATCCAAGTTGTACATATGGCACCATCACAAAACGACACCAGCCGTGTTTATAGTAATGTCTAGTACAATCTCAGGATTGGATCAAATGTCCTGACCTGCAATCATATGCATTTGTAGTCTGAAGTAATCTCCACCGAGTTCTGCGAGTGCAGAACAGCAGCTTGAAGGTCACTGCCTGTACAATGGAGATCCAAAGGCAGGGTTTGAACTCCTCTCTGCTTTGTGAAAGTCCAGTCCTGTGCAGCATTAGCAAACTGCCACCATCACATCCCAGGGGGAAGCTGATGTATTAACCATGCATGTGATGCATTAATGTTGCATCTGACTGGGCTGTGCACAAGGCAGAGGAGTTCAAATGTCATTTATTTATTTGTTTGCTTTTTTCTATATATTTATAGACTGCCCTTTATAGTACAGTACTGTATTTACTTGCTTTGATTCCCATCATATCCAACGTAGACAGGTATCTTGCAGAGACTCTGCTGATCAACAAGAACTGAGGGGCAGGGGCAGGTGAAAAAGAGGTGTAGTCTATTATGTAGGGAATCTCAACAGGTATAGCTTTCTCATGCGTTATATGCCTGTTGAAGTCCCCTTTCCTATACAGTTATTGGAGATGCAAGAGCCCTATCCACCGTAGCAGGGAGTCAAGCATGCAAAATAACTGATCAGACATATTCATTTTTATTAAACCAGCTAGAAAGCAAAAGAAAGTAACTTTCCAGATTTAAAAAAAGGTAGGATGGCAAGAACATGTGTTGGCAATGGAGTCGAAGGAGAGAAGGGAAGAAAGGAAAGAGAAGCTGTGGGTATTATCTATGAAAGTGTCATTATGAAATCAACCCACAAAGGAGTAATGCTACATTAAAACCAAGTATTGTGACGTGTGTGTGTGTGTGTGTGTGTGTGTGTGCGCGCGCATGCATATGTGTAGCCACTAGTTTTAACATAAAAGCGTAATGCTGTACACAGATTCATATGTACCCTCTGCTGGCTTTCTTCTTCAGCTTTCCCAAGGTTGAGCCCTGGCATCAAAAACAAGTTCTGGAATAAATAATTCCGTAATTCCACCAGCATTCAGTAACAGAAGCTATACTTTTCTAATTGGGATACATCATTTTTTTAAAGGATACAGGAATGTGTAGAAATTGATGCCCTCGTGTGTTTATGATTTATGATTATGAAACAGATGATTAAGGAAGGGGGAAGTGTTTGGATGAACCACATAGTATTATCAGCCTCAGTGCTGCTTCTGCCAAATAGCAGTGACAAATGACAATGACCTACTTATGGCCCGACTTTCCCCATCTTTTAATTAACTTGCGCACCTAAAGGAAGCAAAGCTGATCTTTTGGCCTACAGCATCCACTATCATGAAACAAGCCTCGAGCCTGCAATGTCAAGAGGGGACATCCAGAAGATGTACAGTATTCCCAAGCTCAAGTAGACACATGATCCAGTTCTCCCCTACGACAAGCTGGACTTCTCGGATAGGCTGAGAGAAATCCATGATTTCAAATTGTGCCAAGGGTAGAAAAACCTTGAATTTTTCAGCTCTGCAGGGGCTCCTTAAAAGCAATTTACTGTACTAGTGGATCTCTTTGAAAGGCAGAGATGGGGAGCGCAACAACCTCCCATGCCCAGCTAGAAAACCTTGGCACCAGTTCCTTTCATCTCTTTTAGCTACCGGTATATAAAAGTTCTCCAAGTGGAGAAACCAGCCAGCCCCACCTGAGCAAACTGCTCACCTGCACTTAGAAGTTCAGAAAGATGATTGGGTGAGAGATAAGAGGGAATAAAAGGAACAGCTCAGCAAGGACTCTTCCAACTTCCTCATCCAGGGCTGACTGAACTAGAGTCAGCTTTCAAGTGCACACTTTAATACAACACCTATACCAATATCAAAATATTACTGGTGGGTTAAACAACTGTCACGTGCGTCAAATGCTACAAAGATTTTGTAAAGCCTCGAAATGCTTCCTTTGTCACTTGCTTAATTGGCTACCTATACCTTCATTTCTGAATCCCACTATCACTCTCTACCAGTTTCTTGAGTAATTCTCACTAGAGAATTGCAGTACAGTATTCAAAGTCAACTCAAACAGGGACTTGAACAACTCCGTCATTGGACAAGGTCACACACACACACACAAATCACCTGTATTAGTTTTTTGCTAATCCCCTAAAACATGAACATTTAATCCTTTGGTTTATTATATCCAGTAGTACACATACAGAGGCTTAAAGAAACAACCAGTATTACGTAATCAGAACCGTCCAGTTCTAATAACACTGTAAATAAGAAATATATGCATTAAAGAGACATACAGCGTTTGTCTGCTATCAGGTAGGCATTCTCTTACAGTCTGATCCTTCAAGATGCTACCCAGAAGCACTTATAGAATTTGGGGTTTTTCAATCTATAGTCAGCATAAAATTAAAATGGGACTTATGTACCCACTCTGCTGGGCAGACCTGTAGGGCAGAATGCCAAATCCATGCAGACATTTCTGAAAGTGGAGGACTGTTAAAGAAAGTTCAATGTGGCTCTTTCTAATAGCCTTGCAAGGTACGATGCCTAGCCTCCTAGGCTGGTCCCATTTGCTAGGGATGAGTTGCTGTGGCTTCAAAAGAGCAACTGAAAAGGAAACTCCCCCCCCCCGCAAAAAACCACCCTTCCAGCACTTCTTATACCAAACCTTGATAAAACTGCTGTTCAAACAACACAATGGAGGTTTCGCTTCTGGTCTGTTGTAGGGCAGGGGAAGTAATCGTTAATTAGTAACAGAAAGATGAAATGCTACAGAAAACAGGAAGGTGAATTCTTTCAGTCTCACAAGCAAATGGATCTGTCAAAAAGTAGTCTTATTAGGTAAAAAATATCATGCAAATATAGAACCTTTTACCAGTATTGTGATAAGCATCAGTCGCACAGTGGCCAAAATGGTTTCTAAATGGTGACCACAAAGGGATGCTTCATCAGCCATAGGCCTTTTGATGACAAAAGGTTGAAAACTGTATTATAGGAGAGCAGCTACCTTGGAGCCTTCCTACATCACAAAACCAGTAACTGTTTGAGCCTTCCCCAAGTGTAGCAACTGTAGCAACCTGCCCTCTCCCCCAAAAAATAAACCCACATAATTATGGCAAGCACTTCCGAGCACAGCTAGGGGCTCCTCTGACTTTCAGTTCACCATGCCACCACAAAGCACCTTGTAAGAAGTGACTAGACTCACAGATGCATGTAAAGCCATCACCACATGGCTCCAAGTTCGTCAGAAATCAGTACTTGGAAAGCTTCAAAGGCATGAAAGTACCTGCAAACGGCGATCTCAGAGGCTGTGCATATACACGGTGTTGGGATCTGCAGCTATCAGCAGCTATTCAGGCAGCTGTTTAAGCTGGGTGAATGTTTAGGGTAAAATTCAGCACCCTGAATCATTATGCACTGATGAACTATTTATGTAATCAAAATGTCATACAAGATACCGTGATGTAGATTGATTTTCTGCTCTATTTCCTAAGGTTAGGCATTCATTCTTAAAGTAAAAAAAAAAAAGGTGAGGCCTGGAACCAAATAATGTTGAAACTGCTATAATGGCATGGACAGGAATCTTTTAGACGAGCCATACATATATGCATAAAATGGATTCACTTCTGTACTATTTAATCCTTGAGAGGAATTAGTATTAGAAATGCAATGGGGAAATGATTTTCCATACTGAAATGCAGAGTACAATGGGTGCACAAACAAGTAGTTTTGCTAAATGTTTCCACCGGCATTTCTCCAGCTTTGCTGGCAGAGCCTCCTCAGCAAATCAACTGGGGATTAAGTAAAAGACACTAATCATTTCAAGTTATATTGTGTGAGCAACATGCAATCTCTTTCAACATATAGGCAAAGGAACATCCTAATATACTTTGGGTCATAACGTTCACCTATGAATGTAAGAGTTGAAAATATAGCCTGAGGTGCCCACTCCCCAAACAGAAGTCGCCATAATTTTCTGAAATTCTGGATTTTGTTGGGAGAGAAGCACAAATCACGAAAAGTTTGTGCATTTCTGCAACAAATAGTAAGAGGGAAATGAAAATGTTCTGTGGGGCTGGCTTTAAGGGTTGTTTATGAATGTTTGTAGGAAGCTGCCTTGAAAAATTGGGGTGAAAAATCTCTTCTATTATAAACAGCAACAGAAAATACCGTGTATCCTCAGGTATCCATTGGGGTAGGGGATACTATCAAATGTGAACTGCTCCAAAGATACATAAATTCAAATTCCAACCTTGTGAAGGCAACAGCAAGGGTGAAGCACTCTCTCCCCTCAGCTACTTCTCTGGCCTTGCTCCTTTTTCTGGAAATGATTTCTCATTTCCTCATGTGCCTTTGGGTTAATGATATATGCATCTGTATGTGACATCTACCTGTACTTTGCCCCCATCCTCGAATCCATTTTTTTTCTTTTTTAATATGACTTGTTGTTGAGTTTATATTTTTTAAAGGCCTGCTGACACCCTCAATTCAGCTAGTTGGCAAATAATGTCAGGAGTCTGAGGGAGTATTAATGTTGTCAGGTGCTGCTGGCATTTTAGCACTTCAAGAAACAAAGTCTCTTTGTGCTAATGCAGACCAAGTTGCAATCAACTATGGAGATAAAGCATGCTTGGCTGATTTTTGGACGGAGGAGTACAGGAGAGTCCAAAGCGGCCTTGGTGACATTAAAAACTGAATGTGAGATGAATGGATGTTGCTGCTGATATTCATTAGCTCTAAATGCCTATTGATGAAAATATATTATACGCTTTCCTAAGCATTAAAATTGAAGATTTACAAAGGAACAACATAAACCTTTGCATCCAAAGGTGTGATTAAATATTCTATAGTCATTTAATTTTGTTTTACATTTTTAAAATGATTTTAGTTGCATTTTTGCAGTAACTATTTTACGTGTATTTGGTTTTTTAATTAACTGTTTTGTGGGTGTTGGCTGTGTTTTTAATCTTCTACTTTATTTGTGAATCACTCAGAGCTTTTCAAGTGGTTTATAATGTTTTCTAAATAAAAATTAATACACGTATGCAGTAATCCACCTTCCCTGCAGGCAGAGTTCATTCCTCTTTTTTATCCTTACAGCAGCCCTGCATGATAAGATTTGATTGAGACTAACTAAAGACCAGCCTGGGAGCCTCCAAGGAAAGCATGGATTTGAAAGCAGGTCTCGATCAAAATCCAGCAGCACTCTATCCACTACATGATATTAGTTCTCTTAAGGACATAGGAATACCTTGGACTAGTGGCAGCCCTAGGTGAGCCATGGGATGGTGTGACTGTGAGAAGTTCAGAAACTTATAAAGCTGATGTGTCTTAACTATTCAGTTAAGATTAACCACATTTTAAGACTGAAACAACACCCAAACTGTGGGTAATCTAGAATCAGTGGAAGCTTCCAATCTCCTTGTGGACAAGAGCAGGAGAGAAGGATGCAAGGCGGGGTTCACTGTGGCTCATCCTTGTAACATGAAACTATGGTTTAGCATTATGTGCTAATCAGGCCGTTATTTGATCATCATGCAAAGACTCGTCCCACAGGTTACATTTACACATATTCCCACCATTTTTAAAGCAAAGTCTTTAAAATCTCCTTTCATCACACCCTTCAGCCTTATCAAACTCTAATTTCTCCTCAGGATAACTTCAGAAGTGCAATTCTCAAGAACTACACAAAAATGTACTTTGTGCAAGACAGCATTTTCACAGCACTTGCTCACCACATGTTTCATGAGAAATGTAGCTTCATCTTTTCCGGCAGGGAGCGCATAAGGCGGGAAGCCACTTATCCCATCATTAAAGATAGATAGGCAACTAGGTCCACAGCGCAATGAAATCCTCATGTCGCAGCGTAAGAGAAACTTGACAAAGTCTCCTGTACTTGAAACTAAAGTAAAGCAGAGAGGAAAAGACCTTCTCTAAGCAGAATATTTCATCTCCAAACATAGCTTCTTGCCCTGGGGCTGCCGAACAGAAGGAAGCATATTCAGGTCTCCACTAGTGGCCACAAATGATGGGCCCTTGGAGACTGCCTCCTCCGCCTCCCAGAAATAACATCATGGCAAGGTAAACACCAGCCTGGCCCCAATCACTGCTCAAGAAAATGAATAGTTGCAAGGAGTTTGCTTCCACCATCCCTGCCAGACTCCACTCCACCTGCCAGTTGCCCTGGGAAAGGAAGCTAAGGGGTATCTGACTAGTATCAGTTTTTGTATATAGTTTTGTAGTAGCACACAGCTAAGTAAAGTTTGTTCCTTCTAATCCAGTCCTTGTGGCTCATTTTTTTTTAAATCCACTTCTGGGAATCTAGCAGAACCATAGGGCTTAGGTCCATGTTAGTTGTTTTTTTGGGGGGGATCCATTTGCAACACTGGAAACCCATAATATCATGGGAGTTTTGCTCACAGAACAAAATTCTAGATGGTATTTTGGCATACTGTGGGGTGAATCACGCGGGAACAGAAGCACACAAGCCCAGAAAAGGAAGGAGGAGGAGTGACAGGTCCGATGATGTCTACTGTTGTGGGCACACAGGTACCGCTGAAATTTTGTGCAATGTGATGGCAAAGGCAACTCCCAATTTAGGAAGATCCAAATGATGCACAATTGCACACTTGTGCATGGCACCAAACTGTGGCCCCCAAACTTCATAAAGATGTGATAAAAGGGGCGGGGCAGAGTGGGCTTACACATGCTCCCACAACACGCGTGGGGGTCCAGAATGGAACCCCCATGCAATCACAAAGCTACAGTTCCGTAACCTCAACAGGTACTCCAGTATAAAATAAATGTTAGAAATTAGAATAGAAGCTCTAGTAAAACTAGTGTAATTAAACCCCACATCTGAATGCAGCCTTGCAAAATTACTATGGGGGATAGGGGGAAATCTCCTTAATTGGAAGTCTTCAAACAGGGTTAGACAATCCTCCATTGGGATGTCCTTGCTCTGAACTTCCTGCATTGAACAGGGGGCTAGACTAGATAGTCCACGAGGTGCCTTTCAATTGTATGATTAATGTAGAAGCTGTACCCATGTCCTGTATATAACATGAAGACACATGAAGCCAAAGCATTTCTGACAAATTGGGCCCCCTCTGTCAGACACTTATTAATTCATACATTTTGAAGTAACTCACTTACCCTATCAGAGGAAAGATAAGTGGATGTTCTCTCCTCTTCTCCTTTAGTAGTCATCATTATATTTTTAATATCATCCCTGCTGTAAAAAGACTTTTTCGCACTTAAAAGTAATCTAAAGACTTTGCATCCATCCTGAAGCCTCTTTGCATATCAGGCTGAGTAGCAGTTTCTAATTGAAATGATTTTTCATGGAGTTAAATTGTAAGAGGCGATGTAAGCGATGCAGTTAAATTATTTATTCAGCTCATTTAAAATTAATTAGATTTTACTCTGTACACAGCCAGGCTATACCAGAGTGCTTGATTTTTAAAACCTCTATCATCAGGCAACAATGGATGATGGCTTTTCCCTTGTCACTTTTGTTTTACTTTTCTCTGGAGACTTTGAGAATCCCAGATCAAATCACAGCTAAATGTAAGGCATTCCTTTGAATTAAGGCACAAATTGAGAAACGGGAGTCTCAAAATTTGAACAAACTAAACCAACCTCACACATGTTCAGAAAATGTGGATATCCTACCCTGACACGTGGCCAGTGGAGAAGCTTTAGCCACTCTCAATCCCAACAGAAATAAAAAATAAAAAGTTGCTAGGTGGATAGCCATTTTTGAACACACAGCTTGGGATGTGGTTGGTCTCAATTAGCTACAAAAGTGTTGAATAATGGGGAAATGGTTCATACTGGGAAGCAGGGAAAGGGGCAATCCAAAATGGGTTTGATCACTTCACCTACTCCAGTTTATTTTTAAAAGAGAAAAAAAATCTAGAGTGTTGGGTAACTGGTAACTCAATGGTTTCAAGAACAGCACACTTGGAAAATGGCAAACCAGATAGAAGACTTCTATAGATGAAAAGCAAAACATAAAACATTTTAACAATCAAAGAAGTCAATGCAAAATAAGAAGAGTTATAAAGCAAACCAATCCTTTTTAGTGCAGCCTCTAAAGACTTCACCTTCTGTTTTCAGTACAATATATTCTCCAATACTGTAAATAATACGTATCTGCAAACTCATCCAATTCTGAAAAGAGTCAACTTACTATCATGAGTGCTCCTTTTGAAATTCCCTGTAAAGCAAACAAGATTTTCTACACATTCTATAGAGTTTGATTCGAATCAACTGGGGAAAGGCTGCAGCTCAGTAGGGAAACACATGTTTTACATGCAGATGGTCCCAGTTTCAAACCGCAGCATCATCTTGTAGGTTTGGGAGGAGCCCTGTCTCAAATACTGGAGAGCCACAGCAAATTAGTGTAGCATAGACAATACTGATCTAGACATATCAATGAACTGACTTGGTATGATGCAGCTTTGTATTTCCTAATATTCACACGCTTTCATTTTGAAGTAGTGTAACCTAGTATCTCAGCTTCTCAATATAGAACAAAAAAAAAAGTTCAATTAAATTACATCATGGTTTGAGCAACGCACATGCTTGCAAATTTTAAAAACATTATATATAATGTATGGAAATGATATATAATTTCAGGGCTGATTTGAAATTTCTCAAAAAGATATTTTCTAGATAAGAATGGCCATATTTCCCCAGAAAATGCATAATGGGTGTGACCTAAAGTCCTTTACATAGAGATTTTCCTGCTCTTGATTATGAAGAGAAATGCACCAACCAGGATTTCCCTGCATGCACTGGGGCAGCTCAATCATGACCAACAAACTTAGCACAAAAGGGTGGGTGGAATTCAGTGCAGCACTATGTTGAACATTCTCTTGGTGCAAATGTATCAACCTGCCAAACAGAATGATCCCCCCTCTGCTGCATGCTGTTTTGGGGGTTTTCCCAACCCTCACAGTGCCAACTTTGGGGGGCACAGGAGAAAGAGTGAGAAAGCCCCATTTTGCAAGCAGAAAGTGAATTCCACCCTTTGTTTTCTGGGTTCTGTCTAGGTCAAACAGAATGAACGCTTAGCTCAAGGCGCCACCTTATAAATGTCATATAACCCTGAAAGAACACAGAATGCCTTTCATAAAAAAAGACACCATACAAATATTTATCTGCAAACCAATAATGCAGTCTCTAAAGTGTAGTGTTGCTAGGTTACTGCCAAGATCCTTTTTAGCTTGAGACAGTGTCATAGCTTTCTAGCAGTTGGCGATTAAATGAACAGTAGAAGTCTAAAATAAAGCACAACAAAAAGAAAGGGCAACCTTGGTATGTGCAAAATCAGCTAGCCAAAGCTGGGGCTTTTTTTTAAAGATTAATACTCTGCAATGCTAGTGAGAACAGGAATTGGCTAAGCCTCAGTCATACAGTTACATACACTTGGTTCCAAGATAGACTGGATTGCTCCACATATTAGTGTGTTCTGTGATCTTTAGAAAAGAGTACACAGTCACACATACACAAACCACCCCAATTTAATGATGCTCCTTGGTTCTTTCATCATATCACCAGGTCTCGTTCTCAGTCTTTCATAGATCACATTACTAACATTATTGCTACTGAATTCAGTTCAAGGTGTTGGTGCTTATTAATAAAACCCTTCTAGGTTGACCATAGGGGTGCGGGTGGCACTGTGGTCTAAACCACAGAGCCTAGGGCTTGCTGATCAGAAGGTTGGCGGTTCGAATCCCCGCGACGGGGTGAGCTGCCATTGTTCAGTCCCAGCTCCTGCTCACCTAGCAGTTCGAAAGCACGTCAAAGTGCAAGTAGATAAATAGGTACCGCTCTGGTGGGAAGGTAAACGGCATTTCCATGCGCAGCTCTGGTTTCCCAGAAGCAGCTTAGTCACGCTGGCCACATGATCCAGAAGCTGTCTGCAGACAAACACCGGCTCTCTCAGCCTATAGAGCGAGATGAGTGTGCAACCCCAGAGTCGTCCGCGACTGGACCTAATGGTCAGGGG
The DNA here is from genome assembly GCF_009819535.1 of Lacerta agilis. Classification (NCBI taxonomy): domain Eukaryota; kingdom Metazoa; phylum Chordata; class Lepidosauria; order Squamata; family Lacertidae; genus Lacerta; species Lacerta agilis. The sequence goes on from NC_046315.1 coordinate 53,201,628, forward strand.
TACCTTTACCTTTACCTAGGTTGACCATATGAACATCCTCACAAAAGAGCAAATGCATTCATCAAAATAAAGTGCCCCCCACAAAACTTGCTTAAAGTTACATGTATAGATAAAAATTTATAAATCATTAGTACAGTTTAAGGAAAAATACTGTGTGCCCGCTCAACCTGTTGTCCAGGTGCTAACAGTTAATGGGTAACAGAAAGGCCCCCACTCCCTCTATTTAAAAAACAAACAAACAAACATTTTTAACCATGCTTGAGCCAACAACCTGTCAAATAGTTGACACTTCAAATAGAGGATAGTCCTCTGTAAAGTAGGACACAGAACATCCTAGGTCCTTTGTTGATTCACTCCCACATATCTCAGAGAACACTGCCATTTTCTTCTCTGGTCCTGTTCCAAGTTTAACTCTGTTTAACACTGAGGATGCTGGTGATGAGGAGCAGGGCTTTTTCATCCAGTGCACAGAGGCTGTGAAATTAACTCTGCCATGAGAGCCACATTTCCCCTTCTTCACTGGCCGTCCAGAAGAGGAACAAGGCTTATCCCTCCTCCTTGGCCTTTGTCTCAGCTGGCAAGTTGTGTTTGTTCTCAATGGAAGTTCTTTTCAGTTTTGAGTTTATTTCATTAATGTTTTATTTATTTTTACCCTGTGACCACCTTTGAGGGCTGGAAATGTGACTATTAAATTATTTTAGTATTTAGAAAGTCCCTTCAAAACATTAAAGCAACAGCGGGGAAACTTTTTTCAGCCCAAGGGCCACATTTCCCAGTCAGCAACCTTCCGGGGCCCACATACCAGGGATGAGGATAGCCAATGGGGAGGAGTACGTTGGGCAACAGATGTGACGCCTGTGTTTGTATAAGAGCCTACATTCAAGCCATGCACACACAGCTCTCTCTGTATAGACAAGAAAGAGACATCACCTCTCACTTCAAGGACACATTCCAGCCAGGCAAAACTTCTCATGGAGGGAGTAGGGCAGGGCTGGTGAGGCTTGGGAAGAGGTGTGGCCTTTGATGAGTTCCCAGAACAGACATAGGCAAACTTGGCCTTCCAGATGTTTTGGGACTACAATTCCCATCATCCTTGACCACTGGTCCTGTTAGCTAAGGATGATGGGAGTTGTAGTCCCAAAACATCTGGAGGGCCAAGTTTGCCTATGCCTGTCCCAGAACCTGACAGAGGCCGTGTGTGTGTGTGTGTGTGTGTGTGTGTGTGTGTGTCACATTTGACCCATGGACCCAACAATCCCCACCCCTTCAACCATTTTAGAAAGTGAAAATGTTTTCTGGCAAAAACAAACATGTACAAGTATAATCAAAATTTTGTATGCCACTGAAAAACTCATCTAAGAAGAAAAATCACCCTCTCAACCACAAGTAAAACAAAAAAGCAAAAAGAGAGAAATTCTTTTGGTTAGTAACAGCGGGGGAAGCTACAAAGGCAAAGGCAGACAATGCAAAATATGGAAACATTTCCAAGTGAGTAAACAACAAATGAAGGATTATCCTTATTTGCAAGAACTCCATTCCAGCAAGAAATTGATCCAGGGACCTCTGAATCCCAAACCATTAGGGCTCAGAAAGAATATTCTCCCTCCCATCTTTTTTTATTAGTATTAGCCTGCCTTATGAAACAAAAGCAAGGGCCTTGTGTGGGAAAAGAAATACAAAAAAACCCTTTTATTTTCAAGATGCGATATTATCAAAATTTGTTAAGAGAACACATTAGCATGCAGCTCTCACTCAACGTGAGTTTATCACATATTCCACGAAAATGCACATACATTTATGTAAGCCCTTGAGAGTGTCTCCAGCACTTTCAATACATTGTCTTGTAATCCCTGCAGCAGCTCTGTAAGGTTAGTCATTACTATTCCCCATATTGCAGGCTGGGGGTGGAGGAGAAAAGAATGAGTTTTTAGAATTCGTTCAGGACCAAACTAGGTGTGACCATTTATACATCACATCAACACATCAGTTGAAAAAACAGTGAACAGCAGATGATGAGGGCCCCAATTTTCATCAGGATCACTGTGTAATAATAATAATAATAATAATAATAATAATAATTTATTTATTTATACCCCGCCCATCTGGCTGGGTATAGGGAGGAGATATTTAACCCTTTCTTCTTCCAGCAGAGCCCCAGTGAAAATCTCTCCCACAGCTCCCTCTAGTCTGCTTTTATCAGATCCACTGTCATCAGTTAGCAGGCCTGCTGTCATCAATGATAATCTTTCGTCCCCAGGCTACTGGCAAGGAAAAAGGAGGAAAGGTTTTTCAGCTTTATCTTAATTGTATAAAATCAAAACTTGTACAATTAATAATAATAATAATAATAATAATAATAATAATAATAATATTTATTATTTGTACCCCACCCATCTGGCTGGATTTCCCCAAGCTGCTGGGCAGCTTCCAACAAAAATCAAATACATTAAAATATCACACATTAAAAGCTTCCCTAAACAGGGCTGCCTTCAGATGTCTTCTAAATGTCTGGTAATTGTCTATCTCTTTGACATCTGAAGGGAGGGAGTTCCACAGGGCGGGCGCCACTACCGAGAAGGCCCTCTGTCTGGTTCCCTGTAGCTTTGCATCTCGCAGTGAGGGAACCGCAGGAAGGCCCTCAGTGCTGGATCTCAGTGTCCGAGCTGAATGATGGGGCTGGAGATGCTCCTTCAGGTATACAGGACCGAGGCCATTTAGGGCTTTAAAGGTCAGCACCAACACTTTGAATTGTGCTCGGAAACATACTGGGAGCCAATGTAGATCTCTCAGGACCGATGTTATGTGGTCCCGGGGGCCACTCACAGTTACCAGTCTAGCTGCCGCATTCTGGATTAATTCAAGTTTTTGGGTCACCTTCAAAGGATGCAATCCACATAGAGTGGATGCAATCCACATAGAGTGCATTGCAGTAGTCCAAGCGGGAGATAACCAGAGCATGCACCACTCTGGTGAGACAGTCTGCGGGCAGGTAGGGTCTCAGCCTGCATACCAGATGGAGCTGGTAGACAGCTACCCTGGACGCAGAATTAACCTGCGCCTCCATGGATAGCTGTGAGTCCAAAATGATTCCCAGGTTGCGCTCCTGGTCCTTCATGGGCACAGTTACCCCATTCAGGACCAGGGAGTCCTCCACACCTGCCCTCCTCCTGTCCCCCCAAAAGAGTACTTCTGTCTTGTCAGGATTCAACCTCAATCTGTTAGCCGCCATCCATCCTCCAACCGTCTCCAGGCACTCACACAGGACCTTCACCGCCTTCACTGGTTCTGATTTGAAAGAGAGGCAGAGCTAGGTATCATCCGCATACTGATGAACACCCAGCCCAAACCCCCTGATGATCTCTCCCAGTGGCTTCATATAGATATTAAAGGTCATTATTTTGCTATCACCTTAGATGTGTGGAAAAATAAGAAGCACAATGAAAATGCTCCTATTCCCAAACTAGTGGCTTGTTACATATTCAAGTACTTTTGGCTTTGACATCACCTAAAATCAGGTTAATGTGCCCTTTTCAAGGAAGGGACACTATTCAGTTGCTAAGAATGGCTGCAGAGAAATTCCTTAGAAACAGTATATGACATCATAAAAGAATGCTTTGCAGCAGCTTTCATTGTCTGCCCATTTATATTAGCCTCATCATCCATAACAAGTGTTTAAAAAGCTGAAAAGCAACCATGATGCATTAATATATTGTGTCATGATGCATAATAATTAGAACCCTTCCCCCAGCTCCACCGCAGAGTTTCTCCCAGTAAGCATTTCATTGTAAAGGCTTTGACAAACACACCATTTAGGGAGTTTCAAAGCTACAGCCATGCAATTTGTCAGCATATATATTAACAGTAAGGAGGTTTAAAAACAAGGAAGAACAAAAGACCACACAATGCATTTCATGAATCTCCTTTTGACTAAAATATCCTATGTCTGGCAGTCAGAAAAAGTTATTAACCTGCCATTTCAGGTGGGACCAAGTCCATGAAAACAGTACAATAACAGGTATCCTGTACTGTGGATACCACTCAGGGTTCTGTGAGTTGGTCTGTGACCGTAAAAATAAATTCAAGATTCAAGACTCAGGGTTCTTTGCCTTTGGAATATTAATCAACACAATTCCCCTTTGGGAATCATTTCACTTTCCCAAATTATAATTCTTTTAAAAAAAAACTCAGCTTCAAACATAGTTGTTCAAAATAGTATCCATTTTCCAAATGTGGATCATTACATGTGGAAATTATCAACAGACTTGGAGGATCCCCCAGTTTTTTACAAGTAGAGTCGTACCCTGGAAGTCAAACAGCTTAGTTCCCAAAGTTTTGGCTCCCGAACGTTGCAGAATAACTGTTTCAAGTTTGCAAACCATTTTTGGAAGCCAAACGTCCATCAGGGCTTCTACAGCTTTCGATTAGTTGCAGGAGCTTCCTGCAGCCCATCAGAAGCTGCACTTCAGTTTTCGAATGTTTTGGAAGTCGAACGGACTTTGAGAAAGGATTCCGTTTGACTTCCAAGGTACGACTGTACCACGTCTTTAGGGGGAAACCAGTGGGGGGCAGTCATGACCAACCCTGGGCTCCAGTGCCAAGAAATGAGATTTCAACTATTTATTAGGAAGAACTTCCTGATAATACAACAGCAGAATAACAGTGGCACAGACTGCCTTCAAAGATAGTGGATCGGACTCTGCTTCACTGGAGGTCTTTAAGCAGATGCTGGATGGCCACCCATCAAGGATGCCTTGAGCCCCCCTGCATCGGTAGGGGGAGGACTAGATGACTTTTGAGGTCCCTTCCAACTATATGATTTTTAATAAATTGTCTCAAGCACCAGCAAACTGGAGGTCCTGTCCAGCTTTATGATTCTGTTACTCTAAGGCAGCAACTGTAATTCCACTTACCTGTGGGAAACCCCCAGTTAATTCAATAGGACTTACTTCTGAGTAAACATGGTTAGTATTATTCCGCAAGTGCATTGTGCCGTTTACGCTATCAAACGGCGGGTTCCTGACAAAGCTGCCTGGTGCTCTTTAGCTCCAAATGTGTTGAGTCACTGCCACAGTCAGTTGGGTTTCTATGGAAATACTGCACAAATAATTGGCTGCTAAAGCAAGACTGTATTGCTCATGGCTGCACAAGAGCTCTTCTGCGGCTGCTACTACTCATGCAGCCAGGATTGTTAAATTCAGCTCTTGGCTCACACAAATATGTTTTCACGTTATGGCAAGCATGAGATGAACTGTTAAAAGGAAAGAGCAACATTAGGAGATCTCTGCACACATTAACCACTTGAACAGGTCTGTGCAGTTGCAGGGGCAGGAGGGCCTCACCAACACTAACTTTGCCACACAGGCCATGCAGCTCCCCAGTTCCACTCCCTGACATGGAGCAGAGCTCTACACGTATAGGCTCCATTGGCCACTGTGTCCTCACCCGCAACTCCCACATCATGCAGAGTCCACCAGTGTGGTGCAGTGGTTAGAGTGACTGGGCTGAGAGCTGGGAGACTGGGGTTCTAGTTCTCCCTCAGCCAAAAGGTTCACTGGGTGACTTTGGGCTAGTGACTGTCTCTCAACCTAACCTACCTCACAGGGATGTTGTGAGGGTAAAACAGGGAGAAGGAGAACCATGAATGTCACCTTGAGCTCCTTGGAAGAAAGGTGGGAAACAAATGTAATAAATACATAATGGAGATACTGCTCTAGCACAGAGGTCCATGTGCATAGGCTTCCCTTTCTCACTTGCCCATGCTCCATGTATGGTCAGTGGGAGTTGGGGGCAGCTGTAGAACCATGTGGTCTCTGGGTGGAGCTAATGATGGTACACCTTCAATTGTGAGGAGCCACTTCCCATGATTGATACAGGAAAGGGGAGATTGGAAATACTGTATCAAGGAATGCAGTAAATTCAGTAAAACATGACAGTGGCAACATTATGGCTAGTTAAGAAAACTTCCCAGCTCTTTCAAATATTGTTTCCTCTTGAGATACATATTCACAGATATACAAATCGCAACATCTTAAGTGACTTTGGGATAGTATCTTCCAGAGACTATCCAGATAGAAAATAAGCTTTCAAAAGTACCACTAAAAATTACATGTTCGGACGAACCATTCTGTATTCCTTAAACGTGGAAGAAAATACAGGTATACAGCAGTTTGACCTCTTCTCCCCATTTCAAGGAATAAATCTTAGAAGCTGCTTTATCAGCAGTCTCACGTAGGCAATACAGATGAGTCAAATTCCAACCAAATTAAGATTCGTAGTGCAATGATAGGAGGCAAATTCTCCAGGTTTTCAAGAAAAAAAAGCTTAAGGGTGATGAGTAGAAGGCAGACCAGGGAACTCTCGGGTGATGGTTCATGCATACATATATTAACACTTGAGGGACTGCGGCAAAAATACTTGTTGAACAACACTTTGATTTTTGTTTTTTTCATGAAATTGCAGGATACACGCATTTTTATAAATAAATACATGTGCAACAGCCACCACTTGTCAAGTAGCACCCCTAAAGCTTTCACATCATCACCTCAACCACAGTATGTTTCCATGGAAACAGTTCGTCCATTCAGCTGCAAGCTGAGTAAAGAGACATTGGACCAGCGCATCATCAAATGATGGCTGTTCACATGTGAATCAGCCACAGTTCACACAAGTGATAACCTTATTAAAAAAAACTTCAATGAGTCACAGCCAGAAAGTATGCGTATGTATGTACGTATGTATACTTGCACCACAGAAACTATCTTGCCTCTCCTGCCTGCTACAAGTATAGCCCACCTCCCAACACGGAACTCTGCATTTTCATCTGGCATGCCACCAATTCCCCCTCCATTGAGCTGGTGCTGGCCTGCATCTCCCATCAGCCCCAGCTAGCATGGCCCATATTCAGGGATGATGGGAGCTGTAGTCCAGCAGCATCTGTATTCAAACCACATTTTATCTTCACCACTCTGTGATTAAACAGGGTGATGGGAACGGATGGGGAAGATACCAGTTCAAATTGCTACTCAGCCATGAAGTTTGCCGAGTAAGCTTCAGCAAGACACTCGCAGAGTAGTGAGGATAAAATGAAATAACCCCTTAAGTACTGTTCGGAAATTCTTGGAGGGTGTTCAGGAACAAAGTGTGATCAATAAATAATTACTGTCATGCTAGCAAGGCTCTCCTCCTTGAGAAACTGCACCCAGAGTTCTTGTGTACCTACCACAACAGCAGTGCATCAGGTGGGAGAGAAGCGAATGAATCCTGTCTTGTATGCTGCTTCCTTTCTTCTTTTATAAGACTTGTAAAAATGGTTAAAACACCATGTAACACTGGAACCTGCCATATGTACTTTGAAGGAGAACCCCACAGAACAGTCACTATTTAAATCAAATTGCCTACAGGAGGTGCATTTCCCTATTCTTATACAAGCTGAAAGCACCTCTCTCCAAAAATGAGAAATTCAATGGACCACCTCACTGGATTGAACTTCTTGCAAGGACAACAAAAACTGCAATGGGCTTTGCACATTTAAAAGTGTTATGTAAATGATGACACAATAATTTTTCCCCAAAGAGAAAAGTGAGAATAGCAAAACAAAACATCCACTTGGAGGGATCTGCCAGATCTACCAGCTGTTTGTTGTGATTTCAGAATACCACAGAAGTGACAAAAGGATTCTGGCTCTGATCCAGAACTCCTTTCAAAAATTACAACCATCAATTCCAACACGGCTAATTTGCAAATGTCTTTGATGGCATCACTTTAGCATTCACCTCAGAAGGCCAAACATTTGCCATGCTATTTATGTGCAGAGACCTACAAGAGAAAGGGAAGGAAACCCAGAATTCAGAGGATAATGCCTTAAGTAAGCCATGCCCTCTGCAAACAAAACAAGATTCAAAAATCCAACTCTGCTATCTCATGGAAAGCTTAGGAATGGAAGATCTGCTGATTTTGGTTCTCTCAGTACCTTATTCTTCCAATCTTATATTCCTTTTTCCACATTTCTGCAGCAATTCATTATTTCCTTTTTGTTTGTTTGTTTTAATTCTCATGAAAGTGAGTGAAAATTTTAGCGCAAATTTCTCCTAACAGCCACCGTTTTGCCTAATGTACACATTTTGGCAAAGCAATTCCCCCTAATATAATGCAATTCTGCATGTTATTTTCATGAATAGATACATTTTTGTGCACACTTTACCCCAGTTATATGCATTTTTGTACACATTACTTGGCTGGAGAACAGCACTGAGAAATTCGGACAAATACGGGTCTTGGAGGATGACTATATTTTGGTTCCTGTATTGTTTCACAAAGTGTAAGTTCACTTTTAAATACAAACTAAATTAATTTTCTCCCCGATCTCTACTCAAGAAAGAATAGGTCTGTGGCTCAAATAGGTTGCCATCATTTTCCAGGCAATGTATTCCAGATATATTACACAGCTACTGTGCAGAGAAACAAAGACATATTTGGAAAAGCTTGAGTTCCCCACCCACCCCTGAAAATGAGGAAGTGAAGAAAAGAAGCTACATTTTCAGTCATCCCCTTAACCCAAAAGTCTGAGATAAAGATACAGAAAGTATTCCAACAGCAAATCAGTAGATTTAGAACTAAACTACATTATATAATTAGAATTATCAGTTGCTACATACTTCTCACACTTCCCTACCCCACTGTTGCAGTTTGGAGTGTCATCCTCAAAGGGGAAATGAAAGGGCAGAGCGAAGTGGGCACAATACTGACAGTTTGCCAAAAAAAAAGTGATAAACTGTGGTCTGGGCTCTTCAGTATGAAATGACCACACACCTGCCAACATTTTACATACAGAACAGTTCTACTTTCTTATGTTTAATGAAGATGGGGTTTAAAGGTTTGATAGTAAAGTAAAGCAACAAAAGCAATAGGTTTCAACTTCCACTACAACCTCCAATACAACCAGCATCCTCTAGCACATTTCCTCCCATCTAAAGCAGGGCAGGACAACCTTTTCAGCCCCAAAGGCTATTTATTTAGCATTCATTTTGATTTGTTTGTGGGGAGCTTAGAAGACGTTGCATCAAAGGACATGTGATCCCACATTTTCAAATGCATTCCCCCATCCCGATAACCAAAAAAAAGTGTGATCTTTTGGGGAAACTACCATTGTGCAGCCTGTATTTTCTGGGATGTGAATGAATCCTATGTGGAAATAGCAACAGACTGGCAGTACCCTCAGAAAACATAAAAATGCTGTTTAGGAGAACAAGCACAATATATATACTCTCCCCCCGCCCAGCAGCCTCACGCCATCTTTTTTCCATGTGTGTATTGTGATACATAGTAAAGCATATGCTATCATTCAGAGAGGTTTCCTTTAAAAAACAGAACTAGAGGGTGAAACCTACTAGAAGCATTCCAAACAAATGATATTTGGTGGGGGAAGAGAGGAAGGGAAACATTAGTGTCCATTTTGCCTTGCTCTAGCTTACTGTCATTCGGGTGCAGGGAATCAAAAACAACCTTGGCCATGTCTTTATTCAATCTGCTACTTGTTTTTCCCTTCAGAGGCGCAAAACTCAAAGAACAGTAGTTTAGAAGGAAAAAGTGCAAAAAGCAACACATCTATTTAAACTGTAAAGTATAGCAGAAACATCATCATCCTTAATAACCAACTAACACTTCAAGCAGCGTACAACTGTCCGATAGGGGTCAATGACCATTGTGATACATTCCTGTAGTACAGCACTAACTTAAAAATTTAAGCACCAGAACAGTCAGTCTTTAGTCTTGGCTATTTAAAACAAGAAATGATAGTGTTAATGTAAATCCTGAATTCCAAGTACATCATTGGCTTAATCCTCTAAGCCAGGGGTTGACAACTTTATTTTCTTTTTTATGGCTCTGCCCACTGCCAACTGATAGATTGCCTCCCCCTAAAGAAGGGGAGTTGTGGCTCTCATGGCAGAGCCATAACTACCAGTGTTCTGGAACAATTCATCCAGAACAAAGAGAACACTGTTTAATTTTTCACCATGGTCTGCTCAGATGAGAATTCCCTAAACCGTGCAGGTCTACTTAGATGTAAGCTCCCCTCTGCATAACTATACACAGGATTATTATTATTTTTACATACAACAGACCCAGATAAAGTAATTTATTGACTAATGTTGTATACACACATAAGGCTGTAAAGCTTTAGGGTTGTATCAAGTGCTAGACATAATCAGAGTGGACCCACTGAAGTTCCAATGGGTTTGTTCTGATTTGAACTCAGTTGCATCCAATCCTTAGGCTGCACTCCTAGGGGCACTTACATGGGAGTAACTTACATTCCACACAATCTGACATTTCTGTTACAGGCAGGTAGCCGTGTTGGTCTGCCATAGTCAAAACAAAATAAAATAAAAAAATCCTTCCAGTAGCACCTTAGAGACCAACTAAGTTTGTTCTTGGTATGAGCTTTCATGTAGTGTGCATGCACACGAAAGCTCATACCAAGAACAAACTTAGTTGGTCTCTAAGGTGCTACTGGAAGGAATTTTTATTTTATTTTGTTTTGACATTTCTGTGTAAGACTAGTTCCACTATTAGAGGCAGTATGCTTCTGAATACCAATTGCTGGGAGTCGCAGGAGAGGAGAATGCAGCTGCACTCAGGTTCCTGCTTGCGGACTTCCCATAGGCATTGGGTTGGCCTATGTGGGAAAAGAGTGCTGGGCTAGGAGGGCCATTGGCCTGATCCACCAGCACAGCTGCAAACGTGAGTTGCAAGTGTGTTGCTGGAGTTTGAAGAACGGCTGTCCTAGGCAAACAGTAAAACCCAGATTGAGAAGATACCCATAAATGTGGAGACACATTTGGTGGCTCCAACCAATGGCAGCTATTTCGCTATTAAGAAAATGTACCCATTCATAAAACAGAACATTTCCTAGTGATTTAAGAAAAATGCAGGCTTAGAAATATAGCAAGGGAATATAGCTAGTTTAGTTCTTCAGGATAGAATGAGCAGAGACCTGTGCAAAGGCATGAAGCATCCAGGACCCCTTTCAGCTAGGAGCTGGAAAGAAGAAAAGAACAATAATGGCAGAAACAAAAGGCCTACAAACATGTCATGAGAGAAACTACAGTGCCTTTAACATAAAAAGCAATAACTAGAGGAAATGATGGGAGAGAGGGAGGGAGGGAGAGAGCCTTCTGCATCAGGCTACAACAGGAGCTCTTAAACGCAAGGCATTCAAGCGATGGAAAATGCATTCATTCAGAGCATTTAGCGCATAGGATTAATCAAATTATAATTTAATCATCTGATCAAACACTAATTAGCATAATGACTTGAGGGGGAAAGCTGCTAGAGAAAAGGCGAAAGAACACCTTGGGGTACCCAGAATGTTAGTGCCACATGATCATCCACAGTTACTGTTTTATTTGCCTCTTCTCTCTCTCTAACCATATCCACACACACCCCGCTCCCTGTTTAAAAGGAAGGAGGGGGGAGAGTTCCGTGGCAGAGACTGGCTTCAACAGAAGTCTGTCATCAGCACCGCAAACTGTTCTTTAACAGTAGTGATGTTGCCTGATTAGCTATCGCTGTTTTTATAATTAAGAGAACATTAACAATCTGCTTTCCATTAAGGAAGATTTAAGGAGCGAAATGCACAAGTTCAAGCTCTGCTATTCCCTGCAATATGCAACTATCCTCTGCAATAGTATTGGCGGTTTTCAAACAGGAAACTTGATTGCTTATAAGAAGCCTCTCTTCTGCCATTTATGTGTACCTACAATTGTCGTTAATGCACAGCAACAAATGAGGCAGTCTGAGATAGATAGATGGATGGATGGATGGATGGATATCGGCACATCTACCTCAGCACTGTATTGTCTACAGCAGGCATGGCCAAACTTGGCCTTCCAGCTGTTTTGGGACTACAACTCCCATCATCCCTAGCTAACAGGACCAGTGGTCAGGGATGATGGGAACTGTAGTCCCAAAACAGCTGGAGGGCCAAGTTTGGCCATGCCTGGTCTACAGTGACCAGCAGTGGTTTCCTTCAGACAGGAGTCTTCCCCAGCTCTACCTGGAGATGCTCTGCCACTAATACATGTGGAAGAGAGGCATTTTGAATGTCAATGTCTTTTAGGCATCAGACATCCACTTGCAACCCTTTAAACCACTAACTTTAGCAGGGATGGAGAGAATTTCAATTTTGTTTTGCATTTCAATGAGAAACCATCCAACTCCCACTTCTCAAAGCAACATATGTACTGAAAGTCAGCTACTCTTTGAAATTTACACTTTGATCTTTCAGTGCAGTTCTCCAGCCAATCAAAGTGTACAAAAGTGCATTTATTAGAGGGAAGTGTGCATAAAAATGCATTTATTAGTGAAAATAATTCAATTCAATCATATGCAAAATGCATTCTATTAAGGAAAGTCCATGCAAAAATGTTTATGTTAGCCAAAGCAACATTCAAAAATGTGTTCATGTGGAGAAATTTGCACTAAAATGCTTATGAATGTTCATGTGGGGTGTTGTGTGTGTGTGTGTGTGTGTGTGTGTGTGTACACAAATTACTCATTTGGGAAAATCAAAAACTGAGAGGAAACCAAAACAGACAGATTGGTCTATTCCCACATTATTGCTTATTTACTGTATTTTATGGAAAATTGTAAACCACCCTGAAAAATGTTTAACTAAAGGTTGTGGGCCTGGGCAGGAGCCCAAGGATGCCAAACCTCAATGCCAGTGCTTTGGCTATAATTTGATACTACTCACATTCAGCATTTCCTGATCATTAGGGATAAGACGGTCAGTAGGGTTAATGTCCATTTAAATAGCTAAGAATGTCATGCAATAATCTGACTGAAGTTTCAAAATAAACATTACATTTAAAATAAAAAGCAGGCAACATATCAAAACATATGCACTCTTACTCACAAGTAAGTATCCCTGAACTATGGAGATCTGCTCCTGAGGAAAAATCCACAGCACGTGGCTGAAAGCTAAAGTAGCTTTATAATTTATTTATTGCATACCATTTATAGGCAGCCATGAACCAAATTCTCTGAGAATTAAAACAAGTAACACTTCCAACAAAACACAGCCTATACATCACCATTGAAAAATGCAAGGTTTGGCATTAAACTCTGAACAAATGGCATTTTGAACACAATTTCCACAAATAATTTCACCTTTGGATGTGTACATCAGCAAGAGAACAGTCACATTGATTTAAAAACCAACAAGCCACTGCCTTTAAAAAAAGAAAAGGGGGGGAAAGTATATGTGCTTTCTAGAGATTTGTAAAAGTTGCCAGCATTATCTGGAACAAGAGGGAAGAATTTTGGCAGCAAAAATTACTATCCAGCATTAAAAGAGAAACAGGGTTCAGGAAGAATCATACGGTGTGGCCCAAAAAAGGAATGCCTTCAAGTATATGCTGCCTGGTTTTGCTTGTATTTTTCCATTCTTAAAGAAAGGATTTCCTTTTAAAAATACGAAACAAATATGCATGTCACATTTTATATTAGTGATATATTTCTACAACGGGGGGGGGGGGGGGAACGTGCATAAAGGCTGTGGGAAAATACCTAAAAATTATCTGAGTGCTTTTCCTCCAAGGTCAACGAGGATGCCTAGACATACAAAAATGTACTCTATTCGCTCACAAGTACCGTACATAGATGATCTTGCAGTCTGATGTTATGCACCTTTACTCAGAAGTAAGTTATATTATATTCACTGTGGCTTAATTCCAGGTAAACAGGTACAGTTTTACAACTTAAAGCTGTGATCCTAAACAAGCTCATTAGAGAGCAAGTCTTACTGAACTCGAGACTTACTTGAAAGTAAGCATGCTGAGGAATGTGCAATCAGAGAAGAGCCCTCCTTGACAAGATCCAGCATTCACTTCTCAATTCCCTGGTGGGCGTTTTGATAAATGAAAGCTGTCACTTGTGTGTCAAACCCTTTGAAACAATACACAAAGTGCCATATTTGTTTTCCCAGTACCAATGAAGTCATTAAGTGAATAACCTACCGTGTTTCTCCTAAAATAAGACACCGTCTTATATTTTTTTCTCCTCAACAAAACACAGTATGGCTTATTTTCAGGGGATGTCTTATTTTAACAGCGTTGCATCGGTACGCTGCATAGCCACGCCTCTCCAGGCTGTTTTAATGGGAGGTGCTGCATCACTATGGCTTATTTTCGGGGTATGGCTTATTTTCGGGGAACGGCTTATATTTCGCAAATACATAGAAATCCTGCTATGGCTTATTTTATGGCTATGGCTTATTTTAGGAGAAACACGGTACTACCTACACCCACACCATAACTTAACTTGCATTACTCAGGAGTCAAGATGGACAAATCTGCCAATATGGGTTCTCCAGTCTTAAATTCAGTTCTGTAGCAATTTGCATTTAAAAAACAAACCAACCCAGCATTTTAGTGTAAACTTCTCATATTACAGACATTTGTATATGCTGTTTTGACTAATACACACATTTCCACGAGCAATGTCCCCTAATATAATGCATTTGTACATTATTTGCATTTTATGCATACTTTTTATGTGCTTTTTTGTATACATTACTTGGCTGGAGAAATGCACTGCAAAATTCTGAGTAGTATGGATTTCAAAGAATGGCTGTGTTTTGATGCACATATTGTTTTGGAAAGTGTGTATTAGCTAGGTTAGCCTTTAAATGTGAACTGAATTGAATTTCTCCCCATCCCTATTCAGGAGACAAATGGCTGAATATTGTTTATTTTGATCTACTTTATACATTTATACGTTGCTCTTTAACCAAACAGCTTCCAGAGTGGTTCACAAAAACAAAACAATTAAAATTAGTAAAGTATAACATGCAAACAAAATAATGAAGATAATCAATTAAATCTGTATATTATTATTACTTTTTTTAAATAAAAAAAAACTTGTCTTCAAGACAAACAATTTGAAGTTGGTTTCCCCCCCCCCAAATCTTGACACTTAAAATATTTTTTTAACACACACACATACAAGATTAAAAACTATATTAAATTATTGGATTAAAATCTGTTATATATTGATTATGAACAGCACTGAAACCAGTTTGCACTGTTTCTTCCAGCTCAGCATGAATTTTTCCCCAGAATATGGCAACTACAGTAATGAAGCATATATCTTTAGTATAGTCACAGAGTACACAGTCCTTCCACAATCAGGGTTAATTTTTCAACAAATTGGTAGTCAGGTGTGCAAGACAAGATTTACCGGTACCCCCCAGTTTCCACTCTTGATCAATCACCAACTCAGCACTCACAAATACCAAAAAAGTACACTGAACTCACAGTAGTTTCAGACTGTAATGAAGCTACAACAGAATAAATTGCTAACAAATAATATCGTTCCTATTTTACATAGCATTCACATTTTCCAGGAAGAGAGATTTGCTATTGTATTAAAATTTACTCCCACAATGGCTTCAATAGCCCATTTCCAAGATCATGGCAATATTCTGTTAATTTTAAAATATTTGCTTGATGGAACATCAATAAGAAATCATACCACATGAAAACTGTAGACATGCAAGCAGCAGCCTACACCCCAAAGCAGTGTAGTAAATAATATTACAGCTCGAAAGAACTTAGAATTTGGACACTGGCGCCAGACAGGAGCATCTTCCCTGTGCAATAAGTAGCCTTGAAAAGATCACATGCAGTGAAGGTAATTCTGTTGCTGCTTCTACTGTCAACATCATTAGATTAACAACCATGTGCTCAGTCTTCATTTTAGAATGATGCAGTACATGGTTCAGATGCCTGGAGTGGTATTTCATCAACCTAGCCTGGTGCCCATTTGTTTTCATCTGGCTTTGTTTTTGAAATCTTAAAACAATGCATTGTGGGTATCACTAGCATTCGGCCCCAAAATATTCTGCTGCTAATCCGATTCCTAATTTAATCTCTTCTTCTCAAATTATAGACAAGCCCTAGGACAGCAGGCATTTAGTATGGAGGTGACTCTCCTCAAAGCCAGCGTATTTAAAAAGGACTTTCTATAAATAGGACTGCTGGCTCAGTCTTCCTCTCTGCCTTCTGAGTAAAAATAGCTTAAATAGAGAGACAGGCAAGACTCATTAATCTCTTTGGCCGCGATCCAAAGAGCCAAAAGCAGAAGGGGGGGACACACTAGTGAAATTTGGTGCCTGAATGTATACACAGTCTTTACACAAGTTATGTGCACAATTAGCTGGCACGAAACTGTGTTCAGTTACAGAACACACTCTTTAGCTAAAATTTAATTTACTCCCACATATGCTACTCAGAAAAAGATGGTGACTATTTCAAAAGCTGTAATGTGCCTCTGCATGCAGTATAGGATCTACAGACCCACGTCTTTGGTCATTCTGTCTGAGCACAACCTCAAATTGTCTTATTTCAAGCAAATCATATAACATTAACCAGTTTGTCAGTTCAGACAACAGAATAAGTCACATTGGAGGAATGGAGGTGGGTGGGGGACAGCATCTTAACCCAGGGTTTGCTATGGCTCATCTATGACATGCTTAACTACATTTTATCAGGATATTCACACAGAGGCTTAGGGTGTGTTTATCTCCTATGGGTGCAATTCTACACTCCAGATACCCCAGCTGGATAAACAGAGGAAATGGCGGAACACAATTCCTATAGACCTCTTCAAACCTAGATACGTTGGCACAGCACAGCTTTGTGGATATGCCAATCCAATTCCCTGCCAGCATGTCTGGTATTTTTTTATTATGGGAATTTCTACCCTGTCCTTCCAACAGCTTCCCAAGGCAATGTCTTGCCAGCATAAGTCTTTGTGACTCACTCCTAGGTCGATAACCAGTGGAGGCGAACTGTCAGGGCAAAAAGCCTAGTGGGCAGATAGTAACATAGGATGTCAAAGGTTGGCTAAAAGTGGGAAATGGACCACACAGAAACCTATCCAGCCTTTGCTTCCTGCCATCACTGCCACACCAGTGAGCACACAACAGACTTACAAACTCTGGCAACGCTGGTAACTGAGAGTCTGAATACTTCTTTGATCCCCAGCAGAAGACAGGGCTTTGGCCACACTTCTTGCCTACTTGCATTTCTCTTGCCAGAGTTTGTGTTCCTTTTTGTGCTTGCTTTTCCTCCTTTAGCACACCTTTTGACCATGATTCACCTTATTAATCATTTAGTCATAAAACACGGGTGCATACCTGAACAGATAACTAGCATTATATAGTACCTTTCCAAAGTGCTTTACATGCTTACGGGATTAATTCCTACAATATTTGTAACCCGAATCAGTATTATATGCAGTATGGCCATGACTGAGCTGAAAGATGGAAGTGGAAACTTCTAAGTAGCTCATGCTCTTAACACTACACTAATAAGAAAAGATGGTCAATAATTTGATGTCCTTCCAAAATATTGAGCTGCAGTTTTTTTTAATTAACTTCCTTCATCTGAATCCTAAATGCATTAAGGACTTGAGAGTCAGTGTGGTGTAGCGGTTCAAGTCACAGATTAGGACCTGGGAGACTAGGGTTCTAGTCCCACTTGGCCATGAAGCTCACTGGGTCACCTTGAGCCAATCACAGTCTCTCAGCCTAACCTACCTCACAGGGTTGTCACAAGGATAAAGGTGGGGGGGTGGAGAACTATGTATGCCACCATGAGATCGTTGGAGTAAAGGTGGGATATAAATGAAATAAATAAAATTTACATGGAAGTCAAATTTATTCCAATGGAACATGTTGCACTTATTCAACTGTGTACACGTTACTGTTTAATTCTGCCTCCAGTGTTCTCCCACTACAGGTGTCTGAAGCCATGCATACATGACAATAGCCACAGTCCATATCTATCCAGTGGGTTCTTAAGAGATCCTGCTGTGTTTTCCCACAAACTGGCTTATATCAGATTTGAAAAGGTAAGCCACTTTCATTTCACAGTTAAACTGAGGTGTGTACATTTGAGAAAGCCATCGTGCATGTGCAAATTAGGAGCGGAGTGCGAAGTTGACAGCACGGAGAAACCAAACAGGTCACGTGCATCAAGTGACGACATTCTGCCCCATCTCTGGTGTACAGCGAAATGCAAATCCAACTTGAAACACAGCAGAGGAAACGACCTTGCTGCAATTTAACACTAATGCACACAAAGCCTTATAAAGGATACCAATGCAAGAATTCTTGCCTTCATTCACTAACCTTGCAGGTGGGCAACCCAAATATTGTAAATACAGTGAGGGATTTGTAATGGATTTTAGTCAAATACAATAAATGATTGATACATACAAATACAGTGAAGCAGGCTTCCTGTGGGCCATAACACAGAACATAATGCCACTGAAACTGTTACACCAATAACCACCATGGATGCAGCACTGTTTGGTATAACTCAGTTCCTTTATTAGAGAAACAGTGTACTGTAGTGACTGGCATGTCAGAGACCAGTGTTCAAATTCCCTAACTTGATGACTTGTTATTTCAAGTCAGCCTTGCAGGGTAGCTGTGCGGATAAGACAAAAAGAACCATGTGTAGCAACTAGACTAAGGAAAGGCAGGGTGTCTAAGTGTAAAAAAAATAAAATACTGGGTACTTCAGGAAAAGACACAAGGTTCTCATAACATACATTGCTTGCAGTTTAGATTTATATCCAATGTGGTGAATGTTTCACCATATTGCCCAAAATTAAACCACACTGCCAAAAGGAATACGTAATGTACCTTAAATAGAGTTGCATTGCTTGCCACCCCCCTTTCCTTAACGCTGCTTTGCCAGTTGCTGTTTAAGGCTGGTTATGTATATAGCATTTCATGGATTGAAATCTCTGGTTTCCATCCTTATCCTCCTCTCTAACACAGATATCATTAGTGCAACGCCCTGCTTCAGAGAGCCTGAAGGACAAGCCATGAAGGCGGGGGAATGGGGGTGTGTGGAATCTACGCTTCCAAAGCCTTCCCTCTCACCAGTTCCTCTGTCCTTCCCTTTGATTGGCCTTCACTGCGACTTAGAGCAATGCACATTTACATGTTTGACACAAAAGTCTTCTCCGTTGCCTTTCCCTTCCTCATTAAAAGCAGCATTCAAGCACTGGCTGGGTGAAGGAAAGTGCAAAGAAAGCAGAACCATACACTCTATTAAGCGACACACCAAATGGCAAAGTAGAGATGGGATCTGAAAAGGTGATTGTGTATTCCCCTCCATGGAGGAGCAGCTCTCCATTCTGCCTGCTGCTCCGACGACGTGTTCCCAGTCTTGTGTGGTTTGCTGCCCACTAGTGTCCTACAGCACAGGCTCACGGGCAGCGTAATGGCACACTGCCTCATTATGTATCTGGCAAAACCCATCAAAAAAGGTCTGGGGGCACATTAAAGTGCCTTGTGATTGGACCACCACTCAATAGGTAGAAGAATAGTTTCTTTGAAATGCATCTGGCTTCCTAATTAATGGAAATGTCATGCCTGTCAGCTGTGGTCAGCCACTGCTAGGAAAGAATGTGTTTTTATTATGGCAGGTCAGTGTGGATCAGAGGAACTGGCTTCCCCACATTGATGGCACTGACCACATAATCCTCTTACTATCTACGCCTTATAAAGAGGCTACCCATATCAGTATCTGTGTATGTGTGCCAATTATTTCAATGACATTTGGAGAGGCTTGGGTATCTCAAAATGCCCCTTTTCTATTTGCTGCTGCATGCCCAGAAACAACCTTTCCCACAGAACAGCTCTCACTGCAGGGGAACTATGAGCACGTACAAGGCTTGGGTGTGGTGCTCCCCTCAATATTCAACAGCAGGGGCTGCCTGCGTGCAGCTTTTGCACAAAAAAGCTTGGCACAAACATCAAAGTGACATCCACCAGTTGTTTGGAAAGCGGAGCAAGGGCTGGCTGAATTCGGGCTCTTCTCCCCACCCTCCTGCTTGTCCATCAAACAGCTGATCAGTAGAGATCTTAATATTTTTTTTAATAAGCTCCATTCAGTCCCTGCAGCTCCATGGATGCTCCTTTGGATTGTGTCACTGGTGTCCTCATTTAATTTATTGTGCCATCTTTTCTTCCTCTACTTTGGCTCCTCCCCTATGATTGCAATATAATATGGCAACATTTTTTTTTAACACAACCAGTCAGTAAAAGATAGACAGGTGCAGATACAGACTCATGCATTATAGATACCCAGTGGACTATTCTCTTTTAACGGAAATCTATTTTTAGCAGTACCTCTACTTTATCGGTTACATCCTAGTTTTTTCCATTGATTTTTTATTTTAAAAACCAAGCATCAATGGACCTTAGTAAACATGCATGTGGCAAAAAGGCAGCAAGTTAGATTAACATGCATTGTACAGAGAAATATTAGCAGGTTTTACCAATCATAAAAAGCTCTAGAGTTTCTAAAATTAAATTTCCAAATTTAAAAAATGCAAGTACCTCAAGGTCAATTTTAAAATAAGCATTTTTCATCCACAAAGGCCCAACATTAATTGCAAAAAACACGTATTTTATTCACTTGATAGTCTTATTTCTAGAACACCTTGGCATAGCAGGCAAAAGTTGAAGTTGTAAAGGCTGCTTTGAGAAGGCTGTAGATGCATGACTCTTATTAGCATTATGGGGAGTGACACAACTGCTCTGAAAATGTGCATCCAAGATTAACAGCACATTTTGTCTGTGTTTTAAGAAATCAAATTAAGAGCTGAGCTAGAAATAATAAATGAGCAAGACTTCGCTCATGAAGAACTATTCATTTCTCTATTGCAATGTAGCTATGTTAATTATGGAGCTTCCTTTTGAATTTAGCCAATCCACCTACTATTTAGTACAATGGACAGCAATTTTGGTATTGTAACATGGTAGGCCTAAGCCTCCACATATATATTGTAGGGTAGCAAAATGCAGATTTGGGACCAGCAATTTTTTTTAAAAAAAAAAAGTACAATTTTAGGCAAAATATAAATAATGACTAATACTGTCAATAGCCTTCCATGTCACACTTACTTTACTCTAGTGTGAACTGAAACATGGACACAAATTCTATAACCTTCAACACCTGCAGCTGCTTTAAGGTTCATAGCATTATTGTTCCTGGGGAAGTTCTAAAAGGAGGAAATTATTAACAATGTGTTAAAAGTCAAATGAGTGACTTTTCATCACACAACCAGGAACACTGCCACAAAATAATCAATTCTGAGACAAGCCCATGCAAATTGGTTAAAAATAAAATAAAATTCTTCTTTCGGTGTGACATGTATGATCATAGCAAGAATAAACTACCCAATTAATTTAAAACTTCAATCACAGTGAATGATCCAACATTTATATGAGGGAAGTGTGAGGTCTCAATAACATTGCACTCTTTTTAGACACATTCCTAACAGCTCCCTCGTAATACAAGTTTATTTCATGTACTGCTACATATTACCTTTAAGGAAGCTTTAAGGAAGCTTTATAGAATTATATATATTCTGATTACTAGTTTATTTATTCATTCCTACATATTCAGATGAAAAAAGAGCCATGAATTTCAAGCAATGTTTAAAGAAAATTAACTTAAATGTCTTAGACATTTCTACTACTTTAAGATACAGAATTTTGCATAGGGGGTGCAATTTGTATTTTATGCACAGTTCTTGTTCCACATATTTATATTTGTATGTGCACATAGTTTACTTTGGTACAATTCATGCACCTCATAAATTAAGGAATTTTAAAAGGTAAATCTCCAATCTGTTTTCTTCTTTAATTGCAGAGCATAATTATGATGCAATCTCTAATAATTATACAGGTGTATGGATTGAAAAGGACACTCATCCACTTTTAGCCTCTAACCTTACCTCTACTAGAACATTATTAATTTTTCTTTGTGGGCTGCTATTACATTATTTACAAAAACATGTAACATCTTTATTATGTGGCTATGGGTGCAATGCATTAAGACATTAACATATATCTCCCCGCCCCCCAACTTGGTCATACAATGCAATTTAAATCCCATTGATATGAGTTCTCTTACAATGCTATCATGGGCTCACAGAATCTTGGTTAATAATAGACTTTCATTGTTATTTCCTCCCTAAATGAGTATTCTGAAAGATCTCCTCCTGTAAAAGTCACTAATGCTGAGACTATTTTATATTTCGAAAGAAGGGGAGGAGAGAAATCTTAATGACAGAACTTGTTGCAATCACCATTAATGCTAAGACAATTTCCAGAGTTTTGTCCTAATCATTTTATATTGCAAAGACTGCCAAAATGTCAAAATATTTAGGACTGCTCCAGTCATCTCATTACTCATATTTTATGTTGCATTCCTTCATGGCTTAATTTCAAGTTCAGTCTGCCTGTCCACATTCTAAAGGATGCCTTGCCTGCCAGTGTATTTTTCCATCCATGCTATAGCTAAACAGACCTGAAGGCACCCTCATCCAACATTCAGTCCTCAGCCTCTGCTTGGAGCTTCAATTATTTGTATCTTCCAGGAAAATCTCTCACTTTTCCCCTCTACAATTCTCTCCCTCATTCATTCTCACTAGCGACATTTTTCTATTCTGTCTGCTTTGCCTATTTTGGAAATTGTGTGCTTAATCTTTCCATTTTAACTGTCAGCATATTAATGTGTTTTAAGAAGAGCTCTGCTCTCAAATTTGAAAAATGGGCATGCCATGGAACAGGAGCACCCAGCAGCAGCAGCAGCAGCAACAATCTGCATGGCATCATTTCTATATCACCTCCTTCAAAGCCTTAACGTCACTTAAGGTTTTTGGTATTGACTGTGTTTTCTTTTCGTTAAAAGTAATGCGATAGTAGGATAAGGAAACCTGTGCATCCACAGAAGCACTTTGTCTAGGCTTTTTTTTACAAAATGCATGGCTTCTGATCAAATGCACAGGGAAAAGAAACAGCAGCTTTGCAGAAACATAAAGCTCATTCTTTTGCCTCTCCACTGTTACTTCACTTCTATAACTTTGAAATTGATTGAAAGACTCCCTAGCCTTTTTTTAGGTGACGTAATGCTTATTAGTGCATATTTTTACATAAATGAGGGTGGTGAGTGCACAGCAAACCCCATTCCCAACGTCTTATAAGGCAGAGACGAACGTTGAAATAATAGTTCGAAAGGTATAACGGAGCACAGAAAGTGATGCGGCTTCTCAGAATTAACAGATAAGAAGGGGAAAGCTTTTCCCCCACACTGAGCCTTCCAGAAGCTTGCGATGCATGCATGCCCTTGATACAGATAAATGCCCTGTAGGGTACAACCCTGCATCCGTTAACACGGCGGAAAGGGTGCCGTTTTCTTCATTTCATCAACCATGGCTCGATACTGAACGAGGCAGATATATAGCGCTCATGATCACTTGCCTAGGTGAGCTCATTCGCAGCCATTCGGGGGCGATCTCCTGCCCGCGCCCCACCTGCTGCAGGATACTCGGGCGAGGCAGCCACGGCTGCTGCTGCAGCCCCCCAGCCCCTGCTGCTCTGCCTTCCTCCGGGCTCCCCCCGCCGCCCTTCCCGCGCCGGACCCCGCCGCCGGCTGCCCGCCGCTCACCATTCAGGACGCTCTGGAGCAAGACGGCGGCCAGCATCCACATGCCCCTGCTCCTCGCCAGCCTGGCCGCGATGGGCTCGCTCGCCTCTCTCCCGGCCGCCTCTCCCGCGGCTCGTCCCCGGCGAGGGGAGCGCGGCCAGCGGGCAAAGCAGCAGCAGCTCCGTCCAGCTCCGGGGGCCGCTCCGAAGAGGAGGGCAGCTGCGAGGGCGGCCAAGAGGCGCCGCCACCGGCGCCGCCGCCGCGTCGGGGGTCGAGGAGGCTGCCCGCTGCTCTCCTTCAGCGCCTCGCCCGGCTGCTCCCACAGGCGGCCAGCTCAGGTGCGCCCTGCGCAGCCCCGCCACGCGCCCGCCGCCGCAGCCGCCGCAGCTTCGCCCGAGCAGGTCCACAGGTGGAAGAAGGAGCACAACGCAGCCCGGCACCAGCAGCAGCAGCAGCGCAAGGACAGCCGACCCTGCCCGGTCATATCCGGCCCGGGCTCTGCAGGACGAAGGCAGGCAGGCTCCCGACGCGCGCCCCGGCTTCAGCCACCGCTGCCACAGCCAGGCAGCGAGCAGGCAGGCAGGCGCATCTTCGCTCTCCTCCCGCTGGAATCGCACTGATCCCTCGCCTAACCTTGGCTGCCTCCGAGCGGAGAGCACGAAAGGGTTAAGCCTCTCGCCAGCCAGCCAGCCAGCCGGCCGCCTCCCTCCGCCGCAGCCCTCGCTGGGCTGCTCTTAAAGCGGCGGCCCCAGGGCAGCCGAGACGCAGCCAGGGAGGGAGAAGGTGCTAGAACCGTCGATGGCCGCTCTCGACTTTGCCCATGCCTCCCCCAACAATACCTGGTTTCTTAAGCGCAACTGACGGATTGACAAGGGGGTGGCGGCTGCGGAAGCCCATGCGACGTTTTTCACAAGGCACATCGAGTTGTGTTTCTAACCCTTACATCTTAGTGAAATAAAATAAAATAAAAGCAATTTACTTCCAACTATGGGAGCTGCAGAGGTTTTCGCACTAGTCTCTAATAATAAGTAGGGGAGGGGGAATGAAGACTCCTGTTTTCTGATGCAAAGGGAAGGCCCACTCTGAATTTAGATTGAAACATTGGTTTTATATTTCTGCATAGGTTTTTTTTTTATCCTCCCAACAGCGTCTGCATGAATGAGATTCTACAAAGCTGCAAAAAAATGAGGAAGAAAAAGAAGAAGGGGGGGAACCACACACACACACACACACACACACACACACACACACACACACGTGCCCAGAGTGACACACACACAAGTACAGACTCTCGGCTTCATTTTCAAGATGGCTACCATGACAACATCCAGACTGGCCTATTAAAGTGAAAACTGAAGGCAAGGGGATTTTACAGGCCTCTCCTCTGACCTCTACTGCGGTTCTTTGAAATATTAAAGGAAAACGTAGCACATAGGATTCTGCAGTGCTTAGGTAGAGACTAGAATGCCTCAACAAAAGTAGCATCTCAGGACCTAGAATTAAAGAGTGGTTGAAGTCAGCATTTCAATCTAATCTTTGGGAACAAATGCTCAGGCCTTCATATCATATGCAGGTCTTCAGACTATTAATCTGGCTAGCAGACAACTAATACTAAAAACTGAGCCCCCTCTTTGCAACTTGTTTGGGGTTAATTTCAACAGACCAGAACAAAAGCACATTTTATACCCAGTATGCATTAACCAAAACCAACTACCGGTAGTTTCTCCACTGTTAATTTGCTCAAGATTTGAAAACTTTTCATACATTTGCATGTGCTGACTGGCTAGCAGAAGTGTTAGCTTTTGTTTTCGCAAATCTATCACCCTGAGCCAAGTATATATATACAGAGCTCCTCTCCTTTATGAAGGAAAATGGCTGCTGTTTATTTATTTATTTTAAATATTTACAGACTGCCTGCACATAAAAACACAGCAAGGCAGTATACAATGTAAAGACAACATTACAGTTTTAAAAAGCATCAGTACATATTGGTTGGTAAAAAGGAATTCATGTTTCAAAGCCCTGACTGAACAACTGTTTTCCGGCAGGGATGATTCCTGCCAAACCTACTGGCAGGGAGTTCCACAGGACAGGATCTGCCACGCTGTAGGGTAGGTCTCTAATAAAGGCCAGCTGAACATTGGAGACATGGGGAAGCACCAGAGGTGCCCTAGCATTACCTCAATGATTGAGATGGTGCATAAGAAAATCAGACAGTCCTTAAGGTACTTTAGTCCCAAATTGTTTAGGGCTTTGTGAATTGTACTACAGTCACCTAATGCCACAGTGACTCAGAGCATGCATAGAGTGTGTTTTCTCTTATATGGAAGTAGCATGTTTAACTAAACCAGGGCTTACTGGGACAGTGCAAATGCTCATCCCTACGCTGCTCCTCTGCAGTCCTTTTAACACAGTGTAGCAACTAAGCCAAACTTTGGCATAGTGTGTTGTCCTCCAAACCCAGGATAACGTTTAAGATGTCTCCTCCTTAAGCACAACCTGTAACCATAAGACAGTATTCAGCTACAGATTGTGGTTGAGGTAGAGTGACCTTCCAGTCCAAGGTTTGGATGGCATGCTAAGCCAAATGCTGGCTTAGTTGCCATACTGTGTTTAGGAGGAGTGCAGAGGAACAAAGCAGGTATAAGCTCCTCTCTAGTCCAGGAGCCATTATGTTCACCCAGCCCCAATAAGCCATAGTTCAGATTCCTGTGACATGCAACCCAAGTCAAGGTGAGAGCCATCTTCAAACATTTGGCGAGCTGCATCCCAGAGATGAAAGAGCTTTGTTTTCTGTTGGTCCAGAGGATAGGACCCAAACAGTAGGCTACAAGGGAAATGATTCTGACTGAACTTTAGGAAGAACTTCCTGTTGGTAACAAGCTGTTTGGCAGGGGCACAGACTGCCCTCGAAAGGTGGAAGAATCTCCCTGAGTAGACATTTGTAATTAGAACCTAGATGTCCACATATCAGGCATGGTGTAATAGTGATTTTCCCACAACAGGTTGGATTAGATTGACCATGAAGACAGTTTCCAACTATGTGGATTATATTCAGTGTTAGCTCTACTCAGAGTAGAACCACAAATTAATAGACATGGCTAATTTAGTTTCATTAATTTTAATGGGTCTGCTCTCAATAAAGCCAATAGGTTCCAACCCTATGAATCTAGAATGATTTCTTAATCAACAGTCTCAGATATCAGTCAGTTGCAATTATTATCCCACCTGGGGAGAGGAATGGGTTTTAATCTCCTGCAACACAAGTCTCTTGTGGAAGGAATGAAGTTTATACCCATTCCTGAGATCTCCATAAGAATTTCTCACTGGAAAGGGTGCTACGGGTTTCCCTTCACTTGTTATTTTCCGCAAGGCCTCGCCAAACAGTGGCATTTATTCATTCATTTACTATATTATCCATCAAGGTACTGCAAGCTACATAATTGTATTATCTATGGCTTTGAAGGGCCAAGTGGTAAAGACTGATCACATGCAATGGATGGACAAATCCATTCCCACCTGGGAGGCCCCACACTAAAAGTATGACAGTTTTGCTAAAATGCTTAAAAATAATGGAAGTGGTGCCAGAACTATTTGATTAACAGCTTCAGTTAGATTGTCCCTTTATAACAATATTAAGCTGAATCATCCAGTTACTTTAGGCTGCTGTCCAGAACAGTTTGCATCTATAAGTTCTGTTGAAATCAGTGCAGACAAAGTTTGCATAAATGTATTTCATAATAGGTGGAGAAGACCCCTTTGGACACATTGACTAGCCTATCAGCAGAAGCATTCAGCCCTCCTCAATATCAATTCAGTGCAGAGGCGTACCTAAGCTACATTGTGCCCTTGGCAAGAAACTGAATTGGTGCCCACCCACCCACTCCTACATTTTGGTAGATCAGCCAACTGCTAAAGGTGCAGGAAATAAATTATTTACATAGAGCTTCTCTAGTGAAGGGAACAGGGCATGGATGCTCTGTGTGATCACTACATAGTCACACCCGCAGCATACATGTAAAACACATTTGTAGCAATTTTAACAGTCTTGGCTTCCACCAAAAAATACTGGGAACCATAGTTTATCCTTTAAAGAGCTACGATTCTCAGCACACTTAAACTACAGTTCCCAGAAATATTTGGGGTGCTTTACACATTTGCTTTAAATGTATGGTGTGCATGTGACCAGAGCCTCTGGAAAAAAAATGGTGGATCAAAGTGCAGACATGCAGAATAAAATATACAATTAGAAACTTATTCAAGGAAAGCAAACCTTTGCAATATATATATATATCACACACAACAATAGTGCGTGACTAGTGTGCTAAGCAATTAAGGAATTTTAGCTGGTTATTCATTTGCCTTTTTAAATAATTAATCACAATGAATAAATTTTAATATTACTAAAGTCTCTGTATAACTGCCTGTTTAGATTCACTTCTTCAGAGAGATAGCTCTTCTTTATTAAGATGAAAGTTACCACTCACTTTTAGAAAGAAAAGCCATCTATGCAGTTCAGTCCTATGGATACTTGGAAGATCCACTGTATTCACTGGGGTTTGCTGGCTAGTAGGTGTGCTTGGGACTACAGCCTTATTAAAATAATAACAACAAACCCTTTTATAGGGATGCGGGAGGGGGGCTTGTGCCCCTGCAGATGCTGCTGGACTCTTAACTCCCAGCAGATCCAGCCAGAATTGCCAAAGCTCAAGTATGATGGGAGTTGTAGTCCAACAACATCTGGAGGGAAGCATCTGACATACCAAAATAAAAAACCCTTTAAAAAGATTTCAAAGCCTTATCTGTAACTTTCACCACAGTTACTCAACTATAGCTTTGTTTAATAAACCAACTGATTACAACTGACAGCCCTTCTCTAACTGCTCCTTCCCATTGGTCATGGGGGGTCAGATAAACTCCCAACTGTTCAAGGAACACAAGAGGGAGGATGTACAGGATTGCCTGAGCTAGCCCCACTCCTCGTGCCCCCACAGCTAACGACCATGATCCCCTTCACACACACATACAACTGGCATTCAAGCTTCTGGTTCTGCTCTGCCTTAATGGAGCCAGCTCCCATGACAGCAGGAGATAGTTGGTGAAGGAAAAACAAGGATGATTGAGGGTATTTAGCCTTACAAATTCTCCCCAAGGACAGGGGGGAATCAATGTACACATGTGGGGATTCCCTATGTGAGGGAGAGATCCTGGCTCATTCAGGATCATTCCGCATATGGATCCCTATGTGAATGAAGGTGTGCACATGTAGAGCCTTTTCCCAGGCAGACTTGAGTGTATCACAGGCTGAAGATCCTGTCCTAGCTAGTCACTGCCAGCTCAGAATGGGCATGTTCTATTAATCTGAACGCATGTGACATGACACCATTAGGGAGACGGCTCTTTTGGTATTTCTTTGTACAGAAGTGAATCTCTTCAGCTACACAGTGAGCCCAGTTGCCTCCTAATTTTGCAACTGAAATGGCAGCCAGCCATCCCACAAAGTCAACCAGTCTTTTCCCTCCTTCCACACACACTTCAGATGGACTCTCCATTGCTATGTTCTGGCACTTCTAGCTCTGGAGTGTACAGCTGCCATCAGAGTCAGTAGCCACAGAACTGACTTTGACTCTGAAACCAGGAGCTCTATTGGCAGTAGTGGGGTGTCGCGATGGGCTGCGCATGCGCAGGAATGCCGTGCATGCGCAGTCCATCGTCCCGGTGCTGCTGCTCCTGCGATGACTGGGCGGGCTGCCAGACGGGCGGCAGCTTGTGGGAAGCAGCGGTGCTGACTCGGATGCTGAATTTCCGGGCATACGCAGTGCATCCAGCCCTGCACTGCTGCTCCCGCGGCGACCAGGGGAACCGCCGGGCGAGTGGCGGCTCGTGGGGCTGCCCCAGCAATCCGTGGAGCAGCACGGATGGGGTGCTGGGCGGCGGGGAGTGGTGGGAGGGGCTGCCAAGTGTCACCCCCCCTCCCTGGAACCCGGGGCACAGTGCCCCCTACGCCCCGCCCTTCCTACGCCACTGTCTATTGGAACCTTACTTCCTGAACCATTGCATCTTTGTAAAAAATGACAGAGCTCCCAAGTGCAAACAGGCAAACATCCAGAAGTGGCTTAGTGCTGGGCAGCACAGTAGCAGGTTCTAGCAGTCAAGTCATCTTACCCACCTAGGTAGTAGTGTTGGGCTAGGTTTCAGCCTCAAGTATTTTGTTTAATAAGCCAAATTTTTTAAGTAGTGGCTTTTAAACAGTTTCCTTTTGTCTCCAAAGCCTGAGCTACCAGGGGCACTTGCCCATGTTCCCCTTGACTCACCAAGTTCCACCCCCAGCCTAAGAAACAAGAAGGCACATCAGGCTCCAGCCCCCTGGCCACTTGAATTCTTCCAGCCCTCCACTGGCCATATAACATTGCCTCTTTGTCCCAGGGTCCCAGGGATGGAGTACTTAGGACAGCATGCATCCATGGGTTACAAATAGGCTGATAAACATTTTCCTTTTATTACAAACAACACAAAAACAGAAACTCTCTCTTAGAAAAGCAGAGCAGCCCATGCAATATACTACTTGCTCTAAAATATACTAAGATAGATGGAACAAACCAGACTAAACCACTCCAGGTAAGTACCACAGAGGAAAACTGGACTGATCCATTACAGGCCACATAAACATACATTCAGTATACTAGGGTGGCCACACACCTGGAA
Source organism: Lacerta agilis (assembly GCF_009819535.1). Lineage (NCBI taxonomy): Eukaryota > Metazoa > Chordata > Lepidosauria > Squamata > Lacertidae > Lacerta > Lacerta agilis. The sequence goes on from NC_046315.1 coordinate 53,231,852, forward strand.
TTTGATAGACATTGTCAGGATTTGATAGTTGAAAGCAGTGTTTAAATTGGTGGATTTCCTTAAAAATAGCTCAAAAACGCCTTTCTTTTGTGTCCGAATTTTCACTTTTTGAAATATGGCAACCCTAAGTATACCAACCACCAGGTAGTTTTGAAATCACAAGCCCTAGCAACTAAAGTGGGCAGTGACTTCTCAAGCAAGGGGATGAGGGGATGAAGTAGTCTGGATGGCTTTTTAGGGAGGTTTTCCCTTTCCTTCATCTTTATTGCACTGTGTTGCCTTTTCTATGTTCTGAGTTTTCTATGGAAGGAGGTCTTCTGTCACATAGCTTTCTTCTGTAGCAGCAGCAGGCTGTAAGGCAATTTTCTGTAGCTATCAGTGCAATCCTATACATGTCCATTCAAAAGTAAGTCTCACTGAGTTTATTGGACTTACTCCAAGGTAACTTAACCTACTACTGTGAGAAAAGGAGGTATCAAAGCAGGAGAAAGCCAAGGCTGAGGTGAGGGTGCGGCCGGTGCGTGCTCTCTCTCTCTCTCTCTCTCTCACACACACACACACACACACACCCCAACAACAACAACAAACCCTGATAATTTTGAGTTTTCAATACAAGGATTCCACACTGACAGTGTTTCAATATTGTTGTACTCTTGTGTCCTGGTTGTCCAAGCCTTCACCCAAATTGCCTTCTCTCCTTCTCACCTGTTAGGGCTACCTTTGGGGAATTTATCCCCCATTTTCTCTGTGTATCATCCTTGATCCAATTAGCTCAACAAAAAAGCCCTATAACTGGAGGCCTTCAGATGCTTTGTCTCTTCCATTGCTGTAGGAATCTTCCAGAATGCAACAACACTGTGTGTAAACCATCAGGCAGCACCACTACTAGGAAAAGCCATCTTGGTTTCCATACGGCTGCCATTTTGACAGCTTCAAATATGTATTCACATGCAGCATGTTTTCAAAACAGCAGGGGCACAGAAATATAGCCATGGGAGGACACCACAGATAGGTCCCTATTATGTGGATTTAAATTTCAGAGCATCCATACACAGATAGTACAAACCTGCCCACAAACACACATATCAGCCTTTATGCCATAGTCTGAAGTCTGAAGTCATGATTACAGATTACTTGCAGGAAGAGCATTTGTGAGGAAATGGTGGGGTATTTCTAGACCTGCTCCCAACATGGAGTGCCTGAGAGCTAGCTTCACACTCCAACATCCATGTGTTGAGTGCAGACATCTGCAGTTGAGTCCCTATGCATGGGCAATGGCTTGTGTGTAGGGACTCTGTGAAATCGGAATAGCCAGTTGACCTGCTATCTCAATTGTGCAGACTCACTACATGCAAAGCTGCTCCAAAAGGGGGGTTCCTTTGGAGGTGCCCTGCTAGAACTGCTTCATGGATGCGATGCTGGAGGCAAGATCAGCCAAGTGGTCCTGCTCCATACTAATGCATGCTGCACATGACATGGACTGAAGACTATATGGATTTTGTTGGGTTGTCAGGAATAAAAGGCCCTTTCCCTCAGAAGGAAAGCTCATGATGTGGAGTTAGCAAATATTTTACAACCCCACCAGTGAGAAAGGAGAAACAAGCATCTTTGAAGAAGAAGAGTTTGGATTTGATATCCCGCTTTTCGCTACCCGAAGGAGTCTCAAAGCGGCTAACATTCTCCTTTCCCTTCCTCCCCCACAACAAACACTCTGTGAGGTGAGTGGGGCTGAGAGACTTCAGAGAAGTGTGACTAGCCCAAGGTCACCCAGCAGTTGCATGTGGAGGAGTGCAGACACGAACCCGGTTCCCCAGATTACGAGTCTGCCGCTCTTAACCACTACACCAAACTGGCTCTTTGTCTAGATGCACAACCTGTACATAACTCAGTGGGCACAACAACCATTGGTTGTGCTTATTTATAGGTATGGGGAGAGAGGGAATTTGATTAACAGATGGCTTATTTTCACGTGAATGGCCCTAATAAACCTGAACATCTCAACGCTACATTCCTTCACAAGGATTCCTCAAATTCATTCTGCATAAGCTATCTGTGGTCCCATCTGACAGACTAATTTCAGGAGAGAGATTTTTCAGATGAATTCCCCATTCCAGATGCACAAAGTAAAAATATCAAGGGAAGGGACTGGCTGTCAGCAGCATCCTCCATTCAACAGTGAAGAAAGGGATAAGATACCTATTGACACATACACAAAAAACATGTCTACCATTATGGCAAAAACAAAAAAACAAAAAAACAGGAAACCGGGCCATCTTACCCATAGGCTCTAGGGGTGGGGGCACCCAGCACCGGGCTCTCAGGGGCGCGGGGCTGAGAGTCCAGGGTCCAGGGAAGAGCCCGCCTGTCAGTCGGAGTGCTGCAGTGGGCTCTTCTGCTCTGTGCCATGAGTTCGGAGCAACAGAGCCAGCAAGACACTAAGGCGGCCAGCCGGCTCCGCCCTCCTGCACACCTGAGACTGGGCAACCTGGGGGGGGCGCCAGGTGGATCTTTGCACCCCGGCGCCGCATATGCTTAAGACAGCCCTGACAGGAGACAAGAGATTAAATAGTGGCATTGAGTGTGGATGTTGGTGGATTGGGGGACAGAGGAGCAATGGCAAAGCCCTGCTTCCCCTTAATTCCCCAGCCTACCTTACTGTAGAACATGGTTCACTGCTATGGTTCCCTACTTGCAAATTTCTCTAAGTGAAGTTTGTAATCTTGCAAGAGAAACAATCTTATTATATAATTTCCTGGAATATTCAAGCCTTAACTCCTTATAAGGTGAGGCAAAAAGGGTGGGAACCTCAGCAACCAGGACTTCATTAAGTACAACAAAATTAGATGGGTGGGATAGAGGGGAGTGGATGAGACTGAGAACATTTTCACACATTATGCAGAGGTAAACCCAAGTTTGCCAGGGAATGCACATTCCACGGGGGTTGCAGACAACCACGGTTTCTTCCTGTGTATGATTAGTTGCATTTACACTTTTACATCAATGTTTAAAACATCCAAAGCACCTTATGTTTTAAAATGTTAGATTTGATCTAACGTGACAGATTTGTGAACAGAATTTGCTATATTTCATTGTGGCTTGAAAAATAAAAGCACCTGCCATGTAGACAAATTATTTTAGATGCAGCACTGGAGGAGGGGATTGTTAACCTTTTCCTCTGTGTTGCTTTCATGACTGAAGCCCATCTGAAGACCATAATTTGCCCCATGGGGACAATATTTACAGCATGTATAAGGGATGTATACAAGCCCTAAAATGTGCCTTGTATCCAGACATTTGGGGGGGGGGGAACTATCATAGCTGTTTCTGAGTTACTCTGTGAAGTGGTTGAGTGGTGTATATTCTTGATCACACATTTTTAAATAATAATAATAATAATAATAATAATAATAATAATAATAGTAATAAATGAAGCTTTATGCCAGCCTCTTTCTAGTGATTGTTTGTGCCATCCAACAGTCCTTTACAGACTTGCAAAAAACCTTACAATGTAAGTCTTTCTATAATACTACTTGCAGAGTTCTGAAGAGCTCTGGGTTTGTTTTTAAATGAAGATTTTAATATTTTTTTTAAAAAACCAACCACTACTGTGCTTTGACAAAAGAACAATCAGAGCTCTTAAGCGCTCCACAGGCAAGATTTTAGACAGTCTACTTTCTTGGAAACCACATGAATCTAGAAAAACAGATACTACAGTGGTAAAGGTAAAGGTAAAGGGACCCCTGACCATTAGGTGCAGTCGTGTCTGAAGTAACTTGGCAGTCGTGTCAGAAGTAACTTGGCTCAGGAATAGTGTGTCAAAAGCAGATGAAGTGGTGAGGCTCAGTATGAAAGAAATGGGTGGTATGGAGGATCATGACAATCCTGCATTCTCAGAGTTCCGGTGCATAAAATCCTTGTTGTTGTTTTTTGCTGGAATAACTCAGAACAAATGAGTAGGGAAGTAGGTGTAAGAAAGCTGCTAATGTTCAAGAGACTGAGTGTACAATAGTAAAGGTAAAGGGACCCCTGACCATTAGGTTCATTTGTGTCCAACTCTGGGGTTGCGGCGCTCATCTCGTGTTACTGGCCGAGGGAGCCGGCGTACAGCTTCCGGGTCATGTGGCCAGCATGACAAAGCCGCTTCTGGTGAACCAGAGCAGCACATGGAAATGCCGTTTACCTTCCCACCAGAGTGGTACCTATTTCTCTACTTGCACTGGCATGCTTTCGAACTGCTAGGTTGGCAGGAGCTGGGACCAAGCAACGGGAGCTCACCCCATCACAGGGATTCAAACCACCAACCTTCTGATCAGCAAGCCCTAGGCTCAGCAGCCACCCACAGTGCCACCCATGTCCCACTACAGTGGTACCTCAGGTAAAGTATGTAATTCATTCAGGTAGGTAGCCATGTTGGTCTGATGCAATAGAAATATAAAAAACATAAATATATAAAAAATTCTATTTTTTAATATACAGTGGTACCTCTGGTTACGTACTTAATTCGTTCCGGAGGTCTGTTCTTAACCTGAAACTGTTCTTAACCTGAAGCACCACTTTAGCTAATGGGGCCTCCCACTGCCACTGCGCCGCCAGAGCACGATTTCTGTTCTTATCCTGAAGCGTTATTTCTGGGTTAGCAGAGTATGTAACCTGAACTGTATGTAACCTGAGGTACCACTGTATATATTTCAACTATGATAGAGTTATCAAAATTTTCAAGAGTAGGGGTCCGTGGCTTGGCTTTTGAAAAATAGGGGGTCCTCAGTAATTAGCTAATTGGGAACCACTGATTTAGTTGGAAACTGCCCAGGATCTTCCATTGTCACACTGAGTTTGAACCTCGATGGCAGATAAAGAAAATATATTTAACGTAGATCAGCATAAAGAGGGTAGTTTCGTGAAGTGAGCTTCCAACTGCTACTACTGTCCCCAGAGAGGCTTGCCTGGCACCTTTCTTATGGTATGTTTGGTGCCAGGTGAAGAGCTTTCAATTCTCCTAGGCACTTAAAATCTTACTTAAAATGTTAAAATCTGATTTTATTTATTTATTCCACTGATGACATGGACATTTTTAATGCTACAATTGCTTGCATCATATTTTTCATATTGTAGTTTAACTTTGTGAGGACCCAGAGAACTATTATTGGGCAGCCAATATAAATACTGTGACACACACCTCAACCTTCAAGCAGTAAGAACTCTTGAGGGTCTCAGTGGATACATTGAGCATGGTTTCCTGGGAATGAAGGTCACTGGTGTCTTGTGGTGTCTTTGCAAGACATGAGCCTTACACTTTCCGAGACCATGACAGTTTTGGAACAGACCCATACACAGACTCACACCCTGAGGATATCGGCTCCAGCAAGGAGAGGAGGGAAGGCCCGCCTTGACCCAACCTGCCACTGCAATCAGGTCATATTCTTCACCTAGTAGTTTCTATGGAACACTTTGATCCCAGCTTAAAACAACAGAAGAGATACTTAACAGACATGGCTAGAGCAATTACAGAACTTTAAAACAAGGAGACTGGACTGACTGCTGAAGTAGTCTCCTTTTTTTTTTTTTTACAGAAACACATCTCACAGATATAAAATCACTGGATTCGAGGGGAACCCACAGCTGGCATCTAAACCACTCCCCCCCCCAAGTCTATAGCAACACAGAAATAATAAATACCACCATTATATTCAGAAGGCGATAAAGTCTAATGAGCCAATGAACAGCACAAACAGGGATTTTTCTTCCTCCTCCAGCAGTGTCACACACAGGTAGGCCACCACTAGGAAGGTAGCATTCCCATAACAAGGACTATAGTTTGTTTTCCATTAGAACCTATGAAGCACAAAAAGCACTGTGATCTAGATGCAGGCTCAAATGTTTGGTGAGCCTTGCAGCACAATCCTGTTCATGTCTACTCAGTAGTCCTCAGTTGGATTTACTTCCACATATCTATAGATAGGTTGATGAGGCTTCCATTGGACTGAAAGATAAACTGACATGTTTCAAAATTAAAATCAAATAACCCCCCATAATGTTGGTCTCTTTCTCTTTTCCTTATTTTAGAATTTCTAGCATATGTATATTTCCCGCTTTTTCTCTTTCCATTCATAACCTTGACCATTCTTTCCTCCCTCCCTCTCTAAGTAATAATTAAATTTATAATCAGAAAACTGATCAGAGGCTTGTTTTTGTCTCATGTGTAGCACTTAAAAGACATTATGTTTTATATTTGTTCAATATCATTATTGATATTGTATTTTATATTATTGGTAAAAAATAATAATGTTTAGATACTGATGGATACAGTACTTTATGTATTTCCAAAAAAAATCAGGTGCTTGCAGGACTGACCTTCAGTTTATGGTTTGGTAAACTCAAAACCACTCAAGGTTTTTTCTCAGCCCCAAGAGAACAATGTCAATGCTAAGAAGGAACTCAAATGATTGTGTGGCAAGGCGGCACAGTCCTCAAACATAGGAGTACCTTATTCTGTTTTCATGTAAAGAAAGGATATTCGAAAGAGGTCCCACATGACCAACTATGCAATGTATAGAATCTGACATACTCTCTGTGGAGGTGAGCTTTGATGCAGGTTGTGGCATTCAAAAGAGGGCAGTCACGTGTGAGGAACATACTATCTTCAACATTTGAATTAGCCCTGACACACAAACAGGACCATTCATTCAGTAGTGGTTCAGGCCACTATCTACAGCTTTTCTAGCACAAGCCTGATGTGTAATGGAACAGTTTTGTGGGGAAAATAAGAATAAATATGTCAGAGTTGTCTACAGCCACCTGAAGTCTTGCTATTTCTTTGAATTAGCTTGTGCTATATTCACCCATTTTATGCAATGGAACTAAAATAAAGTATACAGAATGTGAGTAAATGGTGTTTTTTTTTAAAAAAAAAAAATAACTCATCGGCCCCATTTTTTTTTTTGCATCAAGTAATAGGTGCTTGTAAACTGCTTAAGAGTTTTTTCTCTTAAAATGTTGAGCAGTGTACAAATTGCCTACATAAAATAAAAATGAAAATAAAGCCTGAATGTTGACAGCTCACTCTATAGGAACGTTTTCCTCAATATTTTGAAATGTGACCCAATGCTTTAGACCTAAGGTATATTTCTCTCTTTAGAGAAGAAGAAAAAAATCAAGCCAAGCCCCACCCCACTTCTAGATCTACATTTTACTATTTTAGCAGTCATCTCTTGTTGCTGCAGAAAATGGCACATAACTCCACAGGACACGTGCAAACTTGTGACCGTGACCCAGCAGAAATAAAATCCCAACGTTCATTGTCTTCTCTTCGGGAGAAACGCGGCACAGGAATAAACGTTAGCTGTGTATTCCGAGCAGTTCCCTCTCTGTCAGAGAAACTGCAGCCGCTCCTCGTTGGCAAGTCGAGGGCTGTCCCTTGCCTAGGTGAGCTCATTCGCAGCCATTCGGGGGCGATCTCCTGCCCGCGCCCCACCTGCTGCAGGATACTCGGGCGAGGCAGCCACGGCTGCTGCTGCATCCCCCCAGCCCCTGCTGCTCTGCCTTCCTCCGGGCTCCCCCCGCCGCCCTTCCCGCGCCGGACCCCGCCGCCGGCTGCCCGCCGCTCACCATTCAGGACGCTCTGGAGCAAGACGGCGGCCAGCATCCACATGCCCCTGCTCCTCGCCAGCCTGGCCGCGATGGGCTCGCTCGCCTCTCTCCCGGCCGCCTCTCCCGCGGCTCGTCCCCGGCGAAGGGAGCGCGGCCAGCGGGCAAAGCAGCAGCAGCTCCGTCCAGCTCCGGGGGCCGCTCCGAAGAGGAGGGCAGCTGCGAGGGCGGCCAAGAGGCGCCGCCACCGGCGCCGCCGCCGCGTCGGGGGTCGAGGAGGCTGCCCGCTGCTCTCCTTCAGCGCCTCGCCCGGCTGCTCCCACAGGCGGCCAGCTCAGGTGCGCCCTGCGCAGCCCCGCCACGCGCCCGCCGCCGCAGCCGCCGCAGCTTCGCCCGAGCAGGTCCACAGGTGGAAGAAGGAGCACAACGCAGCCCGGCACCAGCAGCAGCAGCAGCGCAAGGACAGCCGACCCTGCCCGGTCATATCCGGCCCGGGCTCTGCAGGACGAAGGCAGGCAGGCTCCCGACGCGCGCCCCGGCTTCAGCCACCGCTGCCACAGCCAGGCAGCGAGCAGGCAGGCAGGCGCATCTTCGCTCTCCTCCCGCTGGAATCGCACTGATCCCTCGCCTAACCTTGGCTGCCTCCGAGCGGAGAGCACGAAAGGGTTAAGCCTCTCGCCAGCCAGCCAGCCAGCCGGCCGCCTCCCTCCGCCGCAGCCCTCGCTGGGCTGCTCTTAAAGCGGCGGCCCCAGGGCAGCCGAGACGCAGCCAGGGAGGGGGAACAGGAACGGCGAGAGAGCCACGGATCGCGTCCCTACTTTGGGAAGCTGGGTTTCCTGACGTTTGGGAAAGTAGCGGAATTAAAAGTAGAAATAGCGGTTCTTGGAGGTGAGGGTAAGAGAAGAAACGAGGAGCGGATCGGGAAAAGGAACTATAATGTGGTCCTATGTGTGTCCCGATAGAACATGGATAATAATTTAAATGATAGAGAAATGCATGAGTATAACCAGGACTTATATTGGGGGGGGCAGGCTTTGTATACCGGGCGGGGAGGCAGAACCCAGTTATCTGTGACGCTATTGGCCAGTTAAGTACAGTATTTTTATTTATATTCTTCTTTTGGGGCGGGGCAGCTGCACTTCTGCAACCTCCTGGCTACCCAGGATTTGGAGTCCTCTTATCTCAGATATTTGGTATAAGAGGAATATGAAGAGTTTGGGTGCTTCACAAGAAATAGCACTGCTTAACAGAAATGTGTGAATGAAATATTTTTGTCGCAACCCCCATGAGCACATGGCCAGGTCCAGACTAGAAGAGAGTGCGTGTTCCTTTAAGAGTTACCGTATTTTTCGCTCCATAGGACGCTCCGGACCATAGGGCGCACCTCATTTTTAGAGGAGGAAACAAGAAAAAAATATTTTTCTGGTTTTCCTCCTCTAAAAGCCCTGTTTTGTTTTGTTTTTTGTTTTGTTTTTGAGGATCAGCTAAAAGTTTTGCAGCTTTTTTGCAAAGGGAAAAGCCCTGGGGTTTGGGTTTTTTTTTTTGGAGGATCAGCTAAAGGTTTTGCTGCTGTTTTTGCAAAGGCAAAAGGCCTTTTTTGAGAATCAGCTAAAGGTTTTGCAGCTTTTTTTGCAAAGGGGGAAAAGCAAAGCTCCTTTTGCAAAGGGGGAAAAGCAAAGAGGAAAAGCCCCATTTTTATGGGGTTTAACTCACATTTCTGAAAAATCTTGAGGAAAGGGAGCCATTTCTACTGTTTCCAGACAGATAATCTAATCAGCCAGTCACATGTCCTGGGGAAACAAACAACCTCCCTCTGCAGCACATTCAACAAAGGAGGGCGGGGCTGAAAGGGAGCCGGGGACTCTTATCTCTCTCCTGATCAGCTGCTGAGCGGGTCCTTTCAACACTCCCTTTTCTCTTTGTAAAATAAAAAGCACAATCTGCTTTTGGCCCCTGGGCAATTCAGCTCCAGGGACCACCATTCGCTCCATAAGACGCACAGGTATTTCCCCTTACTTTTTAGGAGGAAAAAAGTGCGTCTTATGGAGCAAAAAATACGGTAAATAGACTGGGAAATGGTTGCCTCATCACAGTGCAAAGGTAGGGTGGGAAGGGAAGGGAAGGGACAAAATCTTCATAGGCTATGGGACTTCCAATCCTAATTGGATGAACCCTGAGTGTGAATGGTTTTCACTCAGCTGAAACAAAAATTTCCAGACCTTGGCAAAAGTCACTTCAGGTTTGGACATAAAAATTAACAAGTTTAAAACAAAAAACAACAACAAAAATCAGATCAAATTATTTTCATATTCAAGATTAGATGGCCATCTACCACCAAAGAATCAAACAACCTTGATGTATTTTTCATTAAGAACATGAACCAACTGTCAGAGGATGTATGTAATTTAAGTTGCAATTCCCCGCACATTTATCTGGAGATTACACCTGTGTAGGTTTCAGCCTGTAAGTACCTACCCCAAAAAAGGGCTTTGCTTGATTTTCTTCAAGTCATGACTATCTACCGGTAGATAGGGCCCAGAACATACTCAGCCAACCCAGGGACAGCAGGTTGACAGCAGAGGTGATGGACCTGTGTCCTTCCAGATGTTGTTGGACTCCCCACTCCCATCACTCCCAGCCAGGATAGCCAATAGTTAGAGATGATGGGAGTTATGGTCAGGACCTTGCAGAGCCAGGCAGAGGCCCGGGCCAGGTAGATAATGTGGCCCCCTTTTTTAATCCTGGGGATCTCCAAAGTCTTATAAATATATAATAAATAAAGTATATAAAGTATATAAATAATTTTCACAAAAGTTATGCTGACAAATAATTTTATTTCAAGGCTTGAACTGTATCTGCATATAAAGACAAAATGGAAAATATAGATATACAATAGTGCTTTTTTAAAAAATACATAGGGAAAATGATTATTTTAAGTATTTACATTTAAATAATGGTGAGCGATTGTGAATATGCTGACCGAGGCCCCCTTTGAAATTGGGGGCCCAGGCCAAGTGGCCCATATGTTTGGGCCTGGTTATGGTCCAGCTATATGTGGAGGTTCCCCATCCCTGGCTTACAGGAGCATAGCTGTTTTAAACCATGACAGATAGTTTGACCAGCATCATTTGCTCTGGTAGGCAATGGCACTCCAGCAGAACATGACGAACCTGCTGAATCAGGTCAGTGGCCCATCTAGTCCAGCATCCAATTCTCACAGTGACAACCAGATGCCTGTGGGCCCCTTCCCAGAGCAAGCAAATTCACAACTGTGGTGTCTTGGGTCAGTGTGCATCTAGCAAGGAGACCAGTATCTCTGCTCAGTGCATTATGATCACATGAGTAGAGTGGATTCAAAATCCAGTTCTCCATTTAGGCATAGTTTAGATAAATTAAAATCAATACAAATCTGAGGTTCTGCCCAGGGGCGGAGGAAGGGGGTGCAGTGGGGGCAGACCGCCCCAGGTGTCTTCGCTGAGGGGGTGACATCTGGGGCACCACCCGTGACTCCCTAGCCTACCCCAAGCCGTCGGGGGAAGGGGGGAGCTGCGCCACTTTGTCAGTGGCATTCTCCTCTTCCCCCATCATTTTGACAGCTCGGGGGAGGCTTAGGAGTTGCGGGTGGGCAGCGTACCGAATGTCCACCATCGGCGGCTCTCTCTGCCCCAGCTGCAGGGCGCACGCACCACTCCGTGCAACCGAGCGGCTATCCTGCAACTGGGAGGGCACCCTCCACGCCCTGCCCCCCTCGGGAGCAAGCCCATCCTGGGCAGCACTGGCATGTGCTCCACCGCTGGTTCTGCCCCCCTAGTTCAGCTGGATGCCAGTTCAGTCAACATGCTTAGTGTGAACCAGTAGGCCAGTTCACACTATCAGCTCACCATCAGCATTTCAGGTGTGTTCAGGGAGTGTTCAGGTGGAATTGCTACCACAGCAATTCCATGGAAATGCCACTTCTGAGAACCATCATCTTTATGTGTGGACAGTGGATAATCTGGTTACTAGGATGACTAGGCCGTGCCTGCATACATCAACGAAGCAGCATATTTTATTTCAGATGCGAATTACACTGGAAAAATCTTAGATGTTAGTAATTTATAAATCCACTTGCTCTGAAACCCCTTTATCAACCTCATGGCACTTTCTTGCTCCAAATATGTCTAGGTAATTGAAAATGTCAGTCATTACACTTTCCTGCTCCCTGAGTGTTCATTGTTATGCTGATATTTTCAGAGAGTCGGGTTATCAAGGGTGTTGCAGAAGATTTCTAACTTTATTTCATTCTGTGTTGAGGACGGTGACAGGTACTCTGCTACCCTGCAGATGTATAAAATCATGGGAAATTTCTAAGCTGCTGAAATGTGTTATGCCATTTGTAGCTGGGAAATTCTTGCTTGCTTTAGATCTGCATGTCTTGGGGGAAGATGACATGATCATCTCCTCTTACCTATATCTACATAGTGCTATATATAGTTATATGAGGCTCTTCTCCAGGTGAATAACAGGTCACTACTAGAGAGCAGGCCTGTTCAGTGGTGGTGCTCCCATTATGGGATGTCCTTCGCTGAGGGGCTCACCTGATATCTACACTGCAGTCTCTTCAGCACCTACTAAAGACCTTTTTAATTTACCCAAGCTTTTACATTTTTCCCTCTTCAGTTTCCAGCACTGCCATGAGTTAACCATACTGATTTTACTCTATGTTGATAGTTTTAGGATGTGCTAGATTTTGTTGTTTTTATAAAAAAATAATTGTATATTTAATGGTTTCAAGTTTTTATTGTAAGTCTCCCAGGTAACCTTTTTTTGTTACCGAGTAGCCTAAAAATGTAGTAAGGAAGTTCCTGTTGAATATTGATGAGGAAAAGGAATTGTTTAGTCAATCTGGGTGTTCATGAAGCTGAGGAGCAGGAATAGGATGCCTGTGGCCCTCGAGAGGATGTGGGACTCCACCTCCAATGGTTGGGGGGGGGGCTGATGGAAGCTGGAGATGATCCACATATGGTGGGTCACAGCTTCCCTATCCCTGTTGTTCAGCTTGCTTTCAGGGAGTTGGTCAGTTCAAACATCAATAATGTTTGGGGAAGACCCTACTGTTGGGCAGAGGGAGATGGTTGCCTCAGGCAGTTGATGCTGGGGGTCATGAAAGGGCGGGAAATTGTTGGCTATTTAATTTATTATGATAAGTTAGTTAGTAGGATTCTTGTCGCGCTGGCAAAACATTGTTGTGCAAGGGAAAACACATTGCTAAAAATTGTTGTGCAACTTGGGCAGGGCTATGCAGAGAGGAGTGTAATTTGCTTCTCTGCCTCAGGCAGCAGAATGTCGGGGACCAGCCTTGAGAATTTTCATGACTGTTCAAAATATAAAGGAAACGTCTGTGTTTGACTGGCATGCAGAATGTTGCTTAATAACCTCTGCTGCTGGGGATCCGTGGCAGCAGGCAAGGTGTCTCCTTTGTTCATATTCTTTTGTTCAGTTTGGCTCCCTACCTTGTTCTGCAAACAGCAAATGCAAGGTCTTAAAAAAAGAAAACTGGTCAGGTTACACATGTAAGTTACACATTTTGGTCTCTGATATGCTGCATCTGCAAGGCTCTGCTCCCCAGGTTCTCTCCACACTCATAATTGCTCAGTAAAATTTGCTTCAGCAACAGAATTGAGAATTTAAATTATTTATCATTTCAAGAGTTTCCCCAAGTCTCCCGACTAGTTTAAAAATCCTAAGGATTAACTCTCAAATTATTATTGATTCCATAATATTTCCAGTTGAGGCCTTGCTCCAAGTAAGAAAATGTTACACAAGCCTCCACATATCTACTTAGGAGTAAGTCTCATTTAGTTCAAATGAACTGACTGACAGGTAAGTGTATAGTAGATGGGAGCCTTAAAAATGTATTGGTTTATAAATCAAGGTCAGGTTTTATTATTAATAGTCCCTTTGAAACAAATTCTGCAAAATAGCAGAGTTAGTGGCTACTCTGCTGGAGTCTTAATGGGTCATTAAGGAAAACCAGTCATTAACTGCTGGTGTAAGCTTCCACATAGATAGATTAAGGTAATCTAATGTCTTTTTTTTTTAAAGTGCCTGGTTTTAATATTTTTAAAAATTAGCTCCACAAAGCGAAAAAGATTGCATATCATATAACAGCACAGATCATTCTATCTCTTTACTACAGATTTGAATTTGTCTTTTACGGTGTAATCCTATACATGTCTACTCAGCAGGAATTCAGTGGAACTTACCTCCCGATAAGTGGGTACAGGATTACGGCCTTCTTGTACTTCAAGTTTTTTCTTCTTCAGTGCAATTATTTCACTTTTGAATAAACTAGGGTTACTTCTAGATGACTCCTTCTCCAACCTGTTCAATAAACGATTTCAGCTTTTATTTTGTAAAACCCTTTTACAATTCATAAAACAAATTAAGATTGAGTAGCACCATTTTTCCTGTCCACTGATTTATACACTAAGATATGACAGAGAAGGAAAAGGCATTGGGAGGGAGGGAGGAGGGGAAAAGAAGAAACCAGGTACCGTACTAATTCTTAGTTACGAAGAAGGTCTTATAAAGGCCATCTAGAACAGAAAGCCAAAAATTGCTCATCTTAAAGCAGAGCCAACTGAGTGACCCTGCTTCCCTTCACTCTCTTTGCTGCAGTTTGATGGAATGACTGCCACTGCAAGGTAACATTTGATGGAGGAAGAAGCCTGGTGGAGTTGACATTTCAGCAGAGCTTATGGATTGCCCTGCTTCCCTATTCTCCCTTGCTGCAGCCTGATAGAATGGCTTTTGCAAGACTATGAGGAGGAAAGTTGACAGACAGCCAATGGACCACCTGGTCTTTCAAATGTTATGAAATTTCTGCTTTCTTCCCCCTTATCTGGGGATGGGAAATGCCAGATCCATTCTGTTCAGGACAAATGTTGGTGAACAAGCCCAAACCGCACAACCATTGCTGGTTGCCCTGAGGTAACTATGGTTCTCCATAAGTCATTCTCCTTACACAGGTTTCCTGGACAGACATTGGCTGCATTCTAGGTGTTGGGTTCCAGGGACAGGCTAGGAATTGTCCTGGTATACTATCCCCCTAATTGCCCGGTGGATACCCTAAGTGAACTGCCAGAGCTGGTCTTGAGCCTGGTGCTGGAGTCTACTATGCTTTGTGTTGCTTAGAGTCTTCACTATCTATGCCAGTTCAGATGGCCTTCATCGTAATCAAGGGTAGGATTCTGATGAAATGGTTTGAATACTAAGCCATTGTCATGATCAGGTCATTTAGACATATGTGAACAATACTGTACCTCCCTGCCAAAGTAGGAGACCAGTATGGATAGTGTGTCCCTGGAGGTTAATGGATCTGCTTGGTTTGCAGAATAATTTTGTGGGTTTAGGAGGTAGCAATGATTACTCTGTTGCCGTGTACAATAATAAGTAGACCACACTGTCAGGCAACAAAGCATCCCCCCATCCCTGCAATTAGGAACATCAATTAGTTCAGTGACCTTTTCATAAACCAAATGTCCCCTTTTTAGAGCTCCATTGACTTCCAATGAGTGACTTACACAGTCTCTGTGTGCAGTTCAACATTGGATTAGAAATTTGTGGTAGCCATTGATTTCTTAATGGTTTTTACTATAAAGTGCAACTAGTAGGATTCCTATATGTCGGATCTATCAGAGCACATCAGCATCTGAAAGTAACTAGACATGCAGAAGAAAATAGACCTTTTTTAAAAAAATAAAAAGTCATAAAATTGATAGCTCACAGTGCCAGTCAATTTGTCTGATCCCAGACAAAGCTATTAAGCAACTGTGATTTACATGGCAGCAACAACATCTGCAAACTGGAAAAAAATTAATAAATCAGTGCTAAGTGCTTTAGATTACATCCTCTGTTGTGTAATGTGTGCATGAAATTAATGTTTTTAGGAATGTCATATAGTTGCAGGACAGTGAAATTTATGTTGCCTCTGTAAGACTACAGTTGAACTGTCCACCTCAATCCTAAATACATATATTTGATTTTAATGGGACATACATCTTCCAAGTAAATTTGCTTTGGATGGCAGCCCAAGACTACTGAAGTGATAATATTGCTTGTATTCTAGCTATTTCAGGGCAAGGGGAAGCACATGTGAACATCATGTGCCTGATATTATTATAACAACTCAGTACATTCCATTTTTGAGAATCCCCATCTGTCAAATGTTATCATATGTTACATCTTTAGAGCTCTCCCAAACCATCTTGTACTCTAAAACTCTCCATAGCAATGAATCATGAAAAGGCTGTACTGTTTTTGTACCTTATTAATTAAAACATTTACAGCTTGAGCTGTATTTATTTTTGACTAGCAAATGCTCTGCAAACTGTTAACTAACTAATCAGCTGTAAGATAAAGATGAGTCTTCAGGAGAAGAAAGCTGGGCTTTGTGCACAATCATGGGGGAAGTGTGCCAGATGATGCTCTACAACATGGGTAGGCAAACTAAGGCCCGGGGCCGGATCCAGCCCAATCGCCTT
Organism: Lacerta agilis; assembly: GCF_009819535.1. Lineage (NCBI taxonomy): Eukaryota > Metazoa > Chordata > Lepidosauria > Squamata > Lacertidae > Lacerta > Lacerta agilis. Next base: position 53,247,961 of record NC_046315.1, read on the forward strand.
CTCAATCCGGCCCGCGGATGGTCCGGGAATCAGCGTGTTTTTACATGAGTAGAATGTGCCCTTTTATTTAAAATGCATCTCTGGGTTATTTGTGGGGCATAGGAATTTGTTCTTTTTTTTTTTCTTTCCAAAATATAGTCCGCCCCCCCACAAGATCTGAGGGTCGGTGTTGAAAAAGTTTGCTGACCCCTGCTCTACAGAGATGAGCCAGAGTGGAACAACAGGTCTCTCTCGTTCATTTCAAAGGGGCTTGTAGAACTAATTGCCCCTCGAGATCTGGGAACTGGGTATAAGTGATTTAGCAGAAAACAATAACGACCTTTAAAAATCATAGATCCCATAGGTTCACTTGAATTCCTTAACTCTAAGAAAAAGCATTTTATGATCTAAAAAAGAAGAAAAATACTTCAATCTGACTCCCCATTTCAACATCAGACAGGGGTGCTTCCAAACATGGATTATTTAGCTATTCTGCTTTAAGCTTCAATGGACCAGCAATTCTGCTTCCAGAGCTCTGGCATCTAAATAGAATTGTATAGCCACTTTCCTCCACCCCAAATGTGTTGGGAAGGCGTTAATATCCACATGAATCAGTTATTGTGCCCCCCATCCACTTTTCACTGTATAAAAGCTTCAGTTCTTTATCTCAGGTCAGAATCATGAATAGCAACACTACATGTGACTAACTCAAGGTTGGAGGTGAGGCACAGAGATGTAAAAGAAAAATGGGAGAAATGGAAACATCTCTATCTCTCTTAGTACAGACAGCTACATGAACTTCAATGAACCTCATTTTACTGACCTTCTGCATGGGTACAAATAATAAATATAATAGATTAATGGAACGTGTTCAGAAAAATGACATCTAGTCACATTGTTGAACTGGCCAAAGCATTTTATTTTATGGCATTTAGTAATTATGTTTAATAACAGAGAAGCTTTCCATTCTCATCAAGTGGATTTATGCTCCAATCTGTTCATCTAGCCTTCACTGAGCACAAGGGGTGCTTGAAGATCCAGTTCGGGTTTATCTGTGGAACATCCGTTGATTAACTTCCAATTTATTTTCATACTTTCCCCACTGTTTCTTCTTTACTGCAGCTGAAATTAATTTCATAATGGCTGGAAGATAATGACCTTTCGCTATCCACTCATCAGGCCCTTCAAGTCAGTTAAGGCATAGTGTGATACATGTGTTTTGGTGACAAACCTTGGCATTATTTTATGGCTTCCACTATTTCATTGTTATAGTTGACAATGCAATTATATATAGTTGATGATTTGCTTTGTGTTGCCTGGAAATATCTGCTTCAGATGGTACACATAACCTAACGGCAATAACGGCAAGCGCTCTTCTTGGTTTTTGATGACAATTCTTAATACAAGTGAAGCCTTTCTCATAGGATTTGACTAGCTAAATAAAAAATCCTGTTGTTACTATTGTCGGTTATTTGAAATGTTTATACACCTACCTTCATTATCAAATTCCAGTGCAGCTTACAAATTATATTAAAACACCAGTAAGTCAAATCATCAATTCAGCAACCTTTAGAAGACATCTGAAGGCAGCCCTGTTTAGGGAGGCTTTTAATGTTTAATAGATTATTGCATTTTAATGTTCTGTTGGAAGCCGCCCAGAGTGGCTTGGGAAACCCAGCCAGATGGGCGGGGTATAAATAATAAAATAATTATAATTATAATTATAATTACCACAGCAGAATTTTTTTAAAATATATTACTATAAGGTCGCTTGCTGAAAAAGATATTTAACAGATTGTTGTTATTCATTTAGATTTAATCCCACCTTACCCTAAAGTTTCAAGGAACATAGAGGTGCACCTCATTTGCACACTTGTTACATAGTTCACTTTATTGTTCACAATCACTGCTATTATGTATAGTGTAAGATTTTTCTAAATAAAGATAATTGGTGGATAAGGTCAAAAGCATCTTAAAATAAAATAAAAAGTCACAGCTGTTACTGAAAAATTAAAAAAAAAAAAACAGATTCATGGTAAGTACATAATAAACAAACAAACAAATTGTACCCCCACCCATCTTGCTGGGTTTCCCCAGCCACTCTGGGCAGCTTTCAACAGAACATTAAAAACAGAATAAAACTTCAAACATTAAGAACTTCTATAAACAGGGCTGCCTTCAGATGTCTTCTAAAAGTCAGATAGTTGTTTATTTCCTTGACATCTGATGGGAGGGCATTCCAAGTAGGTCTTTTTTTAAAAAAAAAAAAAAATCAGGAGTAGGGGACTTTTATCAGCCTGAAGGCCACATTCTCTCAGACAAGAGAAAGCTCCTAGGGGGCAAATGTCAGTGGTGGGTGTGGCTGGAGGAAAATGGGTGTGGTCAGAGGCAAAAGTGGGTGGAGCAATGGATGTGATGCCTACCTTTGTACAACAGGCTACGTTCCAACCATGCAAAAGTTGGTAGTTTCAGCACACTCACACCCATCTCTTCACCCAGGCAAGCAAGTTGTTACTACTGTTCAAAGACAGTAATTCCAGCCAGGCAGAAGCTCTTGAGGATATGGAGCAGGGTCAGTGATGGGTGCAGCCTGGGAGAGAGTCTCAAAAGCCGGATGGGAATACTTTGAGGGCCATCCTCAACCCTTCGACCTGAGATTCTTCATCCTAGTTTTAGATCCTCTCTGTTGCCTCCTGGATTAGCTTGCATTGCTATACTAAACAGCTGCAATGTTAGTAAGAGATAAGGAAAGCAACTAAACCTGTGAGCTTAGCTTTCCTATAGAGGCTGGACAATAGCCAAGAGGCCGCAGCAAAACCATCCGCAGTCAGCGGTGTGTCTGTCTCCTTGCCTGAAGGGACGTTAGCATTAAAGTTATTAACTAGAGCAGTCAGCCTGGCAGTTGGCTATGCGAAGCAATTTATACCATTGTAAATGGATTAGCGAAATGTAATTTCTGTTAACGTTTCAGTTTCAATTATTTCAAATAGATGTTCAGTTAGAAATGCTAAGGAATTGTTTTGATGGTTTTTCTGGATGTAAACATTAAATATACACATATAGCCTTTTCTGTGTTTGTGCATTCCCATGTGTGTGTTTTCTCTTGTGTGGCTATACTGTTGCGTGGTGGTTTTTTGGGTGCTGCCCTCCCAAAAAGCGGCCCATTCTTGACAGTGGGAAGTAGATGGGGGCAGATGATGCCTTTGAAAGATGCAGCACATTATACTAATCAGGGGAACGTATAGATTTGAAATGTCTCTAGGAGCAGAGGAAAGCCTGTGGCTGTTCTTATCCTACATGCTCAGCTGGTGTATTTTGACATAAAGAGCCCGGGGGTGTGCATGAGATACCAGGAGCGTGACTTCACCACGGTCTGTGTACAGGGAAAGAGAGAAAATGTTGCATCTTGGAAGAGGCTCTCTGGATTTTCTTCAAGGATGGTTAATTAGTCCACTTCGCTACCAGCTCAGAAGGCATTAAACTATCTTAAAGGGATTTCAACAACCTCACCTGATTTCCTTTAAAAAAAAAAAAGCATGCTGCAATTAACCAATAAGGCATGACAAAGAATATGACCATCGGCGCAGGATAATCACTTCCTTGGGGTAAAGCAGAAAATGAAGAACAGATGAGTACTTTGAATTCCCTAAGGGTGTGATTACCCCATGATAGCTGTAGCTACTGGAGAGGCCAGAGAGCTATTACAAATTGTTTTGCTTTCATGTAAAATATGTATTATTTAAGGGACTTAACTGTGTTCATTGCTAGATGCCATTTTGCATTAGAACCAAAATGCAGCAGGGACCACTAAAACGCTTGAAAGTTCCCCATTAGGACTGGGGGGTGGGCAGGGTTCAGTTCCACTTCTTATTTTACAATCCTGCAACACTGGGTATGCAAACCTAAATGGGAGCAGGCAAGAGAAGTAAAGAAAGAGGTGAGGCCTCAAAATGATGCTTTAAAAGCTGTATTTTATCAAATGATACAGTTCTTATCGAACACTGAAGAGCTGAACACATTTTGGTTGATGGTGACATTCTCTGGGAGCAGTTAGGTTCTGCTGCTAAGGTCTTGCAGTCATGGCAGTGTCTCTCATCCCCTGAAAGGGGGGTCTTCAAAACACATTGGATTTTTCAGAATTTTTTATGGACTGTATCATTTGAGAAGGGGTTTCTCAGTGATGATGGCCTGGCTAAGGGATTCCCTTCCCTCTTAGATCTGGCAGCAGCAACCTTGGTGTGTTTTAAGTGAAGGCTGAAGAATGGCTTGTTCACTCAGGCTTTTGATGACTATTTCCACATGAACCTATTTCGTTTTGGTATTACCTGTGTATTTCTTCTACTTATTATGGTTGTAATATCTGTTGTTAAGTTTGAATTTCAACTGCAGCCTTCTCTGTGATTGCTTTCACAAAGAATAAGCAGCAAATATTTCAATTGAAATAAAGTTTGATTTTTTAAAAACCAGGACTACTTGGGAGGCCTCACCTCTTTCTTTCCTTCTTTGAATATGTAAACTTACCACTTCTCAAAAATTCTATCCAAGACAGTATTTAAGGGGAGGAAGAGTGTTCAAATAGCCCAGCAAGACATGCCAAAACACTGTCTCATTTGGAACTAGTTTAGTTATCACTGATTACCAAACTTAAAACCATGGAGAGAACTGGTCTGAACAAAGACATTGGATTCTTAGCTCATTATACATGACAAAGGCCATCTCACCCCTTGCTTTTTCCTGTAAGACCAATTGCAGTCGTTCACAGTCTTCAACAGGTTTTCCACACCTATCAGCCAATCACCAATTCCCACCACCCTTCTGAGTAATACCCCTCCCCACCCTCTCACTATATATAAGGGTCTGGTGACTTCTGTTTCAGTGTATGTGAACAAGTGTGCATGCACCCGAAAGCTTATAACAAGAACAAACTTAGTTGGTCTCTAAGGTGCTACTGGAAGGGGGAAAATATTTTTTTTATTTTGTTTTGACTATGGCAGACCAACACGGCTACCTACCTGTAACTGGATCAAAGGGTGGAGTATGCAAACAATGAGATACTGTATGTTCTGTGGGAACTGAACAGAAGAAACCTACCAGGACCAGGCAAACAAGAGCACAGACTAAAAACCAATCTGTTTTTCTTCTTATTCCTGGTGCTCTTGAAGGGCGGCAAGTCAAAGCTATTGTCCTGTTTTGGACATTTGCCTTCTATAATCATTCATATTTAAGAATGCTACCCATCTTCCAAAATCCATTTCAAATGTTTCAACTGACCATTGATTTCTATAAAATTATTAGTGACTATATTTCCTTGTTGGAAAAGGATTGTTAAATTGATGTAAATTTGTAGCTAAGCAATGGGAGGAAGGATTAGAAATAGATACTGATGAGATGGCAGGAAGAGAACTTAAGGGATCAGACTAGATTAGGGGTGAGGAACCTGTAGCCATCCATATGTTGTTTGACTACATTCCCATCAGTGCCAGCCATCTTAGCCAGTGATCAGGAATGATGGTAGAGGTAGTCTGGCAACATCTGGAGAGCTACCATTTCCCCATCCCTGGACTTGCTGAACTGTCCACAACATTCTACATACAGGACTCAGAAAGCATATCTGGGAAACAGCCCACCCGTCCCAGTGAAAGCTGGTGGTGCGTTTTATTTTGGTTTTTATTGTTTATATTGGTTACTGTGTGTTTGAATTTGGTACTATTTACATACATTACATCTGTGCTACCAAGTTATAGCTGTGGAAGGAGGAGTACAGATAGGGAAGATCTCTGCTGAAAACTGACCCCTGCCTGCAGGTAAAGTCTTGGGAAAGTACCATGGACAGCGCTGGAGACTGGCCATGGATGGAAATGCAAAAGCTGAACCAACAAATGAGCTTGCTTTTGTTATACCATAATAGTTTGCATGAAAGGCAGGCTTGTGCCGCTTTTCTCTCTCAACCTGTGCTGCCTTTTGGGGAGGGGAGGAGGAGGAGGAGGGAGGCTCACCATTTCCCCCTCTCTTGCCTACTAAGACTGGTGTTCATGCTTCTTTCTTAGGCGTCCTCTTGAGATGCAATGCTCTTGCAAACATTAGGCTCCTGGTTCCCAGTGGAATCGAGCCAGTGCTTTGTAATGGAGCTATCATTTTGCTTTAAATCTATTCCTTTATTCTTCTAACCTTCTGCAAGCTGAAGACTTGGTAGGGTTGGTTTGTCTGGAGGCTGTTTATCTTTTTCTGCGCTAGTACTGACAAGCCTCTTTAAAGTTGATATCTTCTTACTAAAATAAAATTATTTCTGATGGAGCCTTATTTTACATAATGCTGGCAAGAAGCTAAAACAAGCTAAATCTACTAAAGCAGCATTCTGGATACATGAGTTGCTGGTGGAGCCACTTACAACTTCTTTTCCTGGTTTGAGTTCAAATCATCTTCTTTTCCTCCCTCCCCTTATAATAAAGCATATAGTATTTGTATTTCTTTTGTGTATTTCACATTTTTGGAGCTCTGTGTTTCCTCTGCTTGAATTTTAGGGTTTTCAGGGAGGGAATTCCTATGAACATACAACAGTGCATGCAAAGACTCTGACTTTCAGCTGAACCTGCATAGACTGTGGGGCACAGTCATTTGTGTGATCGTGCTCCACACTCTGTTTCTGAAAACTGGCTGTTTTCTACCTGGCCTAGGGGGCGGGGCCCACACTCACTAGCTCTACTGAAGAGGCTCCTCATGAGGCCGGAGGAACATCGCCCCGCTATTGTTTTATTGATTTAATATGCTGTACACCGCTTTGAGGTTTTTATTAAAAATATAAAGTTGTATAGCAATTAAATAACATAACATAACATAACATAACATAACATAACATAACATAACATAACATAACATAACAACAACATAATGTGATGTTGAGAGGTCTTCATCTTGCCAATATCAGTTTCTTACTATTAATCTGTATCCCACCTTTTCCTGTTGCTAGGGACAGCACTTGCTAGGCTATCTTTTGTATATTATGTTTTCTCAAAATAAATTTTTTTTAATACAAATTTCTAGATCTCATGGCTGTGAAAGTGTGTGAGCAATGCTGCTGAATTCTCAGAGTTTTCAAGTGAGGTTTTCTACTAGTTGCAGACAAAGCATCAGTGCTTGTATAGCTTTTTGACTTGCTCCCAGCTATCAGACATACAGTACATTGTGCAAAATAAGCAAGTCTATGCCAATGTGCCTAATCTGCAACATTAGTACAGGTTACAGATTTCAGCTTTTGTCACACAGCTGAGGCTACCTTAGTGCTGTCTATTTATTTCTTGATTAGTACAGTAGCCCCATGAAAATTTTGCTTAAACATAAGGGTTGTGAAAAGGTAAACACACAGACTTGAGAGAAAGAGAATGGTTCAGATTTTTCAAAATCTTTAATATGCATGGAGGGAAATTAGAGCAAGAATGACAACAGCAGGGAGATTGCATTTCTTGAAAACCCACCATTATTTATTCAGTAATGAAATTGCAAACATGATTCTTTGTTTTCTCAGTTGTACGTTTTTTCATTTTAGCATACATGCAGTCACTGGGCATTGTTATTTTCCTTTGTGATGCTTAAGCATGTACATCTTATTATTGAATTATTATTATTTTTAAAAAGTATATTTTAAAATGAGGGACACACCAGTCTGGGATATACTGTGTCTAATTAATAGTGATTAATGATGTGGGGTGTCTAGATGACCTTTTGAGTTCAGTCTTCAAAAGTATTTGATTATCTAAACCAATATCATGCACTATTCATTCAATATGTTACTGATCTGTTTCTAGTTCCATCATTTGTAAGGTTTGCAAAATGATTAGTTATTTCTGCATTTAATCCACCACACTGTATTCTTTTAATGCTTTCATAATGATGCTATTCCTCTAGGAAGTTCATTAATTTCATTTTCAGTGAGCTCTAGAAACAGCAGCTGACCATTAGTGTTCATGGTCCAGCAGCTGAGTTTTAAAATAGGATCATGTGATGTACCACCATAGCATGTCTCTTACTCCAAAAACTTTTGCTATTCCCATCTGTCTGAGCCTCAAGAAGCCAGATGGCTTCTAACGTGGTCACATTCATTTTGGCAATAAGGTGGAGACTGATAGGTACTGGGCCTCATTGGGTCTTCAAGTGATTAAAACTACAATATGAATACACACACACTCCACACACCTTGCTTGGGAGTAAGCCCCATTGAATTTAGTGGGACTTACTTCTTAGTAGATGTGGTTAGAATTGTGCAGCCAGTTTTTAAGAAAACAGTGAATGACAGCCAACTAGTTATTTGAGAGATAACTAGGTCACAAGAACAAGAGGTCTCAGACTGTAGCTAGGGAAAGAGACTAATCCATCCAAGATTTGAGGCAGAATTTCTGTCACACACACTGACTAGATCTGCCAACTAAAGCAGCGGGGGGGGGGGGGGGAGAGAAAGAGAGTATTAAACTAGTTCAAAGAGGATTTAGGCAAATTGCACAAGGAGGGAGTACCAAGCCATCACTTGGTAGACTTTAAAGTTAGATACTAATTATATGCACTGATTTAATAAGAAACACATATTCATAAGCAAAAGAGAAAAACTGGCCAAACCAAAAACTCCAAAGGTTAATGATGCCAGGTTTCTGTGGGCATCTTTCTTCCCTTTATGGGTCCTCTGTGCCCTTTAAATGGCCTTTCTAAACTAGGTGCCCTTTCAAGATGTTTTGGGCTCCAACTCCCACTATCCCTGACCGTTTGCCATGCTGGCTGGGGCTGATGTGAATTGGTCCAAAACATCTGGAAGTCATCAGGTTGGAGGTGGCTGTTCTAAATAAAAGAAACACTTTCAAAAATCAATCCTGGCACATCACTTTGAAGCATGATAGTTTAAACTCCAAATGTACCTTGATGGTACATCATCTACTGGAATGTGAAGCATATTTAGACACTATCAACTTCCTGGATTCAAATAAGGTCCACTTTTAGCCTGGGCATGATACAAATACATTGTCTGTGGGCTTTGGCATCCATTACCACATAGAGATCAGTAGTAGCAATTGGAGCATATTGACCCTCTTAGCCCTCTCTGCAGATTATAGGTACTGTATTAAGTAGTAAAAGTGTTGGGAGTTATATATTGTCACCAATGCACCAGAGAACAGACACTTACCAGTGAAATACACATTACATTTTTTAGTTGTTAAAGTGCCTCAAGACTTAGTGCTGCATATGTAAGCACAATGCAAATCTAGTGTATTATTGACTCCTTAGAGAAAAGTAACTTTTCTATCCATGTGACGACAGAATCATAGAATTGGAAAGGCCAACAAGGGTCATCTAGTCGAATCCCCTGCAATGCAGGAATCTTTTGCCCAACTTGGAACCCATGACCGTGAGATGAAGAATCTCACGCTCTACCTACTGAGCTATTCTGAGTTCTAATGTAATGTGTATTTACACACTACAGCACAGTCCTATACAGATCTGCACAAAAGCACCGTTCATTTTAATGAGAACTACTTCCATGTAAGTGTGCATAGGATTTCAGCCATAATCAACTTTTTAATGTTGGTTTGGAATGTGGCACAATATTATTTTTAGCTAGTTGCATCACATCATCATCATCATCATCATCATCATCAATGACCCATTTTTCAGGATACAAATTCTTCCAAGGCAGCTTATAAGTCAGGCATAGGCAAACTCGGCCCTCCAGATGTTTTGGGACTACAACTCCCATCCTCCCTAGCCAACAGGACCAGTGGTCAGGGATGATGGGAATTGTAGTCCCAAAACATCTGGAGGGCCGAGTTTGCCTATGCCTGTTATAAGTGCTCAAAATCAAACATCAAAATACATTTTTAAAGTCACATATCATCAGGATCCTTTCCTGCAGGGCAGCTGGTGGTATAGCCCTGTGACGGGTGGGGACAGCTAGAGTTCTGTTGGAGCAGACTGTAAGAAAGTGGGTGGGGAACCGTTTTCAGCCCAAAGGGATTTGGGGGGGGGAGGGAGGGTCACATGCCACATAGTGGAAGGGGCTAGAGGCAAAAGTGGGCAAAGCAATGAATGCAAACTCCACTTTTGTATGGTGGGCTGGCTTCTACACCCACTCGCACACCCATCTCAACCATCCATCCAGACAAGTGATAGTCACCATAAGAGTTCAAGGGCACATTCCAGCCAGGTACAAACACTCACGGTGGGTGTGACACTTACAGAAAGTGGATGTTGCTAGGGAGAAAGACAGCATGTCTAAGGAAGAGTCTCAAAAGCCAGATAGAGAGGGCTGGTGGGCCACATTTGTCCCCTGGGCTTATGGTTCCCTCCCCCTGCTTTATGGACAAAATCATGCAGACCAAAGATATACGCATTGATTTGTGGACTTAAGTTATCTTCTTCCAATAAGGTGGACAAATGCAAATTTGAGAGTTACAGTGGTGCCTCGCAAAACGAAATTAATTCGTTCCGCAAGACTTTTCGCCTTGCGGAAATTTCGTCTTGCGAGGCACGCTTTCCCATAGGAACACATTAAAATTTAATTAATGCGTTCCTATGGGAAAAAAGTCCGGGGGCGCCGATCAGAAGGGACGCCGGCTGATCGCGCCCGCCATCTTGGGTGGACTGCACATGTCTGTACATGTGCATGTCCACCCAAGATGGCAGGCACGATCGGCCAGTGCCCCTTCCGATCGGCACCGGACCGCGCCACGTTGCGTTTTAAGGCTGCAGCGGGCGAACAGCAGCGCTGCTGTTCGCTCGCTGCAGCTTTAAAACGCGGCGCGGCTCCAGCCGGCTTACAGTGGTACTGCGCAAGACGAATTCGTCTTGCGAAGCCCGGCCATAGATGAATTCGTCTCACTAGTCAACTAAAAAATCGCAAAACCCTTTCATTTTGCGAGTTTTTCGTTGTGCGAGGCATTCGTCTTGCGGGGTACCACTGTATTCCCATAATCCACTTCGTATAAAATCTACATGCTGCTGGAGCCAAGCACGAACCAGCATCAAAGATTTTGCCTTCCGTTGTGTGTATGTGAGTGTTTTAATATGAAACAAAGTAAAGCCTAGCGAACTCAATATATTTCAACTTCGTTTCAGGAATGTTGAAGCATGCAATATTTATTTCTACTGAGATCAAACAAAAGGCACGGTTTTAAATCAATATTTTGACATTCAATTATCATAATGTTTCAGAAATTAAGCCACTTCAAAAAGGTTTCATGGAAATGAAAGAGTCTCGTATTTTGAATTGTTGCTTAAAGATGAAATGAAACACTGTGGTAAGAACTTTAGGTAGGGACTGTTGCCCCCTCCACCCCTTGGAAAGAATAGGTGTTTTCCTCTGTCTTATTTTGATGAAATCTTTTTTTTTCCAGGGAGGGAAATTCTCTTTGGGAAAAGGTACTCAAATCGTAGGCAAACCAGCTGAATAGCAATTATAGTCTTCTTTTTTCATCCTTTGGGCCACTGCATGGGGGAAACAGGTAGGATGGGGTACACAGATGGAATGTGCATAACTTCCCAAGTCATGGTAAGTTGATGCTATAAGAACAGGTGGTGGTGCACCTCTTTCTGCAGGCCTTTGAGACAGATGAGATGCATTAGGATGTGTGTGCTTTGCTGCCACCCTTTTAATTGTTATTTTGGATTTTGGTTGTTTATTCTGTTTCAATTTTTTTGGCTTAAGTTTGATTTTGAAGTTTATGTACCTCTTCCCTGGGCAAATCATAAATATTTTTAATAAATAAATTTAACAAATCTGTGAAAAATCAAAGATGAAGAAGGATCACAGGTAAGTGCAAGAGATCATGGTAGATTTGAATCAAAGAGAACATAGCTCAGTGGTGATGGGCATGCTTTCTGGGTAGAAGGTTCAAGATTCTATCCATTTCCTCTCAGTTGTGTTCCTGCAACCTTCCCTAACCTCATGCCCATGAGATGTATTGGACTACAACTCCCATCATCTATGACCATTGGTCATGTGGGTTGAGGCTGATGGGCATTGTAGTTCAACAATATCTGGAGTGGGCAAGGTTGTGGAATGCTGTTCTAGGGAGTTTCATTTGTTCATTTGAAAACTGAAAAGGTCCCAAAGAATATAAAGAACCATGCATTAAATATAAAGAAGACAAATATGATAAGGGGACACACACAAAAAATCTTCCGTTGACCATGACAGGGTAAACAATGAAGGGATGGCAGAAGAGTGTGATGCGATGAAAATTAGAGGCAAAGAGAATAAAATAGTCAACTGAATGAAGAAATAAAGGAGCGGCTTGAGGTAATAAGGACAGTAAAGGAAAAGGTAAAGGGACCCCTGACCATTAGGTCCAGTTGCGGACGACTCTGGGGTTGCAGTGCTCATCTCGCTTTACTGGCCGAGGGAGCTGGCATTTGTCCACAGACAGCTTCTGGGTCATGTGGCCAACATGACTTCTGGCGAACCAGAGCAGCGCACGGAAACGCCGTTTACCTTCCCGCCGGAGCGGTACCTATTTATCTACTTCCACTTTGACGTGCTTTCGAACTGCTAGGTTGGCAGGAGCAGGGACCAAGCAATGGGAGCTCACCCTGTCGCAGGAATTCAAACCGCCAACCTTCTAATCGGCAAGCCCTAGGATCTGTGGTTTAACCCACAGCGCCACCAGTGTCCCACAATAAGGAGAGTATGAAGATGATAATTACAATAATCCTGCCATATACTTTGGTTTTGATGGAATTGTAGCAGATTGTCATTAGGACCGTCCCCTAGGAGGAATGCTGCTTCCTCCAAGTCAGTCTCTTCCCCTGAATATGAGAAGGACTCCTCAGACCAAATGTTGCCAGTACACATCCACTATTGACCATTTTGCAATATGTATGAATGGAGGTATGAATAAACAAACCACTAAATGAAGGTGTGAATGAATGCAGGTGTGAGTGAATGAAGGAATGCAAGTTTTAATAAGCAAACAAACAACTAAATGAAGTTCTGTATTAATATATGTATGTATGAATGGCATGAATGAATGAATGAATGCTTTGAATGGGTAGTCAGGGCCTTCTGAGTGATGACGGCCCTCAGTGTAGTTGATGGACTGGTCCACCTTGATTTACTCCTCAGTTTAACTGGCAGTAGCACCATGCTCTCATATGCACTGTATCAAATCTAAGTCAACAGAACAATACACTATACATCCATTTGGTGTGTGTTCCTTCTCTAATTTAATTTTTTTGTGCTCTTGCTGCTCCTTCCATCTGTTCAGTAAAGCTCCATATATTTAGAACAAAACTATAAACAAATTGTTGGTTCTACATCTATTATGCCTTTCCTTTTTTGGTCTTTATTACCTTTAATGTAAATAATAAATCCAATCCATTTTCTCCACTTTGATTGTAGCTGATCTCTTGAGATCAACAAATACAGTATAAAGTGTTATATTTTTAGTTCTAAAATGTGCACGAATACATGTAACATATTATAATAATGTGCTATACCGGGTTACAGCAAGTTACATTGTATTTAAGCAACTACTCTATTCTACCATCTGGTACATAATGAGCTCTTAGATGAATGTGAGGCTGAGCTCTGACTAAAAGCTGTGCATAATCACCAAGGCTATCCATTTTTAAGGGCCTTTTTCACACTTACCATTTATAGTGGTATAGTTGCTGTTGATCCAATATTCTTTAGAGTGAATATACCACCAATTGTATGCAGCTTTGGTCACATGCAGCTGTTATTGGAGAGCGAGTGTGGGGTTTTCCTCTCCAGACTAATGTTCAGTTGTGTTCAGTGGCTGTACTCACACCCCTTACATATCAGTGCGGACTTCCAGCAAATAAACATTGATGTTATGAGCATGGAGGGTGGGGTAGACACTTTGCAGCTTTTTGTGTATGTGTTCAATGTCTAGTATTCCGGAATTCTAATCTTGCGGGAGTATAGGAAATTAAAAGAGGAAACATGTCTGCCTGAGCTGTGGGGAACCTGGTTATTGTGATAATATTTTCCATGCAGCAAATGATTGTTGCCCTAGGAAGTACTTTGACCCTCATCTCTATCTGCCTGTGATGGCCTGGGAGTCAGACTCTGATGCTGAACCTGAGGGATCCCAGCCTGCACGGGATTCCCCGCCTCCAGAACCAGCTGAGCCGGGGCCAGGGCTTGAGCCTGAAGGATCCCCACCTGTGCTGGATCCCCAGGTGCAGGCATCAGCAGAGTCTGCTCTGGCTCCTGATGGGAGGGAGGACCCATTGCCTGCAGGTGCTCCACTCCCAGCCTCTTCAGAGGAAGCTGAGGCATCCCCTGGGTCCAGTAACCCACCATCCTCTCCTGAGCTACAGAGGCTCAGGGCAGAGAGGCGAAGGGAGTTAAGTGTCTGCAGGAGGAGTGCTCGCCTCCAGGCCCGGAGGAGAGGCGAGTCTCCGGAGGATCGGGACCGCCCTAAGCATAGGGCCAGATAAAAGCCAGCCAGACCCAGCCCAAGTTGCGTGAGCAACTTAGTTGCAAGCGTGTGCTCAACCTGCAACCTTGTGCCTGAACCTGCCTTGGACCTTGATCTGCTCCCTGCCTCGCTCCCTGCCGGATTGACCTCCTTTGGACCCCTAGACCCAGGACTGGATTTGGACCTCGCTTCATGGACAAACCCTTGGGGCCAGCACAGTTTGCTCACGCCACACCCGCACTCCCCCTTCGCTGGGGTGCGTTCGGGAGGAACTAGTAGCCATGGCTGACCAGGCGGCTGCGCTGGTGGCATTGGCCCAGGAGAACCAGGCCTTGACCCACACCGTGCAGCAGCTAAGCAATGTGGTTACGGCGCTTCAGCAGCGTTTGGATGCCTTACTGGCTCCTGGGGCCGCCGCCCCAGCTCCTGGCAAGTACCCAGTGGCCCTGCCAGAGAAATTTGATGGGTTCCCAGCCAGCTTTCCCATGTTTCTCGCCCAGGCCAAGCTGTATATTCAGGGGCGAGCTCGGGATTTCCCTGACGATCGCACTAAGGTGCACTTCCTGATCAGCTTGCTGAAGGACCAGGCGGCCAAGTGGGCGTTGCCGCTGCTCCGGCAAGACTCCCCCTTGCTGACAGACTATACGGGGTTTTGCAATCATCTGGAAACCACGTTCGCCAACCCTCAGAAGGGGAGTCAAGCCAATCGGGCAATTCGGCGGTTGAAACAGGGCAAGTCCACAGTGGCCACCTATGCCACGGAATTTCGGCTGCTGGCGCAGGACTTGACCTGGAACGACTCTGCCCTGCGGGACCAGTATCTCGAGGGACTTTCAGACGAGATACTGGATCAGCTGGCCACGTTGGATCGCCCTGCCACACTGGATGCCCTCATCCAACGGAGTCTGCAGATAGACGATCGGTTGGAGGACCGTCGCCAGGCCCGGGGCCGCCGGCACTCCGGCCTCCCGGCGCCGGTGCTTCCCTGCAGTTCCGTGGCCAGAGCTGAGTCATTGGAGGAGCCGATGCAGCTCGGGGCAGCGCGGCCTCGCCTCTCCCCCTCGGAAAAGACTCGGCGTCGGGAGGGGAACCTGTGTCTCTACTGCGGTGGGAGTGGACACTACGCCCAAACCTGCCCTGAGAAACGCCAGCCGCAGGGAAAACGGCCAACCCCAGTAGCCGATGGCCCAGGCTACCTGGGGTCCCAAGCATCGCATGATGGGCCCTCACCAGTGGAATTGCAACACCTCATGATACCGGTGCGTCTATACCCCCCCGGTGGGCCCTGGATTCTCACCCACGCTCTGGTGGATTCGGGGGCAACCCGCTCCTATATGGACTCTGCCTTCGCCACTCAGCATCAGGTGCCGCTTCAGAACAAGCCGGAACCAGTACAGGTGGAGGCAATTGACGGACGGCTCCTACGCTCGGGCGCTGTTACTCGGGAGACCCAGCCCTTGGTCCTGTGCTACCAGCAGCACCGGGAGGTGCGAACCCTGGACATTGCCACCATGCCCCGGTTTCCCCTGGTGCTTGGGATGGACTGGCTGGAGTCGCACAATGTTCAGATCGACTGGGTCAATCGGACGGTACGCTTCCCAGACCCGGGTTCCCATGCTCAGTCCGAGTTAGTAGCAGCTGCCCCCATGGGTCAGGCTTTGTCAACGCTCCCTGCTGTGTACCAGGACTATTTAGACGTGTTCAAGGAACAGGGAGCAGACAAGCTGCCGCCTCATCGGTCCTTCGACTGCGGCATAGACCTACAGCCTAGGGCGCCCCTGCCTGTGAGCCGCTTATATTCTCTTTCGGAGCCAGAGCGTGAAGCCTTGCAGGACTTCCTTCGCAAGAACCTGGAACGCGGGTTCATTAGGCCCTCTACCTCACCCACTGCCGCTCCTGTACTCTTCGTTAAGAAGAAGTGTGGGGAGCTTCGCCTCTGCCATGACTACCGGGCCCTGAATAAGATCACCATCCCAGACCGGTACCCCTTGCCCCTTATTGCAGAATTGCTGGAGCGGGTGCAGGGGGCGCAGATGTTCACCAAACTGGACCTCCGAGGGGCCTACAACCTGATTCGGATCCGTGCCGGGGACGAGTGGAAGACTGCATTCGGGACCCGGTATGGGCAGTTTGAATACCTGGTTATGCCGTTCGGATTATGCAACGCGCCCGCCGTGTTTCAACGGTACATCAACCACGTGTTCCAGGACTTGCTAGACAAATACGTGGTGGTGTACCTAGATGATATTCTGGTTTATTCCCGTGACCCAGCCCGTCACGAGAGTCATGTTCGGTCCGTGTTGCAGCGCTTGCGGGAGCACCGACTGTACGCCAAGCTCAGCAAGTGCGAGTTCCACCAGCGGTCAGTAGACTTCCTTGGACACCGACTCTCCCCTGACGGGGTGCAGATGGACCCTGGGAAGGTGGCTGCGGTTCGAGAGTGGGCAGCGCCCCGGAACCGCAAGGACTTACAGCGGTTCCTAGGGTTCGCCAACTATTACCGGACCTTCATTGCAGATTATGCTCATCGCACCACCCCATTAACCCGACTGCTGCGCCCCAAGACGCCCTTCTCCTGGGATGAGGAGGCTGAAGTGGCATTTCAGGGGTTGAAAGCCTGTTTCCAGAGGGCGCCGATTTTACAGCATCCTGATCCCTCTCGTCCCTTCGTGGTGGAGACTGATGCCTCCAGTACGGCTCTCGGTGCCATCCTGTCTCAGCAACAAGGACCCGATGCGCCACTGTTACCCTGCGCTTATTACTCCCGGCAGCTCCTTCCGGCGGAGCGTAACTATACCGTGTGGGAGCGGGAACTACTGGCCATCAAGGTGGCCTTTGAGGTCTGGCGCCATCATCTTGAGGGGGCACGACACCCGGTGGAAGTGAGAACGGACCACCGGAATCTGGAGTACCTCCAGACCACCCGCAAGTTGAACCAAAGGCAGATCCGGTGGGCGCTGTTTTTCTCCCGGTTCCAGTTCCGGATCCGCTACATCCCTAGCTCCCAAAACCGGAAAGCGGATGCCCTGTCCCGGAAACCTGAGGACGTCGCAGACACTGTACAGCAGGCAGTACCGACGACTATCTTACCACCAGCCGCATTCCTGGCCACTCAGGAGGCCAAGCCGCTGCAGGCTCGGGTGCGAGAACAGCAACGGGTCGACGCTTGGGCACAGGAACGGCTCCGGGAACTGTCTGACGGGTCATGCCCTCGATATCCGGGGCTGGCCCTGCACCAGGGCCTACTGCTGCACCAGGGTCGTCTATACATCCCACCAGGACCATTGCGGGCTGAGGTTCTCCAGATGTCCCACGATGCCCCAGCAGCAGGGCACTTTGGGCGGTACCGGACCACCCATCTGGTAAGCCGGGAGTTCTGGTGGCCCCGCCTGAAGGCTGATGTGGCACGCTATGTTGCTGGTTGCGATGTCTGCCGGAGGGCCAAGGGTCCTACCGGGCGACCCCCCGGTCTGCTCCAGCCATTACCAGTCCCACCGCGTCCCTGGCACACGGTCTCGCTGGACTTTGTGGTGGACTTGCCCCCATCTCGTCACTGTACCTGCCTCCTGGTTTTCACGGACCATTTCACTAAGATGGTGCACTGTGCCCCCTGCCCGTCCATACCCACAGCTAAGGAAACGGCTTAACTGTACTTGCAGCACATCTTCCGCCTGCATGGCCTGCCCGAGCGTGTGGTTTCTGACCGCGGCGTCCAGTTCACATCCCACTTCTGGCGAGCCCTGCACCAGACCCTTGGGACGGAGGTCTGTCTATCTTCGGCCCACCACCCGCAGACCGATGGCCAGACGGAACGGGCAAATGCGGTGCTGGAGCAGTACCTCCGGTGTTACTGCAGTTTCCAGCAGGATGACTGGGTCGATCACTTGCCATTGGCGGAGTTCGCCTACAACAATGCAGTGAACGCCTCCACCCAGCAGACCCCGTTCCAGGCCTCCTACGGCTACCATCCTCGTTTGTTCCCGGACGTGCTGCCAGCTTCCGCGGTCCCCGCAGTGACAGACTGGCTTCAGGAGCTTCAGTCCCAGCAACAATTATTGATGGAGCAACTGCGCCAGGCCAAGGACGCATACAAGGCCCAGGCTGACCGACATCGTCAGGAGGGGCCAGAACTCCATGTTGGCGATCGGGTGTGGCTCTCTACCCGTCACCTGCATCCTTCTCGGCCCTCACGAAAGCTGGATGCACGGTTTGCCGGCCCATTCACCATCACTGCGCAGGTGTCGCCGGTGGCGTTTCGCCTCCAGTTACCTCCATCGCTCAAGGTTCACCCAGTGTTCCACCGGTCCCTACTTAGTCCAGTCGCCCCGCCCGACGAGTTCCACCCAGACAATCCACGACCGCAGCCAGTTTTGGTTGAGGGGGAGCCTGAGTACGAGGTGGAGCGCATTCTCGACTCACGATACCGCAGGGGGAAGCTCCAATACCTCATCGACTGGAAGGGGTATGGGCCTGAGGATCGTTCATGGGAACCAGCGGAAAACGTCCACGCACCTGCCTGCCTCCGTGATTTCCATGCAGCTTACCCCAGCAAGCCTGGTCCGGCCCCTCGGGTGAGGGGGGGGCCTGGGAGGGGGGATGGTGTGATGGCCTGGGAGTCAGACTCTGATGCTGAACCTGAGGGATCCCAGCCTGCACGGGATTCCCCGCCTCCAGAACCAGCTGAGCCGGGGCCAGGGCTTGAGCCTGAAGGATCCCCACCTGTGCTGGATCCCCAGGTGCAGGCATCAGCAGAGTCTGCTCTGGCTCCTGATGGGAGGGAGGACCCATTGCCTGCAGGTGCTCCACTCCCAGCCTCTTCAGAGGAAGCTGAGGCATCCCCTGGGTCCAGTAACCCACCAGCCTCTCCTGAGCTACAGAGGCTCAGGGCAGAGAGGCGAAGGGAGTTAAGTGTCTGCAGGAGGAGTGCTCGCCTCCAGGCCCGGAGGAGAGGCGAGTCTCCGGAGGATCGGGACCGCCCTAAGCATAGGGCCAGATAAAAGCCAGCCAGACCCAGCCCAAGTTGCGTGAGCAACTTAGTTGCAAGCGTGTGCTCAACCTGCAACCTTGTGCCTGAACCTGCCTTGGACCTTGATCTGCTCCCTGCCTCGCTCCCTGCCGGATTGACCTCCTTTGGACCCCTAGACCCAGGACTGGATTTGGACCTCGCTTCATGGACAAACCCTTGGGGCCAGCACACTGCCATATCACTCCCCCAAACCGAGAGCTTGCACCAGTCAGAGGGAAGTCGCATGGAACAGACATCTCCAAAACCCCACTTATCAGACCTCAGCAAACAGAAAGTGGGACAAAGCTTGTACACTTGCCAAGCAAACGAAGGTATTGAGGATCTGACAAAAATGCCATTCCTTCCTTTCTCTTGCTCGAGTGTCCCATAAGCAGAGTTCTCCTCATGAAAACTTTGGGCATTTGACTGTGATATTTTCCATGAGTTGGACCCAGAGTCTGCTCTGGATTAACATTTCAGAAAAGTGAACCCAAAAAGGCTGATTTTTCCCTACTCCCCTCCCCCAGAAAACCAGTCTTTCTTTCTTTTAACATTTTAATCTGTCCAAATAGCCACTTGCCTCCTGAAAATTAAAGTGACAGAACATGAAAAATGACTGTCATTTAAAATGAAGAGTTGCTGAAATGCTAAATTCATTTATGTGTTAAAAAGATTAAACGGATTAAACCGATTTTACTCCTTTGCGCATGGGAGAAGTTTCTCCAGAAGGATATTAAATATGCATTTTAGAAACAACTTGCTTAGAACTGTGTGAATTCCTGTGAATGCCTTTCCTGGAAATTTCACCTTTTCTGATTTGGGCTCTGGCCTTGTCAAAATCCATTTTCAGTGGACTTCAGCGCATAGTCTCTACAGTGCTCTCTCATTTCCTATCCCTTTGAGGCAATTGCTGATCCTTCTCACCAAAGTTGTTCAAACCCGCTCATATAAAGGTCAGTTCCTAGCTCCAGGCAGCCTCCTCACAGAGTAACAAAAGAACATCCATAAAAGATCTGCATTCTGCAGTGTCAGAGGGACATGAAACAACGTGTGAAACCAATGCCTTAGAAAGTGTCTTTCCATTTTGCTTTCAACAAGAGCTTTTAAAGATTTGTAGCACTAGGTAAAAACAGTGGCTAACAGGATGCAAATTCTTCCAGCAGTCAATAGGATGGTTCAACATGTGCACTCACATATGAATAGGTCTAACTGAACTCAGTGCAGATTACTTCCAAGTAAATTTTCCTCGGATTGGATTTTAAGGTTGGTAGAGCATGAGACTCTTAGGGTCATTGGTTTAAGCCCCATACCGGGCAAAATATTCCTGCATTGCAGGGGGTTGGACTAGATGACCCTCATGGTCCCTTCCAACTCTACAATTCTATGATCAGCTAAAACTAGGCGGATGTCATGGTCTAGTTGCACACAGAGGAATGGTGAGAGCAACCAGCTGGAGAACCACCAAGGGAAGAAGGCTCAGAGCCTAGGGTGTGGTGGTAGGATAACGATGAGGAGAAGACTGGGAAGAGGTAAAATGACTTAGTGAGCTGGGAGAGTTGGTGGCAGAGAGAAGTCCAGAATCAGAGACAGAAGTTGAAGCAGGTGAGTAGGAGAAGGGAGGCCAAGAAACAGAGATGACCAGAGAAACAGCAATGACCAGAGGAGGAGTGACCGCTGCTGGGAGGAGCGCAGAAAGAAGAAACGCAATGGACCTGCATCAGCACAATTGGATGCCTTCATCTCCCCCAGCAGCTTCTCCCTTATCAGTCTCTACAACCACAGCAGGTGCTGTAACTCTCGAACAATTTCACTGTACTCCCAAGGTGCACTTCATTGTCTCCCGAGACAGACGGATGCCAACAACAACAGCTCAGGCCTGGAAGCCAACTCTGTATGCAGATTCTCTAATTAATCACATGGCAATATTAAAAGGTTTCATGTGTGCATGACAGAAAAGAAAAAGAAAAAAAGGGGGGAGAAACAGAGATGAGGCAGCCAAATAAAGAGTCACAGGTGTCTCCCCCTCCTGCTGTGGTAAGCTCCCCTCCCCATTTGTCTCCCAGAACTAGGAGAGGGCTGAAACAGGTGAAGCAGTGGCAGGCTGCACGCAGTCACGGTCTCAAATTGCTTGGAGAGGAGGGGACTTAGATGGCTGTGGTCTTTAAGTCTTGGTAAGCTATAAGACCGACCGGGGATGTGCTGCTGTACTCATTAGGCCTGACACTGAGCCAAGGCTGTGAAGGCTGTGTTTTTTCCAGCTTTGAATGGTGTGATTTACTTCTTTCTTTGATAGCAAAGGCCCTTTTAGCCACAGCCATTTCCTGGACACGCAGCAGCAATGCTGGCCCCAGGAGCGTCCCCAAACCGCAAACCTGGCCCTGTAGAGGGAATGCAGTCCCAACCAGAACAGGATATCCTTTCAGTCTCACTAAGCAAATTCATCTGATATACACCATGAGAGTTTTGACTATCATAGCTCACCCCCCAAAAGATCCTGAGAATTGTCATTTGGTGAGGGGTACCAACAGCTCTCTGTTAGAAATCCTTGGCAAAACTACAATTCCCAGGGTTCTCTGGGGGGAAAGAAAATGACTATTGAGGTAGTGCAAATTCATTGGGTAGAGCTACTCTCTGTACCCTCTCCTGCATGCCACAACCTCAAGCTGGTTTTATATATACACACAGAAGAAGATGATGATTATTTCTTAGAGAAAAGAACATTAAAAGAAAAGCTTTCTGACACCACAGCTCAGTTAAGCCTGAAAGCATGCTGACAGAAGCAACCATGAACTGTGAAAGACTGCATGGTCAAGACTACAAGTTACTATAGCAACCCTGCTTGGGCAGAAGCGGGGCGGAGGGGAGGAAAGAGACTTAAGAGCGTGGTCAGTATTATATGGCAGGAAGGACTTGGCAAACAGCTAGTGTACAGAAGGACATGGAGGCTGATATCTTAAGCCACTTGGAGCTTTATTACTCCTTACATTTACATGCTCTGAAAGGCCTGTCCTGTGTGAATGGGAACATGGGGGTGTGCATGGAAGGGCAACTTTAATGTACTATCACCATGGCAGAAATCAAAGTCATGTCTCTTATAGCATCCATATGGGCATTTCTGTTCATATACATGCAGGTCCTGCTATCAGCATGCTCACTATTCAAAAATTTACTTATCCACACTTAAAGAATTATTCCCAATCCTCACTATATGCTCTGCAGATTCACTTATCTGAACAGCCAATTTCCTTGTTTGGTTTGTGCTTTGCTGGTCAGCAGCCGCCATTTTTGAGCTGAAATCACGGGGGTGGGGGTGGGGGTGGGGAAGGGGAGTATGATTGGACAAATCAGAGAGCAGACAAATCTGAGAGCAAGTAAGCTAGAGGAATTCAGCTTTTTTCATTTGGCAGCAGCCATTTCAGGAAGAAACCATGGAGGAGGGACAGAGTGCTCAAATCACACATTAGAAATTTCCCCATAGGAAACAATGGAAATTTTGGACTCATTATGTGAACGCTTGCCTAACAGAATGATTTCCAGGGAACACATTGTGATTGTTAAGCAGGACCTGCGTGTAGTCACTTCTGTCACCTGACTGCAAACCTCTGCCACTAATAGAGACCCAGACCCATGAGATGATGGCCTGGAGACAGAATGGGAAGAAGTCAAGCCAATCTGTATTTACAAATAAAAAAGGTAAAGGTACCCTTGACCGTTAGGTCCAGTCGCAGACGACTCTGGGGTTGTGGCGCTCATCTTGCTCTATAGGCTGAGGGAGCCAGTGTTTGTCCCTAATTCGCAATTCCAGAACAATATGCGGACCAAAACCCAGCTGTCCTTCGAAATTACTTCTCTGAATTTTGCAATGCAGTTCTCCAGCCGAGTAATGTGTACAAAAATGCATATGCCTGGGTAAAGCTTGCATTAAAATGCATACATTAGTGAAAACAACCCACAAAATAGCATTCTGTTGAGCAAAATGGTGTAATTGAACAACACTAATTGACATCTAACCCTGATTGATGAAAGCTGGATGGTGCATTTTGGCAGGTGTCTGGCTGATGCTGAAAAATGCAGCCTCCTACTGCCAGGGGACCATTATGATGTGAAGTAACCACACTGAGAGGTTCCCCACTCTTGTGTTACAATTCAATAATGCTGTGCAAAGATGAGAAAATGTGCCACATCATATCTTATATTCTATATCACTAAACATTGTGGAGAAGCAGGAGAAGGCGACACAGGGATGCTGTTCTCATTGGCAGCTGTGCATCTGACATAAGGACTATCTCCAGACAAAGCTTTCATGAGAATTACATATCGGGTCCCAACGAGTGCAAATACCTTTTCATCAAGGAAACATTTACTTATTAGAGTACTGTTGCCCAGAACAAACCTTTCCGATTACACATGATGATAAAAACATTTCTAATGGGTACGGCGTTAGTCATGGGGTGGCGGAGGAGGACGACGATTCTCAGAGTTTGCAGCGCAACCTGTCTGTGAACAGCACTGATTGGCCAGTGGCTGTGAAATTGCAACCCCAACACAACCTCCTTTCCTGCATTCCTAGAGCCGTTCTGGAGGAAGGATAAGACTGATGACTTAATCAGTATTAGAATGTCTGGTAAGTATGCTTGCCAGAGCAAAAGCAAAGCAAAAGCAGGAGGCAGCGGAGCTGATTCCAAAGAAAGAAAGAAAGAAAGAAAGAAAGAAAGAAAGAAAGAAAGAAAGAAAGAAAGAAAGAAACTGCATTTTATATACATTTGTACTTGCCCTCAGTAACTCATCTAGGCCATTGTAGTAGGCAGGAACCATGTGACAGAGCTTCAGAAAGGTAATCACTGTCATCCTCTGGAGAGAGAAAAAACAGGCTTTCATTTTCTAGGTAGCTGAAACAGAGACATTTGCTTTCAGCAGAACTGAAATGGTGAACTGCAAGGCTAGTGACATAAATATAGGGGAAAGGGACAAAGAAAAGCATACTCTATTTCTGTGGACTGTGCTGTAAAAACAAACTCTTGTTGGATCTGAGTAGCCTGTTTCATACTCATGCTACATAGCAAGGAAGGAAATTTCATTTTCAATTAGGGATCATCTGTGGAAGAGGCGTAGGAAGGTCAGGTGGTACCCGGTGTGGAAAATTTCTTGTCAACCCCCCCACCATTGATTCCCCCCCCTGCAAAAATGGTTTTACATTATTTCATATTTTCTTACAAAGGAGTAACAACAAGTTATAATAATAATAATAAAACTTTTATTTATATCCCACCCTCCCCGGCCAAAGTCAGGCTCAGGGTGGCTAACATCAGATACATAACACTGGTATAAAATCAAACAATAATTAAATTACCTCCTAAAAACATCTGAAAATCAAAATCAAATCAAACAGTTAGTGCTCCACTGAACTGAAATTTCAGCCTTCACAACACAGGAAAACAGCCAAGTAAACAGCTGTTTTGGTGGAGGAGGGTCAAGATATTAACCGATATGCATGAAATTTCATATATAGCTTTATAATCCCTAGTATAGTATAGTAGGGAGCAGGCATTTTTTTTAAAAAAAAGTTTTTTATGAACTACCCTATTAGGGCAGTAATTGTTCCTTGATAGTTTGTCACCACCTCCATTATGGAACATGGGGCGGCCCGCCCCCTACGCCCCCCCCCTGCTACGCCCCTGATCTGTGGGATAGCTCAGTCAATAGAGCATAAGACTCTTAATTTCAGGGTGATGGGTTCAAACCCCATTTTGGACAAAAGGATACCTACATTGCATGGGATTGGACTAGATGACCCTAGCAATCCCTTGCAACTCTACAATTCTATACACATCTATATTGTGAAGCATAATCTGTATAGGGGTAGTACAGACTCAAGTAGTGATTGGTTGAGCTGCTTATGTCATGGAATGTTCACTTATACCGTAAATACAGGCAACCCCTGTTTTAGGTGTGACTGATATGTGCACAATTATGCACATGCGAACAGCGTCGAACCCTGTTGAATTTCATAAATGTAGGTAAAGCTAATTAGTATTAGGGGTTGCCTACACATGAGTAGTCTCCTTACTTATGAGTAGACTAATGACTTTGTGTTCACAGATGGCTAGTATGTTGCTCTTTGGTGTGGACCTGAAGCTTTTAGCACTGGGTTCAGAGGTCCCTATGGGGTTTCTGGTTTGTTCTCTGAGGTCTTTGTGCTGGTACAAGTTCAGAGTTAGGCATGACACCAGTTGTTGTTAGACTCCAGGTCCCATCAGTCCATGCCAGCATCACCTACAATCAGCATTGATGGAATCTGTACTCCAGCCATATCTGGAGGGCCACAGATTATTCAACACTGTTCTAAAACCAAATCTGCATGGTGTCACGTCCTTGAAATTCAGCTAAACTAATGTTCCTGTGTGTCATGGAATACACACCACACTGTGTTACGAAGTTGTGTTCCTGCATCTCATGCAGGGTTAATAATACAGAGCATGGTGTGAGATGAAGGCTTTTGGTGCTGATTTGAGGCGGGGGAATATTGTCGTCAAGATCTGAAGCCCCCATCTCCACTGGTAAAAGAACAATTTAGCCTTTGAGGCAAATTCTACTGAACACCACAGGCTTCCAGTTAGGAAATCACTGGACTGTGATTCCCATTATATGAACACCTGCATCATATATGGTTGAAGCCACCAATTCACAGTGTCTTATACACTTTCTGCCAAAACAGAGACAAAAATATAATGGCCCGGAGAAGCGCCTGCTTCTTAGCTCCCCCCGCCCCCAGCCTCGCTTCTCTGTGACAAATGCTATTTCCATCAATGGCTCATTTCATTGCAAGGAAGGCCTGCTGTCCAGTTTCATGGATTTGTCATCAGGTATCAGAATTCTCTAAGGAGTGCATCTTATGCCCACTCAGCAAATCCCCCCCTTTCCCCCTCAGGGTAGCTGTTGTCTGGTATTCCATCATTATGACATGTTTTAGCCAAGATGAGGATGGAACAAGCAAACAGGGAGGAAAGACCCAGGAGATGATTTTTAGACTAGGATTTCAGAATGGAAAAGAACAGAAACAGATTATTTTTTTTAAATGGCTTCCTTTTATGCTAAATGTAATCAGCCTGGTTCACCACCAGCTTGAAGGCAAATTGCAGCAAACTGACCACAAGACAGCGTGGTGCTTGCAGAAAATAGAACCGTTCACAGCAACCCTTTAAAAGCTGGCACAGTCAGCCATTGTTAGCACCTATGCTGCTATTATTATTTTCGTGCTATCTGTATGGAGCCTACACATACCTCTGAAGCTCTCTTCTGGGAGCTGAGGATGAAGAGCAGTATGAGATTATGCACATACGCATTACTAAGGCCTGGTCTGCACCTCAGGCAGAATAAGGTGATCTGAGTCTTGAGGCAATAGAATGGGCTGTACTAAATGAAACTGTGGATGAAAAATCACATTGTTGAATGTTGCTCAATTTTAGAGGGAGGGGGAAACCCTCCCTACCACTAGGAAACAAGTACATCACAGGAAAGGGTTTTAGCCAAGACCTCTCACTACCTGCTGTTTTTCTTTTTCTTTCATTTTTTTAATTTTAAAAGGGGAAATTTTCAAATTTGTAGCCTGAAATAACTCATTCTTCTACCACCTCAGTGCTTTAACAACCTCATTCATGTATAAGCCAGGCTAATGGCAAAACTTGAAGCTTGTTTAAATTGCCCTTTGGTATTGGCTTCTGACAAGTAAGCCCTTCAACAAAGTCCTGGCCAGATGAAGTGCTCCTGTTCAGGTGCCAGCCAGCCAGGATCTCTCCAGGATACTCCATTCCATCCCCATACCCCAAGTTTTCCATGCACCACCAACACTCCGTCAACATTCCATGGCCACTGAGCATGCTCAGTCCCTCATGGTTCTGTTTGGTTTTTCTTTTTTCCTTTCTGTTGTCTTGAGTTTGGAGATACCTCCCTCTAATATATGATACTACTCCCAGCACATTGGCCTAGCCTAGATCATTTCATGAATTTATTTCAGAATATTGTCTGGAGGATTTCTTCCGCAGATACCTACCATGACTAAGAGGCTTTTATAGTCACAGGCTTCATCGTTTCCAACTGGGGCTTTCAGGTTTTTGTGGCCATATTAAGGGCATTTTAAGACACACTGTTTGGCTACCTTACCTACAAAATCTATTAAGCATGGGTTGTGTGAAGAACAATGTGCTGGAAATGATGCCAACTCTCATCATTAATAGATTTGCAAAGCTACTTGGGGGAGGGGGAATGCATGGTGAACATGTATCATGCACTGTCATTCTAAAACATCCCGATCTACAGAACTTCAAAGTGGGGGGAGAATCTATGAATAGCTTGACATCTAACCCAGATCCTTTAAACCTCGATTTGATTTTTATTAATATGAATACACATATACTACATTCCTAAGGGTTCTTTGGAACTGGGTGGGAACATCACCAGTTTATACGCCATGCAAGCAGCACATGACACATTTGAACTGAATGCTATTCTGTGGCCTTTTGCAGAATTCCAGTTGCTAGGGAAACCTTTGTCTTCTGCTGAAGCTCTTATTACTTCTTCACTTACATTAATATTGACTAGTTCTGGACTACTCCCGCTCGTCCCTGGGCTGGAAAAGGTTACAGACATTACTTGCTGATGCCTAAAGCAAGGTTATTACCGTGCAGCCAAGAAGCCTGATAGCTCGGGAAAAAAATGATTCAGCAACAGCCATTCACAGATTTCACCTGAAAAACAAAGCAGCGGGTGAAATCCATTTTTAGTATAATCCCAATAAAATTGCATAAGGTTGATGCTAGATACAGCATCTGGACACAATTATGCTTTGGTGTTTACAAAAAAAGAATCAAACACCATTAATCTATTATCTGGATCCCTGTAAGAAGGATCATCCCTTAATACTGGGCTTAACTCATACACATTTTATTTCTCATTGACCCATGTGTTTTATTTATTATTTGGATGGGTAGCCTACTCTGTTTCAATGTGCCCAGTCCCCTGAAAGGATCAAGTTCACCATCTGGAGGTGCTATTAGATCTTGACACCTGTGGCATGAAGCACCTTTCGCCAGCCAAGCTTGGTGCATCATCTCCCACCCATCCAGGACAGAGCTCCCAATAGTTCCTTTGAAGCCATATTGGTACCTGCCCCATATATGACATCACATATGATGCCAAGTATGGGGTGGGTGGGTGGGCGGGTGTGATTTGTCATGAGTAGGCCACTGGCAGGGCAAACTGGGACTTGTGGTGGGCCAAAGTTGGCCTGCAGGCCTGAGATGTCCCTCCCCTCCTGGCATTGATGATGGTGCAAATGTGCTTTCTTTGCTCCAGAGGGCAGGACCCAAACCAATGAGTTTAAATTACAAGGAAAAAAGATTTAGACTAAACTTTAGGAAGAGCTTCCTGATGGTACTCCTCAAAAGTAGAAGAGATTGTCTCAGAAGGTGATGGACTTGATTCTCCTTCACTGGAAGTCTTTAAGCAGCACAATGGCCACTTGTCAAAGGTATTGTGGTACTAGGTTTCTGCATTGGCAGGGGCTAGACCTTCCAAGTCTATGATACTGTGAACTATTGACTATCAACTATATTATTCAATTGAATCTGTCCCTCCTCAAGTTTGAGGTGGACAAATTATGAGAGTAGCATAGCACACCCCCCCCCAATGCTTTGCATAAGAACATTGGATCAGGCCAATGACCCTTCTACCCAAGCATCCTGTCTTCACAAGGAACAATCAGATGCATGTGGGAAACTCACAAGCAGGATCTGAGCACAAGAGCACACCCCTCCTATGGTTTCAAGGAACTGGCATTCTGAAGCATGGTGCCCCTAACCACAGAAGCAGGGCATATCTGTTGTGGCTGGTAGCCATGGGCAGTCTTATCCACCATAATTGCTATCTTTCTCCTCCATCCTTTACATCTCACATAGAAATGTGTGTGTGTGTTTCTGCAGGGGGGGGGGACTTGAAAAAATCTGATTGACACAGAACTGGAACGTTTTAATTCTGCATATACCACTCTGAAAAATACAGCTTTCTGTGGAATGGAAAGGGGGGAGGTAGAGAAGGCTTAGCCTG
This sequence comes from Lacerta agilis, assembly GCF_009819535.1. Lineage (NCBI taxonomy): Eukaryota > Metazoa > Chordata > Lepidosauria > Squamata > Lacertidae > Lacerta > Lacerta agilis. The sequence goes on from NC_046315.1 coordinate 53,277,469, forward strand.
AGGAACAGCTTAAATTAAACTTGGTGAGTGTCTGCTAAAGCTTCCTAACTTCAATATCATTCCAAGCTTTCCATATCTTGCACAGCTGATAGCAATTCACATGGATCAGACACACTAGTCTCATTGTCCTTAAGAGAGGGAAAAGGCTTGTTTCCCCCCACATCAGAAAACAGCAAAAGTTGCTGGAGGAATGAACTGATGTAATGTTTACCTAAAGGGACTTGGAGTCCTGAGCCTGAAGGAAATTTTTTGCAGTTTTTCTTTATGTATTTTTAATCAGTCCTAAGCTACTTACAAATATGTGCAATTACTTTCTGCACGTTGCTTTGTAATAAGATTTAATGATTGCTCTGTAATCCTCTTGGTGAGGACTGATAATCAAGCAGGACAATTTTAGGTGGAAGCATAATTTTGCATGAATCAAGAAGCTCTCTCCTTAATTCCACCCCCTCTTATTTAAAGATGAGAATTTGTCCACTTTATGTGTCATAATAGCAAAACAGGACTTTTTTGCAGGCATGCAAACAGAGCATGCACCGTGCTTATTTTTTGAGACAGTATGTTTAATTGATGGTGATGAATAAAATCCCATAGCCACCTGTTTTGGTCTAGTTATATAATTATGTATTGAAACAAATACTATGGCTATAAAATCATTTACAAATACATCATACCGCCTGTAGAATCTTAAAGATAATTAGTTCATAGAACATGCCAAGCTGCCTTATTCTGCGTAATATGCAGAACATTGGGGTCCCATTTTGTAATGCGAGCCATGTGCATAGCAATTACCCTTGTAAGCATTCCTCCAGGCCCCAGTCTTGGTTAAATGTCCTTACTAGGGCTGCATTTATATGTCAGTTTACTCCATTTCTCTTACTGTTAATTCCTGTGTTATGTTTCAGCTTTCATGCAATGTATAAGTCCTTTCTGGACATCTAGCAGAACATAGTGGAAGTTTAGCACTCATTTCCATGTTAATTGGTTCCAGAAATAATCCATTTGCAACCTTGTTAACCCAGAAAATGGCAGGAATAAAGTGGTAAAATTTGGGGCGGTGTGATGGCCTGGGAGTCAGATTCTGATGCTGAACCTGAGGGATCCCAGCCTGCACAGGATTCCCCGCCTCCAGAACCAGCTGAGCCGGGGCCAGGGCTTGAGCCTGAAGGATCCCCACCTGTGCTGGATCCCCAGGTGCAGGCATCAGCAGAGTCTGCTCTGGCTCCTGATGGGAGGGAGGACCCATTGCCTGCAGGTGCTCCACTCCCAGCCTCTTCAGAGGAAGCTGAGGCAGCCCCTGGGTCCAGTAACCCACCAGCCTCTCCTGAGCTACAGAGGCTCAGGGCAGAGAGGCGAAGGGAGTTAAGTGCCTACAGGAGGAGTGCTCGCCTCCAGGCCCGGAGGAGAGGCGAGTCTCCGGAGGATCGGGGCCGCCCTAAGCATAGGGCCAGATAAAAGCCAGCCAGACCCAGCCCAAGTTGCGTGAGCAACTTAGTTGCAAGCGTGTGCTCAACCTGCAACCTTGTGCCTGAACCTGCCTTGGACCTCGACCTGCTCCCTGCCTCGCTCCCCGCCGGACTGACCTCCTTTGGACCCCTAGACCCAGGACTGGACTTGGACCTCGCTTCACGGACAAACCCTTGGGGCCAGCACAGGCGGTATACCAGCATACAGTCCTATCCTGCCATTTTCATGGATGAGTCATTGGGGAACAAAAGCACACATGTGCAGGAAAGGTGGAGAGCATTGTCCAATGACGCTCAATGTTGTGGTACACCACAGCCACTGGTGTGAATAATAAGACCAGTATATTGGTCTTTCCATTCCACAACGGGTACTGCAGTGAGAAAGGAACATTAGAAAATGAGACTGACATGCTAGCGTTATAATCAGGAAAGCTAACTCAATATTCCTCATGCCAAATGCACTTACTAGATATGCCTGCCAAAGGCTTATTTAGATTATTTCTTAATAGATGTAGCACATGCTGTTGGTGGACTTAGGAAGGGGGCTGTGGGGCCTAGGCTGTTTTAGCTCAGATAATTGTACTCCTGGTTCCTTGGGAAACTATTGTTGTGCAATTTTATTTTTTTAAAAAATATACCGGTAATTTGTGAGAGTACCAGGCAGCAATTCTTTGCTTTCAATTTGCTAAATTTCTAAGCCCTATTTCTGACCACATCTTTATCCACTTTATTTTATCTGTAAACACTGCTGCTTGGTTTCATTCAACACAGGCAGAAATAGTAGCTTGTGTGTACTCATATTGTAAAACAAAAGTCTTCAGGTGACATCATAATATAATTTTTCAAGTATCCTAAATTTAATGAAACACATCACATGTAATGTTTATGATAAATCCTTTATGATAGATCCAATCCTTGATCCTAGGAAAGATTCCAGAATATCCTAGCTGCAGGAAGTTTCATTTTAGCTACATTTCCATATGCATCCACTCAATAAGTTTTCCCATCTCTGTTTAAACTACATCTTTGACCATTGGCCATGCTATCTGGGACTGTTGGGATCCAGAAACATATCGACAAATATAGGTTCCCCACCCTGGTTTAAAACTCCAAGCCTTGATTTATATTGTTTGTGGTTGTCCCAGTGCATACCTGCCAAGTGTCATGGGAAAAAGAGAGACATCCTGTTTTTTCGCATGAGACTGCGGCAGCCATTTTGGGTGCCATGAACTTGCACACTCTCACACTGAAAATAGCACTTTATTGGGGCCGTGGTCTTGTGTGGCGCCCCCAAAAGTGCATTTTTTTGGTGCCGCACAAGATCATGCCCTAAAGTAATTACTTTTGGTGGTGGGATTGCAGCACAGGTCACATAACTAGCCCAGGAACACTTCCTGGAAGACACATGACCCAGTTTTTTTATCTGAAAACGTTGGACGGTATTCCCAGTGCATTGAGATATATGCAGCTTGCTTTCTGGCCCTCCCCCATTATAAAGCTCCTGATATGAGATTTATGAATTCTAGATCTGGGCTAAGGTTGCTAGATTGACCTAGTAATCTGGGTTTCCCCAAATTCTAATCATGCCAGCTAGTGCCCATTGGCCCCTTAGCTGGTCTGGATTCCCAGCTTCTGTTGAGTACAAAGCAAGTCACTGTCCCTTGTTGATCTTGAGAAGTACAAGGCAAAATGTGCAGATCATAACTCCTGCAACTCCTCCACATTGCAAAGCCAGACACTGTATATAGCTCAAAGAGTTTTGGGTGTGTTATAAGTGTTTTTCATTTGAAAGAATGTGGATGTATATTTACGAAAGTTTCCTATTCATTCTACTTTATATTGTTTTGCCTCTGGTTCATAAATCAAACAGTCAGGATGACTTCACCTGATAGTATATAGTAGCTAAAATGGAATCAACCTGCTAGGTTTTGGAAGATGTGCTAATGAATTTTTAGCATATTATTATATGCTTTCCCCCAGTTGTTTGGTTGCATTGATTTTGTGAATGGAAGACACTTTAGCTCGGCTATTCCTAAACCACACGCTCCATACTTAGATTGAATTGCTTCATTTTTTAGATGTTCAGAAACTGTATCAGTGCATTTTCACACTGGCTCCGTGTCTTTGTAGACAATAAAGTGTGCATTTATGAATCACCTTAAGGCTAGTAGAAAAAAGGTATATACTAGGGGAAAGTCTGCAGAAAATGCCTGTATTAGTGAAAACAAGATCCATAGATGCATTATAATAAGGACATTTGCTACTGTATTTGTCAAAACTGCATATAAAAATGTTTTTATTAGGAGAAATTTGCACTAAAATACTGGTGGCCCCTTGGCCGCCAGTATAAATTGAGCACAGGATTGCTCTGTATCTGGATTAACATTAGCGTGCGTAAATTAAAAGCTTCTAAACTCTAGAAAATATGGCTAGATGAGTAGTGAAGTGACAAGAGGAAGGATCTTTTAAATGTCCTTTCCCTTCCTGAACATCAAGTGTCTCACTAATGTGAAAGCAGAATATTGATTAATAATAAGGGTGTATACCAAAAGATGACATTTAAATATCATTATGTAAATGTCATCATGATAAATAAACAGTTGCAAATAACATTGCTCTTCCCACCCACATGTGTTTATGTGCAGGGAGAGGAACTATTTCCCATCCAGTCTCAGCTTCATGTGCTATTTCAAATGTTACTCAATAGGGTGACACGGGAGTGGCCAGCATGGTGAGGCAGGTCCACAGAGCCACTCTTCAACAATTGCATCATTGCCACTTACTTGGACACACAGGAAGGCTGCCACATGCACCAGCAGAGCCAAACTGGGGCTTCTGCTGGTGCACCTGCACAACCCAAGCTCATTGCCACCCTAACCTGCAACACAGTTGTCAGGATGGCAGCTCCACAGCACAGGCCCACGCCCACCACATGACTGTTCCTGGGGTCACCTGACCTTCGGGAGTTTTTTGTGGTGAATAAGTGTTGTTATTGCTGCTGCTGCAGCAGCTATGAGCTGCAGTTGGGGTCAGCTGTAATTGATTTGAATCCAATCCAGGCCAGTTCAGACTCTGGATCTGACTTGAGATTCAGAAATCTGATTCTTCAGCACTCCCATTCATTTACAATGAGAATCCAACATGGCCTTAACCTTTTCAGTTTTTTACATAGGCGCATGTAACGTGGAGACATGGCAGACCCTCAAGAGGAATTTCTTCCCGCAGAGGCAGGCAGGCAGCAAAACCAGGCAGCTCCATGGACAGGGTTGCAGACAGGGGTCTTTTCTAGATTAAGTTAGAACATGGGATGCAAAGCAGGTACTCTGCCAAGGAGCTACAGCCCTGCAAAGGAGACAATAGAGGAATGGGTGGGAAGAACAGAAGTCGAGGTCCCTTCACCCTCGCCCAGTAAAATATTTGTGGGGGCTCCTTCCCCAAAGTTGATGGGCATTGACATTAAAATGGTGTGCCTGCTCCGTGTCTTGTGATCGATTATGTGTGTGGGGCTTAACTCCCCCCCCCCCAATATTTTATTGAAGTTGGCACTCCTGGTGGAAAAGATGTGAGAGAAGATACAATAACAAGAGGCAAATGTGGACAGATGCAGATACTGAGCCTTCATTGTGGCTGGAGAGTAGGCTGAGCCAAAAGCTTCACAGAAGAAAGAGCAACTTCAGCATAAGCAGAAAAGCCCACACTGTTTATACAATTGGTACTAAGCAGCCACAAGCAGTGCTTGTGATTCTGCAAACCCTTTGGTTATATTTGTAACCCATTTATTACTGCGGACATTATCTTGATGCTTATATCATAAAACAATACGAACATGGTTTTTATTTTCCTTTATGCCAAGTCACAGCTTTTGGAGTGACCTTTTCTGTTTTCCCTGGAGGGGGAAATGCCCTAGGTTTGCCAAGCAAGCAGCTTGGAATGAAAAAGAAAAAAGAAAAGAAAAGAAAAGAAAAGAAAAGAAAAGAAAAGAAAAGAAAAGAAAAGAAAAGAAAAGAAAAGAAACATGGGCTTCATTGCAACCTAGGCTACTACTTACCTTGTAAATGTAAATTCTTTGAGCTCACATGCATTGTTTCAGTGCCGGCACCTTTCCCAGGCTCCATTCAGTTCCATTCAGCATAGCCTCTGTTCATTTAAAAGCCCTACTGTACTGAATGGGGTGTATGGGGTTTTAGGTGATGGGTAGTACCTCTGGTGGGGGACATGTTGCGTTCCTTCTGGAGTAGTCCGCACCCTGCACACAGCTCTCACCTGTGGCTCCTAGAAGCTGTCAGCATTCAACAGTAGCCAGACCCCAGGAATGGCTTTGACAGGCCAGCTAAACAAGGTGAAGGTAGCCGACGGGTCTCAAACCCTTGGTTAGGTAGGGACTTTCCCTGCATGCAAAGACAGGCTCTGGAGGATTGAGTGGACGAGACCAATAGCGGGTCCAACAGTAAAAAAAAAAGCAGTTTCTGTGCATGCTGCAGATGGAAGTGAGGGGCAGATGTTACATGAAAACAATGCCTCAAAACATTGATGAGAGATAGAGTGCAACTGGTCAGTCTTTACATTGGAGGTGTTTATTGTGGCACCTATAATGGTTTGTTGTTGTTTTAGAAAATTAAATGCTCACATTTTGCTGCTTTGCTTTTAGGGAGTATATAATGGGACCCAATGTTGGTCCCAAACAGTAGCATCTTCCTGATCAGAATATATACCCTTCCTGCCACACTTTTCCCCAATAAACGCTGTGAAAATGATAGCGAAACAGATTAGATGGCTCAGTGCTGCCACCTTTCTGTCTCTGAAATATCATTATGCTGTTTTCCAATTACTGTACCGGTAAATATGATGTGCTCTTTCAGCATGATATAAGGCATTGCAGGGTACAGAAAGGGGTATCTGCAACTGCAGTTCTGCCTCCTCTGCAGCAGCACTGTGTGTCAGGCTGTAAGAAAGCATGCCTTCCATGTGAGTCTTTAGGCTGACAGAATGAGAGATGGGCCTGTGATTATTACAAGGGAGGCAGGCTGCATCCCAATGTTTTTCCACAGTAAATGATCAAACGCTCATGACAGTTTCTGCTCATAGGTATTCTGTCTAGTGCTGGCCTTCTTCTTTTTTCATATGCAGCCGTTTCATTATTAGAAATAAAAATACTACACCATCTGATAAAGATTAAAGCAGAAAGGGTTTAAAGTTGAAAATGTGTGTGCAATGAAAATGAAGGTGGATTTCTGCTCTTCCCATCCTGACATCCTCCACCTTCTTCATTGGGGAGAGGAGGGAGGGAGGGAGGGATGGAGGAATTTGAGCTGTCAATTTTGGCAGACTGTACATACACACACACCCCTCCCCCCCTAAGTTTTGAGTCACAGAGTGCCTTTTCACAATGACAAGATCAGGTCTCTATGATAAATAACCGTCGAACTGATTTCTTCTCTTCCCCTAGCCAATATTTCACAAAGAAGCTTGTGGTGGTTAATTAATTAATTAATTAATTAATTAAATGTTGGTTGGCACAAATAAAGGTTGGTGGGGAATCAAAGCAGCTTCCACAGGAGCACAAAAGGGATTTTGACACCCCCCTTTCTTCCATAGGTCTTCTTTACTCTCACCTCCAAGAAACTCCAAAAGCCACTTATGGATCAGGCCAAGGGTCCATCTAGTCCAGCATCCTTTTCTCACAGTGGCCGAGAAGATGCCTACACAATGCTGCAAGCAGAGCCTGAGCATAATAGCACTCTCCCCTCTTGGGAAAGAGTAAAAGAGTGAGTAAAAGACTGGCATTTATTTTATTTTATTTTTTGGTTGCAGATTCTGCATTTGTATATCTCATCCTGCATATTTACTGGTATGTATAATAGGATTAGAAAGAAAGATAATCTGCAAATACTGAAGGATGTCTATAAAAAGTCCTGGCACAGCAAACAATGCTGAATCATAAGGGATTTGCTTACTGGGATCTGTAGTATGTGAAATATGTGATCTGACATGGATCAATATGAATTTGTTATCTCAAGCACTAATGCAAAGGCACAAGAGCAAGTACGGAGACACAGAATTTAAGTATGGGAGAATTTAGGCTTTGTAAGCAGAGATTTAAGGGGTTCATAGTGCCTCCTTTAGAATGAGTTATAATGTTTGCTCTCCAAATTCATTTATATGACATTAAGCATGTGAATATATGGTTATGTCCAATTAAGTCATTGTGTAAGCAGAACAACTTTCGCCCATGCAGTAGCATAGTTCAGCACGTCCAGAAAGAAACTAATGCTAGTTCATGTCTGCCCACTTATAAGACAAGATAAATCATTTCATGTTTAATTCAAAGTTCAATTCAAAAGTTCATCCTGATGAGCCGCAGCAGCAGCAGCAGCAACAACAACGACAACAAATTCATAACACTGCAAGCTGCAGTGCTGAAGTATAAAATATACTTAAGAAAACTAAGAAAAGATCAAAACACACACACACATAAACACACAGTGGAATGTGAAACTATTTATTTCCCTCAACAATTATGCACAAGCTTGCTTGCTCTCTTTCTCCATCACACACAGCAGCTATCCTTGCCCTCTACAAAAGAGGTTAGCTGGCCCCTGTAAAAGTTATTTCCTGCAAGGTGGGGAGAAAATTTTGGGGAGGAGGGTGATGTTGGTGATGCAGCAAATCAAACAAGGGTAAAATCATGAGGCATTAAACATTACTATGGGTACAATAAGATATATGATCCTGGTCACCCTTTTTCTCTCCAACATCCTATCCTTTCTCAAAGTAAATAATTAGAGACAATCCCTTCCTATTTTTCTCTTGCCCTGATTCTGCTGGGATTTTCAAGGAAGGAAGGACTCAGTTCCCTACAAGCAAGCTTAACAACAATGGGATGGGTTGCAGTTGGGTGGGAGAATTAGCAGTAAGTGGCCACGGTGTGGGCCAGTTCTAGCACAATCTGTATGGTAAATTGTTACACTAGTCAATGCTATTTTTCCAATAGCAGTGGATTCTGTGGCTGATGCAGATGCAGTACTGTATGGACAACGTATTGCATCAATTTTCATCAAAGCTTTACATCTCAGAATATTGTCTATACAAGTGTTGTTTGGAATCAGAGTAGTTCGTAACCTCTAATGTGAGTGTTGAAGGGGGGGGGTGTTATGGTGTCCTTACTGAGAAAATGTTTATGAAACAACTAGTTTTCTTCTAATCACTAGGTAAGAAATAACCCCCCCCCTAAACCATTAAATTATGGAAAACCTTTGATCATCTTTAAGTCATTTCATTCCTTGCAGTCTGCTAAATAATTCAGCTGTGCATCAGGTTTAGTGCAATTGTGGAGATAAGGGGGATTTTTATAAATCTCTATCATTTATTATTCATTCAAATCCTAACACTTTAAATTCTGCAACATTTTTCTTTTCAGTCAAATTGCATTTCATAATGGTGGCTGTAGTTTTCAAGGCTCTAGCTACCTATTCATTTTCATTTTCAGTTGCTGCTTTATTTAGATATGCAGTGGCGGTGGGGTGGGGGTGGGGTGAGAATGAAAACCTAGGAAAAATCAGTATCTTCCCTCAAACCCATTTCTGATTATAGCAGAAAAGGCCTGTTAAGGCTTATGAATTGACTTTGCCATTGCTCCGACTCTCCCACTAATCTCTGAGATTAGTGATGATCAGAAAGTATTTTTCCCTGAGATCTATCCAAACATAAAGGTGTCGATTTAGACCTTCCTGATACAGTATCTAGAAACTGCACCATTTTCTTTCTTTCTTTTCCCTATTGGAAACTCTACCATGTCAATACCTTCCCAGCTTGCACAGATTTTCTTCTCTCTCCCCCCACCCCCTGCAAATTCAGGGCCTTGAAGGCAAGTTCTGTTTATTTGCAATTATAATTTATGTCCTATCCTTCCTCCCAGAGAAGCCCGGGGCAGCAACACACACTAACAATATAATTAAAAATAAATACACATTTTATACATTTAAAAACAATCACATGCTCTCACAGCTAATAATGGCAAGGTTTCCATGAGCATTATCTTTCAGTCAGCAATAGGTCAACAGGAATGCTTTTAAATTCCCTTGATCATGAATAAAGATGGTGACCAATGCACCTCACTAGGGAGCAGGGGTACCCAGGCAAGCCCCACCCCACATAATCAATCATATGTTGTGGCACATGCACACCATTTGAATAGCAATAACTTGGGGGGCTGCCTCCTCAAATATTTTATTGAGAGTGCCAAAGGGGCCTTGGCCCCTAGGAGTTGTCTCCTATGCCAGAGAGGACATTCCTCAAATGACTTGTCACCAGTGCTTTTTTTCTTGGGGGACACAGGGGCATGCATACCCCTAAACATTTTGTGAATCTTTGTACTTTTGTCCATTTGCTGTATTTATTTTTCCTGATTCGAACTATAAAATGGTGATTTCCTTGAGTCAAAAGGAGAGTATCCCTAAACATTGTTTTGGGGGAGAGCACTGACTGTCACCAAGATATACCCACCCCCTTCCAATAAACCATTGGGTCCAAGATGGCTGATAGGACATGCATCATCAATTACACCTACAATGACAAGCTTTTATACCTCACAGGTTGAGAAGGGTGTTAAGCCTAAAGGCTAGATCTGGGAGAACTACAGACTCATGCTACAACTAAAGTGATTTTTTTCATTGCCTCTCCCTTGACAATCCCTAGAGATGCACACAGAGGATAAATTTTCGGCACCTGTGGCTTTAGAATGAGAAGCTCTTGGGGTACTGGCCCAGAAAAAATAATGAGCAGGACGTTTAGTTTTGATGTTATCAGAATTGAATAAGATGGCGGCTGCAAATAACGAAAGGACTTTTGGATTGACTCGACAGAAATACCGGTTCTGAGGAGATGGAAGAGAATCAGACTGATATAAAATCCACACAGAAACACATTATTCATTTTAAATCGCTTGTGGGAACAACTCAGAGGCTGTGAAAGAATGAAGGATAACAACAGATAGAACTGGAGAATACCGGAAAGAATACGACATGCAGTGGAATTGAGAAGATGATGATGAGCCTTCCAAAACTTGAAGCGTGGGGAGTCCCAAAAAAATAAATTATAATTTGGCAGAATATTTGGATTATATGATTTGCATATGTATAATTCGGTATATTTAATATGATTTGATTGAATTGTTAATTTGGAAATTTTAATAAAAATGATTTATTTAAAAAAAATAGAATGAGAAGCTCTTGAATTTATACACTGAAGGCCCTGTGTCATTCCAGCAGGGTTGTAAAAAGTTCCAGCATGAGTCTGCCCACCATGGAAGCTCATTGGTTCCCCCTGTGCTAGAAAGACAATAAAGATTTCCAAGTCAGGCTCAGGTTTGGGCTGAGCAATAGGTCTACCTACAGAGTTTAGTCCATGAATCTCCCTCGATCACCTTCAAATATGCATTACCGGTATTTTACATGTTAATGCACCCCCTGCTAACACATTTAAAAGCATGCCTCATTTTGCTTCCCCATAAGTACAGGAATAGTTCATTGCACAAACAAATAAGCTCTGCAGAGTGAAATGGCAGGAACTGTTTTAGGATTGTGGGTGGTCACAATATTTATGAATAAAATAGTTCAGTCTTTTGCTGGCTTTTTGAGTTTCAATGAAGAACTAGAATATCCTAAGGAAGTTTTAAGATTGGGATAACACTTCATGTTTGGCCTAGATTGTTAGCAGGGTTTAATAAGGGAACTAATTTTCTTCAAAAATTATAATTTGTATTGGTCTTCACCACCCGCAACATGATGGATAGTGTCAGATTGGAGAGTTTGGATAGGACAAGTGGTTATTAAATTACCAATGTTAATATTTTACCTGTATATTTTAAGCATTTTTATACTCCATTCTTTGCCACATATGCAGCAGCCATAGATGATACAGCATGGTGTCCCAACTCTCACACTCCAATTAAATACATTGAAAGCACCAATTCTATTTCTAGAAACCCATTAAAGCTTCAGCTGTAATAGGCATTCTGAATATGAGTAGAAAGATAATTTCAGGAACAATTACCCTCAGCCAGCTACAAATGCATTTCTTTTTCGCCAGTCAGCCGCACACTATCAGCAAGGTCGCCAAATATGCTCTCAGTGGGAGCACATTACAAAATGAAGATGCCACCACCAAGAAGGTGCAAATCGTTGTCCTCACCATTCTCACCTTTGTGAAAGCAGGGTCACAGACCACTGCTTCCCTTGTACTACTAAGGATGGACATGGGAAGGAATGTATGCTCTCCAAAGTATGTGCCAGGAACTGGCAGGACAACAGGCAGGTGGAAAAGGAGGAAGTATGGGACAAATTTAGGAAATACTTAAATAAGATGTATACAATATAAAAAAAAATGTAACAGTCATAGTTCAGAAAATAATTCTTTATTGGAATTTGAAGCAGATTATATAATAACATCAAAGTATAAAAAGTACAAACAGTATGAGATAATAATCTGTAAGTTGGGCATGCATGGATAAGAATTGTTTATACTTACAGAATGTATTTTAAGTTATTAGAGTGTAAATAGATGACAGTAGACATACACAATAAAGAAGGGTAAACCGCGGAAATACCTGACAAAATAAAACAGCGGAAGTTTGGGGGGAAGCAGAAGGGGGGGTAATATGGGTTTGATCTCTGTTTATGTTTTTTTTTTTTCCTTGTTCTTCTTTTGCTCCAGTAACAAACAACGAGCATAAAATATATTTGAGATATTTTAATTGAACAGAATACATCTTAACAGCTATGTGACAAACCATAGAATCGGTATAAGGGAGAAGCTTAAGAATAATCTTTTCTTCTTTTCACTTACTTGGAGATATTGGTATAGATCTATGTGAGATATAGATATTATACGGTGTTGTATTACTTTTTCTGTTATTTTTTCTTTCCTGTTTGCTGAAAATTCAATAAAAATTTTAAAATGTGGAAAAGGAGGAAGAAGGATCCCGGCGAGGGGTGTAGCTGAGACTAGGACACACCGGGGCACGCTGGGGAGTTTTTGTGGGCTAGATTCTACTTCATCAGATCCATGAACTGTGATCCTAAATTGTTGAAGGTGTTTGTAAACACGCAAGGATGCATCACTGATTGGAGCAGTTCTTTGTGCGTCTACTGCATGTGGGTAGATCTCCTTCTGACATAGTTTGAGCATATAGATGTCTGGAGAATGGTGGCAGAGAGCGGGGCTTGCCTGAGTAGCTTCACGATCCCATCAACACCTCCTTTTAATATGGGGAGAAGATCATGTGAACCTCGCGGTTGAGGAATGCTTGAGGGACCATCAGAGTTTCCCAGCACTCAGGCACAATACCATACTGCTAGAAAAATGTGTGTACTGATTCCACACACACACACCAACCAACCAGACACAAACCCATCTTATCAGCTCTCAGAGTTTATCCTGAAACAATAATGTTTCATATGTGAACAGCCCTAGGAACAAGTTATTGATTGTTCCTCATGTTCAACCTTTCACGTCACTAAATTAAAGAAAGTTTCCACGAGGAAGCATCCTTGAAATATTAATTGGTAGCTGGAAAAGTTTTGCTGCCTGCATTTCTTGGAATAAAAGAAACATTTATATTGTAATAGAAGATCCAAAAATAGTCTGATTTGAGCATATCTGCATAATGAAAGCATGTTCTACATAAAAGCTATTTATTCATTTATTCTCTCCATTAGAGAAGGCAACAATAAAAGCCAATTAAAAAGAGACGAATTGGAAAATTATGTACTGCAGTTGTTTATTTCAGGGAGACTTTATGTTCACATCTGGCTGGAAGGAAATTAAAGAGAACAAGTGCATTACAATTTTTTTTAAATTTTACTAGACATTGCTTTGTAAACACTCATACTGGAGCAAATGGTTGGATATTATTTTATTTTGTGAGGAATGATGTTGGCCGGCTTATTTTTTGAAATCATCCGGGTATAATATTCTGTTGAAGTTATAGTGGTGTTAGATCTGGCTCAGCCACTAGCCAAAGTGAGACAAATGCCTCAGGGCTGGGGATTGGGGCCAGCTCTCCAACCAGTCGGGAAGTCCTCCTACCACTTCCCTCTCTTGGATGCAGTGGCGTTGCTAGCCTCTGCGCTGCTGGGGGCGGCGGCAGCGCAGAGGAACCCCCCTAGGGGAGGGGCACGACGCGTGCGTCGTGACGTCATCATGACGTCACGACGCACGTGGGTGCAGAAAGGGGGGATTTCCCCCTTTCCGAGGCTTTTTTCGGCGGGGGGGGTCGACTAGCGAGGAGGGCGTGACAAGCGTGACACCCTCCCTCGCTGGTCAACCCCCCCCGCCGAAAAAAAAGCGGCGGAAAGGGGAAAAAAGAAGCAGAGCCGGCGCTCTGCATTCAAGCCCCGGCTCTGCTTCCTTTCCCCGCCCCCCCCCCGCGGGTTTTTTTCGGCGGGGGGGGTCGACTAGCGAGGAGGGCGTGACAAGCGTGACACCCTCCCTCGCTGGTCGACCCCCCCCCCCGCCGAAAAAAAAGCGGCGGAAAGGGAAAAAAAGAAGCAGAGCAGGCACTCTGCATTCAAGCCCCGGCTCTGCTTCCTTTCCCCGCCCCCCCCCCCGCGGGTTTTTTCGGCGGGGGGGCGACTAGCGAGGAGGGCGTGACAAGCGTGACACCCTCCCTCGCTGGTCGACCCCCCCCGCCGAAAAAAGCAGCGGAAAGCACCCCTTCCAGGTGCTGCTGAGGGAGGGAGGGAGCGGCGGCGCGTGGGCGTGGCAAGAGGGGCCGCCGCTTGTCACCCCCACCCGCCGCTTTTCACCCTGTCACTGGGGGCGTACCGCCCCCACCGCCCCTCCCCAGCGACGCCCCTGCTTGGATGATAATCTCTGTGTCTACGCACCACACAGCCTGTCCTTTGCCCCTATGCTACGATGCTGTCCTCAAGTGAGGTGGGGAATGCTATCCCAACACCATGGTTGACAACTGCCAGTCCATTCTCTTTTCTGTGTGAAACTGATGGACAGGATATCTTGTCAGCAAAATGACTTGGGACAGCCCTGACAGGCACCAAAACCTGATGGAAAAGAACAAAACCTGCTTTATTTCTATACTTCTTAAGCTAAGCGGTTGGCAACATAAGACTCAGTGCTCAGCCATTTTGCTTAGCTTATTTTACCCTAGCAGAAAATGTATGCTGAAGAATGCTGTATTGTGTTTTTAACATTCGGTTGGGAGCCACTCAGAGTGGCTGGGGAAACCCAGCCAGATGGGCGGGGTATAAATAATAAATTGTTGTTGTTGTTGTTGTTGTTATTACATCAAGAAAGTGGCGTGTGTGTGGTGTTTTAAGATATTTGTCTTTACAAAAAGTACTGAAGGAACATAGTGTTATTGTACACTGGCTGTACCTTTGGAAGACCTTATTTCACATTTTGTTGTTGTTCAGTCGTTCAGTCGTGTCCGACTCTTCGTGACCCAATGGACCAGAGCACGCCAGGCACCCCTATCCTCCACTGCCTCCCGCAGTTTGGCCAAACTCATGCCAGTCGCTTCGGGAACACTGTCCAACCATCTCATCCTCTGTCGTCCCCTTCTCCTTGTGCCCTCCATCTTTCCCAACATCAGGGTCTTTTCCAGGGAGTCTTCTCTTCTCATGAGGTGGCCAAATTTCACATAGCAGGGCTCAAAACAAACCTGCACATTTGGAACCATTATGATACACCTCTGTCAGGACTGTTCCATTTCAGGCTGCAAATGACATGTCAGCCATGAAGGTCTGAGCTGCCTCAGACAAGGCAGCTCCAGAATGGCTATTTAGGTCCTTGCAAACCACTAGTCTGGGGATTCTCCTCAATATCAAATCCAAGAACACCTTTGACAGCCCAGGTAGAGTGGCTGCTAGGCAACGGGGTGGCTGGTACACTAGCAAAATCCCTAACCTGTCCTGAGTGCTTATTTGCATTTTGTTCTTTTCTCTCTTGCCCACCTTTTTGGCAGGTATTTCCCCCACCCCACAGGTAAGCATGTTTAGGACTGTACTCTTGCTTTTATTATTTCCTAATAAATGAGGTTCTTAGTGAAGGAGTGGTTCTGTTTCTGTAGATGGGTGCTGGCTGCATGGTACGTCCCAAAGGAGGCTGGAAAGCATTAAGGATGCAACCACAGTGGTGTATTGAAAGATACATCTTGCAGTACAACATATCACTCTTGTATTCTGATGGTGGCATAATACCAGGAAAGGAGGGGGGAATCCAATTTAAACTGAAGCAGTTTCCAGAGAGTTTACTGACTGTGGAAAGCTGGAATATCATTACAGAAAATTCACAGCAGATTGTTAACATTCTGTTATGCACTATAATGTTCACCACTGTGAAAAAATAAATCAGGGCTAATCATACAATGAAATTTATTCCCCACAGCATTTTAATAGAAAGTCGAGTTGTATTGTAGATTTAACAAATCCTTCTGAGGTTTCCCCCCTCCCCAGTTAAAGTGTGTTAGCAACGAAGAGGTCAGGAGACACATTGGGGTTCCTTTGGTTTTGTTGTTATTTGAGAGTGTAATTTTCAGTATCATGTTCCTTACCAAATCTATGGAAAGCCACTGCTCTGTCAATGTAGGCAGTTTTAGGATAGATGCCCAGCGTGGTTTAACAGTCAATCCCTCTTCCCGTGGAACTCTGGCCATTGTAACTCCACCAGTGTGGTGTAGTGGTTAGAGTGTTGGACTAGGACCTGGGAGAGCAGAGTTCAAATCCCCACATGGATTGCAGGGGGGTTGAGCCTCGGGGTCCCTTACGACTCTACAGCTCTATTATTCTACAAAACTGCAGGAATTGGTGGAAATCAAAGAGACAATGGAAGATTACCTATGTTAGATATGCAAAACCATTTATGTTTTTTTAACTAAGCATAGTACAGTGCATTGAAAAAGCAAACTTCAGGAGCAGCGGAGTATTTTGCTTTCAAAATTATAGTACTGTTTAAGGATTGTTGACATTGTATACACCACGTACTCAGTATTGCTATGAGTTAAAATATAGATAGGGAGATATGAGCAGGGATCCATTAAGATGCCACAGTAACTTTGAACTGCCGCGTTTAGAGAAAAATTGACCCTTCTAGGAGCCTGAGAGACAGTCCAATTCAGATGATTGCTCTCATGCCATACTGAAAACCACATTGGATCTGAACACATGTTCAGATTTAGCACTTTTACCATGAGGTCTAGAAAGTTACTTGTACCATTAAACCTGTTATTCTTTGTATCTTAAGAAGTATGCAGGGACTGACTTTATTATGCTTTTAAGGGCAAATGCTGACCTGAATCATAAGGAAGGTAGAGACTGGGAGATGTAGTTATATCAAGGGGAGGCTATAAAGAAGATCCCCAATATATTTTGCCCAGATCTGCTAAACACATCTATCCGGGGGTGGGAGGAAGGGGGGAACATCTCAGTCTCTGAGATACTGACTAAAAGGCATGCATTAGAGAAGGAAGGAAAAGGACAATTTAAATGAAGAGGGAAAGAGCCCTTTGGCCTGGTGAGATTTAGAAAGTTACAAACTGCCTGTAGTCTTCCAGACTTCAACATGAGCTTTATGGATATTTTACTGATCTCTAACTAATGAACAGAAGGGGTCAGATATACAATGTGTCTCAATGAGATTTCTCTTGTGTGTTGTTTTATTTTTAAGTGGAAGCATGTGTTGGAAGATTAAGCAGCATCCCTTTAATCTCTGATTGTCCAGCTCCCCCTACTGTAATTACAGATTGTCAGACAGAAATGGCAACAGATGTTCAGTGTCTAAGCTAAGAATTATATACTTAGTCAATATCCCAGTGATTCAACACACTGATTGGGAGAACAGAAGTTTACATTTATGTTGGATGGCAAAATGAAAGCATTTGTGAGCTGGTGCTGAATATGAGTGTAATCTTAATTGCTAACTGTTAATGAACAGAGAATGGCACAGTCTGTATGGTAATTGCACTGTACTTAAATAAGATAATTTGCCTGCTTATTTTTTTTTTTTTAAAAAAACCCTTTTCAGGGTAGTTTACCTTTCTGAGTGGGCTTTTAAATATCTTTTCAAATTGCATCTTTTCATGTTTTGTTGCACACCCTTTGGTCTGGCTAATTAGGGTGGGGGGATGAACAGATAACACTCAACCCCATCCCGACAGATGATGTTTCTTGGCTTGGTCAGAAGATTGCTGTTTCTTAGGGGATTTTCTTTTCCTCACTATGATTCTGTTCCTTCTCTTGGTCTTAAAGACAGGGATATTTAGATTAGAGATAAAGCTCAGCCTAAAAAAGTGGGTCAGTGCCAGATCATTTTTTTAAAAAAAAACACCAACAACAACAACAACCCAGTGTCATCCATTTTAGTCTAGGTCATCCCTAGTTATAGAGAACTAGGTCCAATACTCTTTCTGCTGCATCAAAACCCCCAAAACATTCTTATTAGACCAACCAACATGATTTTCCATCCCATATGTGTTGCAGAGATTGATCTGTAGGTTGGCACTATACAGGTGTTGCACCCAGAGAAAACGAGAACATTCTGGCAGAGCTGAACGTGTGTGTGTTTGTGCCAGGCAAAGGAGAAAGCACAGAGAGAAATTCAGGAAGTGTTAGAGCCTAACCTAGCAGTGGAAAACCTTAGAGCAGAGGTAAGCAAACTTTTTCAGCCGTAGGCCGGTCTACCGTCCCTCAGACCATGGGGGGGGGGCTGGACTATATTTTGGAAGGGAAAAAAATGAACGAATTCCTATGCCCCACAAATAACCCAGAGAAGCATTTTAAATAAAAGGGCACATTCTACTCATGTAAAAACACGCTGATTCCTGGACCGCTGGTGGGCCGGATTGAGAAGGTGATTGGCCCACATCTGGCCCACTGGCCTTAGGTTGCCTACCCCTGCCTTAGAGGAACCCAGCCGCAGCTGGTATGGCCAGTGATCAGGGATGGTGGGAGTTGTAGTCAGACAACATGAGGAGGGCCATAGGTTCCCCACTGCTGGCCAAAGCACTTTTGGGAGAGACAACAGAGTTGAGGGAAGAAAATAAGGGTACTCCAACATGGAACCATGGTTTGGAAACTGGCTAGGCTGAACTCTGAAAGAAGGAGGGAAAAGCCAGGTGCTCAGTAGGTTTAGTGAGCTAATATAATATATAAGCATAACAAGATGGGCCTGCTGGATCGGACCAGAGACCCATCTAGATCAGCATCCTGTTCTCGTAGTGACCAACCAGATGTCTGTTGAAAGGAGGCCCTGAGTCCAGCTGCGCTCTCCCTGCTTGTGTTTCCCAGGTAGGGCTTGGGGATAAATTCAGTTCAATTCACAATTGAAGCCAAACTTACCTGACTCGCCCTTTCTTAAACAATAATGTATGAACCAAAACACAGTTACCTTCCAAAATTCAAATTTTGCAATGCAGTTCTCTAGTCACATAGTGTGTACAAAAATGCATATACTAGGGTAAAATATGCATATGAATGTACATATTAATGAAAATAACATACAAAGATGCACTATATTAGGAAAAATTGCTTTGCAAAAATATGTGTATTAAGGGAAAATGCTGAATAATTTTCATGAGGACTTTAAAAAATAATAATAATAAAATAATGTGGAAATGTGGAAAACTGAACTGAAGATTAGAAAAATGATCCCATGTTTATTTTTCCCTTTTCCTTTTCTTCGCAACTAGTATTCCAAATTTAGAGATATATTGCTGAATGGTATGTGGAAGTGCTCCTCCAATTCTAGAAACAAATCACAACAGGCGCAGAAGGAAGCCATCTTAGCTTAAAGTTAAGTGCCCATGAGTTTCCTTGTGGTGCCATCAAGCTGGCTTTGCATATCAGGGGCATTAACCCAGAGCTCTTCCAGTATCTGGGAACTTTCCCATTAAATATTATAAGGAACTTCTTAAATAAGCATTTTGCTATGTGGGCTTTTAACTTTTATTGTGCCATTACGAATGTGAAAGCAGAAAAGAATTGCTTCTTGCCAGATGTTATGTTAAAGGCTTTGCAGAGAGCTGCGTTTGGCAAGGGAGCATTGATGATACATTTTAAAGTAACCACACAGCTGCAAGTGGGACTGCTTCATAGCATTACTCTTCTATGGAGCTGTTGGTGTACAGTATTTACTTACAGCTTTATAAAAATTAGTAAATGCCATGTTACTTTGGGGAGAGTGTTGGCTTAAAGTAGGCCTGTATGCACAATTCACTACGGGGTTCTTCTTGTTGTACACACACCATCATAGCATTTCCTCAGTGCCATGTGTTGCTTTACCTGCTTTGGGTCTGTGGTGATAGTGCTTGCATGTAATTTTCCTCCTTGCAATCATATGTCCCCTGCAGCCAAGCAGAGTGGTTTGGTTACTGGGCAAATATTATCCTGACATGGAAGCACATGCTGAGGAGGGCCCATTGTCTCAATCATCCACGATTCAGCATGCCTAGAAAGCTCCAAAGCACAAGCCCAGGTAGGATTCAAGATCCCTGTTGCAGAAGAGCTGATATTTACACATTTTGTTTGAGTTTCAATCTCTGCGTTTACTACTACTAATCTCTTCCATTTTCCTTGCATGGAAAAGGCCTGCTTATATGAGCAGAGTGATATGTGAGCCAGGAGTTCAGACAATACTACTGCTATAATTCCTCCTCTCCCTCCCCCCCACCTAAAAAAAAAATTCCCCTTCCTGGTCCAGGATCTTGCTGCAGATACACAAAGCCTCACATGTTAGAGTCCTCAAACAAAGGGTTAAGCATGACATTGCTTAGCAGGGAAAGGCTGTGGTTCAGTAGTAGAACATCTGGTTTGCATACAGATGGCCCCAGGTTCAATCCCTGCCATCTCCTGGAAGGGCTGGGAAAGACTCCTTGCTCCCTGAACTCTGGAGAGCCACTGCCAGTCATTGTAGAAATACTGAGCTAGACTCAGTATAAGGCAGTGGCCTTCTGTCTTTCTGTGCTTCCTATGAGGGCAAACATGAAATAAATCAACACAGGACAGATCACATATGAGCAGTAGCAGAATCCTTCTATACATAGAAGTTGGCCAGCTAGGGTGTGCCATGTCAGTGCCAAGAGAGGCAGGCAGGCAGGATAGTAGGTAGGCCAGGCATCGTATCCAATCTAGGAGCCTGACATTCTGCCTGTCTCCACACCAGAACAGTGCCTGCTATGTTTTGGGCTTCTGTTCCTTCACTTTCCCTCTTCTTCTCCTTCCCTCTCCTTCCAGCTTCTTCAGAGCCTCCAAGACTACATTCAAGGTCTATGATATGGGTCGGCAACTTCAGGGCTAGGGAGTTAAATTTGGCCCTGCAATTCTTTCTATCTGGCCCTTGGGCCTGGCTCCAGGTCACAATCCCACACTGGCCCTTCTTCATGCCCTAAATGTTTTTGCTTGGATAGAATGTATCTCTGAATTCTGATAATGTCCATTTCTTGCCTTGATGGAGGATATTGTTTATGTATAGAAAGCAATCTGCACAAAGGCAACGTTGACATTCTTTGCTCCTCCTACACTTGACCCTGGCCCTGCCCACCACTACCATGTAGTGATGCATCCAAGAGTACTAAAGGAACTTGCGGGTGTGATTTCAGATCCTTTGTCTATTTTCTTTTAGAATTCTTGGAGAACAGGTGAGGTCCCTACAGACTGGAGGCGGGCAAATGTTGTCCCCATCTTCAGAAAGGGGGGAAAGGAAGACTCGGGTAACTACCGACTGGTGAGCTTAACATCGATACCAGGAAAGGTCCTAGAACAGATAATTCAACAGTCGGTCTGTTTAGAAAAGAATGTGGTGATTACTAAGACTCAGTATGGGTTTCTCAAAAATAAGTCATGCCAGACCAATCTGATTTCTTTTTTTTTGATGAACTTACAAACTTGGTGGATCAGGAAAATGATGTGGACATAGTATATCTTGATTTCAGTAAGGTTTTTGGCAAAGTCCTCCAAGATATTCTAGCAAGTAAGCTGGTAAAATGTGGGTTGAACGAGGTAACTGTTGTGTGGGTTTGTAGCTGGTTGACTGACTGAACTCATAATGGTTCCTCGTTATCCTGGGGAAAAGTGGCAAGTGGGGTGCTGCAGGGTTCTGTCCTGGGCCCTGGGATGAAGGAATTGAAGGGATGCTCCTCAAATCTGCAGATGACACCAAACTAGAAGGGGTAGCTAATGTCACAGAAGACAGAATCAGAATTCAAAATGACCTTAACAAATTGGAGAACTGGACGGAAGCTAACAAAATGTAAGGTTCGGCACTTAGGCAGGAAGAACCAGGTGCACAAATATAGGATGGGAGACATCTGGCTTACTAGCTGTGCATTTGAAATGGATCTAGGGGTCTTGGTGGACCACGAGCTTAACATGAGTAAACAGTGTGATGCAGCAGCAAAAAAAGCTAATGCTATTCTAGGCTGCATCAACGAAAGTATAATGTCCAGATCAAGGGAAGTAATAGTACCAGGCTATTCTGCCTTAGTCAGACCACACTTGGAATACTGTGTCCAATTCAGGGCACCACAATTTAAGAAGGATGTTGACAAGCTGGAACGTGTGCAGAGGAGGGCAACCAAGATGATCAAGGGTCTGGAAACTAAGCCTTATGAGGAGTGCTTGAAGGAGCTGGGTATGTTTAGCCTGGAAAAGAGGAGACTGAGAGGAGATATGATCGCCATCTTCAAATATCTTAAGGGCTGTAACATGGAGGTGAAACATGCTTGTTTTCTCCTACTCTGGAGGGTAAGACTCGAATCAATGGCTTCAAGTTGCAAGAAAGGAGATTCCAACTAAACATTTGGAAAAAACTTTCTGACAGTAAGAGCTGTTCATCAGTGGAACAGACTCCCACAAGAGGTGGTGGACTCTCCTTCCTTGGAGGTTTTTAAGCAGAGGTTGGATGGCCATCTGTCATGGATGCTTTAGTTGAGATTCCTGCATTGCAGGGGGTTGGACTAGATGACCCTTGGGTCTCTTCCAACTCTAGGATTCTATGACTCTATGTGATTTAGAAGGGAAGGCAGCTGTCAGGCTGAAAATGATTCCCCCACCTTACTCCAGCGGAGTCCTCACAAGTGGTGTCTCATCTAGCAGATGCAAGGAGACTAATGAAGAGAGCTCAGGGGCTTAGTTGCGGTAGCTGCTTGAAAATTATCTTTTCAGTCGCAATGACTGCCTCACCCCCGTCTACATAAAGAACTGAAAAAGCCTCTTTAGCCAATTCGTCATTAAATGAAAAGTGTGTCTGCATGGAGATCTCAGCCCTTATGCAAAGCAATGCACAGCATGTACCGCTGAAAATGTATTCAGCATCACAAATTCTCCCACTGGATCTGAATGCTGAAGTAATTATTTTGCAGTTTGGTCTGCCAAAAGATTTACTTCTCCTGGAAAAGTGTTTAGCAAATGTTGTGAGGATCAAAGGAGCAAACATTTTCATGACAAAAGGGAATTTATACTCCAGACTACACTAGACAGTGATTAGTGAGTCACACACAAGAAGTGTCTTGTTTTCATCTTTCAGGCCTTGTCGCATTTAACTAAATGCTAATTCCTCAACTAGTAGCTTCACATCGTTCACTGTGACTGCCTGAACTGCTCACCTTTTATCTGCTAATAACCATTCTGTTATGCTGAAGGGTTGTTGTTGTTATTATTATTATCAAGGTGTGTGTGTCATTAGCCACCTAAGTGACTCTGTCAAGTATATGTTGAGTGTGCATGAGTGTGTGGATGTCTGCTGAGGATTTTTTTAAAAAGTTTGTAATGTGATCAAGTTCTGATGGGGGTCTGATGTGGGGAAAGCAGAAGTAACTTGGCTCAGGAATAGTGTGTCAAAAGCAGATGAAGTGGTGAGGCTCAGTATCAAAGAAATGGATGGTATGGAGGATCATGACAATCCTGCATTCTCAGAATTCCGGTGCATAAAATCCTTGTTTTTGTTTTTTGCTGGAATAACTCAGAACAAATGAGTAGGGAAGTAGGTCTAAGAAAGCTGCTAATGTTCAAGAGACTGAGTGTACAATAGTAAAGGTAAAGGGACCCCTGACCATTAGGTTCAGTCATGTTCAACTCTGGGGTTGCGGCGCTCATCTCATGTTACTAATTGAGGGAGCCGGCGTACAGCTTCTGGGTCATGTGGCCAGCATGACAAAGCCGCTTCTGGCAATCAGACCAGCACACAGAAATGCCGTTTACCTTCCCACCGGAGCGGTACCTATTTATCTACTTGCACTTTGGTGTGCTTTCGAACTGCTAGGTGGGCAGGAACTGGGACCGAGCAATGGGAGCTCACCCCGTTGCGGGGATTCGAACCGCCGACCTTCTGATCAGCAAGCCCTAGGCTCTGTGGATTAACCCACAGAGCCACCCGCATCCCTTGAGTGTACAATACTATCCTCCAAAAAGAGGTGTTCAGCATTACAGCAGGTATCAGGAAGAGTTCATAGCTCAGTGGTAGAGCACATACTTTATACAGTGGTACCTCTAGTTATGAACTTAATTCGTTCCGGAGGTCCTTTCTTAACCTGAAACTGTTCTTAACTAGAGGCATGCTTTCACTAATGGGGCCTCTTGCTGCTGCTGCGCTGCCAGTACACGATTTCCGTTCTCATCCTGGAGCAAAGTTCTCAACTTGAGGTAACTCTTCCAGGTTAGCGGAGTTTGTAACCTTAGGCGTTTGTAACTCAAGGTACCACTGTATGTAGAAAGTGTCACGTTTCAGTTCAGCTGTCTCCAGTTAAAAGGATTGTTAAAAGAGTCAGGTGATAGGAAGGGCCTCTGCCTCAGGCCTTGGAGAGCTGGGATAGAAGAGGACTAGATGAACCAATGGTTTGGCCTGGTATAAAGTAGCTTCCTGTGTTGGCAAAACAACATGTAATGGGCTTGCCATTTCTTCCTGAAAAACCTAAACCAATGAATGGCCTGTCCTGTAACAATATTCTAGTCCGACCTGCACTAAGTCAGTTTCACAGCCCAGATATGATTCTAGGGTGACACTCAGGCAGTTCAGGACACCGGAAGAAGCTTGTGAAAAACTACTGACCAAAGGAGGGTTGAGGTGGATTTGTGAGATTTGGATTAGCTTGAAGAGCAAAGCTTTCTAATGTTGGATATTTCTTGTGTGGGTTGGGTGTGGTTAATGTCCTGGTCCATGCCAATGCCCATCACAAAAAGAAGGTAATGGTCCAAGCAAAGTTGATACCAGTAATTTTGGGGTTCTGGAACAGATGGCAAGGCAAATCAGGACCTTGGATAAGGACCAAGCTGCTGTTTCAGGACCATGGTTAGTCGTCCTGCAGCTGAAGCAGAAAATGCAAGCAGTGCCTTGCCATCATCTGCAGAACTTTATTGTCTGGGCTTAGTAGTCAAGATTATCTTAGAAATGCCTATGGCGCTTTTTGCTATCGCCGTCGTAGAGAGCGCATGTCAAGAAGCCCAAAAATGTGCTACGTTGCAGCTTGGGGGCAATGATTCCCAAGCTCAAAAGACTTAAAGAAAATTATTGACAGTGTAGGCATTGAGACAGACAATGAACATGTGAATAAGGTCATTAGTGAGCTCAATGGGAAAAACATTGAAGATGTCATCTCCCAAGGTAACAGCAAGCTTGCCAGCATGCCAATTGGTGGGGCTGTAGCAGTTTCTGCTGGAGGTTCTGCTGCTCCTGCTGCAGGTGCTGCACCAGCAGCTGCTGAGGAGAAGAAAGAAGAGTCTGAAGAATCTGAGGATGATATGGGATTTGGGCTGCTCAATTAAACTTTTGTTGTGGGCTAATCTATAATAAAACTTGGTTAAAATATTTTTAAAAAGAGAAATGCCTATGGCATATAAATGCCTTAAATAAGAAAGGAAATAAGACGGAAGCCCCACCTCCTGAATGATGTGTCTGGCCTTTTTCTGCAGGCATTTGCTTTCATTAGGCAGTAGGACTTCAAGCTGTGTAGGATGCTATGGAGAAAGCTCCTCAAGGCTCTCCCAATTCTTCAAGGAGTCTGTGGTTCAGTCATCAGAATCCAGTGGCAGAGGTGTCTCCTCAGCATTCAAGGGATGAGATGCAGGCTCCAGTGCTGCTGGATTCATATGGGCAGGACTAGGGACTGAGTCCATCTTCTTCTGAGGGCTCCTGTTGTACAAGGACCCACCACCTGAAAACTCTTGGTTTGGCACCATGACACATTTGTATTTATGCAAGTGAAGACTATGGATAGGGCTTGTGGAATGAGATACTGCATGTCACTTATTTAGGAGGCCAAAGCAGTAAGTGATGAATTCAACTCCCTTTGACAATGAAAGTATAATACTCCCTAATTCTCCTTCCCACTCTTCCATCTGCCACCTCCAGTAATTTAAATCCTTCCAAAGGAGACCAAAGCCGTACTGGTAGGGGAAAGCCGCATTAACTAGAGAACCTGTGAAACAAGCAAATGGTAACTTAACTGTCAAACCTTAACAACGTGATGGGATTTGTGCAGTGCTTCAAAGTCCAAAACATTGTACATGGCGTTCTGAAGCTTTGTATGTTTCTACTGTGCAACACAGAGCTGCTCTAGCCTGCTTTGAATTCATCTAAAAAATTTTTAATGGTTGCCTTTTTTAAAATTGCATCAACACACAAGATAAGAAAGCCAGTGGTTTAATCATGCTGCAACTGACACATCTGCAAGATATGGGACACACATCTTTGTTATTAGACACTGTGTGGGTGAACATAAATACCATCCAGGCCATACATATTTCTGCTCTGGCCAACAGAGTTCAGTGCTTGAGGTGGCATTGTAGTCATTGCGGCCAGTTGGGTGGGATGTCAATCAAAGAATTGTTCACTGCATTTGACATTGACAAGTGTTATCCCTGCACAAGTCAGTTGAGAAATCTTCATGGAGGAAGACTACAAAGTGGCAATGAAAAAGGTTATAGAGAATGGATCTTGGTGCAATGGATGCTTTGGGATACTACAGCTTTCTGTTGATCGTGGAAGGCCATGGCAAAGAGGCAGGATACAACATTCCTATCATCATCACCAATCATTATCATTAAATTTATATACCGTCTTTCCTCCCAAAGGAGCCCAGAGTGGAAAACAACAAGCCATAAAACAATAAAAACATATTTTAAATTATTCCAAGACAGATCTAAACTGGGAGGCATAGCTAATGCCACAGAAGACAGAATCAGGATTCAAGATGACTTTTAACAAGTTGGAGTACCAGGCCAAAGCTAACAACTTGAATTTCAGTAGGAACAAATGTCAGGTTCTACACTTAGGCAGGAAGAACCAGCTGCACAAATCCAAGAGCACCAAATCCACATTCATCACACAGCTTACATTTTGTGAGTATATATGATTGAATCATTTCCACAAGACAGTGATAATCTGGAAGCAGCCCCAGAAATCATTTTCTTCAGTTTATGACATACAACAGAAAGCAAGATACAGGCCTATTGAGAAATGTGCATTAAAACAACAAAAAGCAAATTACCAATGAACTAAAACCAGCATTCTGCTGAGTGCCACCTAAATCATGTCCTTTTATATCCCACTTCCCCCAGAACTTTTAATACTGCTTCATTATGTGCTCAGCTACAAATGTTAAGCTTAAAGACAGATGAACAAAGTAGATTTAATGAGCTTAAACTTAATGTGTGGCAGAAGTGGCTTCATCATGGATGATGGTGTAAGCTTCTAACATTTCTTGAACAGTAGACCAACGCATTAAAATGTGGTAAGCAGACTTGGCAAAACACTTGTGTCCCATGATGCACTCTGTTGTGTCAGGCAATTTGTGTGTGCATTTGGTTGTCTGCAATGCTGGGTTCACCACCAGGAGAGTAATGTAAAGGATACACAGAATCTGTCTCTAACGCCAAAGTGCCAAAGGAAAATAAGCAGTGGTTTTATTTACCGGTACTTCTTTATTTTAGACCATAAAATCCAGCTTTTCCACTCCAGAAGAATCATTCAAAGTGGCTAACAAAGTATAAAAACAGAGAGAGAAATAACAGCAATAATCGCAGCATTAAAACAATTACCAAAACCAAACAAAATAATAGCAGCCTGGGAGGGGTGGGGGGATGAGTCTAGGGAACCAGGGATAGTAGTACATAAATTAAGGAGTAATGAATAAACATCAGCAGAAGGGAAACAACACTTACCTGCAGCCCCTTCTACCATCTGAAAATCTGCTCTGCAGAGTTGGGGACCCTCTGGATTAAAACGAGAGAGAATGCAAGAGGCTACAGGTGAAGGGCAATTTGGCAACAAAAAATAAAATAAAATGGCAGAATCCTCCATTAAATATTGGTCTTGCCTCCCATTTGCTAGCACCTAGGTATTGTCAACAGAAGATTTCAGAAGCTGATGCCTATGTTATCACCTCCAGCATGAATAGGTTGTTTTATCCTATGGGGTCCATGGGGTCATGAAGAGTCGGACACGACTAAATGACTAAACAACACACACACACACACACACACACACACACACACACACGTATATATATGTATATATATGTATGTATATGTATGTATGCAAATGTATATGGAAGCAGACGTAGGATGAAAAAGTGTTGGGAAACTATTGTTGGACTACAAGTCCCATCATGGCTCAGTTGGTTAGAACATGGTGCTGATAACAAGGTCACAGGTTCAATCCCCCTACGGTACAGCTGCATGTTCCTGCATTGCAGGGAACTGGACTAGATGATCTTCAGGGTCTGTGAATTGGATGTAGTTATTGGATTTTTAAACAAAATTTTAAAAAATCCTTCCAGTAGCACCTTAGAGACCAATTAAGTTTGTTATTGATAGTAACTTTCGTGTGCATGCACACTTCTTCAGAAACCATTCTTCCCTGGTTCCCTAGACTGTGAATTGGAATAATTTTGTGAATTATTTCTATGAATTATTTTTATCCCTGAGAACTGGTCATGCTGGCTGAGAGTGATGGGAGTTGAACAAGTACAGTGACATCAGGAAAACCAAAGGGTTCCCATCACTAAGTTATACCAATTGAAACTGGTTTAGTTTGAAAGTGTAGACATGCACTTAAGCCTTACATCTAGGCTAAAACTGGTTTCATGATCAATATTAGTTATGATAAGAGTTATCTGTGAGGCCGCCTTTTTACTGCACCTACTTCTGAAAGACGTTACGACATGCTCTGAGCTTTAGAAAGAGCCTAAGTTGCTAGGTATTACATATTGCTTAGTATTAGATATATCTTCCTGGTCAACCAGTTCAGAACACCAGTACTCTAGTCTAAGGAGTATTTTGCTGGCACCGATTCTCAATATAGCTTGTGCTTAGGGCATGAACTCTGTTCATTGCTATACCAAAGAGACTTTTGTGGTAATTCTGCTGTGAATGTTCACTTTGAACTGGTGAACCCTATATACACAATCACAAAGACTTCTTCTTTTGTATTATATGGGGCATTGACTTTGGTGTACATCTTAGGTAATGACCACCTGCAAAAAACACACACAAAACAAAACAAAACACCACCAGCCAACCAGATTTTGCATGAAAAGGCAAAACATATACAGCCTAATTATATTACATGCAAAATAGGTTGCACTGTACATAAAATCCTATTGATTTGTGCAGGGTTGTGTTCTGGGATAGCTCATATATGCAAAAATGTGTATACTTAAGCCACTCCCTTGGCACTGCCCCCATGCAACCATCTTTACCTTCTGGAGCTCCAACGCCAGGCAGGTCTTAACCTTTGCCCCCAAGAACGGCAGAGGGCTTTTAAGGTCCCCACCTTCCTTATTTAGATCTGGGGTGTTCTCTCACAGGTTCTGGGAGGCTCCCGCAAGATCTCACAATGCAGAGAGCTTAAAAGCTCTTTTTGCACATGGTTTTCCTGGAAATGTGTATATTAGACATGTGTATATTGGACATGTGTATGAATTTTTGAGTGAGCTGTTTTCTTTTCAAATGGCAAGCTTGTGCAGAATTGGGATGAACTGAATTTGAGGCTGGAAAATGAAAGAAGCAGAAATTGACTGGTTTTCTCATTGCAATGGCCATTCCTGTCGTGCAGCAGAGTTAAGCAACTTGCTTCCTGGGCCATCATGAAAGGGGGAATATGTGACGGCTGGAATTGGTGTCTGAGTAGTAATGCAAGATTTTGGAATCATGTTTAGCTGATCATGGGCCATCGTGGCTGGAGCTGCTGGGAGTTGGAAACCAACAACATCTGGAGTGTCATAGGCATTTGGGCATCTGAGTTCTGCTTCAGGTAGCAAAACAGCCTGCCCTAATGCTGGCTATATGACTGTTTCTGTGGTATTTAAAAATGAGAAGTATTCCATCAATTAATCTGTGTTTGGCCTGAAATATCAATAGATACCAAGTGTTAAGCACCGTGGTTTTATCGCTGTTGCTTTAGCAGTGGTTTAGCTGTTATTGAGGTTATTTAAGGAGATGAAAGGCTTTCTGCCTGTGTCAGCAAATGCACCTTGGCTTCTTTAATAATAAATAAATAACCTGCCAGAAAATATTGGCTGGAGAAATCCAATCCTCCCGAAGCTACGTGAGGGGTGAGTTGGGAGGGGAGCAATGGAAAAGAAAGGGAGGGTGGAGATCACCATATTTCCCTTTTCCTTCTGATATAAAACATGCTGCACCACGGAAGAAGAAGAAAAACCCACATACAAAGCAAGTATATTTGTTTGTTTGTTTGCTTGCTTTTATATACAGCATATATACCCAACACGATAGCTCTCTGGAGAACGACAAGCAGCCTTCCATTAGCCAATTTGTGGCTTGGTTTCAAGATGCAAGGCTGTAGCACAGCGGGGCAAACTCAGTGTGAATGAAGTCAGAAGAATTACACCAGAGAGAAATTTCACCCCGTCATTCATACTGTTTCTTCAGTGTTTTCTGTTCATTTCCTCATTTTTTAAATTTTTTTAAAAAGTGCCCTGGGAATAATGAATTGCATTTGGATATGATGGCATATTACTTTCAAAAAATAAG
The DNA here is from genome assembly GCF_009819535.1 of Lacerta agilis. Taxonomy (NCBI): domain Eukaryota; kingdom Metazoa; phylum Chordata; class Lepidosauria; order Squamata; family Lacertidae; genus Lacerta; species Lacerta agilis. Next base: position 53,307,932 of record NC_046315.1, read on the forward strand.
TAGAAACGCAAGCATAGGATGTATTTCTTACCTTTGTCATGGGAATTCAGTGAAATAACAGAAATAGAAATGGAGAGAAATATTTGTATGATACCCACTGGCAGAGCTACTGTAGGAACCCTGCTCAATGCCTATTCATAGTGACCCTATTTGTCACGGCTAGGCCATAAAGCTGAGCGCCCTCTTTGCATACTCATATTCCTAAAAATCAACCTACCGTGTTTCTCCTAAAATAAGACACCGTCTTATATTTTTTTTCCCCTCAACAAAACACAGTATGGCTTATTTTCAGGGGATGTCTTATTTTAACCGCGTCGCATCGGTACACTGCATAGCCACGCCTCTCCAGGCTGTTTTAATGGGAGGTGCTGTGTCACTATGGCTTATTTTCAGGGAACGGCTAATATTTCGCAAATGCATAGAAATCCTGCTATGGCTTATTTTATGGCTATGTCTTATTTTCCTGTATTTCCTGTCTAACTTTCACATGTCCATTCTAAAGGCTGTTTCGTTCAGTTTCTGCATTTTGTAAAAAAAAAAAAACCACTGTAAAAAAAATTATAAGAACATGCAAATTTGCCTCATTAATCATTAATCCATTCAGCTCCATATTGCCTACACTGGCTTTGCAGCAGCTCTGCAGTGTTTCAGGTAGGGTCCTCTCCCAGCCATACCTGGAGATGCTGAGGACAGAACCAGTGCCAGATTTATGTATAAGCTAAACAAGCTATAGCTTAGGGTCCCACTCTCTTGGGGGCCCCCAAAAAAATTAAAGAGGAAAAAAACTGGATGTACATTTCCAAAATATAAGATAAAAAAACAGTTAAGTTATGTGCAAATGGCTTTAAATACCTATTAGGTCCATAAATTACCATATAGCATATGTTCAACATAAAAAAACAGCGACAATTTTTTGTTGACAAAGGACAGCTGGACATATATGGGGCCCCATTACCTTCAGTAGCTTAGGGCTTCATCAAACCTAAATCCAGCCCTGGACGGAACCTAGCACTTTCTGCATGAAAAGCAGACGCTGTTCCACTGAGCTAAGGCTCTTCTCCAATTCATTATTTTTCAATACAGTGGTACCTTGGTTCTCAAACGTAATCCGTTCTGGAAGTCCGTTCCAAAACCAAAGCGTTCCAAAACCAAGGCATGCTTTCCCATAGAAAGTTGCAAAATGGATCAATCCTTTCCAGACTTTTAAAAACAACCCCTAAAACAGCAACTTAACATGGATTTTACTATCTAACGAGACCATTGATCCATAAAATGAAAGCAATAATCAATGTACTGTACTATAAAATAAATAAGGCAGTATTGTAGATGATAAAAATTAAAATTATTTTTTTTCTTACCTGCACTGATGATAGTCATTGTTTAGATGGGGGCTTTTATCCATTTCCACAGTCACACAATCAATCAATCAATCAATCAGTAGCTGAACTCGGTTCCCCACAGTCACAAAAACAAATTAACTGAAAAAGCCTCAAAAACACAAACACAAAATAAATAGCAAAAACAAAAGCGCCAAACTTAATCCGTTCCGGAAGTCCATTTGGCTTCTGAAATGTTCGAAAACCAAGGCGCAGCTTCTGATTGGTGCAGGCGCCCCGGAAACAATAACTGACAGCCGCATCAGATGTTCGGCTTCCAAAAAATGTTTGAAAACTGGAACACTTACTTCTGGGTTTTCAGAGTTTGGGGACCAAGGCGTTTGAGAACCAAGGTGTTTGAGAACCAAGGTACCACTGTACATAACTTACAATATTTTGAGGGGGCCCTGCCTTTCCCCCCAGGTAGTACCATAGCTGTTATCAGCATCCAGGAGGCCTGGCTTTCACTGCAATCACCATGGACATATTCAAAAGGAGTTCACAAATGCCCCTTTTGAGCAAAGGGACAAGATGATGTGTAATCCCTTCTGGGGACATGACACATACATTGGCACTGAGATTTATCTTGAATTTGTTGTGTCTTCTGCAGCATCAGCTACTCCTCTCAGCATTCCCCTCTCAGTACGAGGGGAAATCAAGAGAAATGGATAGAGAGCAAGGTATTTAAAAGCCACATGCCAAGAAAGAAACACACACACACACACACACACACACACAAGCACTGCGTGATTAATTTTTGAGATCAAATTCTTCACTTGGTTCAGTGGAGTTATGTAAAAAGTATGTGGCCATGCAATTTTCCTTCACTTTAAGAGTGAAAAGTAATAGCATTTAAATGCAATCCTAGTTTCTGAGCATTTCTTAGGAGACAATCACTTTCTGTTTAGAATTATATTATACTGACATCTGGTGGACATGGGAATAATGGATTGAAAGGTTTGTGGGTTTAAAAACAAGAAGAGGCATTCAATGCATTCACTGAAGTTGTTCTACAGTAAATGCAGTGGGGTGTTTTTAGGGGAAAGAATGCTGCTGGTACTCACCATGAAGTTGTTACAGTACGTGCCACACTTTAAACATGGTGGGGGGGGGGAGAGAGAAAGGTGTCAGTACAGCATACCCTTGAGTACCCCCCCAGAAAAAAAGCACTGAATAATTGCATTCATTTAACATGTTCTCTAGTTTGGTTCTAAGAAGAAGAAAGTGGCACAGAATTTATGCAAGGAAAACCATTACCGAGCTATGGCAATGGTAATGACCACCATGATGAAGCACACTTGAAAGGCTTTATGCATTGAAACAGAACTGCTGCAGCATTTGTCCTCTGTGGCTGCAACCACATGAAAGCAGCAGCACCATGGCCCCCTTTTCAGGTGTTTTCCTCCATGCAATCATAATCATGCAGAGGAAGAGAATTGGGCAGCCCTGCTTCCACTGAACAACACCAGCTACATTTTGGGGAGCAGCCCCAAGTGCGAAAAATAATGCCTGATCTGATCTGTATTTGTAGGCTTCCTCCATGATGCAGAACCCTGAACATGCAAGTTCCCCTCTGAGATCTTGCCCCCAACATGTGGATGGCAGAGATGCAATGGGGCACGCTGGGATGTGATGGTGGAGTCAACGGGTGCTGCCCCACTCTCTCCCTCCATGTGATGTTGACTGTGTGGAAAACAACTCCTGAATGGTTCTAATGAGTTATATTAACTACATTTGATATACAACAATGTGTGTTAACAAATGGTACACTTGGATACTCAAAGAAGCTCCTGCAGTCTTTGGGAAACCCTAATTACTGAGAGCTTATAAAAACCGGTGCTAGTTCTGAAATTGCTTGGTGAGCTTCCCTAAGGAGACACTGGAGGGCAGGCAGAAATGCTTCTATGCACCTTCCAGGCAGTTGTCCATCACACTTTTGTTGACACAGGAGGACACTCTCTCAGGGGCGTCGTAGGGTGGGGGCGGTGGGGGCGGGCCGCCCCTGGTGCCGCCCCTAGGCGGGTGTGTGCAGTGCTGCTGCTCCCGGGGTGACGGAGGGAGCGGCGGCACGTCCCACCACTCCCATGCGCCGCCGCTCCCTCCGTCACCCCGGGAGCAGCAGCGCTGCACGGACGAGGCTCCCGAAGTGGCGGCCCGGCATACCCCAGGGGGTGGGGCGTCGCCGCGCGCGCGCGTCATGACGCACACGCAGCGATGCCCCGCCCCCGGGGATGCCGGGCCGCCGCTTTCCGGAGCCTCGGTGGGCGGCAAAGAGCCCCGAAGCCGCAGCCTGGCAGCCCTTTGCGCTATGGCTGTGGCTTCGGGGCTCTTTGTAGCCTGCCTATGCTCCCAAGCCCCCGCCCGGCATACCCCGGCGATGCCCCGCCCCCGGGGATGCCGGGCCGTCGCCGCGCGCGCGTGCGTCATGACGTCATGACGCACGCACGCGCCACGATGCCCCGCCCCCCAGGGGTGCCCCTTGGCTTCCCGCCCCGGGCAGCCGAGGGGCTAGGAACGCCCCTGCACTCTCTCCTATGCCTGTCAGAAGAAAGTCTCACTTCAATTCACTTATTCCCACATAAGTGTGCAGAGTAACCCCCTTTCCCTAACTCCCCTCCTCCCCCAGTTCTACAGCTGACTTTGCTTGTTTGTGTGGTTATTTTAAAAAATTGGCTAAACCATACATTTTTTTAAAAAAAAGTGTGTCTTGGATAGCAACCTAAGAGTGTGTTTATTCAGAAGTAAGATCCACTGAGTTTAATGCAGCTTACTCTCAAGTAAGTGTGCATAGGATTGTAGAGTAAGTTTAATGTTTAGTAACTGGGGGCCATAAAACAGGTTCTTTCCCAATGGCATTTACAAGGTTATGAAGCTACATGGCAATGAAGATGGGTGTGGGGAGAAGATTGAGTGTGCCACAAATAATGTCAAGTCTCCAGTACATTCTCCAAGTTTCTGAAAAGCCATCCTTGACTTTCAAAACTGTATGCCTTTCCTGAAAAATTCTGCATCCTTACCATTAAAATAGAAATGGAAATATTTAACCAATATGTAATATTTGGGGGCTTGGTTAATGTTTGTATAATCCAGCCAAGAGAATGACTTAACTTTTGGGTATCTCACTAAACATAGTACCCAATTTGGCTTTTATTGAGTTTGCAACCTAAAATCAATCCTTGGCTTTACTTGGGTGTTGTTGTTGTTTTGCTTCGCACCGTACCCTGTGTTTCTATCAGTGCTAGAGATAGCTGAGTTTTGCGCCTAGCAAAGATTAATCTCATAAAGTCTGCCTAGCAACTCCTGCGCTTCACCTTAAAAACTGCTACAAGTGGCAGACTTTGGGGCTTCAACTCCATGCTGAGTACTTCTTCTTTTTAACATCTAGCCTGAAGAAGAGTTCCAGAGAGGTCAAAGCCTTGCTCATTACTTTGTCACATTTGAATTGATCCTAATGATAGTTATTACCCTACCGCTGCTTTTGGATGCTGCCCCCACAATAGGCCAGAAAAGCATTTGGGCTGTTAAAGCAAGACTGCTGTTCTCTGTTCTCTGTGGGAGAAGTGCTGTGTTTACTAAACCATTTAGCTCTGACCTAGTTAGACATGAATTAAGAAGGTAATTGCCTAGGTGTGCACACTATTAAAGTATTTCTAGAAATATGTGCATATCATGGAGTGGAACATTTTTTCATTTTGTCTAGCACAGGGATAATACTGTGGCACCGACTGGGCTTGCTTGCTATTGTGTTTCAAGAGCTTCACTCTTCAGATCACTAAAACTGTCTGGCATTTCCTTTTGCGCTACCTTAGAGATGCAAAGACAAATGTCCCAGGGGCTAGCAAAGGTGTAAGATTTCACATCTTTTAAAAAGGCTGAATTATAATAAGATCATTTCTACCGACAATATCTTTTTAAAGCATGTTATTTGTCAGAATGTTTTACTGTGTTAAAAATACTTTATTCTCTTATTCCCAGAGTCCAGCAAAAAGGGAGGTGGCTCCTGTGCTCTACATCTTATGCAGAAACCGCCTTCTTGACTGCTGGACCCACTGTTGGCCTCATCCACTCAGTCCACCGGAGCCTTTCTTCGCATGCAGGGCATGTTCCTAACTTACAGAGGGTTTGAGATCCTCACCTGTTTAACCAGCCAGGTGAAGCCATTCCAAGAGTGTGGCCGCTGTCACATGTTGACAGCTTCTAGGAGCCACAGGTGAGAGCCGAGTGCAGGGGTGGACCAATGGTGAATGAACTATCCAGAAGGAAAATGTAGTGCCCCCCACCAGAGATACTGCCCCTCCTGGCATAGGATTGATTCCAAATCTCTTCCATTTTGTTCATCTTCGGGGTGAGGAACCCTATGGCCCTTCAGGCATCATTGGACTCCAGGTCCCACCAGTTCCAGCTACCATGGCCAAAGATTATGAGAGTTTTAGTCCAATAACAACTGGAGGGTCAGTTTCCCATTCCTGATATCTATACAAATCACAGCTTTATCATTCAACAAACTTGCAGTTTATACCAGACAAAACATTTCTACCACATATTCCCTTTCCTAACCTCCAAATAAAATAATGGCTATTTTGATTTAGAAATGGTAATCCTAATGCACCAAGAATTCTCTACAATAAGTGCTTTGGAGCTGACAGCCTCTGGTCAGTTAGGCTTCACAATATGTTACATTTCCTTATTAAACAGAAAGGGAAGCATTCACTATTTTCATGGCAGTGTCTGATTGAACTCATTTCATCTGCCCCCTGTAATTAACAGGATGGGTGGCCTTAGCTATTCATAAAAACTGCATTAAGTGAAGTGTTTTCAGGACTGCCTGTTTGGTGAGGTGAACACTCTACGGAAATGGAGGTATAGAGGGATGGATTTTAATGTGCAGTAGGAAGAAGTGATTATCATGCCTGACTCTTGTGCAATGAAAAACAAATGGTAAATTATATGCAGGCACACAACCTCAATCATTTGGTGTTGTGAAACAAGCCTTTCTCTCTCCCTCTCTCTCTTTCATGCATCCAATAGTTCACAAGGCAAAGCGGCTTGACTTCTCCTGAAGGTTCAACAAACATGAACAAAACTGCTTCTACGGAGGTAAAGAGCATATCCCAGTCCTCCATGTCTCCTGAATTTTGTGTTCCACATGGAGATACTTTACCTCCTGCAAAAAATACAGTATATATGAAACTTATACATGTGGTAGAAGAAGAAGAAGAGTTTGGATTTGATATCCAACTTTTCACTACCCGAAGGAGTCTCAAAGCGGCTAACATTCTCCTTTCCCTTCCTCCCCCACAACAAACACTCTGTGAGGTGAGTGGGGCTGAGAGACTTCAGAGAAGTGTGACTAGCCCAAGGTCACCCAGCAGCTGCATGTGGAGGAGCGGAGACACGAACCCGGTTCCCCAGATTACGAGTCTACCACTCTTAACCACTACACCACACTACAGTGATTGTAGACTCCAGAAGTGAGAACTGTAGGTAGGCAAAGCCAGCTCTTAATGTCTAGAAAAAGATATGTTGGAGTTCTAGTTTGTTTGGAAATACTGTCTTATAATTAACCAATAATCCCATCCCAATTTGTGGTGGTGACTATCAGTAGTTACTCCAGGAGTAGGGAACCTGTGGCCCTTCAGATGTTGTTGGACTCCAACTCCCATCAGCCCCAGCTAGCACAGCTAGAATTATGGGAGTTGGAGTCTACAAACATCTGGACAGCCTCTCCATTCCTGGATTAATCTGTAGCTTCCGCCTCCCTGGTTGTGATTAGAGCGACCTCCACCTTTCCCAGGGCTGTAAACGAAGGTGCAAACTAAGGTCTGAGAAAGATTAAGGAGAGTTCCAGGAGCCACGCAGTAGTAGTAAATGTCTGAAGAAAAACACCATAACTGCGGTGTTTCCAGCAGCTTATGAGAAATCCTGTGTGTAACTGGAAGCCTTAAATACTCTTACACAAACGTTGGTTCAATAACAAAGCATTTTACCACCCGAGGTGGAGCAGCAAATTGCGAAGCCCAGTCTAATTTTGGTCCTGGAGACAGAAACCTCCCACAAGCGCCTCTTCGCTGCCCTTGCAAGAAAATTGCAACCACTTTGTTAATTATTTAATTGTTCACCTGCTGCCCGTTCCTGACACCCAAAGTGAGCGGGCCGAGGCGACCCACTCACTCTCTAGTTAACGGTCGAGCCGGCCCTGCTTAAGAAAGACCAGCCGGCCTACCCCACCCCGAAACATGTTCTGGTCTCTCACTCTTCTCCCCTCCCGACTTGAACTCCCCCCACCCGCAAGGCCCTTCGGCGGGAGACCCGCGTTTCCCTCTGCAACGCGTTGATTGGCCGTGTGGAGGAGGTGCGGACGGAGCAGCCCCGGCGGCGGCGGGGAGGAGGGTTGTTTGCGGAGCTGGCCGCCCTTCTGGGGACTTTTCCTGCGAGCAATTTCCAATCCCGTCACATCCGCTGCTCGGCGAGGTTTGGGAAGTTACTTGGCAATTGTTTTCAGGATAGAAAAAAAAAGAAAAGAAAAAGAGGAGGAGGAGGCGGCGCGCCGCGGCGGGAGACTTTCTGAAGCGCCGCCTTCGCCAGAAGAAACTTTCTTTAAGAGCCAGGGGGTTGTCGAGGTTCGTCGAGGCAGGCATGCGGGGAAGAAGCGAAGTCGACCCCGGGAAGGCGAGATGACGCCGGGTCGTCGAGGCACCGCCGTCCCCTCACCTCTAAGCGGTCGTACTGAGGAGCCGCGTGTGCGCGGCTGGCCGCTCTCTTCCCCTTAATCGTCGCCGGGCGCCGGGATGGGCAGGTCGCTGGCGGCCGGGTGTCTCCTGCTCCTCGTGGCCGTGGCCGCCGGGCGAGGCCGGGCTCCCTTCAGCCTCCCGCTACGAGTGTCTCCGCCAAGCGCCCCCGACGGCTCCCTGGTCCCCGTGCCTGTGGCGCTGAAGCCGCGGGGCGGCAACGGGACCGGCGGGAGCCCGGAGCGCGAGCAAGAGGCGGCGGGCTTGGGCTTGGCTTCCGACCCCAGCGGCGCCGTCAACTTTATGGCCATGGTGGACAACCTGCAGGGCGACTCGGGACGCGGCTACTACCTCGAGCTGCTCCTCGGCACCCCACCGCAGAAGGTACGGGGGGACGGCGAGAGGGACGCAGGTGCCCGGAGCGGGGCGGGGAGAAGGCGGAGGCCGCGGGAACGCCACCCGGTTGTGGGTGGGTGCGGGTATGTCGGGCGCCCCTTGAGAAAGGAGCAGATAGGGATTGAACGCCTGTCAAAGGAGCTCGCTGCATCATCTAGGAGCGGGATTCCCTCTCCCCTCCTCTTGTCTCTGTCGGGGATTCCGATTCCTAAAGCAGCTGGCGGCGTTTTAGTCTGGATACCTTACGAGGAATTGCGCAACTATACCATAGGCTGTTGTGAGGAGCTTTGGGAGCTGCAGAAGAACATTAAAAGCCCCCCACCCTTTAGTCCAGGGATCTGTCCTCCAGATATTTTTGAACTGCAGCGCCCATACCTGAACATTGGCTATACTAGCTAAGGCGGGTAGGAGTTGGACGGCTTGAAGAATGAACTTCTTTCTGTTCCACCACCATTCCCTTATGTTGGCTGACCCCTTTCTCCTGCTATGGAAGAAGAGAGGGGGTTTTGTACAGGTTATGCATAACTTCAGTAAACTTCTATCAAGCCCTGCCCCCACCAGGTCCTTTTTCTTTCCCCCAACAAACAAATCTTAGATGCTTTCATCTTTGCTTGCAGGGAAAGAAAGTCCTTTGTACTCCTCAATATGTTGGTTTCCTTTTCCACCTGCAACTTTTCCTGCTCTCAGAAATTGTGTTTGATATTTGATTATTGGAACAAGCGCCATCCTCCAAATGCAACAGCACCATTAGATTTATGGATGGAGAACCTGTGGATGTTCTTGGACTGCAGCTCCCACCATCCCTGACTATTGGCCACGCTGGTTGGGGCTGATGGGAACTGGAGTCCAACAGTGTCTGGCAGACCACACATTCCTTATTCTTGATATAAAGGCATTTCAATACTGTGCAAATAAATGCACACCTTTTTCTTAGTTTTCAGGGTATCCCATTTGCCTAAGCCCTTCCATTCACCCAAAGCATGCCTTGAAAGCCATATGTATTTTCTTGTGTTATAAGGGTTGCGGGGAAGTGTTAAAATATATGGACTGTATACCTTAACTGTCGTTTGGAAGAAAAATTGAATCGAAACGTCTAAATTTCTCTTGTGGAATACCATGCTTCAATTAGCATTCATAACTAACAAGTACCTGACTTTTATGTGTGGCATAAAGCCAAGAAAAACCTGTATGTAGATAAGTGAGAGGGAAATTTGTTCTATAACTAATAAGAGGACTAAGCTGACTCGCCCCCTGCCTCAAGGACTATTTTTTAAAAGTCCCTTTTAAGCTGCATTTGTATAAGCAATTACACTCTGGGTTAATAACACTTTTGGGCCTTGGAAAACATTTGGAAAGCTAAGAAATTGTGGATACCACAAAATGTCCATTTCACAGAAGAAGCAGAAACTGATAATGAACAGAACCCAGCCCTCCCTCCAAAAAACAGGCAAACAAATCAAACACAGGCCAGAAAAGCAGCCCAAACGCACAACAAAACAACCCCCAAAAGAGCAAAGAATATTCAATTAAAAGAATGAAATGGTAACGATTGTCTCGATTGGTGCCAAGAAGGGTGCCTCAGGGTATTGTGTTGTCCATGTTGTCCATACTGTGTTGTCAGTATGTTGGGGACCCCATTGGTATGTTTTACACTTTATTTTTATTTTGATATACTTTGTATCCCTCTATGCATGAGTGTCTGCTTTGAGAGTCGGCTTCGTGGTTTGGGAAGCACTCTTGAGTATTTCAGAATAAGCCCAGCAGAAGAACTGAGTGTTCCTTTGTGTTATTTTACCCAAGTGCTACTCAGAGTAGACACATTAAAATTAGTGAGCCTAAGTTGGTCATGTCCTTTAACTTCAACGCTGAGAGAGTAGGATTTGCATTGAATGCCATCCCATGTTGTGAAAGGAGACTTGGTTGGTAATGTAATAAAACTGTATCGTTTGCCGTTGCCTAAATGTTGATCAAAAGTATCTTTCTGTAGCTCATTACTGTGGCCAGACTGCTTGTTATACTAAGTTCTCTTAGATACCTCCATTGGGGAGGAAAGCTAGAGTTTTATGACTTGGACTCTTGAAGTATGAGGAGGGCCTCCCCTGTTGACAGTATGTGTTTGTCCCTGACATTCTTTCTCTTTCCTCCCTCCCCCCCTCCCAATTTTTTTTACACATCTTAATCCTGTCTGTAGGCAGAATGTGGCCAACTCATATCCCATGCCGGTAAGTTGACTTGGAAGGGTTTTTTGAGGCCCATTTCAGTGAGTAGAACTCCACACAGATTTGAAGGCTGTTAACAAAATCCTTGTGCCTTGACTCTAGGCCAATGGGGCGAAACCCTCACTTAACACTATTTCTGACATAATATATGTGCGCTGCCATCTAGACACTGAATATTGTTGCATTTTGCAGGGCATTTTATTCCATGCAGTGCTTTCCTTGCCACCTTATTTCCATTTATCGACCTACACTCATTCTGAACACAAGGGGCACGAAGCATTTCTCCTATATTGGCAAGGGCAGTTAAACCTTTCTTTCTTGACTTTGAGAAGCTTGCAATTCTTAGAGTCCAGGAATCCTTGGTGTAGGACGCATGGAGTAAGATATCAGTGACATCTGCTTTATGCAAAATATCTCTTAACATGTTTACCCCTTTCCTGAAACCCCACAAACTTGTTTGACACATCAATGTACTATATTAGGTTCAGTGCATGTTCTGCTTTGACAACGATTTTTGTTTGCATGTGTTTGTGGCCAAGCCTGCTGATTTTACCTCCCCATTGTGTGTGGATGCTGCATAATCCTTATGTAATTCAAGGATCCATATTTGGAGAATGTGTTCACTATTTACTATATAGGATTAATATATAATGTGGAAGCATCAGTCGAAGCAGATTCTCAAAGTAGCTGTTGGAACACAATGCCATTTTAAAATGGTTTCCCTGATCACTGAAGCATTGTTTAGTTGCAAGCATCTATATGCCAAAGAGTTAATGGTGTGAAAGGTGGCGAGACTTGGAATTGGTTGTGTGGCCACAGTCAGAAGAAACCTGGTTTACTGCCTACCTATGAAAACAGATCGGAAATAGTAAGGAACTGACAGCTTTGAGCCGAAATGTATGTTTGACAACAACAGTTAAGTTATAATTCATCCAAATGTGAGTATGGGCTTGTGAGAATCTTGCCCAGACAGGAAGGACTCCTCTGAGCATGCCATATGTTGCTTTTCTCTGTGCCTTCTGGTGCCACTCATATCACTGTATGAGGAACTGACATGACTGCAAGGGGTGGGGGGAAGAGGTATACACAGTTTGAACATGAACAAACATTGTGCCTTCAGCACTTAAAATGCCACAGTTGCAGGAAATTTGGCAGAACTCTCAGATTCCTTGGGGAACACCACCATTGTTTCCCACCAACAAAACTTGATGGATCTCAGCCTAATCCATTTCCCCATTAAGGGTGGAAAAAGATATAATATTTTATAATAGCCTCAGGGGCCCTTATATTGGATTGGGTGAGGTGTTTAACCTTTTATGTGTGCCATTTTCCTGATAAAATTGACCCCTCCTAAAACAGCTATTGTTCCCAGTAACAGGAAAGTATGATACTATTGTCTCCATCCTTATGGTGCTAATAGCAGCTGGGGGGGGTGCAACTGTGGAAGGGTTAAATCACCCTTTACAGCGTGCTGCTCTGATAAAACCTAACTACCCATCTCTCTCCCCACCCCCAGCTTTAAAGGGAAGAAATTTGGGGAATCAATAGCAGATTTATTGTGCCACATCAAAAATAACATGTGATCTCACAGTTTAGGCTTTAACTTTAAACTGCTGTTTGGAAATGCATGATAAGTCCCATATTCTGCAGCTCTCTGATATTCTAGTTTTCATGTCTACACCAGAAAGTTAAACTGGCAGGAAATTTTTGCTTGTTCTCTGATATTTTTCTTTCAAAGAGCCTGGGAAGTTCTAGGAAGATGGTGTGTATTGTTTCTTAGAGCTCTTTTGTACTTCTTTCTTTCTTTACAGAATTACAGTTGCTAGAGATTTATTTATTTATTTATTTATGCACACACACACACACACACACACACACACACACACCCTGCCCTATACCAGAGGTCTCAGGGCGGTTCACAGAATAAAATCAAAATATAACTCCACAAATTGCATAATCAAAATAAAACAACAACCCAATAACACCCCCCAACCCCACATTTTAAAAGGGCATAGGATGTCAATCAAATCAACCAAACTTAAAAAGGAACACTTTAGCCTGGCGCCTAAAGGTGTATATTCTTTGAACTGGTTTCAGTTTGCGTGCCTTTTACATTCAGATCTAGCTGTTCTACCTAAGTATTCAGGTTGGGGGAAATCCTGCAACCAAATTCAGGCCTGAGAACTGTAACATTAATTCCATCCTGTGGTGAAATAACTTACACTTCCTTGTGTGAAGTCATATTTCTTTTTGCAAATACGTTGCCGCCGTATCAGGGTGTGTGCTGATCCTGTGTAAATGTAGGGCTAACAAAAAAAGAGTTTAGAAAGGGAACAAAGTTCACTTTCCACGTTACTGCTTTCATTTCCTGCACATTTTGCTATTCTGGCAAAAGGCAGGCAAAGAAGAAAATAAGGGAGAACACGTATTAACTCTTGCTTTACTGCTATGCATGATGAGATCAATGCATTATTTTTAAGTTATTCCTTGTTTATAGGTCCAGGCAATATTCTTAGATAGGAAAAAAGCACAGAAGAATGGCATGAAACTGAAATATATTACAGTATATATGAAGAGTGCTATTCCATCAGACCAAAGGCCTGTCTATCTAGTCCTGCATTTGTTTTCAGCAATGGCCAATCAGAGAGGCCTCTGGGAATCCCACAAGCAGGGCATGCTGTAGTTCTCCACAACCTGGAATATAGAGGCTTGTGGTCTCTGATCCTGGAGGTATCAGGATTGTCCTCTGTGCATTTGTTGTGACTTCCTCTAACTGCCAAGTACAGTACTTGTATAGGGCTTTCACTTCTTTTTCCCTAGAGGACATTCATAAGATGTATAATTTATTTAGTGCTTCCTAAGTGTTCGAAATGTTTCACATTGTTTCAGTAATCCTTACAACAACACCGTAAAGTAGATCAGCACCAATATGCTCATATTGCAGATGTGAAGCTGAGGCTGAAAGATGTGACTTGAATAAAGCTTCCTAGATACACACTTGACTGGGGATAATCTCCAATGTGGTTAACTTCTGAGTACGGTAGCTATTTGGACTATAACCTATAAAATAAAGCTCTGATCTTTACTTGCATACCTCTAAAAATATTGTTTTTGCTGACTGGTAAGAGATGGGGCAACTTGCCTCCTTTCTCGAATGCAGCAGTGTGCAAACCTTTCTTTGTGGGTTAAATACTTGGTCATCATTCCACATAAAGTTATATCAAAAATGTAACTTTGATGTTAAACACAATCTAAGCTTCAAATATAAATCCTTTAAAGCAGTCAGTTTTCTCTGCAAGTGCACATGAGTTCATTGCTGAGAAAAGTTTTCAATAGTATCATGTGATCTCATGTGATTAAGGGATGCATTATTGGGCAGGATGACTAGTCAGATGATAAAGCTAAACTGTGTAATCCCGAATGTCCTCCAGGATTCTGAAGCCTTTTGGAATAAATGGAGTTTGTACTGAAGAAGCCTTTTGTGGAATGGAGCTTTTTATTTTTTCTTCAAAGCCTTTTATTTTACAAAGAACTGTAATAGTCCCTTGCAATATGCAGTTCCTAATTGTAGGATAGTACCTATATAAACTGCAGGAAGGGGGGTGACCAGAGCGGGGAGGATGAAGAAGCCCCACTTTTCTGTTGTTTAGTCGTGTCCGATTCTTCGTGACCCCATGGACCAGAGCACGCCAGGCACTCCTGTCTTCCACTGCCTCCCACAGTTTGGTCAAACTCATGTTAGTAGCTTCAAGAACACTGTCCAACCATCTCGTCCTCTGTCATCCCCATCTCTTTGTGCCCTCAATCTTTCCCAACATCAGGGTCTTTTCCAGGGAGCCTTCTCTTCTCATAATGTGGCCAGAGTATTGAAGCCTCAGCTTCAGGACCTGTCCTTCCATTGAGCACTCAGGGCTGATTTTCTTAAGAATGGATAGGTTTGGTCTTCTTGCAGTCCATGGGACTCTCAAGAGGTCGTCCCCCCCCCCGGTTCCTTAATGTACATTCCTTATTAATTATTGTTACAGCACCACAGACCTCCAGTATTGGCAACAAAATATTTGCATTCATGGGAAATAGGATTAACCTTGCTTAGCATTGGTGCTACTCCGGCAGGAATTGATGCTTAAAGGTAAAGGGACCCCTGACCATTAGGTCCAGTCACAGACGACTCTGGGGTTGCAGCTCTCATGTCACTTTATTGGCCAAGGGAGCCGGCGTACAGCTTCTGGCAAACCAGAGCAGTGCACAGAAATGCCATTTACCTTCCTGCCGGAGTAGTACCTATTTATCTACTTGCACTTTGACGTGCTTTCAAAGTGCTAGGTTGGCAGGAGCAGGGACTGAGCAATGGGAGCTCACACCGACCTTTTGATCGGTCAGCCCTAAGCTCTGTGGTTTAGACCACAGTGCCACCCACATCCCTCGAATTGATGCTTAGGGCTACTGCTATTTCAATCTGCAATCCATGCACCTTTTGTGCAAGCTGCCTTCATGTGATTTCCCCCCAAATCCTTTCTTCCAGAGCAGCACCCTGCCCCAATTTTCAGACTTTATTTAAGGCAGGTGCTTTGTGGGGAGAGGGGGCAGGGAATTCTCCTTCCTCTTGCTCCCATAGTTTAGTATTCTGAAGCCATGCACTGAATCTTATAGTATGTTAAAAGATCGAGGTGGTGATCTACTTTGAATGCTTCCAAATAGTTAGAGAATCCACCCAGCAGTCATAATGCGTATAATTTGCTTCACACATCAATCTTCTTCATGCATTTAGAGCACAAACGTGGGCATGAAGCAATAGCAGATTTTGTTCTTTCTTCCATTCCAGGAACTTTCACTTGAGTATAAACTTGAACACTGGCTTTGGCTCTTTAATGTTGGAAAATAAAATAGAAAAACTGGTCCATGTGTTCCCAACACACCTTTTTTTCTTATCCTCCATCAACCTCCACCCCGCTGAACTCACTCACAAATTCTACCTATAGTACTAAGATATTCCCACATTGAAACAAAATAAAAAATAAAAAAATTCCTTCCAGTAGCACCTTAGAGACCAACTAAGTTTGTTCTTGGTATGAGCTTTCGTGTGCATGCACACTTCTTCAGATAAACTGAAACAGAAGTCACCAGACCCTTATATATAGTGAAAGGGTGGGGTGGTGGGAATGGGTCATTGACTGATAGGTGAGGTAAACCTGTTGACGACTGTTAATGACTGCAGTTGGCCTTGCAAGAAAAAGCAAGGGGTGAGATGGCTAAAAATAGCTTTGTCATGTATAATGAGATAAAAATCCAATGTCTCTATTCAGACCAGGTCTCTCCATGGTTTTAAGTTTGGTGATTAGTTGCAATTCAGCAACTTCTCTTTCCAGTCTATTTCTGATATTCCTTTGTAATAAGACAGCTACTTTGAGATCTTGTCTAGAATGTCCTGGGAGATTGAAGTGTTCTCCTACTGGTTTCTCTGTCTTGCGATTCCTGGTGTCAGATTTGCGTCCATTTTTCCTTTGGCATAGGGTTTGGCCTGTTTGCCCAGTATAGAGAGCTGAAGGGCACTGTTGGCATTTGATGGCATACACAATGTTAGAAGATGAGCAATTAAATAGTCCTGAGATGGTATGTTTGATGTTGTTGGGGCCAGTAATGGTGTTGTCCAGGTGTATGTGGCAGCAAAGGGTTTATTGCAGGCTCTGGTACCAGTGTCCATGTTAAGTCTGGTTGTTGTATTATTGTGGGTAAGGAGTTGTTTAAGATTGGGTGGCTGTCTGTAGGCAATGAAAGGTCTTCCTCCCAGAGCTTGAGAAAGAGAACTGTCATTGTCTAGGAGAGGTTGTAGATCTCTGGTGATATGTTGTACTGTTTTAACTTGTGAGCTGTATGTGATTACTAGTGGTGTTCTGTTGTTTTCTTTTTTGGGTCTGTCTGGCAGCAAGTTCTCTCTGGGTATCAGTCTGGCTCTGTTGATCTGTTGTTTAACTTCATCAGGTGGATATTTTAGTTCCAAAAAGGTTTGCTGTAGATATTCCCACAAGTTAGCCTTTTATTTTTTATTTTTTTAAAGCATTTTTAAAAAGCATTTTTTTTAAAAAAAGAAGAAATTTCAGTTATTCACTAAGTCAGTGTTTTTCAACCACTGTTCCGCGGCACACAAGTGTGCCGCAAGATGTTGCCTGGTGTGCCGTGGGGAAAATAGAAAAATTCAAGAGAATTACTTTATATATAGTCAATACAGGCACAGAGTTAAATTTTTTAAACATTTTCTAATGGTGGTGTGCCTCGTGATTTTTTTCATGAAACAAGTGTGCCTTTGCCCAAAAAAGGTTGAAAAACACTGCACTAAGTTACTGTCAAACAAAATAAGAGTGAAAAAATCAAAAGATCCTTGTATTAAAATGGCTTTGTCAAGATGATGGTTTAAAAATAATGGGTTATCTTTGTGATTTCAAACATTTGGTTTCCCTTGGGATGAGGGGTGGCATTTAAATGCAGTAAAGAAAAATCAGCATTTCAAAGAATTATATCTTGGCCTTTTGTTTGTTCACAAAGACTTTGACAAGTGAAATAGCTTGTTGGCGATACACAGCAAAATTATATAGCAGCAGCAGAAACTAAAAATGTGCTGTATATAAAACAAGTATTGAATATTGCCCCAAAGGGGTGTGCTTTTAGAATTACATTGAGCATAGACCTTTTACATCGCATATAAAGTGCATCAAATATAATGTGTCGTTTTGAAAATATGATGTTTTGGTTTCATTAGTATATTTTATTCTACTGTCATATTGAATCAGTGTTATAGTTAGTTGTAGTAGTTAAGGGATGGAATAAATATTAGCTTTGGCCATAGTGGTGTGTCTGTATTTGCCAAGTGATTGCAAACATGGCATGACGCAAGCATCCTTTTATGCAATTTTTTTCACATGGTTGTATTTAACTTACATTTGGCGCACACTCATGGTTTACCAGGGCCATTTAGGGAGATCGGCCGCCGTGGTGAGGCGATCCCTCCGGCGCCCCTGGCGTGCCGCATCTCCGCCGCCTCCCTCACGCGCTTGCCACCCCTCGGGAGGGGGGATGGGTGAGCGAGGGATGAGGGGCGTGGTGCTGGAGCGGCGCGGGGCTCTGCGCGCCCTTCCAGTGCTCCCGGGACGGGAGGCGAGGGCAGCCGGCTCACAGCCAAAGCCCGGGACCAGCATGGGCGGCAGTGGCTGCGCCGCCGGCGCGCGAGTGCCCGACCGACAGCCCGCCCGCGGGGGCAGGTTGGGGAGGGGGGCACCCGGTATGCCGGCGGGCTCGCGGGGGCGCCCCTGGGGGGGCCGGCGCCCTGGCGCAGCGCGCCACTAGCCCCTATGGATGAGACGGCCCTGTGGTTTACTAATGTGGATTGGTTATGCTTTGATACTGTTTTCCTGCCACTTTTTAATAAGGTTTAGGGTGTTAACAGGATACAAGAGTGCACTTTCAGCTCTTTGAAGATCATTTACTGGTATCTTGTTCTGATTTGTGGTAGGCTGTTGTTCATAATTCTGACATAATAGAAGGAATAGAAGTTTGACTCTTTAATACCAGATGTAAAGTGTCTGTTGTACTTCAGACTCTGGTGTGCCAAACAAATGCAAAGGACTGCTTTGTTAAACCTGTTCTACAAGGTAACTTGAATCCATCAGGATCTACTGTGCTTGAAAGGCCAATTTTTAACAGTCTAAACAAAATAAAAAATAAAAAAAATCCTTCCAGTAGCACCTTAGAGACCAACTACTGGTAAGTTTATTTTTGGTATGAGCTTTCGTGTGCATGCACACTGCAGGAGTCTGTTGGGTTGCCTTGACAGAGAAGAAAGTGGATTGAAAGTGCCTTGATTCATAGTATGGTCATCATTCATCTTGAAAGAAGTTGAGATTTTCACTAATGTGTGTATCTAATACATATATGCATTTTTGTGTGTGGTGCTTGGCTGGAGAACTACATTGCATACAACAAAGAAAAGTGTGACTGTCAAAGGATGGCTATGTTTTGGTTCATGTAATTTTTTTAGGAATGTATGAATTTGGTAGGTTTCTCTTTAAATGAGAACTGAATGAAATCCCACCCCCTTCCTACTTGTGACCTGTGGTGGTGAAGTGTAAAGTTTTGTTACAGATCCCATTTATTTGTTTTTCTTACTTAAATAAAATGTTTACATTGCAAATATAACAGGAAAAGCATCTACTTGCATTATTATTAGCTGTCCATATGTCAAAGTTGGTAGCCACAGGGGAGTGTTAATTATAAGATATATATTCAGGTGTGGAAAGGGCAATAAGGTGAATAATGGATGGTGGGTATTTGTGTAACCTAACATTGTACAAGTGTAACTGGTACAATCTGCCCCCACCCCCAGCATGGATTACTCTGTGCCTGTCTTAACAAACTTTGCTTGCAGTTTCAGCACTGTTTTGAACAATTTGTGTGATATTAAATAAACATTCTACATGCATGACTCCACTTTCCTAGTCATTAGTTATTGTGTGCTTTAAAAAGCAGCAGTTGGTCAGTTCAGACCCAGGAGGATTTCCAGTTCCTGTCCCTTTAATGTTGACACTTAAAAAGCTGTATCAGTTTCCTGTCTTTTAGCAAGTTGTTGATACATGGATATTCTCTCTTGTAGCTTTTTGAATAAATATTTGGGGTGTGTCTTTGTAAAATGTTCCAAATACAGGTTGGGTTGTCTGTCACGGGATCCCTTTCTTCTGGTTTGTTATTGTAAAAAAAAAAAACCCCAAAAACCCGTCGTTAGATTAATTATCAGTTTCTGCTAATGAATAGAAGTAGGATATTGGTAAATTGGTTTGGAAAGTCCATTTTTATGAATCCATCATGGGTATTTCACGCTATTGGGTTTGCTTTCCAGAGCCACAATGGAGCAGTAGGCACAAAAGAAACATATGAATATGATTCGCAATTATATCTCCCAACCAAGTCTCCATAATTTATACTCACTTTGGTGAAAATGCCACAACCCTCTGGTGAACGTGGATCATCCCAGACTTTAACTCTTGAACTAGAGATGAGGTAGGGATTGTGCTTAAAGTTGTGTAGCAGTTCCCACCACCTCCCCGGTTCCTAAGACTGCGAGGACAGTTGGGGAGTGGCTTGGCCACTGCATTGCCAACTATGCTATGTACCAGGGGTTGACAAGGCTTACCAAGCATGGACCAGATCACTCCTGTGGAGATCCTCCGTGGGCTGGACCGGCGCAACACGACACCAGTAATCGTGTCTGTGCATGTCCGCAGTGCTGGAAATCGCTTCTGCACATGCCCAGACTCAAAAAATCATGCAGAAGCGATTTCTAGAGCCATGGAAAAGAGTACCCGCGTCGGTTTAATGTAGCGCATCCGGACTCACTGAGCGGGTGGCTTGGTTTGGGAGCAGCTTGTGGGCTGGTTTAAAGGCCTCTGTGGGCCGCTTTTGGCCTATGGGCCTTAGGTTGCCGACCCCTGCTATATACACTGCCTCAACAGCATGGAACCAAACTTGTAAGCCCCTGACGCCCTCTCCAGTTCAGAGCTGGGGAAGGGAGCCAAGGGTCTGTTTTGAATTTCCACGGAGACACACAGCACAAGGTTGGGGACAAAGAAAAGGGCAGGGTTCTGGTAATTGTGGATTGTTTTTTGTTTGACTACCAAGACCTGCTGTGAAACTCTGCTCCCAGTGTTCTCTCTTACTTAAAAGCAGCTGATCCCTCTCGTATATATTTTTTTCCATGTAACATTTTTACAAGTCAGTTTCATTTGTTGAGAAAATTTTCAATAAAAATACATTTTTTAAAAAGCATCTGATCCACATTAGATCAGATCAGTGGCACTAGGAGAGGGTGGGGGTCTTGGCCTTCTGCCCTAATGGTTCACTGTTCTAAATCCCCCCCCCAGCCCATGCCATTAACCCTGTAGCAGAAAACAATATGGGCATACGTCTGCAGGACTAATAGCTTTGGGGTTGCAATTTAGAGGTGGGAAGTGACCTGAGGTGATTGAACACCCTCTTCCAGCCTTGCAGCTCTGATTAGTTTCACAGTGGCCCTCAGCTGCTTTTTGGTTAAAGTGAACTCATCAGGAGATTCAGTCACAGATTGCCTGCATCTTATCGGTTAGGCCTCAGGACTCCAGTCCTAAACTTACTTTCCAGGAAATAAGTCTGTTGGAAACCAGTGATGATTACTTAGAGGTAAACATTGTTAGATAAATGTCAGTCCAATTAGGAAATAACCTCCTTTTATTAACTCCTGTCTCTTTCAAAATCAGATGAGTAATGCAATTTGTTAAATGCAGCTCTTAAAGGGAATGTAAGTATTTCTTGCAAGTAAAGGTGGGTAGAAATTTCAGAGCACAAGAAATCATTGTGAGACCTGAGCCAGCCTTACTCCACAGTCAGACTCTCATCTGGTCCTTTAAGTGGAAAAACAATCATGTTGTTATGTTCCTTCAATGCCTACTGATCCATTGCGGCTCTGAGAAGAACCTCTAATGGATTGAAGTGCCCATGATGGTTTCGTAAAGGTTAACTGAACAAATTCTTCTACTTGGAAATATCTCTGGGTGCATTAGAGGGAGAGGGAAGCAGCTAGCAGGTAAAGCCATAATGTGCCCAATCAAGGCAGCATTAGTAGAGTTTTCTTGTTACCTGGATTTTGCTTTTGCTTCTTCTCGAATCAGGGTGCATAAATGTGTTTTTCTGCTTAATGGGATATCTGAAGTGCAGTGAAACAACTTTGCAGATAAGGCTGAGGCTGGGACCTTGTCCCATTTCTGTTGATGGGGCTTGCTTCTGAGAGAACATGTCTAGGCTTGCACTCTAAAATTCTTTAAAATAAAGCACAGGGCAGTTTACCAGAAATGTTCTGACTTGGTGCCACCCACTCCCATGTAGCTGGCAGGAAAGGTGCAAGTTAATTTACTACCTGCCATTTTGAGTACAGAAAGACAATGTGTTCAGAACAAAAGTCTCCAGAATGAACAGGTGTGGAGCAACATGGGGAAACGCTGCTGGCTGCTGGCACGTTTTAAGGGACAGTTGAAGGTGCTGGTGAATTACCTGTTCCACCTGTGTGCAGTATACCCCAGGACACACATTTCTCCCCTGAAATACTCCGCTTATTGAAATATGATGGATACATTCTGATACAGATTCCTTTTATGAGTGGAAATGACCAGTTTAAGAATAGTGGCTTGATTGTGGCCTACTTAGTTTAAAGAAGCCTGCTGGAGCCTTAATGCACCAAGAATTCCATTATTGATTTTACTTTTTTTAATAAATTCACCTGGGGGGAGCTAATTTGACTGGGGAAGCAATATAGGATGGGGCACCTTTCCCCATGCTATTTTACTGATCTATATCCCCACACAGAGCAAACAACAAATCTGGTGACGTTTCAGTCAGGACAGTGATGTGGGAGTAAAGAGTTAAATGTGCCTAACCCCCACACCACTTCTCGGCTCAAGTTAGCAGCCCTTCCTCAGTGGCTGCATTTAAAAGAAGAAATTTGACTTTGGCCCTGACATTACTCTGAATATTTTTTTTTAAAAAAAATCATTTTTATGTACCGTAATCAGTCTACTCAGATCTTGATATCTTTTACTGAGGGCATTCTTTCCACCATCATCAGAGATAAAGGGGTGACCAGAAAAAGAGCTTTTGCAAAAATTACAACTGCACCATGCAGATAGCATAATAATTGGACCAAGTTTAATTATTTTATTTTGTGGGCTTCCTTGTAAAGGGTTGGTGGAGTATTAATCATACCAACAAATACTCTCCTTGCGTGCAGTTTTTCATTTAACCCACACTGGACTTTCAAGAACAGGTTCTTCCCACACTTTAGTTAACTTGAAAGAAAGTGGAAGATCAAAAGCTATATTCTGATTTCATTAAAATGAGGCTGCCAGTGCTTCTTATACTCTGATTTCACATAATAAACAAAATTATGCTCACTAATTCTGTGTCTCCCCGAAAGCCAATATGATTACTATGAAGTGAAAGACTCACATCTATGAACTCTATGCCAGTAATAACATGCAGTAACTTTGGGAAAACGAGACACATTATAGCAGTTAGAGTGCTTTAGCAGTCCTCTGTTATGGTTGCAAGCAGTTCTTCCAGATGGGTTGATAATGTAATTAGAGAATGTTGTGTTAAATGAGCCAGTGTTTTTAAATTGGCTGCTAATTTTCCCACCTATTAACCAGCTTTCCCCCCCCCCTATGCAGAAAGCACTGCATTAGAATGACTTCTGGTGGCTGCTCATTAACTACAGAATCTTAAGAACCCTCTGCTCCATCACCAGAAAATAAGCATTCTGGAAGACATACTGTGTGTCAGTCTGGCTGACATTTCCTTATGTTAGAGAGACAAAAGTACCTTTTACTGCTTAGTTAATTTATGGAATTCTTCACCAGAAAATGGGTGATGGCCACTGGCTTAAATCTTTAAAGGAGGTTGAGGAGGAGAGGCCTAAACGACAGCTATTACTCATATATCCATTGGCTAAGTTGAACCTCTTGTGTTGAGGTCTGCCATATGCAATAGCCTACAGCTTGTTATGGAATGAGCTTTCATAAGCTATGGTCTTATCAGATGCATGAAGTGTTATCCTGACACACAAGGTTTGGGCAGAGAAGAAGAAGAGTTTGGATTTGATATCCCGCTTTTCACTACCCGAAGGAGTCTCAAAGCGGCTAACATTCTCCTTTCCCTTCCTCCCCCACAACAAACACTCTGTGAGGTGAGTGGGGCTGAGAGACTTCAAAGAAGTGTGACTGGCCCAAGGTCACCCAGCAGCTGCATGTGGAGGAGCGGAGACACGAACCCGGTTCCCCAGATTACGAGTCTACCACTCTTAACCACTACACCACACTGGCTCTCCACCACTACACCGCTACACCACACTGGCAGAGGAGGGATTGTAAAAAAATGGAATGGAAAATAGAATGATGTTTCTAGAACTTGGGTAGGACTGCACCCCTAACCCCATGTACTTGGGAGCATATCTCATTGAATTCAGTAGGATTTATACGGTATCTGAGTTGACATGGTTAGGATTTCAGCCTTGAGTCATTTTGGGTTGACTAAGGGTGCAGTAGTGATTAGATGTACCAGGAAGTCCTGGGAACATACCGGTAAGCAGAAACATTACCTTCTACCTTAAACAAAAATTAACACTTGCATATTGTAGATCGAAAATAAACCATACAATTGTAGAACTGTAGGGACCCCAAGGGTCATCTAGTGCAACTGCCTGCAATACAGGATGAGTAACCTGCTTTCTTCCTATCTGAAGAAGTGTGCATGCACACGAAAGCTCATACCAAAAACAAACTTAGTTGGTCTCTAAGGTGCTACTGGAAGGATTTTTTTTTTTTTTTACTGTTTTCTGGAATTATTGGTGCACCAGTAAAGAATTCTTGATTGCCCCAACTTTCAGTTCAACCCCATGTTTGTTTACTCAAAATTAATCCTACTATGCTCAGTGAGATCTAACTTATAGGTAAGTATGCAACTTTTGGGTGAAGCCATTTAATTGTAGGAAGTGAAAGTCTTCAAGTAGAGGCAGGACTGGATTTCCAGCTTGGGATTTCCTGTATCACACAGGGGGGTTGATAGGATTGCCTACAAGGCCACCTCCAGCTCTTTGTTTCTAGGACTATGGCCTTGGGCTGTGCAAACATTGATGTTTGCTCTGCTTTCAGTGGTGTATGAAGTTGTGTGGACATTAGACAGAGCTGCCCTATAGTTTCTTCAGAAATACTGCTGTTTGATGTGTTTCCTCTCAAACCAACTCTCATTCCAAAAGGAAAAACTTAGCCACATTCGCTTTGTAAACAGCCATCTGGCCAGGGGCGGGGGGGGGGGGGGCAGGCCGCCCCAGGTACTGCCCTGGGGGTTGACACTCGGGGCGGTGCCCCGCCCCCACGATAAGCGCTGCTGGCACACGGCAACTTTTAAGGCTGCAGCGCGTGAACAGCAGTACAGCGTCAGTGCTGCTGTTCGCGCGCTGCAGCCTTAAAACTTGACGTGCCGCCACACGGAAGGGGTGCCAGCCACTCACGCCCGCCATCTTGGGGGGACTGCGCATGCGCAGTTCACCCGGGATGCTGTGCATGTGCTAGGGGGTGGCTCGCTATGCCCCTGCATCTGGCATGTGGAGAAGACACATGAATAGAAATGTGTTGGGGGGAGGCGTGATTGTGTGTGTGTGGGAATCAAAAGGGTCATGTGTATCAGGTGAGGACACCCTTGCTCTGTCTCTGGTGTGTACAACAGTGTGGAAATGTGACTTGAAATACAGTGGGGGAATCAACCTGGCTGCAAGCGTTTTAAACCGCTAATGTGTATGGAGCCTTAGTCACACAACTGCTGTTTCCAGGCTGAGGGGGTTGTCCTTTTACTGCTGAAAATGCACCTGGTCTCTGTTGTAAGACGAAGTCCTTCAGTTGCTCTCACCACCTCTCCCTTCGTGGCAAGGCTAACAATGGGACTGTAAAATCTGACCTTGCAGAAGAGATAGTTCTTCTATAAATCTGTAACAACGGGATTTGTTTTTTGTTTTGTTTTCTTGCCATAGATAGCAAAGGAATTTGAATGGCTGTATTTTATGAATTCTGTTTTATGGTAAAGTGTGCATTTTAAGTGATTTTCTTTTAATGCACAATTTTAAAAATGCTTTTTCTCTCTGAGTGAAAGCGTGTATGGTCATGTGTTATTTCCTTGTTTCTATCTTTAATAAGACTAATACAAACCCTAATGATATGGGATAGATATTCCAAATTTATTTTATTTTATTTAAATCAGAAGTTGAACATGTTATCTGGCTACTTGAGGTGACTATGGAAGAGTACAATTTAGTGAGGTATTGCTGGAGGAAGCTGGCTGATGTTTCATGTGGTAAGGATCGTTGTTATCCTTGCTTAAATGAGGTGTTGAATCATTTCAACATCAAGGAATCCTGCTTGAATGTACATATGATGTTCGCATGGGATGGTGGGAGCAGGAATGTGTGTGTTTGCCCTGCACTGCCGCCCACCTCACCCCCTGGCAATTATTGTTGTGAATTTTTGACTGCCTAAATAGGGATGTGCTAGCAATAGTGAATAGGACTCTGGACTGTTCATTTATTCATTTTATTTCTATGCTGCTTTTCCACACACACACACACACCATGCTCAAAGCAGCTTACAACAAAGAAGCAGGAATGCATTTCAAACAAAAAATACAGAAACACTTTCATAACAACACAGCAAAACAATAACAATTTCATAGTAATATGGCAAAACAATTGCAAATATAACAACATACAAAAACCCACATTCCAATACTATAAATATAACAGTATTACAGTACTTAAACAACATGCGAAATAGGAAAAATAACAAGGGAGCATCACAATTTCACCTTTGTCCTAGAAAAACCTCTCCCATGATGTTGCTACGACACAACTGACATCTTGAAGGCTGGTGGAAATAACTTGTAGCATCTCTTATCCAAAGCAGGCCAGAATTGTGCCTTCCAACACCATGTAAATGTTGTTGTTGTTTGTTTGGTGGCCTCTGCAAAAAGTATACAATATCTAGAGTGTTGATCTCTGTATTTTTATATAACACTCATGCAATGTTTGGCTTCTTTAAAGGTTATAAATTCAGTCTCACACTTAGATGCACACACATACACCCACTGCAATTATTTCCCCAGATCCTAAGTAGTCAAGGCTGGTAGGCAATGTTAGTAATATATCCTCTTTAAAAGAAAAAAGAAGAAGCGACAAACCTTTCTCTGCAAACCAGGAAGAATTGCCATAGGCCATAAGCTTAACTAGCTTCATTGTATGGACTACAATAAGTCAGTGTTTGGCTCAGCTGCCTATAACTAGTTATCCCAGATTCTTAAAGAAATGGAATGTTAGAATGAATAGCAATTAGTCATGTGAATTTTAGTCATACTAGAGTGGGCTGCATCTTTAATATTCTACAGTATGATGTTTGTGTTATGTGGAGAATATTCTTTGGAGAAGTACGGTAGACACGATTAATACTGTACTGCACACTAAGATGGGCAGTCAAATTATCTTTAAAAGAAGTATCTTTGAATTCTGTAGGGTGGTAGTTCAAAAACATTCTTTGCAGTTCTGGTAATTTACTAACGCTAGTTTCTGTAGAACTGTTTGTAGTTAGGAAGCGAGAATCCCTGTAGCTTTCATTTTGTTTCTTAAAATGCCTCTGTCTCTCTCAAAGGTTCGGGTACTCCATAATAGCCAAGTATTTCACATGCAGCTGTTGGATGACCTTGGGCTAGTCACACTTCTTTGAAGTCTCTCAGCCCCACTCACCTCACAGAGTGTTTGTTGTGGATGAGGAAGGGAATGATCACTCCCCACATCAAATGGGCGGCGACGTTTGCGTGGTTGCGTGCAGCCCCTTAAGCTCCTGGGCGACACCTAGTAGTTCGGACTGGCTGCGCCTTCCCCCAGGAGGGATACCTGGGGTATCTGCCTACCCCAGCTAAGTGCCCAATCCTGCCTGGGGGAGGTATTGCCAGGGGATTGGCCAGGTAAGGGGAGGGACTACCTAGCCCACACAATAGAAGGTAGCTTACCAGGAAGCAGCAGCCGGGCTCCCGAGCTTCTCCCACCCCCCACTCCCTCAATTAACGCTTATTTTTGCAGGTTAACCTCTTCTCCACAGGTACGCAGGTGCTGCTATGTCAAGGCCGCTGTTGAAGGGCCGGAAAGGAATTTCCCTGCATTGGCAGGTTTTGCCTTTCCCGTAGCAATTTGTCACAACTTTCGCGGTTTCAGGCCTTGGGCGGAATCCTTTAGTCATCTTCCTAAATTGGGGGGGGGGCGGGGGGCGGTGACTCCACGCCCCCAGTGCGGCAACGATACCAGGGTTCCCCGTTAAAGGGGTATTGGGGGGAGGCATTGACCATACGCCGAGAGGTTGTCATTGCTCTCCTCCACCAGTGGCGGCAAACGGCGGGCGGGCTATCAGCTTGAACATATGTTCTCCAGAGCTAGCCCAATCCCCACACATTCTGGATAACCCTGAAGTTTCCCAGATCCCCAGTTGGGGGCTGGGAAGGACAAACGCCCAGTGCCTGAGCCAAGGTCTCCCTACATCTGAACCTTAATAAAGTTGTGGCTAATTTTAATCCCATAGCACGTTGTCTTGTGTCATTATTACGCTTGGGGGTCACCTGGGGATTGGGGGACTCCACCTGTCAACGCAAAGGAGAATGTTAGCTGCTTTGAGACTCCTTCGGGTATTGATAAAGCAGGATATCAAATCCAAACTCTTCTGTATAAAACAAAAATAGATACATGAGAAAAGATGGGTCATGGTGGGATCCTAGGCATCTGTTTATAGATCTGAGGGGACTGACATTACAGAATCATGCTTTAAAAGTCTTAACACTATCAGTTTTTAAAGATCTGAAAATACTTCCACCACAAAAACGTTCTCGAAACATAATGTTGAAAAAATAATAACCATAGTTTTGATTTACATAATTAGAGCTTGAGTAGGAAAACAGGCTACAATTATGTCCAGGTTTTTCTATATATTGTAATTGACATGAACAATTATTTTTCTTTTATGCAGCTAAATATTTTGGTTGACACTGGAAGTAGCAATTTTGCTGTTGCAGGAGTACCAAATGCAGATCTGACCTCCTACTTCAACACAAAAGAGTAAGTGTATTGATCTCCATCTTGACAATATTTCTATTGACAAAAAAGTACTCCAAAAATAACGCTGGGGGGGGGGAAACATGGTTTTGAATTACATGATTAGTGCTCAGGTAGGAACACAGACAAAATATATGCCTTGTTTTACTATAGTTAATGTGGAGGGCTGCATCTCCATATTTGCAGAGCTGTATCCTTGTGCGGTTTCACACACACACACACCCTGGTAATGTATTATGTGTGTCAGAACCTCATAAGTGGCTCACATGTCCAATATTGCCCTTCCTTTCGGCAAAAAGATTTTTGCATCTAAAGGAACTATGCCACTGACTGAGCAACAAGTATGTCCATGCTGCCAAAAAACAATATACTTCTGCTGTAATGTATTGATCAGCCTTTTGAAATCAGATGATAAGAGTGTGATGGAGTTCGTGTCAGTTTGATCACTGAGCTGCTTAGTGCCATAACTGTGCTGCATTGAGCCACTCGGGTTTCCATTAAGCAGAGTCTGTTGATGTGGCAGAATTAAAGACCTAGGGTTGTGTTCAACATAGCACTAAGGAGACTGTTCTGTCAGTGCAAACTTTTCTGCTCGTCCAATGGAACAATCTCCCACTCTCCTCCATACACTGTTCTGGGGGTTCTCCAGACCCACAGGAGCACATTTGGAGAGGATATGTGGCTGCACGGCAGGGGCAAGATGGGGGTGAATCATTACACAGGCATCTGCTAGTGCAATGATTTTGTTGAATACAACCACATACTTTTATTTTTATTTCACACACACACACACACACACACACACACACACAGAGAGAGAGATATAAAATAATAGTGTGCCAATAGTTGTTCTGTAGTTTATACATGCTATTTACTAGACACGTGTATGTGTTTTAAGAAGCTTAGAGAAAGATACAGTCAGGTAGTAAAATTGCAGTACAGTGGTACCTCGGGTTACATACGCTTCAGGTTACATACTCCGCTAACCCAGAAATAATGCTTCAGGTTAAGAACTTTTGCTTCAGGATGAGAACAGAAATTGTGCTCTGTCGGTGCAGCAGCAGCGGGAGGCCCCATTAGCTAAAGTAGTGCTTCAGGTTAAGAACAGTTTCAGGTTAAGAACGGACCTCCAGAACGAATTAAGTACGTAACCAGAGGTACCACTGTATAAAATTGCTATTACAACAATGAATGAATATTTCAATGGATTATAGCTGGTTGAAAAGTCCCAGAGCAACTGTTATTTTTGCATTGATTTTTGAAGCTCAATGGAGCTATTAGTGGTATAATTGAAATTATAGTAAATAATGCCTAGACAAAGGTCTAATATTTGTCAGAGGAAATCCTGAAATACATTAGAGCAAAAATACATTACAGCAAAATGCCATTAAGACATGTTAAAATTGCAGTGCCGCCATGTTCTGCACAAATGCAAGTAGTATTAAGAAAAAATTATCCCATAGATGGAGTGTTGGTTGCCTTCTTCTGTTTTTAGACTAGAGTCTAATAGACTTCTCAGACCATCTAGCAGTTGGCCATCCTTATATTGTTAAAGTATATCTAATAGACATTTGATTGTAGGAAATGGAGCTCATATATGACATTTTCTGCAAAGAGATATTTTAAAAGAAAATGAATATCGTTTACATCTGAAATAAGTGTTTCATTTTGTCATAAGCTCATACTTGAAATCAAGCATTAGTCTGTTTGGTCTTTTTAGTAGATCAAAATATTATTCATTCATTCATTCATTCAATTTACGGAATAAACCGCCCTTCATCTGAAGATCACAGGGTGGTTTTATACTGTAAACACAAAAACGTACAGTACACTGCATTTAAGTGGAAAGTTGAAATGGGGAGGAATTGCTCTGGTTGATGTGACATTTTGGAATATGTGGAGGGAAAGGTGCACTTTCGTTGAGTTTTAATGATTTATACATCATTCACCTTTTCCTGTTCCAGAATTTGGATGGAGCCCATGGTTTCTCTTCAGATCATATAAATATTTCACGTAAGATGATAATTTGTAGCATGTAGCACATACAGAATTGATTTGTAAGTTTTCAGCGCCCCTTTCTTCCTTTCTTAGATCAAGCACATATAAGTTACTGGGCACTGTGGTCGCTGTTAAATATACCCAAGGAAGCTGGATAGGGACTCTTGGCACAGATGTTGTTACCATCCCTAAAGGAATCAACGGCACTTTTACCATCAACATTGTAACCATCTCTGAGTCAGAGAATTTCTTTTTGAAAGGTGTTCAATGGCATGGGATCCTTGGACTTGCCTATGATGCCTTGGCTAAGGTAATTTGAGTGCTTACCTACCGGCTCATACATTAAGAGCATATGATGATCCTGCTAGGCTACTATCCCGTTCTCACAATGGCCGGCCAGGTACCTGGGGGAAGCGTGTAAGCAGGGCATGGTTGCAGCAGCAGTACTCTGCCCACTTGTGAATCCCAGCAACTGCCTCTGGACACTGGAGGGAGTACATAACCATCAGGGCAAGCAGCCTTGTCCTTTGTGAATTTATCTAATACTGCTTTAAAGACATCCAAGTTGCTAGAAGACAGATGTAACCCCCAAAGGTTCCTTATAACAGTCACCCACATATACTGGAATAGTATACAGTGGTACCTCGGAAGTCGAATGGAATCCGTTCGACTTCCAAAACGTTTGAAAACCAATGCACTGCTTCCGATTGGCTGCAGGAAGCTCCTGCAGCCAATCAAAAGTCGCGTTGGACATTCGGGTTCCAAAGAATGTTTGCGAACTGCAACACTCACTTCCAGGTTTGCGGCGTTCGGGAGCCAAAACGTTTGACTTGCAAGGCGTTTGGGATCCAAGGTACGACTATGTACTGGAATAATTCTGTCCAAGACTATGTGAAGCAGACTGAAGCCAGTCTCATTCCTATGCCCGACCATATGCTCTTACTTGCACAATAGTAAAACTGGTTGAGAATACATGGGCAATTTCTAGATTTTAGCTGGAAAATTTAACACGTAAAATAAGCATACATGGATTGGAATATATATATATGAGAGAAACACTGTCCTGGTGGTGTTGGAGGTGGGGCAGGCATGCTTGATAAGTGAGGCAGTGTAAGGCACACTCTTAATCCCATCACATGTAGAGAGATTTGGATCTGGTGTAACATCTGACAGACATCTACAGATGGATCATTAGATTAAACATTGGTTTATTATAATACCTCTGTCAGCATTATTAATTTACATGTAAATGAGTTAACCGTTTTAGCCAGCAAAATGATTCACATGGGTTCTATATGGACGGCATTGGACACCTGAATTTATATACAATTAACACTTTGTTTTGTTTTTGCTGCAGCCCTCAAGTTCTGTGGAGACATTTTTTGATTCGCTTGTGAATCAAGCAGAGATCCCCAATATATTTTCCTTACAGATGTGTGGAGCTGGATTGCCAGTTACTGGAACTGGTACCAATGGAGGTAGTCTTGTGGGTATCTGCCAGCCTGAAACAGAAAATATTGGTGACTTTTTACCACTTTTGTAATGCAGTGAAGTTAAACCTGTTTACTTGGAATTCAGCCCTTTTCATTGCATTATGCTTTTAATTATCATATCCATTAGAAGGCAAAACAAACAGATTTAGAGTGGCTTACTCAATTTTCCATTCAGACTATTAAATTAGAGAAGCATGCATAAATTTCTCATACTTATCCACATTAAGTTTCCTTTACTGATTTTTCCAATAGTGAATAAAAAATCTGCCTATGGGGATTTGAAGATCTGCTCTATTGTGCTAACAGTATGATAAGTAAAATCAGCACCCAGAACTTTGGATGACGCAGTCTTATTCAGGTGTTATAGGGAGGAGAAAGGCTATGCACCCTGACCATGCACTCTAGCCCCAGCCCCTTACCTTCTCACATTGAGTGGGACTGTCTGAAGGGGGCTTCTAAGTGTGGGGGATTCCAAGCAGTGCACAGCACCACACAAACCCTCTAAGAACATTCACCTGAATGTGTAGTAATAGACCTTCCCATTCAACCCAGAATGATCAGAGCACCACAGAAAAGACATTGTGCACCTTTACACCCTTCACTCATTTTGGGAGTTTCCTATTTCGGTGTTATGTGTGAACAAAGATTGATCTAAGCAACATGTAAGCAAAGTTCTGTTGGTTTCATTGTAACTTCCATGTCAATGGGTATACATTTCTGCTGTCACATAAATATATATATTCTGTGTATCCTAAAAGAAATTGTATTCCCCCCTCTTTCTTTTAGCTAAAGTGGATTAAGAAGTGCTTGTTTCTCTTCGCATGCTCTATTTTTGTCCATCCCCCCCCCCAGGTTGACAGTTAGCATTCTATACAGTATATAATTTGTTTTGTAAGAGAAGCACAAAAAGTGCCATTCTATACATGCTTACCCAGATGGGTCCTGTTGCATTCAGTGGGGCCCACCCCCATGTAAGTGTAGCTCTGTAAGAAAATGTGACCCACAGCCATTAAAATCAGTGAGGCCTCTCCCCCCATATCTTTTGTGATATCTCAGCTCATGTTCATGGTTTTTCTTCCCATAAAGTTCAAGTTTGGGCCACTAGTTTTCCTAAATGAAAATGCCTAGTATATGGATATTCTGTTTGGGTCAATATTTAAATCCATGGGGCAAAATTTTTTGAGAGGGGAGGTAACAAATGTAATCTGCATTTGCTCTATGCCCATACCCAGTCTCCTCCCCCATAATTGCTGCCTGACCTTAACAAGGGGGAGATGTAATAAAACTGCAGCATAGTTGCCCTAACTCTTGCACTGTGTTTCTCCTCCTGTCTTATTTTTTTATTTCCTGTTGCCGGCCTTTATTCCAAATAGCTTAACAATGATATATTGTTAAAAGCTTAGTCAATGTACAAAGATGAGAACTTTTCTGAAGACGTGTGCATGCACACGAAAGCTTATACCCAGAACAAACTTAGTTGGTCTCTAAGGTACTACTGAACATTTTTTTATTTATTTCAACTTTCCCCTGTTATTTAAAAGCTGTCTGTGACTTGCTCTTTAGAGAGAGGGGGGGAGAGGGAGAGAGAGAGAGAGAGAGAGAGAGAGAGAGAGAGAGAGAGAGAGAGAGAGAGAGAGGCAGGCAAACATAAAGCATCTCAGTCATTTTAATAGCATTTGTGATGTAGAGAATGTCTGACCTCCCTGGGTTTATTACTCATAACCAGTAATACCTGAAATTATACCTTCTATAATTCTGTTCTCCCATGTATCTTAAGACACAATCTTAAGTCTGAGCAGAAGACTAGCCATGTTCTGATTAAAATATTTTTAAAAACTGCTTTAATTTAGTTTCACTAAAAAAAAAAAAAACCTGACTGGGTCCGCAATGCATATGTTAAACAAGTGGGTTTAAAATGTGTGTAAAGACAACTTAAGTCCTCTGAGCAGCAGCTGACAGGGGGACATGCATGCTCTCTATATCTTTACTGTTGTGTGTGTTTGATTGTGCGGCAACCAATGTTTCCTTTTCAGGTCCTGGGTGGAATTGAACCAAGCCTATACAAGGGGGAAATCTGGTACACACCTGTTGAGAAAGAGTGGTATTATCAGGTTGAAATACTCAAATTGGAAGTTGGAGGCGAGAACCTTAACTTGGACTGTAAAGAGGTATTTATAGCAAGAAAGCACAATTTAATCTTTCTGCATTCAGGAGTGGCCAATATGGTGGTAGTCAAACTGCATTTCGTGGTGGTGCTGCCACTTCCCTTCCCTCCTAGCTGTGATGGCTTCCCCTCGCTGAAACTGGGAGCAGAGTGTCGGCAAGGGAGAGTGAAGCACTGGGTTGGTGGGTGCAAGAGCCCTTGAAATGTTCTTAGACGCCAACTCCCACCATTCGCAACCATCATGGCCAATAGTTAGGGAGGGTGGGAGTTGTGGTCCATTAATGTATAGAGGGTGACCCCACCCCTGCATTCCAAAAATCTAGTGTAAAATGCTAATCGGTAAATGTGGAGAACAATTGGATTAGTGTAGAATCCTAAATAAACTTCAGTTGTGTTGAAAAGGAATTTATTTCAGAGTCTACAAATTTAAGTTAGAGTGTGTAGATGGGAGGAAAAACACTGTTGCAGATGCCAGCCTTTTTTTTTCATTTGCATGCATCTGCTAGCCTCTGTTTCTCTTCCCCAAATCTCTTTTCTACTGGACTTTTCCCATGATCCTTTCATGAGTTGTCATGTACTCTGGCATCCTTAATCTTGCCTGTGAAATGTTGCAGGGTGTGCAGGTTTGTCTGCTACATGCAGTTCTGCCTCAAACTGACCAGTCTGGCCAATTTTTATTGCTAACTAAAGGTAGAAAAGTAAAGATTTATGCCCTTTCCCTCTGATTGTCTTTAAAGAACCCTATTTTTTTGTTTTGCAAAATAATCTTTGTACTCCTAGATGGTGAGACTCAGCTTCTCAGTAACTGTGGTTGTTTTTTAACGTCTAAGGTTGAAATCATTTTCTATCACATTTCTATCATGTTTTATATTGCTGTGACCTGCCCAACTGAAGAGTGGGTACTAAAACCAATCATAACGACAATAGCAACATGGATTAGAAATATAATTAATCATATATACATAGATACTGGGGGGAAAGCCCCACTGAAGTTGATTAAGACTTGTTTCTGAGTAAACCAGCATAAGACTGGGCTGTTAGTCTTACTGTCTTACAAATGTGACAGGATTTATTATACTGTATATGTGCATATTTATCTGCCATGGATTCAGTGGCTGGCTCTTGTGCTAACTGCTCATCTTTCTGCCTCTGTGTCTCTCTGACCAAGTCCTTGTGCAATTCTCCCATTTTTAGAATTTAGCGCTACAACCCCTAATGTATCGTAATTCAGATATGTATGGAAGTCATCCAACAGGCTACACACCCACACACCAGAGCTATTTTTTTTGCCCAGTTCCTGTGCTGGAACTTGGGGTTCCAAGGCAGGCAAGCTCCTGCAACTTTGAAATCTGTCCACAGCTGCTACAGACAAAGTTACCCAATTTAGACATGGAAATAGTTCCCTCTTGTTCAGATTCAGGTTGTCAGCTGAGAATCTTGTTCAGATTCAGGTTGTCAGCTGAGACATACTTCTGTGAAGTATGATGTTTGTAATCCTGTGCAACAGACAATACATCTCATAGGACCAATTGGGCCTGGGGTCAGAGCTGGCTTTCCCATTAAACCTCTGCTTAAGCTATGCTGGGGGAATCCTGCTTGGGCTCAGGGCAGCTGAGAAATGTCACTGCCTCCGTAATGGGGATTTGGAGGAGGGGTGCAGAGAGGAGCTGACATCACAGAGGGCCCCTATGCTCTGCCATCGCACCACCAGAAGGAGCTGTCGTTATTGACTTTCCATTGCAGTTTGCTGCTGCAGCATGTTGATGTCTTCGTTACCTTTTCCCCTGTTTAGTACAACTCGGATAAAGCCATTGTAGACAGCGGCACCACACTCCTGCGCCTGCCAGAAAAAGTCTTCACTGCTGTTGTGGGAGCAATTATACAGAAATCCTTGGTAAGTTCCAGCTCACAAGACACATTGTTCTTTAAAGGAACTGTTTTAAATAGCTGTCTTAGGACAGCAGTTTCTCACTAAGCCACCTCTTTCCATCACAGGTGGAGCAGACTTCTTAGGTGAGGAAGTATGAGTAATTTTTAATCACCATTTTTTTAAAAAAAATTGCATGATTTTGTTTGACTCTAATGTATTTACAGAGTAGAAGCATTCTGTCCTTCTCCAAACTTTGAGGAGTTTGGGCTAAAGCTTAATGGCTTTGTTGGCAGCCATTCCCAAAATAAGTGCTCTTTTGCCTTGCAACACAGGCTATTGTTCTCTTAAAAAGAGACACTGTGACAGTGAACTATCTGGTTTGCTCTAATGGGTTTTTATCTATGTGTGGCTTAAGGCCCAGTGTGTGGATTGTATTTACCAAAAAAAAGTTTGTTATATTGGTGTATTTGTCAGAATGGCAATACTGAGAATCCAAAATTATGACCAAGGTTCTGGCTCCAAACCTCTGCCATAAGGGAAGTCCACTCACATGTGAGCCTCTCTCTGCCTCTTTCTCTCCACCCATCCCCTGATTGATACACGCGGTGCACATTGTGCTAGGGCAGAAGCTAAGTAGCTTGTCAAAATATAGTGCGTATTCTATATTTCAGAGGTGTGGAAGCTGAGGTCATCCAGATGTTGTTAGACTCCATCTTGCATCAGCCACAGCCAACACGGTTGGGAATTATGGGAGTTGTATTCCAACAACATCTAAAGAGCCATAGGTTTCTCATTCCCTGTTATATATTAGGATAAGGTTACCAGATTTTTTTCAGTGAATCCAGGGACACTTTAATTAATTAATTGCTACGCGTTCAGGGCATTGATGCTGCAGCGATGGCGGTGGCAGAGGGGCGGCTGCCATGTTGACCTCAACTGCCATGTTTCCCCTTCGTCCGAGGCTTCTGTCTCCTTCCTCCATGAGCCTGTGCAGCCCCTGAGTTGTTGGTTCTTTGGTGGTGGTGGTGGGGAAGCGGTGCACGGTGGGTCAGGCATGGAAGGCGGAGAAGGAGGGCTGAGAGCGGCGGCGGCGAGGCTCAGGCAACGCGATGCCTCCCTTCCCATCGGAGCAGCCCCAATCCCATTCCTACTTGCGTGCAAGCAGGAGGGGGTGGGGATCCCTCAGCTGGGAAGGGAGGCTTCCTGTTGCCTAACTGAGAGATCCCTGCCCTGCTCCTGCTTGCACACAAGTAGGAGTTGGGAGGCTGCTCTGATAGGCAGCATGAAGCCTCCCTTCACAGCTTAGTTGCTGGGGTCAGGGAAGGTGGAGGCAGCCCGGAAGCTGCATCTTAGAGCCCCTGCACCACCGCCATATGAGGACTTCCAAGCAGCTGCTGAAGCCAGCCAGAGCCAGCTGCTCTGGGCTGCTGAGACTGCCGCTGCTGCTGTGTTTCCCGGGGACATTAGACGAAATCCAGGGACATTCCGGGGATGGAATCTGTCCGGGGACTTGTTCACAAATCCGGGGACTGTCCCCGGGAAACAGAGACATCGGGTAACCTTATATTGGGAAAGAATTAAACTGCACATTAAATAAATAGGGGGGAGGAAGATGGAAATATATTTTCTCCTTCTGCTCTCTGATCAATAGCAGGAAGGTAAATCAGAATCAGAAAAGATAAACTACAGGTTTTGTATTCTATTGATCAGAACTTCTTTTCTTCCGAAAAGCTTGAAGCGGGGAAACATCCAGTAGCTGTGAAGGCAAAGAGATAAGTGATGGGAGGGAGGAGACATTGTCACTGGGAAGGGCTGCCCTCTGCTCTTGAACGCCATCTTGGCACTGAATGCATGGGGCAATATCTTTCAGTCCTACACGGAAAAGGAGCAGTAGCACATGCACTAGGAAGTGAAAAACCGGCTGCCTCCCTTGAGACTAGACTCCCCCACTGGCTGTTTTCTTAAATGAAAAGAAAGAGAAGGATGGAACTGAGCCCAGAAATAATGAATGGAGGCTGTGCTTTGATCTTATGTCAGAAGAGCCTATCTAAATTCTTCTAATCTCTGACAGAACATTTCAGCACCACTTGTAGGTTGAATTGCTCAGTGTGAAACTAACCGTATGATTCCAAGTAAACCCATTCACCAATTTGGCTTTTTCTCGCTTAACGAATAACGAAAGTAGCAAACTGGCTGATTTTTACATGATTTTTGTGCATCTGCAGTAAGGATTGCTAGATCTGGATCCAATGATGGATATGGATAATAATATTTGCAAAATTGCTCCACTAGTGATATATCATCGGGGGGGGGGGTGTTCTAATACAACTTGGGGAAAATGTAGCAAGAACTATGGGTAACACTATACAATGACTTAGGACTGCTATTTCAATTTGTTAATCATTATATCCTATCATTTCTAGGTGTTAAATAATATGATATGAAAACATCCAAAGTAATAATAAAACAATATAAACATAAGAGCCAAGCATCACTTTACAGGGCGCAATATTTTTTTAAAGTGTTAAACCTGTTGTACATTTTTAAATGTGATATTTAGTGTTAGTCATACCTAAGCTTGTTGATTTCATTGGATCTACTGTAATCATGACTGTAAATATGACTAACATTGGCTATTGCACTACTTTTTAAAAAGCCCTTTTAAAAGCCTGGGAGAAAAGGAAAGTCTTAGTCTATTCCTGAAATGACATTAATATTGGCTCCAGGTTATTTAGGGAGACTTCATTTCAGGGACAGTAGCTTCTCTCTCCTGTTTTTCCCTTTCTGAAATAAGTATGTTCTTCTGTCCCTGTTTACCAGAGAGAGTCCTCATTTTCTGATATGTTTCTCTTATCTATCACTGATCCTGCTGCCTTTTCAGCGTCAGTTGCTAGAGTTGTCATTCTCCTGTGCTGTGTCTTGCCTTCCCCAGGGTCTCTAGAAGTTAAATATTTGGGAGTCGTCCTGTTGACATATAAATTCATGAACACTAAGCTGTCACACAGTGCACATCCTGACACTCCATGTGCTGGTGAGGCTCATTTTATTGTTTACAAAACGTTGGACTCTCTCTTGTTCTTGCATATCTTTCACACACACACACACACACACACACACACACCAACCAGAGAGGACAATGTCTTTGGAGATTGTGCATTACAGTCTGTTGCAGAGTCAATGAATAGAGTTGAAGCAGCCGATGGTAGCAGCTTAGCAAAAGCATTTTGGGAAGGGAACAGCTGAAGACCTTGTATGAGAATAGGGTGGGTGGTTTTGTGCAAGCATATCCTTTCTTGTCTGAAATGTCTGACAGTTTGTTAATAAAGTGCTCAGTATCAATGTACACACTCAACAATAGGATTGTGGAGTTGACCTTTTCTTGTTCACTCAAACCATATTTGTTTTGGTGGGAATATTTGCTAATGACAAGGTGATAAGAGCTTCAGCTGTGTCAGAAAGCAAACACTGAGCACAAAGGACTCAGCTTAAGGAAGTGTATTTGTCCTATCCTTTATTTGTATATTTGCATTGGTGTATTATGTGCCTCTCAAAAACTGTAAATGTGGGAAAGAAAGTTAGCCTGACTTGCATGGGTTGTTATATAGATTTATGTTCTTATACTGTATATTTATTTTATTGAATATGTTCTTATTGCACTTGAAATATATAGTTCATGCTAACACATGTCTACTTAGTTCTTTTGAAAGCTTTCTTCCAGGTAAGTGTGTAAGG
The DNA here is from genome assembly GCF_009819535.1 of Lacerta agilis. Classification (NCBI taxonomy): domain Eukaryota; kingdom Metazoa; phylum Chordata; class Lepidosauria; order Squamata; family Lacertidae; genus Lacerta; species Lacerta agilis. The sequence continues at coordinate 53,347,615 of NC_046315.1, forward strand.
AACTCCAAAGTTCAATCTGATGCTAACTCAGTAGAGGTGAAATGAAAGAAAGGGCTGACAGGGTTAATTATAAAATATAAAGTAAATGGACAGATGTGTTTTTTTAGCAGAAAGGCCTTTTGATCTTCAAAAGCTTGAGGCTTTAATCAGCAAGGTAGGGAACAGAATCAAGGCTAGTTATTTTTCAGGGGTCGTGATACGATGGACTCTTCTTAGTTATTGTATCACTTGCATAATTTTCCCACTTCCAACGTGATTTGCCACTGCCCTTTGAAACCAGGATCACATGCTCCCAGCTGCTGCTTTTCCAGGAATTTTGCTAATGCTTCTCCTCAAGACTGTGCCTGTTCACAGGTGACAAAAAAAACAGGATCTCATTAATTCAGTCTAATGTCCCCACCCCTTCCATTTTCTGTATAGATTCAAGAATTCTCATCTGGATTTTGGAATGGTGTACAGCTTGCTTGCTGGGCTAAAACTGAACAGCCTTGGACCTTCTTTCCAGAGATATCTATCTATCTGAGAGATGAAAATTCCAGCAGATCATTCAGGATCACTGTCTTTCCACAGGTCTGAACAAGCCCTTTATTGTAGTGTTTGTCAAGAAAAGCAATAATTTCACTGATCGTACGGCACTTAATGAGTACTTCATTGAAGATTTTGGCATTTGTATATACTGCCTTTTTAAAAACAGGCTTTATAGTGCTGCTATTCTTTCCCACACTAACTCAGAAGGTTGAGTGCCCATTGGTGGAATCTTGCTGGTCTCCTCATCACTAATGGTTCAGTGCTTGCTTATCGTTCTGTAGAGATCTTTTCAGCGGCAACACAATAACTCTGTTCACATGACATAGCTGTAGTAAACTAGCATATCCAGCCAGTTGGAATGGGAGGACAGGATTATGTCAATATGCCACGCCCCCAATCCATATGCAGTTATTTCAACGTCAACATGGAAAACCAGAGTTTGCAATCGCCCAGATAGGGTCCTACAAGGGTGCAGTTCAAAGAAGCATAAATTCCATACGGATGTTGTACTGAATATGCACAACCCCCTCCCATTCTGCACATTTGCTGACTCTGCCATGGAGTCCATAACATAGAAGACTTAAGGGAGCATGTGAGTCCTTTAATCAGCTATGACAATATAGTGAACCATGCACATCCATTACATATCAAAATGTTTTAAATCCAAGAATGGGGACCTTTTGTTAATCTGGATTGTAATCAATAGGCCTATTCCTATATTGTGATTCTACATTTTCAGGAAAATGGTGGTTGGTTCACACATGATAATTCTTGAGAAATGTGCAAGTCTCTTGCCAGACTTGCTGCCAGTAGACTTTCATGGACAGTCTTTTTGCACCATGTTGGTGTTATAGACCATTATAGAAGTCTTTTCAGTCATTGCTCAGGTGTAGCACCCCTGAATAAATTCAATCTGGCTTGGATCCTGACAGCAGACAGTGTCTACACGGGGGTGGGGGGTGGTCATGATGTTTGAACTAGACTATTGGTTCATGGGAATGACACAATGGGGTCCAACTAGTCTTAGCCAATTTATAAGAAAATATGCTTTTAGACTAACTGTAGTTAATTCCTTGCATGGGCGGAGGAAGTACTAAAATTCCTTCTCCTCCCCCCCCCCAACAAGAGCATTAATGAAGTGATATTTTATGAAGCTATTACGATCTTTATCATCTGAGTATGCAAAGATTGTGAAGCCGATTGACGAGAGTCCAGAAATTATTCATGTAAATCTGATTATCTTGAAATATTTCTGTAAGCTTAAGTGTTTCCTTGCCCGTACTTTCAAGCAGCTTTAATGAAGCAAATGTGACTTTGAAATGGCCTCCAGTTGTAATTCCAGGCTTAAACTTTTAATGAGCTGCCAAGTAACACAGGGACCTGTTTTTGCCTTGATGGCATTGTGCATTCTGAAGTCTAACTTATTTCCATATATTGTTAACACTATTTTAGGGAAATACATGCACATTGCTAGGTAGAGTCTGGATCAGTTTTAATTTGGAGTATATGCTACACAAAATCGCAGTTGTTTTTCTTATTTCAGTAACTTTGTTGCCGTTGATTTGTGTAATGCAAGCTTGTCACACAGGACCCTGTTCTCCATCATTTCTCTAACCCAGGTTGTCATGTATCTCCCAAATGCAAAAGAGTGCTTAAAATGCCAACCTGGGACATACGACATACTGTACTTGAGAAAAATAGACTCTGGCTCTCATTGATCAGAAGGTCACTCCCTCCAAGGTGAGGGGACAGATCTTTTAAAAGATGAGCTGCTCCTGGCACTTTGGTCCTTCTAACCATCAGGGATCCAGGCCAGATCTTCCACACCACCAGGAAGTTGACCATCCTTCCTGTCCACTTGTAGGTAGACTGACATAATTGTGCTGTTAGTAATTAGGACTGCCGTAGTCCGTTTTTGGAGTTATTGGGCTCTTTTTTGCTTTTAATATTTCTGTTGAACCTTATTGCCCTCTTCCTTATATATTCTTAACAAAGTTTCACAATTTGGACTAGTGGAGTCAAGTGTGTGATGGCCACCCTCAGGATTTGGGAATCTCCACTTGCCTAGATCACTGGATTTCACACTATTGGAAGTCTTAAGACCAGAGTTGGTAAAGCCAGGAACTTGCCCTATTCTGGGGGAGAAGCTGAGCACGGGGGGGGGGGGGCTGGCTTTACGCTCTGAGCAAATTTGCAATGAATTGGCTGGAGAAGTGAGTTGTGCTGGTCCAGGATTTAACCATTAATTGGATATCTCCAGTTTTCACTCCTGTTTCTGGGGCTGTAGGTTACCAAAAGATGGTGGTAGTGGTGGTGGCAGCGGCAGCTACTGAATAGTAATACCTAACTGGCAATACTGCAGGGCTGTTGTGTAGCAGTTGGAGAAGGAAGGGGGGCACAAGAGGCTGTCATGAGCGCGTGCGCACGCACACACACACACACACACCCTAGCTGAAGTCAATTGTAGATGGCAAGGAATGGTGGAAAGAAGTATACAAATTTATTTGTGAAAAGTAAGTAGGGTTTATACACTTTGAGTTCTTGACAAGCTGCAGCTTAAAACCCAGCATTTCTAAAGTTAATGGAGTCATTCTACCATCCTTTGTAATTTGGCTGCTGTTGAGTGTTCAGATCTTATCTGCTAATCTTCCAAATTTAGGTATATTGCTGCTCCTTAATTGTCCTTTTTTCTTTCCAAATAAACAGCTTTATATTCAGCCTGCTTTTGAGCCTAGTCAGAATTTACGCTGTTATCGTTTTGGCATCTCCTCTTCTACCAATGCCCTGGTCATTGGCGCGACAGTGATGGAAGGATTCTATGTCATCTTTGATAGAGCTCAAAAGAGAGTGGGCTTTGCATTAAGTACTTGTGCTGGTAAGAGACCACTTCTGAATAGCATATACTTAACAATTCAAGGTAGCATCTGAAGTCTTTTATTTTAATTTTTTTATTTATTTATTGGATTTATGTACCACCCTCCATCAAAAGATATCAGAGTGGTTCACAATATAAGCTTAACAACCTGCTTTTAAAAAATCACGTAAAAGAACCTTGTCCAAATACTTCGAACATTGTTTGCAAATCTGCAAATTATTTTTTAGCGCTGTTGCGTGGGTTGCAGTTTTAATCTTCACAACAATCTTGTAAAGTAGGATAGGCATTCAGATTCGCCAAAAGCCACCGAGGAGCTTCAGAAGCGAGCTGGGCTGGTATCCGAAGAACCACGCAACTAGTTCCATGTGCCCAAGTGAACTATGGACTCACATTTCTTCAGTTCCTGTTCGTTGTTACAAATTACTTTGGAAACTGAGGGAATTGTCAAATGCAATTCAGCATTGTGCAGGGAGCTGTCTTGTTCAGAGCATTAATTTGAACATTAAACTGTGTATAACCTTAACTATGGTTTGTTGAAACAAGCCAAACTGGAAACCGTGATTGTCTCAAAACAGCAACAGCTTGGCGTAATAAAATGAGATGTGAACGAGCTTCATGCACCTATAGGGGGTGGGAATCCTGTTGAGCTTCAGCCCCAAAATAATTATTTGAATTCCAGCTTAGACCTCTTGGTTATACCTGAACCTGAATCACACACACATGCATGATGGTCTCAGATTAGTATAAGCTTGTTCTGGAAAGGAATATTAATTTTTGACATACAGTATGAGAAGCAATTTTGCTGTTACATTTTTGAATAAAGCAAATACGGTATGCTGTTACATTTCTCAGTAAAGCAAATATGAATCAATGTGATTGCCCTTTTGAAATAAGATGCTTTTTGGAAATGAAAAGCCCAAATGTATGTTGGAAGTACTTGAATATAGAGTTTTACTAATACTCTTATTGCAGCTCTAATAAGATTACTTGATAGTCTTAAACTGTCGGTAATATCTTCCCATTTCAGATAAATTACTAGGCAGGGGAGAGGTCGGGTGAGTAGGAAACCAATAGATAGAATATAAATCTTTTGATGTACAAGAACAGGAGAGTTAACAGGGACCTGAAATCATTTATTTTGCTAGGAGAAGAGAATGTTCACTTTGACTTTATTTTAAGATGAAATGCATTTATATTGCACGCGAAAAGTAGCGGTGCTGACGGGTGGGCCCCAGACGGGCCATGGGGTGGCGTGGCCTCGCTCTGCGGCTTGCTTGCAGGCTGCTGAGCAGGTTTGCAAGCAGGCCGTGGGGCAAAGCTGCCTCGCTCTGCGGCTTGCTCGGGGCCCGCCGGCGGGGTGGGGCTGGCCCAAGTGTCACCCCCCCCTCCCCTGGAACCCAGGGCGCCCCGCCCTCTACGCCCCACGCTCGCTACGCCACTGTATGGACTCCTGCCTCCAACTGCCTCTGGCACAACCACAAGGAGATCCGAAGCTTCGAATTCCACTTTAGATTAACTAAATTCTAGCATTGCATTTGAACATTAAACTGTGTTTGATATTAGCTATGGTTTTATTGAAACAAGCCAAACTGGAAACTGTGATTGTCTCAAAACAGCAATAGCTTGGCTTAATAAAATGAGATGTGAACGAGTTTCATGCACCTATACTCAGCTACATCCCATGACCCGGAAAACAACCCATGAAGTCTGAACTGTAGTTTCCTGAACTGGAAAATGATGGTTTTTGGTTTATCCCAAACCATGCAGAATCTTAAATGGTTTTAAATTGACTTAATATAGATACATATGAACCAAGAAACTAACAGAAAAACAACAGCGAACTGAGACTTCATGGCTGCACCTCACAAAGGAAGGGGTGAATTGCTGCTTGTAGAGTAACACAGCTTTTTCACATCTTTGCTTATTAAACAGAGAGATGATCATCCAAGCATAGCCATGGTTGGAAGTTAGCTTATTTAAGTGAACAGAAAATACAGCAAGCTGTGTTTAATCTAAAATGGAAGTGAATGCTTCAGAACTTGCAATTCTGAGAATTGTCTGGACTCACTCTTGCAGTTCCAAACTATGGTTTAGTGTACCCAGCCCTAAATATTTACATGCATAGAGCAGTTAAAAGCTGTAAACCATTTAAATATTTGTGTGTCTCTCATTTCTTTGTGCTCTTTTAGAAGTTGGAGGTTCTCCAGTATCTGGGATTGAAGGTCCTTTTGAAACTACGGATGTAGCAGGCACCTGTGTGTCCACAATATCCTTCCATGAACCATTGTTGTGGATTGTGTCCTATGCACTGATGAGCTTCTGCGGACTTGTCCTTCTGGTGCTCATTGTCTTACTGCTCCTGCCTGCTCGCTGTCGTCGTCATTATTCTGACAATGACATTGTAAATGATGAATCGTCCTTAGTACGGCATCGATGGAAATGAAGAATTCAGTCCAAGCTCAAGGAATACTTGCACTTTGCTTAGCAGTACTATCGACAGGCTGTTCCAACCAAAGGTAGAAGTCCAGGCTTCACTCCTTGCAAACTTAAGCACATGATTCACCAGAAGATGTTCTCCAATTCTGCTGCCTCATAATTTTTCAGCTTTTTTTCTAACAATTTTTTGAACCAAATACATATATAATCACTCCAAGTGCTACTCTGCTTTTCTAGTTGACAATCATGCAGCTCAGCCAATAAGTACATTTTTTAAAAAAAATACTAAATACTTTTTCCATAGTTCCAAAAAGATTGGCTTCTCTATTCCCATCCCTACCCCACTCTATGAAAAAACAAACAAACAAAAATGTTTGCATGTGTTTGGTAAACTGTTATTCAAACTTTGGATGCCAAATCATAATGATGAACCAAAAGCTTTATTTATGTCTGTTTTTCTTATCATCCCCATTTTAAAGTATTTTTTTTAAAAAATCAGGTTGATTGTGAACCTACATCCGTGGGCAGTGGAAAAGGAGGTTAGCAATACAGACTAAATATATTCCCCCACCACCACCCCTTCAGACCAAGGAGAGTATCTTGCACTTTCAATGGCTCTCTCTTTGTAACTCTCAGGAGAAATGAAGTAGGGAAAAACATTGAAACCAAAACCTATTGTGCAGCCTTAGTATAAAACAAGACTACCTCCGAATATACAAGGATGCCATTCACAAGTATGATGCAGGTAGATCTATTCTTGAAAAAGAAAAAGGTTCATTCCACAGGAATATAACACAACTACTGTACTCAATTTCCTTTCAGCTGTCCTTTCAATATTTTTTCCACTTAATGGCATTTGAAAATATTTTACTTTGCCACCCACATTAGCATCCTGTGTTCTGAATCCATGCATAGCTAATTTTTGAATGGGTTCTTCGAGCCTTTGTACATGCATCCTGCAAAGCAGATGGGCTGTATGGGCAAGTGCCTCTCTTTACACACCTTTTAGGTATGTCTCTAATGCCTAGCAATTGAAATGAAAACAATGCAGTGTAAGGTGAATCTTCAGTTGAAAAGTGTTCCATTTGGCTGTGGGCACAGCTGTGAAAGGCAAAGGGGGTTTTCCCCCCCATGAATGAACAGTGAGCTAGGAGGTGGGCCAGGTGATGAATGTGAACATTTTAATATCTCTATGGCAAGAGTAAGGCTCTAGGACCTGTGCAGAAATATCTACAGCCATACCAACTTATGCCCATGTATCTTTGTACTGGCAAGCTTAAGGACAGCTTGTGTTGAAATCAGTATGTGGCGGCAGCATTCCTACAACCCATTTAGGACAGTCTTCCCCCACCCCAAAGGCTTCTGCAGGCTGAAATACTTGTATGAATAGGCTATGTCCATACTCAAGTCTTTTGACTTGTAGAGAGAGGGAGGAATCTGTCCAAAAGCACTGAAAACAAAACTCATATGTTTTGGATAGGTTTCTAGTTGAGAGTCAAACTTCAGATTTATTAAATTAGTAAAGTGTTTCTGCTATTTGATTTTCAGTTTCCTCTGTACTTAATGATCCAGTACTACAGAAGCTAGGAAACACTTTAATTTAATTATGATAAAGACAGCACAATCTCTTCCCCCTCATCCCATTGATTATCACACTACAGTGGTACCTCAGGTTAAGAACTTAATTCATTCTGGAGGTCCATTCTTAACCTGAAACTGTTCTTAACCTGAAGCACCACTTTAGCTAATGGGACCTCCCGCTCCCACTGCGCCACCAGAGCACGATTTCTGTTCTTATCCTGAAGCAAAGTTCTTAACCTGAAGCATTATTTCTGGGTTAGCCGAGTATGTAACCTGAAGCGTATGTAACCTGAGGTACCACTTTATTATTAAAATTCTTCCATGTGCTTGATTGATCACTCACATGGGATTTTTGATGTCCAAGCAAGGATGTGCAAAATAGCAGCTTTTGTCAAATAGACTGGTAGGGTCTGTATGCTTTCCTCTTCACATTTTCCATGGTTCTTGTTCCATTGCACTTTACATTTCGATCTCCTCATGGAGCTTTTCGTACAAGCTTACATTGCTTTAGTGCACAGGCACTAAAGCTGTATCACCAGTGATGCCAAGTCAGAAACTCCGCTTTGCAAAGGTTTCTATTCCATGTCCATACTGTTCCCTAAATACATTTGGACAAAACTCTTTACCTTCCATAGTTTTTCCTATAATGCATCTGGATATCATGTGCTATGGGACTTTTCTACAAAGTGGGGAAAATTATGGCTCAAAATGTTGATCACAGACACAGCTGTTAAGCCATTCTGAAACCCAATCCATCATACAGTTTTGCCTTTTATTTTTAAACCAGAAAGGCACATGTCAGAGAAAACTAGTTTTCTGTTTAGAGGGAAGTAAATTATTCTGCTCCCCTGCTTCTGATTTGATTTTTCTGGTTCATAAGTAACATTCAAAAGCAAGCCCTTTTTTCTTTAAAGTCACACTCACACACGCACTGGTTGTGTGTGTGCACATGTGTATAGAATCTCTTCATCACATGGTAAGCTGTCAGCTACTCTATGTGAAGGGTACCTAAAACCCTTGAAGCATGTATAGAAGCCTTTGCTGATGCTAAAGCAGGGAAACATGCTGGCAGATTATCTGAGCATCATTATAAGTTTTCTTTTTAATGACAAATTTATCTGGGGATTTTCACTCGGCAGTATTTCACTTCAGTGCCTATTAAATACTCATGATTTCATTTTGAATTGGTGGTTAGGACACTGTAAATATAAATACTTGAAAAAAGGCATAAGCAATAATAAAATATAAGAAACAAACTCGTGATATATAGTGGGATCCCTTGCCACAAAAATATGGCTAATGAAGATTGTGCTGTCTGACATTTGCTTATAGCACAACTTTCACCCATCTTTCTAAATTGAGATGTCCAGTGGCAGATATTCTAGTAGTTTATTGTTCTGTTGCTCAGGCAACCGTGGCAGCACTGACAAGGTTCAATTTTTAACCTGAAACACATTAAGAAAATGCACTGTGAAATACATTGCACCTCTCAGCTTTGCACACGCCCCCCCTTACATATTTCTGTTGTGAAAATTCTTTAAAGAAACTTGTAACTAAATTGAAAACTTTAAAAATAAGAGGAATGATTGGGATGGGGGAGAGAGAGAGAGAAATCGCCCAATAATATGCATTGTTTTAAAAATGGGAAACGTGCTTTCCACCTGAAACTGCCATTCTTGACCTTCAGCTGCTACATCCTGCTGTAAACATTACTCCTAATTTGCCGTGAAATTTAATTTTGTTCCCTGACTTTTAAAATAAAGATATATTAGTGGAAATACAGGATTCAGACCGAAGCACAAGGTTGTATCTGTTCTCTGAGACAGTGTGCATGATCAGCATACTGTACTCATGTGAAGTACGGTATCTGCAGCTGGCCAGTATCTCTAAGGGGCAGCCAGGGGCGTCGCTAGGGGGGTGCGGTGGGGGCGGTACGCCCCCGGGCGACAGGGGCCACAAGCGGCGGGTGGGGGCGACAAGCGGCGGGTGGGGGCGACAAGCGGCGCCCCTCCCGCCACTCCCCAGGCAACGCCGGTCACCCCGGGAGCAGCAGCGCTGCACGGATGGGGTGCTCCCTCGGCCGTGCGCTGTTGCTCCCGGGGCGACCGGAGCGAGCGGCGGCGCATGGGAGTGACAAGCGGCAGCCCCTCCCGCCATTCCCAAGCGCTGCCGCTCCCTCCGTCACCCCAGGAGCAACAGCGCACGGCCGAGGGAGCACCCCGTCCGTGCAGCGCTGCTGCTCCCGGGGTGACCGGCAGCGTGGGGAGTGGCAGGAGGGGCCGGCGCTTGTCAGCCCCACGCGCTGCCGCTGGCTCCGTCCCCCCGGGAGCAGCAGCGCACGGTGTGTGCGGTGCTGCTGCTCCTGGGGCAACGGAGCGAACGGCGGCACGTGGGGGTGACAAGAGGCAGCCCCTCCCACCATTCCCACGCGCTGCCGCTCCCTCCGTCACCCTGGGAGCGGCAGCGCACGGCCCGACGATGGAGTGCGCCTGCACGCGCAGGCGCACTCTGTCATCGGATCGCCGCTTCCACAGCCTCCTTTTGAGCCGGAGAGCTTAAAAGCGAGCTCTTCGGCTTAAAAGAGGGCTGCAGAAGCGGCGCCGGCACTCCCGGAAACGCCCTGGGGGCGGAGCGTCATGACGTCACAATGTGATGTCATGACGCCCCGCCCCCGGGGCGTTTCCTTTGCCGCCCCGGGTACCGCGGAGCCTTACTCCGCCACTGGGGGCAGCAAAAATATGTGCTGGTTTGGTTTGGTTTGGTTTGGTTTGGTTTGGTTTGGTTTGGTTTGGTTTGGTTTGCTTAAAAAACCACTTACTACAGTTTCAACATTAGCATATTTGGCAAGATTAGAACCTACTTCCGGACAAGTGTATTGTAGATAGATAGATACCGGTAAATGCAAGTGTTTTGCTGTGGGGAGTGTTCAAATATCAGTTTTCTGCCACCTCCATTCTGAAATATTTTTGTTCAGCATCTTGTGAGACTGCTGAGAATGCTATTGGAAGAAACTCTCTGTTTTACTTCTTGGATCACCTTAATGGCAAAGAGAATAGATAGAATGCAGTAAAAATAAGCATGTGTTTTCTATAATGTACAGTGCTCAGTGAACTAAACCTCAGTGCAAAACATTTTCTTAATTCTGCAAGAGGTGTTAATAGCAGTTAATAGGGATTGGTTGGTTTTTTTAAAAAAAGAGAGAGAGAGAGAGAAGATAAATAACATTCTTGCCTTTTGGCCTTCTGAGGACTAATCGATCACCACAAAAATATTCTGATTCCCCTGTGTCTTTCTCCTTTACAAAATAAAAATAAAAATGCTAACTTGGACAGCAGTTCATCTGTCTTGGTTGAAGTATTCCTGTTGCATCTCAAGATGGTGTTTCTTACTAGAATGAAGGCATATTGGAACCTGCATGTATTGTAAGCTAGATCATTTTTCTCCCACTCTATTAATTGCCCATGTACATTGTTTGGAATGTTCCCATATTCAAGGTTTGACAAGGCATTATCTTGAAAGATCATCCAAGGGGACCCACTTCCCCGATGTTAGAATTTTGCATCTTGCATTCTGGTAGTATTAGAATGGGAAACTTGTGCCAAAGTAGAAGGTGGAAGTAAAATATATGTAATATATGTCAAAGTTGGTGCTGGGCAACTGACAGCACTCTTTAGATTATTTGGGAGCCAAGAATCAAGAGCCATGAGACGGACCAGTTGTCAGAACTGATAAGCAAGGCAGGATTGAGAAACAAGCTCGGAGTAGCAACTGATGAACAAGTTGGGGCCAGAGGACAGGCACACACCATGGCTTAGAAATGCCTTGTAGTGCAAGGAAGGGCCTTGGTGGGTGGAGTCAGTCCAGAAGCTTATTCACTGAGAAGGCTGCTAGCTGCAGTTCAATGATTTACCACATGAGATTCCAGCAGTTCCCGACAGCAAAGAGGTTTAACCTCCCTATTTAATGTGGTAACTGTACTCTAGAAAGAGGTTGCGGTGCTGGTAATTTTAGATAATGTAAAGCATCTATGATATTCTGCTGTGTTGAACTATACCCAGAGGCTTAATCTCATTTTTACTTATTTATTTTTTAAAAGTTTGTTCCTTGATGTCTGTCAAGACTGCCTAAAATGTTATCTAGAGTCTCCTACCTCTCTGGGACCTACTTGAAATTCAACTTGGGCTAGTTCTGTTCCACAACCTTTTTTCCTGATAGGCTTTCCCCCTCCCTTCTTCATATTTAGGAACGGGTGGATTAATTCCATCTTCTGAAGGGGATGTTTTACATTTCACAGAAGCCATTGTACACAACTACAACATACAAAGCTTTTGGCTGCTTTGAAAAGTGAATTTTAACGAGTCTGACTATATTTTTCCTCAAAATCACAGTGTTAGCACATTGTCAGGGGATGTGTAAAGCAATTGCATTTATTTTCAGCCATATTCTTGATGCCTATAAGAATTCTCCAGATTTGAAAATAAAGGTGAAGTGTGTTGTCTTCTGTGGCGAGGTATTATTGTGAATGTGCATCCACATGGTCAGACTTAAATTAAACTGAAGTCTGGGAAATGCAACCAACCTCATTGACACAGTGGTTTAATATAAATATACAAATACTAATTAATAAATTTGGCTATGCAGAGAAGAAGGCATCTCAATACATAATACTAGGGAGGAGGGATCCCCATGTAGAAATTAGCCCCATCTAAATTGCCATGGATTGTACCTGACACTGTCGGTGCATGAGTGATTTTCACGCGTGCAGCAGAACCTCACTTTGGAAGTGTACAGGAAGGGAGGAGGGGAAGGGGAAGTTCCATTGGGCAAGCAGAAGTCCACTCACTCAACACTGGATTCCACCCATGTAAGATTGCAGGAGATAATCTGCCTACTAAAATTGGGGCGGAATATAGAATATGTGCATAATGATTCTAAAACTGAAATCAGCCTTCCCTAATCTGGAGCACTCTGTATGTTTTTGACTGCAGCTCTCATCCACACCAACCAGAATGGCCAGTGGGTCAGAGACATTTGGGGTTGTAGTCCAAAAGATTTGGTGGTTGGGGAAGGCTGCTCTAAATGGCTTGATATTATTATTATTATTATTATTATTATTATTATTATTATTATTATTATTATTATTATATATTTTGTGTGTGTACATACACACGCGACAAAATATTAACTTCTTGTGACTACCAACTTTAAATGTTTAGATACTTATTCTTGTTAAGGATTATTATCTCAGTTTCTATTATGACACATTGCATTTGAGTCTCATGGAGCTGTTCAGGAGACATGCTGTTGTACTAAAGCTTTCCAATGAAAAAATAGTATCTTCAAAATGGAGAATCATCACAGCTTTCAAATATTCTTTTAAGTGCTTACTGCATTCATCTTTAGTAAAATATGTTATTAATGGATTGTTGTATTGAAGTACATCTTCCCCATCAGAATGAAATTGGAACCATAGAATTTGAAATTCTATTAACTGATTTAAACTTGTCTAAATATTGTACTGTTATCACGTTCTTATGATTACATACTATTTGAAGTACGTTTCAGAGAAGCAAGCCTCACTCACGGCATTAGACCCTCAGATAGGCACACTATCGGTGTTCATAACCTAGTAAGCAGCCTTAATATCTTTTGCCAATAAGAAAATGTTGGGCATGAGTACGTAGTGTGTTATAGGGGAAGTGCTTTAAGCAATTGGTTACTATTTCTGTCTTCCATGGACTCCTTTCCATGGGCAAATCTTCCTTGTAATCTGAGGACTTAGCATTATTATCAATCTTTTGCTGACGATGCAGACACGCTGGACTTTTGTGTGTTTGTGCAGCCCCTGAGCATAAAAATGTAGCACGTCAGGACAGGAGTCCTAACATAGTCTGCCATGGCTAGAGAGTTTTGAAACTCTAAGGAGGTGTCTGATTTGTTTTGATACTAGCGTGCCCTTGTGTTATAGAGGACAGTCCTCTATGTGAAGGGCTGTTTAGTTTTGAACAATAAGGGAGAGAAGGGGCCTTGGCTTTGACTGCACGTGGACAGTATCAGACTGAGCAGGCAGGAACACAGAACACTTTGGACACAGTCTTCCCCACAACGGTGAGATGTGTTTTATTTCTATTACATTAATTATTTCTAAATATGCATCTGTACATATAAGTTGGGATGCGGGTGGCGCTGTGGTTTAAACCACTGTGCTGCTTGGACTTGCCGATCGGAAGGTCAGCTGTCCGAGGCCCCCGACGGAGTGAGCTCCCATTGTTCGGTCCCAGCTCCTGCCCACCTAGTAGTTCGAAAGCACGCGGTGCAAGTAGATAAATAGGTACCGCTCCGGCGGGAAGGTAAACGGCATTTCCGTGTGCTGCCAGAAGCTGCTTAGTCATGCTGGCCACGTGACCCGGAAAAACTGTCTGCAGAAGCGGACAAATGCTTGCTCCCTCAGCCAGTAAAGCGAGATGAGCGCCGCAACCCCAGAGTCATTCGCAACTGGACTTAACTGTCAGGGGTCCCTTTATCTTTACCTTTACCTATGTTAGCATGTGCAAATTTTATTCAAATCTCTTGCCTTTTTATTTTGGGAGATGCATTTCTTCAATTTTGGCAATATGTAAGTGATTAGCTAGAAAAGAGAGTGTTAAACAGAAACAGATGTGTCATGTCAGCCTGATGGTCAGATAACCTACCTCTATACAGGCTTCCTGCTGAGCCACTGTCTATCAAATTATTCCACTTAACTTTTGCTCAGTTTGGGTTAATTGGGGGGGGGGATGCAGGATTGTGTTAAACTGAAACACCTAAATGTATGAGATCAGGGAAAGGTGCCATCTTGTTAATAATCTGATAACCCCCAAGTAGTAATTGTTGAAATCAAAATAATCCTGCAATGTGTTGGTTTGCTGGTGAGAACTGCACTGTATGTGTTGCCTTTTTTGTTGTTGTGAATGGAGGGTTAAACCAATGGCCTTGTAGTAATAATCTTCCTAAAGTATTGCCGAGGAAGGAGACCCCACTGAAAGGAACCAAGCAAATCATTAAGATGTTAGGAAAGAGGATTAGCCAACAATATGTGAACTGCATATTTTGGTAATACAAGCTGAGCTTCTAAAACTGAATAAATTGGTACAGTTGCTTAGCTTACTGAATACAGTGGTACCTCGGTTTACAAACTTAATCTGTTCCTGAAGTCCGTTCTTAAACTGAAACCATTCTTAAACCGAGGCGTGCTTTCCCTAATGAGGCCTCCCACCGCCGGTGCCCTTCCACCGTTCAGTTTCCATTTGTAGACCAAGGTAAAGTTGGCAAACTGGAACACTACTTCCGGTTTTGCGCAGTTCATAAACCGAATCGTTCGTAAACAGAACTGTTCTTAAACCGAGGTACCACTGTATCTTTTTTAAAAAATCCCGATACACATCTGACTTTCAGACCAATTAAAATCTGTTGCTCTGGGGATGCAGAGTTGAAGGAAAGCACAATCTGGCCTCTGCTGTCCACCAGGGGAGTAGCTAAGGGCTACTGGGTTGTGCACACATGCCAAATACAGGGAGCCCCACCTGTCCAGATCAGATGGTCCTGCTGAGATGATGTCATTTTAAGAACTGCGGCTTGGAACTTGCTGGCTTCCCCATTCCCTCCTCCATTCCTTTTGTATCATGTCTATTAGATTGTGAGCCTGAAGGCAGGAATTGTCTCGTCTTTCCATCTCTTAAAACACTGCTTAAAACACTTTTAGGCACTGTAGTTTGATAATAAACCACAGTGGGCCAAAATATTGCATTACTAACACTTTTTAATATGAGGTGCTGGAAAACTTGTCAGTCACTACTAGATTATTATTTTTTACCTGTTCATAATTTTTGTACTTCCAAGCTTTTCTGTTCACAGATGTACCGTACGTGGAAATATTTCCTGCTGATTTAAATTAATAAACTAATTTAACCTCTTCTGTGTGTCTGTGAGCGTGTGTGTGCACACGGTTAATGCTCTTGATGTTTATACCATGTCATCAGTGTTCATAATGCCATTACATAGGCAGCATAGTGAGGAACATGGAAATAGGCAGTGACTTTGGAATGAGAAGCTCTTCCTTCACATAGGGTGATAGGCGTTGGAGGAGCACAGGTCACAGGCAGTGATGCAAAGAGAATCATAGACGCATTTTTTTTCCTCCTACAAAGTAAGGGGAAATGTCTGCATCCTATGAAACAAATGTGTGGTCCCTGGAGCTGAATTGCCCAGGGGCGAAAAGCAGGTGGTGGTTTGTTTGTTTTTTAAGAAAGAGGGAAGGGGGTGTTGAAAGGAAGCTGCAGAGCAGCTGATCAGCAAGCGATCGGGAGGGAGATAAGGGGCACTAGTGATAAAGAAGGCCGCCGGGGGGGGGGGAGGTATAAACACATGGATCCTGAGGATTTTTGCATTGGGTCACCCCAAATTCACCATCAGATCACATAGCATGTCCATGGCTACAGCCTGCACACACACAAAAACCGCGCACCCACTGTTTCATGGTGTTGCAATGGCGCAAAAACTTGGTTACAAAGCACAGATCCACATGGATCCTCAGGATTTTTGCATTGGGTCACCCCAAATTCACCGTCAAATCACATATCATGTCTGTGGCCACAGCATGAACCACAAAAATCATACATCCACTGTTTTGTTCAGAATATTTTTTCTTGTTTTCCTCCTCTAAAGACTAGGTGCATCTTATGGTCAGGTGTGTCTTATGGCACGAAAAATACGGTAATAATGAGTGAAAGAATTCTGAAACTCCTGGAACTGGTACCAATTTGAAAACAAATTGTAGTTATAAATAAGCACAGAAGAGGTCACTGAGTGAAATCCTAGCCTTGCTGAAGAATATGACACTTAATTTAATTCCTTTCTACAGCACTTTGTTAAGTATAAATGAAGGCAAATTTGACCCAAGGGCAAAATATAAATATTTATATAACTCAAGAATACAACAAGCTGGACTGAAAAATGCAGTAAGAAACACCTAGCTATAATTTGATTTCACATATAGGGGAAGAAAAGAATGGGGGAATGTTATGCATCATAAATATGGAAGTTATTTCCTATCTTTTGTACAATTAAAACTCAAAAGGGGGATAAACTCATTTCTGCTGTTTAAACCCATTCTGCCAGCTACTGATGTAAGCAACAGATACTGATCAACCTGCAGGAAAATTTACTCTACTCATGCAGTAAGACTCAGATGCTTCATAAGGCAATATAGGACCAATATGATGTGAGATCCATCTAGGTATGGTTCTGAAAGACCAAGGAAAAGCGTAGGTACATAAAGTTATAAGAAAACATACCGTAATTTGAAAAAGTTTTGTGGTGCTTGAACAAATTCAAGAGAGCCTTAATTCTGGTCTTAAGCAGCATTTTTTTTAAAAAATAATCATTGGGTGTTTATTATTTATGTTATACAGAAGTATTGCAGTGACTTACAGCATATTTTAAAACATACATTATAATAAGATATTCATACAAAACAATTCAATTCATTAAGTATATGGAACACCCACACACATAACAGCTGCAGGAAGGTTGGGTAGCACACTAGTTGCTAAATTTAAAAATGTCTGTATTAGTTCAAACAAAATAAAATTTAAAAAATTCCTTCCAGTAGCACCTTAGAGACCAACTAAGTTTGTTCTTGGTGTGAGCTTTCGTGTGCATGCACACTTCTTCAGATACTGGAAGGAATTTTTTATTTTATTTTGTTTTGACTATGGCAGACCAACACGGCTACCTACCTGTAACTGTATTAGTTCAGTTGATCTAAAAGTAAAATACACTGTATCATTCACAAGGTGGCACTCTTATACAATCTTCCAAATGAATTGGAAGTCCCCATTGTAAATTTAAGCTGCCTAAAATGACACACTGCCATACATATCTAGTGCAACTAAAAGAATAAATTGGATACATCTAGTTAATAGTTTGCTCCCTGTATTTTCTGTTACATTGTCTATAGGACCTCCTCTTCTCTTCTGTAATGACGTTGCAACCTTAGAAGTTGTAAAATGAGTGGCGACAGGCTTATATGAAACAAGTTTATTGGTAACTCAGGAATGGAGGTGAGAGAGGCTTTAGCAATGAAATGTTACATTATAAAAGTCCGCAATGAAATGATAAAGAAACTCGTGGCATAGGGTGTCGATGTGTAAAATGTTACTTTGTAAGAAACTGGAAGGTCTCATGTACTGCACTGTAAAATAATATGTTTAGTATTTTACTACTACACTCAGTGACCTATTTTTTGTCAGTCTTTTCATGCTTTATGATTTATGTGTGTACTATTTTGTAACAGAAACAATAATATATATATTTAAAGAAAGCAACTAGAAGGGCGAGCCAAAAAACAACAACTGGAGGGTGGGGATAAGCTAGAGGGCCTTTTCAGCTGTGGCCCCCGCTGCCCTGTGAAGCACCTAAAGGATTTTATTTCTTCTCCTCGCCATTTGATGGGTGGCAATGATTTTGCTGCCTGCTGGTGGCATGCTATACCCTCGCTGCTGCTTATTATATGTCATCTTGTGGATTTCTGTTTTAATATTTTGTACGTTTACTAACTTTGCCACGTACAGGGCCAGATTTAGGTTTGATGAAGCCCTAAACTACTGAAGGAAATGGGGCCCTTTATATGTCCAGCTGTCCTTTGTCAACAACAAATTGTCGCTGTTTTTTTGTGCACAATATATGTTATATGGTAATTTATGGACCTAATAGGTATCTAAAGCCATTTGTACATAACAAATAGGAGCCAACACAGCACAAAACACTGTTGCTGTATGTAGGTTTTATTTTATTTGGTTTTTAACTTATATTTTGGAAATGCACACCCAGTTTTTCTTTTCCTTTAATTTTTTTTGGCCAGCGTATGCTCTCTGCATTTTGCAAGCCGCTGGGCGAAGCCTTCTGCGTCAGGCTCCTCAAAAAACCCTTCGCGGCGGAGTGAGCAAGTTCCAATCCAACTCAGCGGGGCTTCCGCCCGAGTAGACGAGCCTGGGCTGGACTCTCCTGCGCGTCAATGGGAGCCGGCGCCCGCCGAGCACAGCGGAACTCCTTTCCTCGTGACCCGCTCGCGAAGTATTCTAAAAGTCCGTTTTGCAGGCGAGGGCAGAGGTCCGCCTCTTGACGAGCTCGCACTCGGCTGATGGCGCCGGTTCCAGCGGCTCCTTCCCGGCGAGATAACCCTCCCGGCTTTGCCCCCTGGCGGAGGAGGGCTGCTGCTGCTGGCGAGCGGGCTGGCTGGCTGGGGCGTGCCAACGCTTCGCGGCCAAGTCGCGCTTCCTCCTGCCAGCGGGAACCGGGAAGCGCCCGGCGCTGAGGGCAAGAGGGCGAGGAGCGCCGCGGACTTCCTCGTCCGCCACCCGGGACAGCAAGAGTCCCAGCAAGACGGGGAGAAATGATGGTGCGGGCGCCCTGCAACAGTGAGTAGCTCAAAAGTTTCTCTGCGCCCTCCCCCTCCCCCGACCTTTCTTGGCTCTTTCGTTATTTTTAACCGACCTGTTTCATTGTCAGAGGCTGAGCAAACTTCTGCGGTTGCTGCAGCGCTTTCTTGATGATGAGACTTGACCCATGTGCTCCCGGGAGCCCAAACTTATTTGCAGCGTTAGGGTGTTTAAAATGCGCGCCTCTGAGCACGCACAGAGTGCTTTCCCTTCGCTATTGAGTGGTCGCGGCTCATCAGGGACTGGGCAAGGCGAGATATAAGGGGGAAGAAGCCCTGTCCCCGTCACGTTTAGAAATTAACCTCCATAACACAGAAGGATTTCCCCCCCCCCCCAGTCTGCAACTGGATGTCCGAACCTGACAGCTATGTGAGAAGCCCCACCTACTCCCCATACATACCCTCATGGGCTCTATTTAAACTTGCATGCTATCCCTTAGGTTAAAATAGAGGTTTATTCAAGCAGAGGCTTGATGTGCTAAAAGGTTGAGAACCTCTGTTTTAACCTAAGAGACATGTCAACTTGAATAAAATATTGTGGGGCCCAGTTAAGCCTCACCCCAGATAATCAGTCGCAAGATGTGGCAAACACCGTTTGAATGGCAATGCCCATCAACTTGGAGAGGCAGCCTGTGTTGCAATTTGTGAGCCAAATGTCTAGCTAATGATTCCACAGCAATGTCCTTCTATGTTGCAGAACAAAGATTGTATGGGTGCATTATTTTGCTCTATTTCCTCAATTACTCATTTTGTGTGTAACTTGGGAGTTGTCACCTCTCCTAATCCTTCAGCTATTCACGCACTACAGAGCAAAACATCCTGTAAGCAATAATATTTATTATTTACTTCATGGGGTGTGCCCAAGCTGCAATGTTCACCTTGTTTCTGAGCACTAAATTTTTATTTTATTTTATTTTATTTTATTTTTGTTTCTGATTAATTGGGTGCTCTCCTGAAGCTTTGTGTTCCCCTGCCTTCAAAGTGGCTGGAATTTGCAGGCACAGGAGCTTCTCCGGAAGCTATTAAGCTTGCAATATTGCAGACAAATAGGCCCAGGAGCTTTTGTGGGGATATTAAAGGAATTCGCTTTATTCATAATACCTTATGAGGACAGGAGCAGGGATTTGACTCTATAGTCCTTTCTTATCTTAAATAATGGTCCCCAAATGCATATTTGGGATTTTAAAAGGGTATTGGGTCTGAAAAGGTTTAAGACACCTGATCAAGAAACTTGTCTGAAGAGTTCTGTTTTGTTGTTTTTAGAGGCAGAGTTGGCCTGAAATCTGCTGGATTATGAGCCAGTCCAACCTGTTGTATGTTGACATTGAGCCGGATTGTCCTGCCCACCCTCTCCCACTGCTGTTTCTGGGAGCATCCATTCTGTGGATGTGGCCATACTGCTCCATAAAGCCCCACTAGTGGTTGGCACTGGCGGAGGAAGAGGAGTGGGGGGGGAGCGCCCCACCCCTGGCAATGTGATCCTGGCAGGGTGCCATCGCGGATGACCCCCCCCCCCCCCGCCTGTGCTGTGTGCCCCACCCCTGCACCAGTGCACCCCACCCCCAGGACGCATGCCAGCCCTGCCTGCTCTCCGTCCCCCAGTGCCGGAGCATGAAGCTCCGCCACTGGTGGTTGGTGGATGTTTGGATCCTATGTAGCAAACAGATCACTGTCTTTGTATATATATCAAGATGGATGAACAGTATTGTGCAATATATCCTGCACTGGCATTTCTACAATTCATCTAGGGATAGATTTCTCTCTTCATTTCAGAACTCCCTAGATGGGCAGTGATAGGTTTTCAGAACTAGATGGTTGCTGGCCATTGTAGAAAAGTTGGCCACCATAAGGTACCTTTATGTGCTCTAGCAGTGAGAAAGTTATGGGCTACTTTTTTAAAACCCAAAACCGTATTGACTGCCAAGAAGGTTTTATTTAATGTAAGTGACTTGAAGAACTTCTATAATTTCAAGTTTTGACAACTTGCACTTCTGAAAATGTATATGTTTACATTACTCTTGGATTGACTTGTTTATATTTGTAAGTTACATTGCAAAGGTGTATTGCTGCAAAGGGGGGGGGGGAATCTGGCTGGCTGGCTTTTTGGTAGCGCCTTGAGGGTCTCATAGTTGTGAACAGTACAAGGCAGAAGAAAGTGATGAGTGAGCTCTTTGTAACCCTCCATAATGAGTAAATGTCTAGCATGTAATTAGGCTTGTGGAGAGCTAGCATTTACTTTGTAGAAGCTGGAGTGTTTAGCTGACAGTGATAGCGATAGCGATAGTGTGTGTGCTCCAAAGAAGTGAATATGAAGAAAAGGAAGGCTGACAAATATATTTGCTAGCAAGGCTGAAATTCCTTGTGTAACTTCGTGAGCAGCGTGTTGTACAATCCATTTAAGAAAACATGTGGAATGTTTGAAGGCTGTAGATATGCAATAAATATTTCCATCATGATTCGTGGCTGGAGTTTTATAGCGATCAAGGCCTAAATTCATAATGACTATGAACTATGTCCTATAGCAAGCATGGAGAACCTTTTTTAGCCTGAGAGTCGCATTACTTTCTGGCAGCGGCAGAGGAAGCGCCTGCTTTGCCTTCCTTTCCCCCCTAGCGGATTTTTCTGCCGGTCAGCTGGCCTTCGGAGATGCATGGAAGCGAGGGGAGGGCCAGTGAGGAGGGGCGTGACGCCCCTCCTTGCTGGTCCTCGCGTCTCCGAAGGCCAGCTGAGCGGCGGAAAAGCCTCTGAAAGGGGGGGAGCGCCTGCTTTGCTCTCCTTCCCCCCCCCTTTCCATGCTTTTTCCGCCGCTCGGCTCCCTGGGCAGAGCCGGTGCGGCATGGAGGCAAGGGGCGGGCCAGCAAGTGTCCACCCCCCCCCCGGTGGTACCCGGGGCACACACACACACCCCACGCGCCATCGCTCCGCCCCTACTTTCTGGGCCCTCTTCCAGGAGGAATCCACATGCCAGTGGTGGGTAGGGCTAGAGCAAAACTGGTCAGGGCCGTGAATATACGGTACCTTTCACCTTTGTACAATAGTCTGGTTTCTACACATACCCCCCACAACTCCCTCTATCCTCTATTTAGGCAAGCTGGGCACATGATTAGAATTCAAAGACCCATTTGAGAAAGGCAAGTACACTTGAGCAGAGTGCAAAGCAGGGTACATAACCTGGGGAGGAGGGCCAAATAAAAGAGGCCTGGATGGGCACCTGAGGTTCCCATCCCTATCCTATGAAATCAAGGTAATGAAGAAGAAAAAAGACCAAGTATTCCAAGCAGACACCACAGGGTATTTTAGCTCAGGTGGTAAGAGCACAGTGCTGTTACAGACATACCAACGTCATGGGTTTGATCCCCACATAGGTGCATATTTTGGCATTGCAGTGTGTTGGACTAAATAATCCTTCGGGTCCCTTCCAACACTGCAGTTTTTTTTTTAATTCTATGCAGTATATAGGACTTCCTGGATCACTGGGTGAAAAGTTTTGTATCTTACATTTCAGTGTAAAATCATGACTGTTTCTTCGTTTATGGGTTTATGGGAAGATGGGAGGGACATTTCCTGTACTATTCTCTGCCAATTCAATGTCACACCTATCCCATTCATGCTGTTGTAAGCCCTTCCGTGTTGTTTGTCATTCTCCATTCTCCCGAAAGGTCCTCATGCTTTTAGAAAGCGTGTAAATACTGTATAGAATTCATAACTTTCCACTCAGTCTTCTACAAATGGTTGCAAAATACTTAACACAGAAATACCAAGAGAAATATGGATCCCTTCTGTTCTCTTTCCCTCTTTACAGTTTACTTTAAAGGAATACATTAAAATGGTGAATATTAAAAAAAACCAGACTGAATAGAAGTGAATTTGGCATCTCTTGGCAAAAGTTGTTTTTTGCTTCTGTGAAAGTAAGTGGATGGAAAACATCAAATATTTACATCCATCTGGGAAGTTCTGCAGGAGCAATGCAACTGCAGTATTTAGACCCTCAGCTATATGAAAAATGCCAACCTTAGACATCCAATGAGCAGGAGAGAATAAATCACATTCAACTCTAAGCTTTAAAAGGGCACAAAATCAGTTCCTTTATAGCATCTTCAAATTTGATGCTCAGAAGGGTCCAGATATACCCATTTGGGGAAAAGGACACTGTATGTAAGGAGATTCATGCATTGTAATCTGACTGAGATGCACATAATACTAAGATAATAATACTAATACTAAGATGTAGACTATCTTCACTTTGTTGCTATTATACCCATTTCCATGTCACAGTAGAACAGGGATTCTGTTGGAGTATTGCCCAATTTTCTCCCTACCTGAACTAGATAGGGTGGTCTCAGATGTGCTGTTCAAATATTAGAGCTTGATTGTGCTGGGGGACTTGGTGGCCTCAAGGGTGATTGTGGGGCTGTCCCAAATGATATCCGGCCCCACTCATAAAGTAGGGCATACTTTGTGCCATTTATCTGTATGTTCATTTTGCATGGGTGGTCTGGATATTGACCCAATTGGTTCCAAGTTGAGCATCCTCCTCTCCCTTCTGATGTAGCTAAACAAACTCCCTAATTCTTCAAGGAACTCTAGGCAATGAAAAGTGGGAGCAAGGATGGAGGGAAACTTGGGTCAAATCTGACTGACCAGAGACTGGAGTCCATATTGGACCTATGCTGTGGTGATGACAGCGGCAGCAAAAACACCATACTTCTCTGCTACCATAATTGTTATTGAAATTCTACTCAATATTGATCCAGGGCACATTCCAACGTATAGTTAGCAGAGTAAAAACTTAAACACGTTGCAGGATTCCCAAAAAATAGAGCAGAGGCAATTGTATTTCATGCAGCAGAGCTTTACTGCTACTGAAGGCAAATGAGTATAATGGTCACAAATCCAATACATTCAGGACTGGCACTGTCCATAAGAAATCCAGTTGCAGCAGACCTAACTTAAACTTGCAATATCTTATAATAAAATAGGAAAAGAAATAGAGAAAGAGAAACCCAGGCTCCTTCTGGCCTTACTTTTATAGTCAGCATGACCTTGACAGAAAGAGATAAGAGAACCAGCTTTAGCCCAGCTGTACTCAACTTCTCTGAAGAAGTAACACAAACATCATGAACCATCTGCTTGCTTATTTCACACAGAGAAGCTTCCAGAAACTTCCAGAACCCTCTTGAATTAAGTAGAATAGGAAAGTTCTCTACACATCAGATCAATACTTTCTGCACTAAGAAGTGTAAACAGAAGAGCTGCTTTGGGTAGT
Organism: Lacerta agilis; assembly: GCF_009819535.1. NCBI lineage: Eukaryota > Metazoa > Chordata > Lepidosauria > Squamata > Lacertidae > Lacerta > Lacerta agilis. The sequence goes on from NC_046315.1 coordinate 53,371,777, forward strand.
AGAAGGTTTGCTATAAAGCAGCAAGGAGGCCAGAGGATGGTACCAATGCAACAGTTTTGCTAGACGTGTTTCAGACACTTGCATCTTCTCTGTTTGGGAATCAGTTGCAGCAACTGTCATCAACATAGCTGGGGCTATGGGAGAAACAAGACCTTTTGGGGGTGTTAATGATGTGAACTCAGGTTTTATATTTGTGTGAATAAACCATATATCACAGTCCCCGCTATGCCTCATTTCCAAAGGAAACACAGACTCTGGTGAAGTGCATGCATGGAACTCATGGAATCTCGCACTGCCTGGCGATTGGGATGGCGTGCAACAATATTTTGTGGCTCAGTGAGCTTGGCAGTTGCCACTTTTCCTTCTGAATGTGCATAGATTCTCTCAACTGTCATGAAAATGTTTGTTATTTTTTTCAGATTTTATGAAGTTAGGAGGGTTTATCTTTGCATCTGTCTGTGCCTGGTACTTTGGATCCCTATTGGCATCTATTATACCTGAAGACTCCTTAGCATCAGCTTTTGACAACCTTCAAAACGTTGCCGAGAAACCAAAACTTAAAGGTATATGATCACATTCTCCTGGATGTACGTATTTTAATATTCTAAGGCACATGGTTATTTAAGTAGAAGTTTTGTAAAAAAAAAAAAAAAAAAAACTTCTGTCTCTTGTGCTACCCATGTAAAAATGGTCGGATTATTTAGTAGAGTAGATCCCACCCCTTCAGACCGTAAGAAGAGTGCTTTGCCTCTACCTGAAATATGCAACCATAGCTGCACCACATCTGCTCTCTACATCTCCTTGATTATTAAAGGAAGCACCTGACCTTACATTTACCTCGGTCTTTCCTCACCTATGTTCCAGTTCATTGACTGAAAAACATTGAGGGTGATCAGATAAAAGATCTGGGTTGGCAGCAGCCACAGGTTTGGGGAAAATAGATTGTTTGGGCATCAGCACTAGTTAAGATGACTTGTCATGTGAAGACCCTATGTTTTGAAGAAAAAAACCTGCTATACTTAACAGTTATGATTTACAACATGACAAAATAATCCTCTAATTTACATTCTTTCTCTATCATTATCTAACTTTACTAACTATATTCTAATTATTTCCAATTCTAAATACACACCTAAGCCTCAATTTCTTCCAAAAACTTTCCTCTTTCAAAATAAATGTTGGCCACAATCCAAAATGGAGTTAAATAAGGTCAGACCAATTCATTTTAGTGGACATTAGCATGCTTAGCTGTGTGTTGGGTTTAAACTATGAATGATGGTTGCCCAGTGTTCAAAGGCCTTCCTATCTAATGTACTTTTCAGCACCACTCCCGAAAAGACTGAAATGTGACCACTGGTCTCCATGTTCACCTGGGAGCTATGCTTATCGCATACTCAGTGGTGGTGGTCAGAAGTCTCTCGCCAAGATCTGTTTTGAAGATCAGCTGTGAGTACTGAACAACACTTGAGGCCAGCTTTGCCATTTATTTATAACAGAGTCCATTGGACCTCCAAATGGAAAGGAGCTGCATCTTTTTCTGGTAGTTGTAGTGGTATGAGAAGGTAGGGAGTTTTAACACTATTAAAACTAGGGAAGGGGCATAGACAATCACTCCAGCTGCTGCATGCCTTTCCTCTCCATCTGTATGTGCTTCAGTGTACAAGTATAGACAACGGTATACCGGTATTTTTAATTCAAGACATTCTTCCCTTAAATTTCATGCATTCCTTTTGGAAGAAAAGAGGGCCCTTTTGGGGGAACTGTACCAAACTCCCCAACCACATTGACTCGGGACTTTGGGGAATTGATATACAGTATAGACAATCATGGACTACATGGAGCAGTGGTCTCATTCTGTACAAGGCAGCTTCCTGTGGACATGATTTTTGGAACCTTCACACTGTTTTTAAATTTCAATTTATTAATTGTCTTCTAAAGCAACATCTCAAGGCGATTTACACACAAGATATTTATAAACAGTCAAAAACACACAAAAAAGCATTTGAGAAAAAGACTAAAATTCTAACAAATGGACACTTGCAAATACTGTACTCATTTATCCAGCTAGGAATAAAGCTACAGTTCCCATAGAAAAGGATGCAATGAGAGTGAAATTGGTTTAAAGTTGGTTTACTCAACATATTCAAGTGTTCCACTGATTAAATGGCTGACGGTGTTGTTTTGTCACAAAAGTGGGGGGGTTTTCCATTAGTGCATTGATGCTACAATCCTAAACACGCTTAAGGTGGGAGTAAGTTCTATTGAAAAAAGTAAGACTTGCTTCTGAATAGACCACCCGCCCTACACCTGATGTAAAACATGGCAGAAAGTGAGGGCAGTAACTTCAAGGAAACCACTGGGAGCTTAAAGTGAGCTTTTAATGATTCCTTTGCTGAAGCTAGGTGCACGCCCAGTGCCCATCCTGGGTATTGCTAGTACACCTTGTTTCAGCAGGGGAAAGCAGTTTCCATTGAAACCACTGTTAAAATGAAGGGGGGGTAGGGTATCCATTTTAGCAGTGTTTCAATAGAAGGTTCAAAGAGCAGCATGGAACTGTTAGAAAGCCTTATTGCAAACAAAGGGCAGTGTGGGGGCTGATTTAAAGAACAGTGTGGGGCTGTTTGCAAAAGGGCTTTCAAAAAGGCCCATACTATGCTTCCAAGTCCTGTCAGCTGAAGCTTCAATGTTGCAACATCGCCTGATGTCACAGCGACATCAGGTGATCGACCCACTAGTCCAGTTTTGTCCACCGGGGTGGGGACAGAGTTTTACATCACCCTCTACTGTTATCTCATTATTAAAGACCACAGGAAAGCATCTCCTGTCTGGCATATTTCCCAGATAAACACTTTGTGTTTCCATTTCAGACTCATGAGCAAAGAAAGTCAAAATGTTGGAAGAGGAATAAATGTTGCCATTGTAGACTGTGAGTAAAAAGACACAATCCTGTATGTGCCTTTTTTTTATTTACTGCTATGTCAAAGTGGCTAAGACACAGAGCTGTGAACCAAGAAAGCAACACTTGGAATCTCGCCTCTGCCATTAACTCACTCCGATGGCCTTGCCTTGGTCTGTCTGCCATGATTGCCATAAGGATTGCTGAGTTACTGTCTTGAAAGTGTTTGAGCACTCATAAAAAGTGCTCTTTAAAGGCTTTAGTAGCCATTATACAATGTATAATTTACAACAGTAATACCTGACCTGCTTTGTCTCATTTATCATAGATTTTCCTGAGTGTTCTTCCTTTTGCACACAACATAACTTGTAATTCAGTGTGTTTTATAAGGAGCCATGGATTCACAGAATCATAGAATGGTAGAGTTGGAGTGGACCATGAGGATCATCTCGTGTCCAACCCCCTGCGATGCAGGAATATTTGATCCAACGTGGGCCTCGAACCCACTACCCTGAGATAAAGAGTCTCATGCTTTAACAACTGTACTTTAACTTTTTGTTTGGATTTTAGGATTTATATTATTATAGATTAGGTGATTCCTTAGAAAGAAACTTAGCACTGTAACTCAAATTTGTTTTTCTTTTTTTTCTTTTTTTCTTTTTGGCCATCTTCCCTGCCAACTTTTCCAATGGTCTATACCAGGAGCAGGGATTTATTTATTTTTGGCTCTGGGATATTTATCTGGCCTCACCTCACCGACCAACTTTCACAGGTGGGTGGGACAATCCATTTGTCAGTCTCATGTCACATGATTGTCAGGTGGATTGCCTCCCCACCCCCAACTTGTCGAAATCCCTTGTACTCTCCACGATCCCATTTCAGCATGGGAGAGCAGGGACTGAGCACCCTTTGCGGCACTTTCTTCCACCCTTTTAAAGATCACAGCTGGAACAATTTCTCTCTCTCTCTCTCTCTCTCTCTCTCTCTCTCTCTTTCTTCCAAGCTCTCACAATGTGTCTCACACCAAATGTAACTGACCTGTTGAAAAGATTCTATGAACTGAAAAGAAAGACACTGTTTGTACCTTTCTTATCAACGAAAATCTTTCAATAAAAACATTTTAAGCGGGGACGACGACGGGGATGACTGCTGCAAAGGGTGTGTGCTTTGTCAGTCCCCGCTATCACATCTGAGCACCGGAGAATGGAGCACAGCAACAACACAAGTGCCTGTTTCCTCACTGCTGGGTGATAGAGCATTTTTTTCCAGAGCTGATGTCTAAAGTAGACATACGTTCTAGCGTCAGCGACAGTTCTGTCATGCAGCAGTGAAGAGAACAAAACTCCAATGAAAGCAAACTGACCAATTTGTTTTGTAAAGCCTTCCCCATGCTGATCCTTTGGGGAGGTTGGAGGGATCAGCGCAGGGTGGACTTTCCAAGAAGGTCCTGCACATCAGCTGAACATCATCAGTGGTGCCATCTGATTGGCTTGGGGAGAAAGGCCTCATGGGCCAAATTGGACCCACTGGTGAGTCTGGATTGATTAAAAAGCCAGAGGTCCCCACCCTGCCTACACACAGATGCACAGACCTGCATACATGACGCATGATGTGTGCTTAATGCCCTTTTCATTCTAAACTAAATATTTTTGTTTGAGAGATTTTGGAAAGTAACAGGAAAACATTTTTCTCTGTCTTGTTTTCTTTCATATTTTTTAATGCATTCTCTTTCTTACAGATAACACTGGGAAGCTTCTTAATGCAAAATCTTTTGACATGTGGCAAGGAGGTAAGTGGCGTGTCTGTGTTCGATACTGTTATAAAAGTGTCTGCCAAAAAAACCCCTCATGCATGTAAATAGCTGTTATGACACTTATGCAATATCAGAGAGTCTGTCTACAACAGATTGTTTGGATCATGGACATACGACTCAGCCTTTACTGAGGCTCCCATCCCATGCACTTTCTCTATATTGCTCCTTTTCCTTCAGTGGAAGAGAGACATTGAGTTGGAAGGCAGAGTTTTGGGGAAAAGGGATGTCAGGGGAAGGGAGAATCCCTTTTCTAGTTTGCTGGAACTGAAACCACCCTGTTCTAGCCACGAGTGAAACTTTACTCAAAGTTTTTTTGGATCCTGCCTTGTCCAAAAAGAGCAAGAATACAATGTTTGAGGGGGAAATAGCACATTTATGTCGGTTTCTCTCCCCACTGCCATTAACAGCATTCTCTGCACCACTGGCTGATTTTGTTCAAAAAGCACCCCAGAAATCTCTGCTCCTGATGGTGACCTATGATGATGGAAGCTCAAGGTAAGCAAACAGATTTATGGCCCTGTTTTTAACATAACTAGTGGTTTCACTTTTCAGACTTTGAGAAACGAGGTAGCAAAATATGTGGTGGCATGATAAATTTTACCTCCCATCTTACCAAATACACATAATCACATAATAATAATAATAATAATAATAATAATAATAATAATAATAAAATTTATTTATACCCCACCCTTCCCCGCCAAACCGGGCTCAGGGCAGCTAACACCAATAAAATCACAACAAAAACATAAAACAATTTATTAAAATACAGATTAAAATACAATTTAAAATTTAATTTAGACTGCAGCCTCATTTTTAAGTAGCCCACCAATCACACCAAAAGAATGAAACATCAGGGTTAAACTGAAACCAACCCAAAAGCCAGATGGAACAGCTCCGTCTTGCAGGCCCTGCGGAAAGATGCCAAATTTTCCTATATACATACATTGACCCCTTGAAGTTCCTGCAGCCAATTGGGAAATGGCTTCCAAAAGAATGTTAGAAAACCAGAACAATCATTTGGGAGCTGAGGTATGACTGTAATTAACTTGTAAGCTTTACTTAGACTTCTAGAGCGTCACCTGGTAGTATCATCACTGATGTGAATGAGTGAGTTCCTTTATCTTTTTTTGAATTAAATAATTATTATTTTTTTGTCCAGGGGTTGGGGCTGGAATGATATACACTCAATGCCTGAGCAAAAAATTCACCTGTATCTGTAATCACTAAAGTTGTGGCCATTTGTAATCCAGAGTTTATTAATCTCATCTTACATTTAGCCACTGCCTGGTGTGTGTGAGTGTGGCACTGCAACTGGGCCAGAATAAATAAACAAACAAACTTACTTCGTGTTGAGTACCCCCTCCTTTTCCTCCAGAAAAAAGCACTGGATATATTTGTGCAATCATTAGCTTTGTCTGCTTGCATAATTTTAAAGCAGGAACACAATATTTTTCTGATGCAGAAACTTGATACCTGATGTTGGCTTTTTTGGATCCTTTGCTCCTAAGGGATTGCCAACAACTTGTTCATGTAATTGTGTATTTTAAGGGTGGCTTTAACAGAATAAATAAGAATGGTAGTGTTGCAAGCAAGTGATAAGGTGATGCATATATACTTGGAAATGAATCCATTGAATTCAGTGGGATCTTTTTCTGAGTAGACATGCTTAGGATTGTGCTATTAATGCTCTTTATTTCTATGTGCTAAAAGAAAGCGTTTTAGGAAGAAATGAAATCTGAATAAGAATATCGGAAGAAATCTATCCTATTCTATTCAGACTTTAGCTTTTAGCAAACATGAATTGTCAAAGGTACAAAATTCGGATTAATCCTTTCTCTCTCACGTAGGTTAATGGAGGATGCAAAAAAGGCAATAGCAGATCTAGGAAGTAAAGAAATACGGAATTTGAAATTCAGGTCAAGCTGGGCCTTTATAGCAGCAAAAGGTTTTGAACTGCCAGCAAACACACAAAGGGAAATGGTAAGACTTGTTTAAATTCAGAGACTAAAAAATGTATATGGGTGTAGATAACACTTGCTGGAACTGCAGAACTTTAAATACTGATGTGTTTCTTGTAGTCTAGCTATGTTCTACGATGGACATCCAAACAAATGAAATAAAAGCTATCCATATTGGCTAACTTAGAGTATTGGAATCATAGAATTATAAAGTTGGGTCATCTAGTACAACCTCCCCCCCCCCCATGCGGTAATCTCAACTAAGGAAGCCCTGACAGATGGCCCCTCCAACCTCTGCTTAAAAATCTCCAATGAAGGAGAGTCCACCAGCTTTTGAGGGATTCTGTTCTCCTGTCGAACAGCTTTTACTGTCAGAAAGTTCTTCCTGGTGTTTAGCTGGTATCTCCTTTCTTGTAACTTGAATACATTGGTCCAGGTCATACTCTCTGGAGCAGGAGAAAACAACCTTCCTTCACCTTCCATGTGACAGCCCTTAAGGTATTTGAAAATGGCTTACCATATCCCCTCTCAGTCTCTTCTTTTTATCAGGCTAAACATGCCCAACTCCCTCAACCATTCCTCATAAGGCTTGGTTGCCAGATACTTTATCATAGGGTCACCCTTCTCTGCACACGGTAACTTAACGAATATTATGAGAGTAAATGTAGGAAGGCGATGTAATGATTTATTTATCACTAATCTTTTAGTTTATTGGTTCTGCATTTGCAGTGATGTGGGTTGGAAATACTTCCAGTGCTTTAATTTCCTGTGGAAATCTTTTTGCCTCGTAACTTCTTTAGTAAGAATGAATGCAAATAATAATTAGGCAAGCTTGGCAGTAACAAAGCTTTTTGCTTTATTCATCACATATAAATAAAATAAGAATGCAAAATTGGATTACTCTAGTGCATCAGAAACCTTTCCAGTGCAAACTGAAAATTGCCAATTCAGGTGTGTTCCCCCCCCCCCGAAAACCCACTTCACTGTGTATTCGTGTAATATATTTCAAGATGTTACTGTCGATCGTTATATTATTTTGAACACTTTAAATACTTCGAATAATACTGCATTGCTTCAATATTAGATAACCTGTTACTTGGATATACCATTTCTTCATACTTCCTTGTCCTTTGCAGTAGAACCTCTACTTATGTCCCGCTATACTTAGGCCTGTTCCAAGTCGCGACCGCGGCAAACCTGGAAGTAAACACCGTGATTTGCGCATGCGCAGAATTGGCTGCCGCCTAATGCACCTGCACACAACGGTGCTTCTACCAGCGACCCGTTTTGCCATAAGGACAGGCCTCCAGAACAGATTGTGGTCATAAGTAGAGGTTCCACTGTATATCTTAAATTGAAAGCACTTCCATTTTTTCTTTTGTTATTTTTAAATCAAGTACTTTTTTGTAATAATTAGAAACTGTTCTGTAAATATATTTGTGCATGTGCCTCCCTACTCTGTGGCATCCTGACCCTGTGGCATCCTGACTCTGTAGTGCTGATGAGAGTGAACCAGGTCATTGGAGCAAAGAACCATTTGTGCTACTGCTGAAGCCTTTTCTCATTAAATTGGAGTTAAATTACTTCAGCTAAATGGACACCCAGCCTCTTTCATACAAAATATTACCATCCACTTTTGTAACAGTTTGCTTTAAAATCAGAACAGGGCCTTATTAGTTTAGCATCTTTCCCATATACCACTTAATGTCTGATTTATTTCTGCTACTTAGTATGTCTTGCTGCAGAAACAAAATCGAATTAAGATGTTGCAAAGAAAGAAAGAAACCTACCAAAACATTAACTCCGAAAGTCCAAGATTAAGCTCCATATTCTGTTCCCTTATTAGGAGGTGGTTCTTTGAATTAATAGGCAATTACAGTCAATATTTGCTTCAGTTTTTTAAAAAAACAAAAACACCCTGAGAAAGTTTATCGATTCCATTTCTAAATTTGTTTTGGTTGCTTCACTATCTCCATCCTGCATGTCCTTAAAAAACTCTGGCTAGGTATCATGGCCTATACACCCCCAAATGTATCACATGCTCAAAAGAGTTTACTCTAGTGTCAGCTCCTCTCTGCTCTACTGCAGAGGCTACTTAATATTAAATCTAGAGGAAGCTGGAAGTGTTTTCAATCCTGGCTCTTGTCAAACAGATGCTTATATTAAAGATGCCACAATATATAGCATACCCCTTAGGAGGAGTGCTCCTGTTTAGATATTTGCCCCAGGATGATACAGTGGTACCTCTGGTTAAGAACTTAATTCATTCCGGAGGTCCATTTTTAACCTGAAACTGTTCTTAACCTGAAGCACCACTTTAGCTAATGGGACCTCCCACTGCCACTGTGCCGCCAGAGCACGATTTCTGTTCTTATCCTGAAGCAAAGTTCTTAACCTGAGGTACTATTTCTGGGTTAGTGGAGTCTGTAACCTGAAGCTTCTGTAACCTGAAGCATCTGTAACCTGAGGTACCACTGTATAAGGTAGCTAGGGGGATCCAGGCTGCCAATTGACTTTTCTTTCCTTCCTTCTCTCTCTCCATTTTTTGAATGTACAGTCATACCTTGGCTCCCGAATACCTTGGGAGTCGAATGTTCCAGCTCCCGAACGATCGAAAACCATGTCTTTTGGGGGAAGCTGAATGTCCGGTGTGGCTTCTGCTTTTGTTTATGGCACGCCTGCACAATTGGAAACCATTAGGAAACCACGCCTTGGTTTCCGAACGTTTCTGAAGTCGAACTGACTTCTGGAACGGATTCCATTTGACTTCCAAGGTATGACTGTAATGTCAAAATACGGATACATTGCAGTAGACATTATAGAGGAAACATATAATACGTAATTTTTTGCCTGAATATTCTCGGTCAGAAGTGGAAAGGGGTTGTGCTCAAACATTATCTCAGTTCTGGGTCCCAATTTGCAGCACACTCCCAAGCCCTTTTGATGGAGCCAAAAACTATGTGGTTCACATGAACTGACCTAGATAAATCAGCTTTTTTTTAGCGTTTTCTTTTCTCCATACACTTAGTGATAAAAGGGGTGGATTGCTTCCATTGTGTATTTTGGAATGTAGGAAGCTGCCCTATGTTGACTCAGATCATTGGTCCATCTTGCTCAGTATTGTCTACACTGATTGGTAGTTGCTATTTATGGTTCCAGACAGGAGTTATTCCCAGCCTTACCTGAAGATGCCAGGGATTGAATATGGGACCTTCTGCCTGCAAGGAACATGCTATGCCATTGAGTTGCAGCATTTCCCCGTTCTAAAGTGCCCCCCGCTTGTGGCTGGTTGGAAGCCACATTATTTTCTCATGTTACGGCAATAATAGATACTTTTTCACACAATTAAATTATTTTGAAGTCATAAACTGAATTGCTATTTATATGTATCTTTTAAACAGATCAACCATTCTGATGCGAAAAAGAATCGATATAATGGCTGGCCAGCTGAAGTCCAGATAGAAGGCTGTATTCCAAAAAACTAACAGTCTGGATTCTCAAGTTAAGATGTATCAACAAAGGAATGCACTGCATTATTACCACATGATCTCAGAATGATTTGTTTGCCATACATAGGAATGTCTTTGGCCATGAAAATGCCCATACTTTTTCACAATACTATGGCTGAGTACAAATGCAAGGGGATTGTAGCTGCTTAGTTCATTCCCTGGTCTTCCTGTTCTTCTGCTGCTGTGATTTCACCCACAGTTTGACTTGGCAGAGTTGGCACATCACACAAACCTGGGCTCATGGTTTGTCAGAGATATAAACCCAAGAAAAACCTTGGATATAACTTGTGGTTTGTCTGGAACAGGACAAACCATGAGCCCAGATGTGGACAACACACTAAGACAAACCATGACTTTGCAAACCACTGCAGCAGAGCAGGAGCACAATCTTCTCTCTGGGAGCTCAGCTCACACATTCACACTTTGGGTATGTTCACATTAGTGGGTTAAAATGCACTGAGGTCAAACCCCACCCCCTTCAAGCCTTATTGGCATGGTGTTATTTGCATCAAGAAAGGGATGGGGATCTCTTCACCAGACACACTTGATACTTTATGTTTCTCTGCTGCTGGAACTGCCACCTCATCCTCAACCACCTATTCATTAAGCTGTCATCTTTGCGTGTGTGGCGATTGTCTCAATTGTTCACATTACAGCCACATTACTTTCATTGAAACATCTTAAAGCCAAATCTGGTCATCACGACACTGGTAGTTTCATGGCTTCACGGTTTTATACTTGAATGTATATGCATTTATTACTTTAATTACTCTGGAATAAATAAAAGGATTTAATTTTTAAAATGAGCGGTGTAGTATTTTATATATACATGTAAAATGTGACAGAAACATCATGAATTCAGTAAATTGCTTGGAATGGAATTTATAGTCCGTTTCATGTTTTGTTGACCACCCTTAAGGGAGACAGGAAAGGTGAAATCATACCTCAGAGAGCTTGTTGAATTAACAGAGGCATGAATGAAGTCTGAAATTAAATATGATCAAAACTAGCTTTACTGTCCCAAATAAAATCACTGCCCCATCAGCAAAATGGAGTGCTTGTGTCCATTTATATGAGGCATAGGCAACTCTGCCCTCCAGATGTTTTGAGACTACAATTCCCATCATCCCTGACCACTGGTCCTGTTAGCTAGGGATGATGGGAGTTGTCCCAAAACATCTGAAGCGCAAAGTTTGCCTATGCCTGATTTATATCTTAGAATCCCAAAATGGGGTCAGTGTGTGTGACAGAGGAGGTCTCATTCTGTAGCAACACTTAGATGATTATATGTGCATTTAAAAACCTGAAGGTTGGGAAGTGAGAAAAACTGCTGTGGGATTTGGAGTGGGCAAATGGTGTCTAGGAAAAGGTTTAAGATCCACCTACCCCTGTGGCTTCTTTGTTTCCTATCCTCACCCACCCTAGAAGTGCATACAGGGCTTTTTTCAGTGTTTGCTCCAAATATATAACATACAGTACTGTCTGCCCAAGGTTCCACATACCCTGAGCTTGCAGGCTATTAGATGTCAGTGAACAGAATGTATACTTCTTATTGATAGCCAGTTTAGGACAGTAACAGTTGTTTCCAAGGAAGTTCTTGGTTCAATCTTGCCTGTGCCATTATCTATGGACGTCTAATGGCGAAATGCTTCATGTCACAAGTGTAACAAAGCCCTGTCCCTTCATAAAGTCCCTCAGAGAGGGCATGATTTGCATTATAAAGGAAAAACTCTTATCGCCCCACCACTAATTTTATGTCATCAGTGTGCTGGACTCCTGTTTACTTTGGAATCTGCAACATTGTTGAAAGGATCACTGAGGTAATGCACTATGAAAACTCTTAACAAAGTCAGAATCCTGTTGTTAGCGTTTTATTTATACTGCAACTTGTTTCCTAGATTTCAGCTGTTGGTGTTGATTTTGTTTTGTTTTTAATGGGAAAATCAGAACAAAGTGCTAAACAAATGTGTAATCATTACAGAAATACTAGTGCCTTTAAAATGCAAAAGGAGCAGATGGCTGCTCATTCTAGTGTGATGCTGATCAGTTTCAGATGCAACCAGTTCAAGGATGTGAAGGAAAAGTTTCGTTTCATTGTGATGAGACAGCATTATGTTTCGGTTTCCTTTCTGTGTTCTGCAGCGAGGGAAACAGAAACACTTTTGGGAACCTTGCGATACTGCTTTTGGCGTGTGTTAATGCCATTGGTCAGATGCCTTTTCAAGTTTCGATTTCCCCGAACAGGAAAGGTGGAACTGATGCTGTGCACTGCCGGTCTGACACAATAGAAACAAGAGCATCAGGAAAGCAGCATTTTCTCCCACAGCAAGAGGTAAGAATCCTTCCACAGTATAATCAGCCTGCAGGCTGGATTTCCATTTGGGGAGTGGGAGGAGAGATCCTGGGAAGAGATGGCAGGGGAACAGTAAGGATCCCCCAGGTGGATTAAATGTTTGCAAGCAGAGGAGTCTCACTGGGTTGTAGGGGGAGGAGGGAATGTTGCTCACTGCTCTATTCAAGGGTAGCCAATGTGGTGCCCTCCAGAAATTGTTGGGTTACAATTCCCTTCATCCATAACCATTGTCCATGCTGGTTAGGAGTGGGATTGATGGGAGTTGTAGTCTAGCAGCAACTGGAAGGCACCATGCTGGCTATCCTTGGAGAAGACCTACAGAAAGGACTAAACAGGGAAGAGCTGGTTTGTAACATCCTGTCTGATGCCTGGTCTGTTCTCCAAGCCAGCAAGTGTGTTTGTGTATGAGCGTGAATGTTTTTTGCCTGCATCACATGGTCTTGTGAGATATCCATGAGTGTTCACTGATTGCAGCGTGGGCTATTAGCTGATCACTGGCTGAGTGGACAACACACACACACACACACACACACAGACAGTGTGGCCGAGTGCCTGCCTTCCTATAAGGACAGGCTCTGCCACATTTTCCCCCTTGGGAGCAGACTTACAGGTGATTGTAGCTGTTTTGTACCATTGTGGTCCCTGTTCCCTTCCTTTGCTAATGTCGGTCCTTGGAATTAGCATCCCAATCCAGAATTCCTATCACAAGCCCATGTGTGTGCTACTGTATACAAGGATCTTTGCTTGCTCTATGTGTGGAAGAGAAGATCTAGCGGCAGGCAGAGAGATTGCCAAATTGAATTCAAAGGTTTCAGAAACATGCCTGTGGCATGTCAAAACTAAACTCATTCTTAATTTACAAATAAGAGACTCAGAGTGATTCTTATGTGGCATTCAACTATATATTGCTTGGGGGGGTCATTTATTTGGGGGGTCAGTATGGAGGATATCCAGAGATCTCTTTGAAAGCTGTAGTCCAATGTATGAGAAGGTAACATCTATAAGAGGAAACTTGCTGAACCAGTCAAACTACTTCCTTTGTCAAGGTCAGGCATAGGCAACCTTCGGCTCTCCAGATGTTTTGGACTACAATTCCCACCATCCCTGACCACTGGTCTTGTTAGCTAGGGATCATGGGAGTTGTAGGCCAAAACATCTGGAGAGCCGAAGGTTGCCTATGCCTGGTCAAGGTAATTGCCCTAGCCAAATACCCATCATCTGCATATTAAAGAGTGGGCACTGTTGCCATAGAGACGAATGGGTGAGCTTTTCCCCACCTCATCCTAGGAGTAAGCCAGAGGGTGCAGAGGGGCTGTGTGTGAGTGAGTTTGATCTTTGCTGGAAGCTAGAGATGCTGTCTTGCTCTATGCTGAACCCAGCATTGTGGCTTGAGGCTTCCCTGGAAACCTAATGGGGAAGCAAGAACTTGTTGAGTGCTAATGCTGCTCCATTCTATTCTTAGGTTGTGTATAGGTTGTAAAGAAAACCATATAGACTAATGACACCACAGGCTCTATAGAACTTCATTCCAAGGAAGCCAAACCCTGGGATAGTGCAGGTACACGTGGACTCTCTTGCTGTTCAGATATTGGGGTGCATGCAATAGCATTTTGGTTTTCAGGAATGGTGTAGCCCAATTCTGACTGGGTAGATCAGGGAGGCATGGCTAATGCTAGGAGCCAGTGGCGGAGGAAGCCTCTTGGCTGCCTGGGGCACCCCCCTGGGGGTGGGAGTGTCATGATACCAGATGGACTGCGCATGCACAGAAATGCCGCGCATGCACAGAAATGCCGCGCATGCCCAGTCCACCCGTGCTGGCGCTGCTGCTCCCGCGGCAACCAGGCGAGCCGCCGACTGAGCAGCGGGTCGTGGGGCTGCCCCGGCCGTACGTAAAGCAGTACGGATGGGTGCGGGGCTCAGTTTGGGTAGGGGCCACCAAGTGTCACCCCCCCCCCTCCTCTGGAACATGGGGCGCCCCGCCCTTCCTACACCACTGCTAGGAGCCTTGGATGGGGAGGGGGATAAGGATTGACACCAATGCAGAGTCAATGGCTAGGGATTTGCTTTGCAAATACTTAGGGCATCATGTAGTTCAGTGGCACCCTTTAATTTTTTTGTATGGATCGTTGAGCTCACTGCAAAGTGTCTGGCTCATTATCTTGAATGGGAGGACAGTAAACTTTCTACCAGTGTTCATAGTTCTTTAAATTATATCCCCCCAAAATCCCCAAAGATATGTAACAAGGTTACATATACTGTATTTTGTTTTAACTTTGCTATCATGGATAGTTTTCCAACCAATTAATAGCAGAAAATACAAACCACTGACTCTGGTGTGGGAGAAGGGGCGGCTCAGGCTTTAATAGTTCAAGAGCAATGTACTTCCACCAAAGATACTGGCCTTAGAATTTCTCTCAGAAGCAGCCTGCACATCAGAATAAAATCAAAATCTTTTTTCTTACTAAGACCAGGCAAACTGATTTTCCAATCTACGAAAATATTTTAATTCCGAGGGAGCAACATGTCGGTCAAGCGTGAAAAGAAAAGTGACTCCAATCCACTGAAGAGTAAAATGGAAAATGTCTCCTCTCCACTGAAGAGTAATCTTATAGAGGTACTATCAGAAATACACAGCTATGAATCAACATCTGTAAGGGATACCTCTTAAATACTATGATGCAGACCTAGATACCCCAGTAAGGATTCTGGGTGCAAGGAAACCATAAATATTTTGGGTTTGAATCGTCCCTCTTATAATGCTAGAGCCTGGGGTGTGGGGTGGGAAGGTTATCCGATAAAGCTGAATTTTGGAAGATTCGGGGCAGACCAAAGGTAGTATTTCTTCAAACAACACTTAGTTAATCTTTGGAGTTCACTCCCACAAGATGTAGTGATAGGTCACCAACTTGGATGGATTTGAAAGAGGATTAGACATAATTTTGGAGGAATAGGCTATCTTGATGGTTAATGTCAGGGATCGACAGTTAAGTTCTATCTCCACTGTCAGGCGCAGTATGTCTCCATATTCCAGATTCTAGGAATCGCAAGCAGAGAGAGCGCAGTTGCCCTCAAGTTATGCTTGCGAGTTTTCCATAGGCAACTGGTTGGCCACTATGAGAACGGGATGCTGGACTAGCTGGGCCTTTGGCTTGATCCACCTTGGCTCTTCTTATAGTGATGCCCATGATAAGGATGTATAGGAATTACCCATATATCATTGCACGTATGTGCAAATATGAGCAGGTGGAAAGGACCTGGGAAGCTTACAAGGCACTTAAGAAAACAGTTGCTGCTCCACATCACTAATATTTATTGTTGAAAATGGTTTATTGGACTTGAAAACTAATTCTAGTTCTGGTCACAGGTGCCCTTTTGTTTTGTTTTTCTTTCAGAGTGCAAGTGTCCTGAGCACCCAGTATGAAGAGAAAGTCCGCCCATGTATTGACCTTATTGATTCTCTGAGAGCCCTCGGAGTGGAAAAGGACTTAGCATTGCCAGCAATTGCTGTGATTGGAGATCAAAGCTCAGGGAAAAGCTCAGTTCTGGAAGCTCTTTCTGGAGTTGCTCTTCCAAGGGGCAGTGGTGAGAATTCCTCCCCCCCTTGCTTTTCCTCTTTTTAAATGCCCAGCATCTTCATGAGTCAATGTGATGCAATCCACCAGGGCCAGGGCCTTTTCAGTGATGGCTCCAACCTGGTGGAATACTCTGTCCCATGAGACTAGGGCCCTGCAGGACTTGATCTACTTCCGCAGGGCCTGTAAGACAGAGCTATTCCACCTGGTCTTCAACTTAGCCTGATCCTTCATTCCTTCCTCATTTTCTATGAAGAAACCCTTACTGAGACCCCACATTAAATCTCTTCCCTGGTCTCCTTGCTGGCCCTAGTTCTACCTGCTGATACGACCAGGCTTTCCTTGGCCCACCCATGTTTTGGTGACATTCAAGATAGAGTAGGGCTCCCTTTGCCCTTCCCTGTCATCTTCCATTCCTTCTACAATCCCATTCCTTTATGCTTGCTTTTTTCACTTTACAGGTATTGTTACGAGATGCCCCTTAGAGCTCAAGCTGAAGAAAACACACAACACGAAGGAATGGAAAGGGAAAATTTCATATCTGAACACAGTGGAAGATATGAATAGCTCGAGACAAGTGGAAGAACAAATCATTAGAGGTACCGGTAACTGTCTCTGACAGTGCAATCCTATGGATGTTAACACAGAAGCACGTCTCACTGTTCAGGAGAGCTAGTTTGCATATCGATGCACATAGAATTGCTATCTAAATTACTCTTTTGTATATCCTCTAGTGGGCAGCCAAACAGATATTAAATTGTTACTAGGGTTGGGCTATACATAAAACAGAGTTTTTCTGTGATGGTTTTCAGTGTCTTTCCTTGCACCAAGCAGAAATTCCAAATGCTTATCTTTGTAATTAGTTTCCTTTTCTGCCTATTCTATTATAGAAGAACACATTTCTGCGGAAGTGTTCACTTAGTGGCCTGTAAGAACAGATTCCCCCCCCCAAAAGATTTCTGCACTATTACTTTGTTTTTCCTCCTATAATACAGCCCAGAATGCAATGGCTGGCTCAGGATCCGGCATTAGCTCAGAATTAATTAGTTTGGAAATCAGCTCCTCGGATGTTCCGGACCTGACTCTGATTGACCTGCCAGGAATCGCAAGAGTGGCTGTGGGTGATCAGCCAAAAGACATTGGACAGCAGGTAAAAAGAAGATTGTGTTCAGAACTGGTAGAATCCTGAAAATGAATTGGGTGGATACATCAAAGTATGGGAGTGCCTCCTCCTGTCCTGACATGCTAAAGGTATGATGCCCTTCTCCAAATGCCACCCACTGGAGGTAAGGCTTACATCTACAAGGGAGAAGGGATTTTAGGGGTGGTGCTCCAGTTAGGGGCAGAAGTGGGTGGCATGGTGGAGCACTGGTGCTCCCCTGACCTCCTGAGAGCTGCTTACAGGAAAGAGAGAGATGAGGTGGTGGGGAGGTCAGGAAGGTTGAAATACACTAGCAAAACCAATCTGGCACTTCTGCTGGTGCACTTGCACCACATTTCTCCATCCAGGTAAGCAACTCCCTGGTCCTGAATGGGGTAACTGTGCCCCTGAAGGACCAGGTGTGCAGCCTGGGAGTCATTTTGGACTCACAGCTGTCCATGGAGGCGCAGGTTAATTCTGTGTCCAGGGCAGATGTTTATCAGCTCCATCTGGTATGCAGGCTGAGACCCTATCTGTCCACGGACTGTCTTGCCAGAGTGGTGCATGCTCTGGTTATCTCTCGTTTGGATTACTGCAATGTGCTCTATGTAGGGCTACCTTTGAAGGTGACCTGGAAACTACAACTAATCCAGAATGCGGCAGCTAGACTGGTGACTGGGAGCGGCCACCGAGACCACATAACACCGGTCTTGAAAGACCTACATTGGCTCCCAGTATGTTTCCGAGCACAATTCAAAGTGTTGGTGCTGACCCTATAAGCACTAAACGACCTCGGTCCCATATATCTGAAGGAGCGTATCCACCCCCATCGATCTAACTGGACACTGAGGTTCCCTCACTGTGAGAAGCCAAGTTACAGGGAACCAGACAGAGGGCCTTCTCGGTAGTGGCATTCGCCCTGTGGAACGCCCTCCCACTACATGTCAAAGGGAACAACAACTACCAGACTTTCAGAAGACATCTGAAGGCAGCTCTGTTTAGGGAAGCTTTTAATGTTTGATTGATTATTGTATTTTAATATTTTGTTGGAAGCTGCCCAGAGTGGCTGGGGAAGCCCAGCCAGATGGGCAGGGTATAGATTATTATTATTATTATTATTATTATTATTATTATTGACTCATTTGTCAAGAGGTTAGGTGAACACTGGCTGGCAGGTATGCCTCGTGCCACCTTTGATATATTTTAAAACATTTTTTACCACATTAAAAAAAAACTTTTACTAGCAGCTTTTTATTTGCTGCTTGCTTAGTTTGCTTTATTTATTGTTTTAATTTTTGTACTGTATATACTTGAGTATAAGCCTAGTTTTTCAGCACATTTTTTGTGCTGAAAAAGCTGCCCTCGGCTTATACTTGAGTGAGGCGGGCGGTGGGGGCGGCAAGAAAGAAGCCCTTTCTCTCCGCTCGTGCCGCCACCCGCTCTCCCCAGTCAACCATTCCTTAAGAAGCGTACAAGAACGGCGGTTCTTTACTCTCCCCAGGCAGCTTGTTCCATTCCTGAACTGCTCGCATAAATGCAAACTTGGCAAAGGAGGAAGAGGAAGGAGCAGCCCAAAGGGCTGCTTTCGGGCTGCTCGTTCCTCCTCCTCCTCCACAGTGGCAAAGGTGAACCGGCTTATACTTGAGTCAATAAGCTTTCCCAGGTTTTTGTGGGAAAATTAGGTGCCTCGGTTTATATTCGGGTTGGCTTATATTCGGGTATATACGGGTAATTTTTTTTGTAAATTGCATTGAAATCCTTGGTAACACAGCAGTGGGAAACCTGATGTTGTTGGACTCACTCCCATCATCCCATGCTGGTTGGGGCTGATGGGTGTTAAAGTACAACAATGTTGATCACCCCCCAATTCCTTGATTAGTTCAATACAGCAATTATGTTAATAAATCCACTGCTTTGGCACAACAGATTCTTGTATTGTTCCAGTTTTGTACAAAATTTTAGTTGGCTGCATTTATTCATTTTATAAGGTGCCATATAACACAGCTCTTATTGTCTGAATTTTGTTACAGATAATAAATTTAATTAAGAAGTATATTAACAAACAAGAAACCATCAATTTGGTAGTGGTTCCCAGTAATGTAGACATTGCAACAACAGAGGCACTGAAAATGGCTCAAGAAGTAGATCCCAAGGGGGAGAGAACACTTGGTAAGTTAAATAAACACTTAAAAGTGGTGGTGGTGTTTTTAACTACAGGGAAGATAGGTTATTACTGCAGGAATCCTACCACCCTGTTTGATTTGTGTCATTCAGAATTTTATTTAGAGGTCTTGCCATAGCCTATTCACTTCTTAACATTTTGCCAGGCATCATTTTGCCAAGCATCTACTGTATATTCTGGCATATAAGACTACTTTTTAATCCAGGAAAATCTTCTCAAACGTCGGGGGTCGTCTTATACGCTAGGTGGAGAATCTCAAACTCTATATTTTAACTGGAAAAGTTGGGGGTCGTCTTATACGCCGGAATATATGGTAATCAGTTTTTGCTATTATTTTGTGTTAGCCCCCAAATCAACCCTCTTTCTGCTGTATTTACTCAAATGGTGACTTATCAACTATATATTCTGTGAATATTCTAGGCCTGCACACTTCACATAGTAGGCTGAATTCTTCTGGCTGATTCTGCTGCAGCTTTTTGCTGTTGTGGACTGCACATCTGTACAGAGAAATAGAAGAATATTGGGGGTTGGGTGGGAAGGATGGACTCAGCAGCAAGAAGTGTGGGCCAGAATCTGTGTGGGCCAAGGGCAGCAATCATGGGTCCAAAGGAGCAGAGGCCGGTAACATGGTCCAAGGCCATAGGTCAGGCTCCAGACATCAAGCATGGTGAGGCAACAGAAATCTGTATATCAGGTATGTAGTGACAGATTGTGCAGACTGGGGAGCCAAACCCAATATAAGTACTTGTATTGAGCCAAGTACAGTTGGCTTCCTATTGGTTCTGCAGCCCATCTGATAAGCTGGTCTGGCAAGCTGCAGTCTCTCTTTCAGTTACTATCAGATGGTCAGCCATTTCTTCCAAATGCAAACTGTTCCAGTGGCACAAAAGATAAGACTTCCAGGCCCTGTTGCTGCTGCTGCTGCTGGATCCCCCAGGCTGAGTCCTGGCTGTTTTTCTCCCTCCTCACTGCACCCTTATGCAATGCTCTGCTTCCAAATGGAGAACAGATCCACACCGTACATTTAAATCCTGTAAACTGTAGTTTAAGAGTGCTGGGAATTGAAACAGCTTTTGCCAACCTGGTGTCTTCCAGATGTACTGAGCTACAACATTCATTGGCCTCCAGCCAAGATTGCCCAATGGTCAGAGATGGTAGGACTTGGAAGTCTAAAACATCTGAATGGTAGCAGGCTAGTGAAGCTGTTCTACAATCTTCTTGTTTGAGTGTTCCATGTGAAAGAAACTCATCCCACCCCCAATAAATACTTGAGACGTGGGAGAAGAAAATGCTCTGTCATCTAAGTCATCTTTTGTAGGCAGGCCTCAAACACACATGCTCTCACTTTGAAGTCCTCTGTTTCCTAATCGAAAAAAATGTGGACAGTCACCATAATTTCACAGTAGTGAGGAAGTTCGGAGACACACTTTTCCCATACAGGTCCCTGGGTTCAAAGGTGACCTGGTTCACAATATGTACTACCTTTTCTCAAAAGAAGTAAAATAAAATACTTTTCTTCCTATGCATCCATTATTTCACAGGCATCCTGACCAAGCCTGACTTGGTCGACAAGGGAACAGAGACAGAAGTGGTGGACATAATCCGGAATCAAAGAGTCCCCCTGAGAAAAGGATATATGATCGTTAAATGTCGTGGGCAAAGTGACATCAACGACAAAGTGACTTTGGGAGATGCAATTGAGAAAGAGAGAGAATTTTTTGAAGAACATGATTTTTTCAGGTAGCCTTATTTTTAAAAAGAAAGAAAGATATCCCTTCATTGTGGTCTTTGTTGGTTGAAATAGAATGCCAAACTAAGTGAATCCAATGAGAGCATCAGGTTGAGCAGTATTCCACACACTGGGTCTGAGCACTCCAAAGATTCTTTGAGCCCCATTTGAACAAATACAGTAATGGGAACTGCCTACCAGCCTGTTTATCTGGATTATACTTGTGTCATACTTTTAAATTTAATTACTCTTGTTTCCTGCTAGATCTCTTTTGGAGGAAGGCAGAGCTACCATCCCACTTTTGGCAGAAAGGCTTACACAGGAGCTGATAGAGCACATTAGCGTAAGAGAATACGGATTCATTTGAATAACTAATGTTGTTAGTGCTTTGAAATAATTGTACGTACCTCAGTCAAGTGTCAGATTCTGTGAATGATTCTGTGAATTCACTCTAAAGAGGTGCTGAAACATTCTGGGAATTAAGACTGAATACTTTCCTTCTTGGTGCATGTCTGTCTTTCAGAAAACATTGCCAACTTTGCAAAAACAAATTAAGGAAAAGCTAGAGGTAACAAATGCAGAGCTGCGAAAATGTGGTCAAGATGTGCCTGGAAACACGGAAGAGAAGATGGCTTTCCTCATACAAGTAAATAAACGTGGGGTTTCCATTTTTATTTCTGGAATGCCTGAAAATTTTAATATATGTGTTTCTCAGGAAACTGAAAACTAATTACCTAAATATCAGTGTGTAATTTTGGTAGAAGAGGTTTAGGCCTTGAACGCTGGCAGACATTTTCGAGCTTGAATGCAATAATGTATGTTTAAAAAGAATGTTGATAATGAAAGACCAAATAAACACCAACAAACCAGTGAAAAACAGGGGGTGGGGAGACAAATGGTCAAGGGTGATGGAAGTTGGTTGCAGTCCAGCACCCTTTTTGCATTAAAAGGTTATATATATTCTTATTACAGAAAATCAGGCTTTTTAACCAAGACATCTTAAATAAAGTACAAGGAGAAGATTCAATGTATTCGAAAAAAACAAGATTGTTCACAAAAGTGAGAAATAACTTTAATCAATGGCAAGAGGAGATAAACAGAAATGCACTAAATGGTAAACTGTTTCAAAATTCTTATTTTTCCCCCTGCAAGTGAACACCCAGTTTTAACCTGAATTCTCATGCTGGCTGTGTACACATCAGAGTGATAGCGTGCATGTAGTTTGCAAAGACCTATTTTTCCATGTGCAATTTTGTGCATGTTTGTTCATACATGAGCATTTTCAGTTGAACTCTGATCTCAATATTTCCTATCCACACTAGTGGGTGGATGTGGTGCTTGATGGGATATATGCACATTGTGTGCTGTTGTCCCTATCATCTCTGAATTCCAGAAACCTGAGGTTCATTTTGGGCATGTGCACAGATATTTGTTTACCTGTGCATGCAGCCCATTTTTCTTTTTCTTTTGAGATAGACATGTTCCAATATCAGTCTTGCAAAAAAAAAAAGCAGGTTTAAAAATGTGTGTTCTATAATTCATGGAGTAGCCATGATTATTAACTTCATCAGTACTGGAGCCTTGAAAGCTGAGGGTGAATACTTAATGAGAGAGCCAGTGTGGTGTAGTGGTTAAGAGTGGTGGACTCGTAATCTGGTGAACCGGGTTTGTCTCTCCGCTCCTCCACATGCAGCTGCTGGTAGACCTTGGGCTAGTCACACTTCTTTGAAGTCTCTTAGCCCCACTCACCTCACAGAGTGTTTGTTGTGGGGGAGGAAGGGAAAGGAGAATGTTAGCCACTTTGAGACTCCTTCGGGTAGTGATAAAGCGGGACATCAAATCTAAACTCTTCTTCTTTTATTAATTTTTATTAAGGATTTTATTGATTTACAAAGGTGTGAGCAATGTCTCTCTCGTATTTTTTCCATGTAACATTTTTACAAATCAGTTTTGGTATTGAGACATTAGGGAGAGGAGGTGGAAAGAGGTGGGTGGGATGTGGAGATGGGTAAGGTGGGGTGACAATATTTCTATTTTACTTAATATATTTAGGGTTTGGTGTCAGCGTTGTTTGTGCAGGTTCTCTGTTGTTCACTTGTGCTTCTTTGGTGGTGAGAGAGGTCGGGATTGGCGTAGGGTGTGATTGTTCATTTGTGGTTGGGTGTGGTGATCTTTTGGTTTCCTCTGTGAGTGGGGTGGGTGTTTTTGATCAGGTTAGCCATATTGATTTGTATGCTGTCGGTAGATTTTTGTCATTGTCTTGTTGGACTGTGTTTGTGATGAAGGGGAACCATACCGGGGTGAAGGTGTCTTCTTCTGTTTGTCCCCGTGTCAGTTTCAGGTTACTGGTTAGTTTTTCTAGTAGGGCTGTTTCCCATAGTACTTGGTACCATTGGTCCATGCTTACTCCTGACAGGTCTTTCCAGTATCTGGTTATGATGTTTCTGGCTGCTGAGAGTAGATGGGTTATGAGTTCTTTGTGTTGTAAGTGGGCATTATTGTCTTGGAAGATGTTTAGTAAGACCAATTCTGGGGTGGTTTCTAGCACTTGCTTGGTTATTTTACATAT
This sequence comes from Lacerta agilis, assembly GCF_009819535.1. Lineage (NCBI taxonomy): Eukaryota > Metazoa > Chordata > Lepidosauria > Squamata > Lacertidae > Lacerta > Lacerta agilis. The sequence continues at coordinate 53,395,502 of NC_046315.1, forward strand.
TTCTCATATGATTGTTGTCCAGAATGATTGGATTTTGGGGCACTCCCTCCACATGTGGAAGTATGTGCCTGTGGAGGTGCACCCTCTCCAGCATTTTGGCGAGGTTCCTGGGCATATTAGCGCTAATTTTCTTGGCATTAGATACCACCTGTAGGTTAGTTTTAGGGTGAGTTCATCTCTTTTCATTGACATGGATTGAAAGGGGGGTTTAGACCACATTCTGGTCCATTGGGTGGGGTTGATTTTGTATCCTGTGTCATCCTCCCATTGCTTTTTTGATTGTGTCTAGGGAGCTCATGGGATTCTTGAGTAGTATTTTGTATATTGTGGATACCATCCCTCTGCCATGTCCCTTTGTCATTAGGATGAGGTTTTTGAAGGTTGTCAGGGGTCTAGTTGCTGCTGATTGTTTAAGAGGGCATGTAATTGGTGTTGTGTTAACCAGGGCATTTGGGTGTTGTCAGGGAACAGTCAGTGCCCAGCAGGGTGGTGCAGGGGCTGTCAAGGGATGGAGAGCCCCAGCACTGCAGGGATAGCAGGGGGACTTCCAGCGGGAGTGACAGGAAGGAAAGCAGCCTAGTGGAGAGAGGGTTGGGGGATGCTCCAGAGACCCAACGCCCACAGCGGATCCAGCCAAGAGGGAGCAACGACAGTTTCGTTGCCCCAATTACGCAGGGGTATGAAACGTAAGGAGGGAAGGAGGAGACTAGGGGTGCCCAAGTTCTTACGTTGGGGGCGCTCCAGAAAAGCGCCACTTCTGGGATCTGGAAGTGACTAAGCTGGTCATGGACTTTTGAGCTCTGCACTGTACGTATCTGCACAATAAAACCTGTAAATATACAAGACCTGAGTTGGGCCTCTTTACTTGTGAGGAACCACAGCAGAACCCTTACAGCATCCCAGAAGTCTTGTGTTAAAAAGGGGTGGGTGGGGAGAGAAAAGACTCCCCCCTCAAAAGCAGACCGATAGGCAAAAGGAGTGGGAGGGGGGTTCGGTTAAAAGTCAGACAAACCATCAAACAAGCAAGCAAGCAAGCAAGTAAAAAGGATAGAAAACAAAAGTGGGGATGGAGAGTGAGAAGTGGGGTAGGAGGGAAGAACAGGGGACAGATGAATAAAAAGGGGCCAGCGTCTGGGAAGGGGTTTAAGGAGAGTGTTTATGTGTTGAGAGGGAGGAGGTGGAGTAGAGGTAAATTAGAGGAAGCTGAGAGCAAAGAGGACATCAGCAACCAAAAACGTCTCTCCCTTTTGTGGGGGTGTGGAGAGTGTACTCCGAGTAATGTATGGATGTATTCAAAAAATGGTAACAATAGGACTTTAGCAAAAGGGGGCTGAAAACAGGGGGAAAGGGGTGTTGTTGTTGTTTTAAAGGGGGGGGTTAAAGGGGGGAAATGTATGAAAGGGGAATGTATGTATTGAAAAATGGAGGGAGGAGGTGATAGTAGTAATATAAAAATGTTTTTTTCTATAAAAAAGAGAGAAAGAAAGAAAATGGGGAAACACTTTTTTCTCTCTCTCTCCTTTCTCCTCTCTCTTCCCTCCCTCTTCAATGTCAAAAAATTGTAGAGAAAAAGAAAATTTTATGAGAAACAAAAAGTAAAAAGTGTAGAGGAAAAAAGGGGGGATAAAGTGATAATAACACTAATTAAGAAAAAAATTGATTAGAGGGGGAAAATTAAAATAATAATAAATATTTTTTTAAAAAAAAGGGGAGGGGGAGAAACAAAAAACCCTTTCCCCCCTTCCCTTCCCTTTCTCTTTTCTTTTCCTTGTCCTCCTCTCCCTCGGCGGTAGCAGCGGCGGCAGTGGCTCAATGGTGGGGCGGTCGGGCCAGGGCCTCCTCTGGGCGGCCGGACGTCCCCGGTGCAGCGGCGCAGGAACAAGGGATCGGGGCCCTTCCTTTCAGAGGGTCCCTCTCCCTAACAGGGCGGCAGCGGCGGCGGCGGAGGTGGCGGCAGCGGCGGCGAGGTAGGAGCCTCCTCCCTCCCTCTCCGGAGCACCAGCGCACCGCAGGATGGGTGGTCCCAGGCCTCAAGGTTCCTCTAGGCCGCTGGCCGGGTGCTCTCGGCTCTGGCCCGCTGGGGGAGGGCCTTTAGTCGCTCCCCGATTGATCTGCCGCGCACTCCCGGGACCCGCACAGCAACAGCGGTGATCTCGACGGCCCGAAATCCGGCCAGGCAGCACGGGCACGCTGGCCGCCCTCAGGAGCTGTGCCCTGCCGTGCCATGCGCCATTTTGCCTTGCCGGAAGTCAGACTGCCTTCTTCTTCTAATGCAATTTTTTAAATGTTGCAGTAAGAGATGCTATGAAAGATGAATTTCACAGCTATGAAAATAAATATCGTGGCAAAGAACTCCCAGGGTTTATTAATTACAAGACCTTTGAGACCATTGTCAGACAACAAATTATGATGCTGAGAACACCAGCTGTTGAAATGTTGACAGTTATAGCAGGTACGTTTTACAGTAGCAACATGGTTTCTGTTTCTAATATCTGGTTTATGAAAAGGGTTTCATGTATGATTTTAGGAATATAATTTAGTCTGGAATATATCATTTCTGAATGTTGTTGATGTACTCTTGATATAGAAATAGCAGTTTTAAAACACAATAGTTTTTATTTTATTTTAATACACATAAGTATTGTGAATGTTTTGATTGACAAATGCAGGGTAATCAAAACACTTTAAATGTCACTTGCAGAAAAACAAATTATTCTCTGTTAAGAGCACTACCTTCTGTAGTGCAATCTTATACATGTCCACTCAAAAGTAAATTTCATTGAATTTTATACCAGGTAATTAGGTATAGAATCACAGCCTAAATGTTTTATTGGCTTTGTGAAAGCCAGTAAGAGCTCATAATTCATTTGCATACACCATTTAATCCAATGGTCTTCATGACTTGTGTCCTTTTTTATATCTGCATAGTTCTTAGCATATAATATATTGACCTTGAAAGGAAAGATGAAATATTAAATATAGATATAGATATAAAATTAAATAGAGATTGACCACATTATAAGTAATAATTGATTATTATACCACAAGATCTTCTATGTCTTCTGTCAGTTGATCGTTCTGATCCTAATCCTAACAAAATACTTCCTAGGAAGCAATTCCCATTAATATTGTTTACTTGAGTTTTCCCAGTCTCTTTGTCTTTCTCAACATATTGTACACACACAAACACTCTAATCTGCATGCATGCCTCTGAGCAGAAGGTTGGGTTAATGGTAGCCAGGAGAGACACGATAGCAAGAGTGGTCATTCTTTTCTGACATGTTGCACAATTTAACTGATGTGAACACGTGTGTGCAGGGGCGCCGACTTGCTCCCCACATTGGGGGGGGGCAGCAGGCCAGCACTTGCCCAGCAGTGGTGGGGGATGACGGCCCCCTCACTATTGGGGGAGGCTCAGCCCCCTGCCCAGAAATAGTTGGCACCCCCATGTGTGTGTGTTGGTAGAGGTGAAGGTGTGTAAAGACACAAACCCAGGGGCCCAGTTTTTTCCAACAATTCACAGGACAGTATATTATTTACTTTGGCCAGTGGCTTAGGAATTATAGCCACAATTTTTCTCTTAAGATTTTGTGCCTTTGAATGGTTCTCCCTGTTTTCTAGAACTTGTGCGGGAAAATTTTATTCAAACTGCCTACCAACACTTTGATGCTTTCTACAATCTTCTGAGAGCTGCTCAGGTAAGAAGTGATGTATTTAGTCATTACCATGATTGTTAGACAAAAGGCGGACGGGGAAACCCTGTAATGAATCCATAAAACCAGGATAGCTCTAATGTGCTTGCTGACAATCAGGGCTTTAAAGCACAGCTTCACCTGATATCACTATGATGTCAGGTGATTGACAGCTGGGCAGCCCGGGGTGGGAAAATTTAGACCTGGCCCATCAGTCTGAAAAGGTCTCCCCGACTTCCGCTTCAGATGATGAGTGTTTTATGTGAGCTCTGCCCCCAGGTATGTAAAGGTCCTGCCTTGATCCTAGATTTAAAAAATAAATAAATAGTTTGACTTAATTGTAACTACTTCCTTGTCCCACCTAATATATATGAAGGAGATGATATGATGCAGGGATGGGGCTACTCTGCAGAAGAGAGCCCATGCGTCATGGACAGGTTGCTCAGAGGCCAGGGAGTGGTGGTGGGACAAGGATGAGCTGTCAGAAACTGAAGAGGTAACAGGGCATAGTGAGCTGTGAGAGTCTGTGGCAGAGGGAAGTCCAGAATCCGAGGCAGATGCTGAAGCAGGAGAGGAGGCCAAGAGGCAGAGATGAGTCTGGCTGGAGAAGAGACACAGGTGTCTCTCCTTCCTGCTGTGACAAACTCCCTCCCCTGCTTGTCTCCCAGAACCAGAAGATGTATGAAAAGGGCCAAGGGGAGATTAGTGAGGTGTAGATGCAGCCTTTTCCTTGGGGAAAAAAATCCTGGAGGCGGGGGGACTTAGGCAGCTGTGGGGAGCCAGGGACTTTGGTCTCAGCAACTGCTTTATGGGGGCAAAACCTAACAGAGATGAGTTGTGCTTCTTAAGCCTGACGCTCCTTTGCAGATAGTGTGTTTGCAGCTAAAGACTTAACTCCAACTTGCACAGTGTGATTTACTGCTAGCTCGCTCTTGACACAATGGTAGCTTTATATTTTTAAAGTGGAAATATTATCCACTGATATTTCTGCGCAAGATGTTATTCTGTGGTTCCCTCAAAATGTAACTGTTCTTCTACCATCATTTGTGGAGTTCATGCAATTCAAATATTTGAACCTTGTCCAGCTCCCATGGAAGTGCTTTGTAATGCCTTACCTTACTTATCTACACAACACTACCATAGCTGTCAACTTTCCCTTTTTTTGCGGGAAATTCCCTTATTCCAGCGCCGTTTCCCACTGCAAAAAAAAGGAAGGTTGACAGCTATGGCCATTTCTCAATGCAAAAAAAAAAAGGAAGGTTGACAGCTCTGCACTACCCATCAAGGCTTGCGGGAGGGTCCAGTTTTTTAAAATCTCTGAAAACACTTTGCCTGAGACACTGGAACTGTCATTCAGGGTAGTGGGCAAAATAGACTAATGACCTATATTGGTAAAGCGGTTTTAGGCAGGGACGGAGGAAGCCTCTGCACTGCCTAGGGCGGTGGCAGCACGGAGGCACCCCCTGGGGGAGGGGCACAATGTGTGCGTCGTGACGTCACGACGCACGTGGCTGGCGCCGAAAGGGGGAAGCTTCCCCTTTTCCCCCTTTCTGTGGCTTTTTTTCTGTGTGAGGGGCGGGGCAGTGAGGAGGGGGTGTTAGTGACACTCCCTCCTTGCTGGCCCACCCCTCATGCCGAAAAAAGCCGCTGGAAGGGGGGAAAGGCGCCATGCTCCTGTTCGGGGCCCGCCCGGCGGGGCGGGGTGAAGGGGAGGTAGCCGAAGTGCCACCCCCCTTCCCTGGAACCCGAGGTGGGCGGCCCCCCCGCCCCCTTGCTACACCCCTGGTTTTAGGTGTTAATTTTTGAGCCTTACTGATTATACTTGGGAACACTGAGTGTAGGGGTTCTCATAATGAATTACGGCGGAACAACAACAACAACAAAAAAGACAACATCTTTTGTCATGCAGATCAATATTGAAGATATAAAACTGAAGCAAGAAGAGGCTGCGGTATCCATGATCAATACTCAGTTTAAAATGGAAAAAATAGTATATTCCCAGGACAGTATTTATAGTGAAGATTTAAGAAGTATTAGAACGAAAGGTGTTGGACATTCAGTTCAAGTTCAAGTTCAAGTTCCTGCAAAGCTATGCTCCATGGAGGAAATGAGTTACCACTTGAACGCTTACTTCAAAGTGAGTTTCAACTTCTTTTTTTAACACCTCAATTTCCCATTACAACATGGAACAACTCTAGTAGTAAAATAAAGAAACAGAGTACAATAGTACCTCTGGTTAAGAACTTAATTCGTTCTGGAGGTCCATTCTTAACCTGAAGCGCCGCCAGAGCACAATTTCTGTTCTTATCCTGAAGCAAAGTTCTTAACCACCTCTCTCTTGCTCCTCTCTCAGGATAGCTGAACTCTGTTTTTAAGTTTTAAAGCTATTGCTTTGGAGTAGCTTGCTCCTAACATAAATGTGACATAATGACCTAAATAAAGAAGTACCTACACATCCACATACATCAGGTTATTTCTTAGAGCTCTCATGGTAAAAAAGGGGGAGCGGGGCCTAGAAATGATGAGAGAAATTATTTGCTCTATTGTCTGGGCCCAAAAACAAGAGAACCAAACCAAGTTGTGAAATAAATAAGGCCCCATTATCCCTCCTATTTGGATTGATTGTTAGTAGGAGTGATTCGAGCCTTCTTCCAGTGACCTATGTTTAAGTGGATGACCTGTTGTAATATTAGTTTTGGGTTTTTTTAAATAATGCTTCCTTCCTGGTTTTGTCTGTCTGTTAATCAGTCTAAAAACCCAAACATTTCTCTTAATTCTGTTTGCAGAGCGCAGGAACCCGTCTTGGTACCCAAATTCCCATGATTATTCGGACATATGTTCTCCAGGATTATGCTGACAATTTACAAAACGCAATGCTGCAACTCTTGCAAAACAAAGATCAGTTTGACATTCTCCTTCAGGAGAGGCATGATACTTCCAATGTGAGGAACACTCTAAAGGAGAAGATCAAACGTCTCACCAAAGCACGACAGCATTTAGCAAAATTCCCCGTGTAATCAAGAGGTGTCTCTGTGTTAATTCCCTCTTCCAATGCTGCAAACCCAGAAGCAAACACTTTTCGGAAGGCAAACGTGCTCCATTTTGAGTATTACACTTCCATTTTGAATGTTATGCTGACGATTTGAGTGCCACACTTCTGTTTTAAGTGTTACACTGAGGTCTGTCTGTTTTTGCTATTTATTTTATGTTTTTGTGGCTCTTTTTTGCGTGTGACTGTGTGGAACCCAGTTCAGCTACTGATTGATTGATTGATTGATTGTGTGACTGCAGTACATTGTTTATTGCTTTCATTTTATGGATCGATGGTCTCGTTAAATAGTAAAATTCATGTTAAATTGCTGTTTGGGGGGGTTTAAAAGTCTGAAATGTATTAATCCATTTTGCACTACTTTCTATGGGAAAGCACACCTTGGTTTTGGAACGGACTTCTGGAATGGATTAAGTTTGAAAACCAAGGTACCGCTGGATAAACAACTTAAGCTTTCATACCACCACCATCCCAGTAATAATTGATTTTAAAAATGCTAAATTCTAGACTTATGGCAGAAAACCTTGTTCTCCTTTTAAAATAAAAGTATTTGTTACTGAACTGGTCTCAAATTATTGCTTTCCTTCATATTCTGTGTTTGAAATTTTAATGCTGGCTTTTTCTTCAGGTGAATTATTACTGGTTATTTGGAGTGATTACACAATACTTGCAATTAAAACATGGATGAATACTTTCCACCTTGAAAATGGTAGTTCACCTAAACCTAGGAATGTGCAGTCAGATCAGGAGCATGCATTGTCTAGACCAGTGGTTCCCAACCTATTTTTTTGGCCAGGCCCTCCCTAAGCATCTAAAATCCTGGTGCCCCCCCCATGACATACAATTACTGTATTATTCACAAAGTGAACTCCTATTCACATGGAGGGAGCCTAAAAGGCCATTAACTGTTAATAATTCATTCTCAAATTGCCCCCCTGTGGGTCGTGTGCCCCACATTGGGAACAACGTGTCTAGATGTATCATGGACAATGGGAACTTGAAATGACAATTCTGACTTTGTGGCTTCAACACTATGCCAGCATTCTCTCTCACACTCTATTTTTCTTAACTGATAACTTAGGCTGTAATCTTATACAGTGGTGCCCCGCTAGACGAATGCCTCGCTAGACGAAGGCATTCGTCTAGCGGAAGGCTGCCCCGCAAGACGAATTTTCTATGGGGCTGCCCCGCAAGATGAAAAAAAAAAAATTTTCATCTAGCAAAAACCGCAGTTTGCATTGCCGCTTCGCTAGACGAAAAAACTGCTAGACGAAAATATTCGCAGAACAAATTATTTTCGTCTAGCGGGGCACCACTGTACACACCAATTTAGGAGTAAAGCCAATTAGGTCAATGGGACTTACTTCTGCGTAGACGAGGGGTCAGCAAATTAAGGCCCAGGGGCCGGACGCAGCCCACCGGGCTCGTTAATCCGGCCCACGAACCTTGCTGACCCTGCCACCCTCTCCGTCAGTCTCCATGCTAAACCAGCACGGCGCAGAGGCCTCGCCACATGGGGACTGAATTCCACAACTCTGGTGCGGCTTCAGATTGGCTGCAGGAAGCTCCTGCAGCCAATCCGAAGCTGCGGACACCTCTGGGTGATGCCCCTTCCCGCTGAGGCAGCCGCATATGGCCAAGAGCCGAGCAGGAGGAAGTAGTAGTGGAGGGGAGGCTGCCTCTGCCACCCAGGCCAGTGGGCAGAGGACTATTACGCCAAAGACGAGGCAGTGTCGGCGGCTGTGGCATGAGTGGTGGTGGCAGGGTCCTTTGGGGAGAGGGGGGTGCTTTTGGGAGAGGGGGTCTGGCTCCCCACAGGTTCTGAGGGACAGTGGACTGACCCCCTCCTGAAAAGGTTTGCTGACTCCTGGCTTAGACATTTCACTAGAAGAGTTCTGAAGAACATGAAATCTTGTTCATTGGTTTGTTGCTAGATTGGCTAGTCCACAGCCCACAACTGTCTCTATTCACTCTCCTGCAAAACCAATCAGTGATTGGTTTGGAGCTATGGAGTTTCCCAGAGATTTTATCAGCTGGTTCTAACAAAGCTATTACACAACTTAGTTTTGTACTGAGTTTTCATCTCTCAACTGAACCAGCACAGGCTGCTTGCTCCCTGTTTTCTGAGCTTGTCTTTGGCAAAGTCAAAAACCAGCTTTGTCTGTTCTACTAGTGAGTGGCTGTGGCCAACCAGAGACAACAGGGTTCACACAGAAAACAGATAGCTTGTGGTCTGCTAATTTGCCTTCCCACCCCCCCACCCCAAAATGGCCAAAAATACCCCTCACCCTACCTTGAGATAACTGCAGGCTGCATTGTTTTAAATGTTGCTGGCTATTAGATATGAGAGATAATAGTTTCAGTTGGTTTAATTTAGCCCTTGCTTGGCTCCATGTCTGAAATGGAATTATTTATATACGTTAAGACTCCTCAGAACCTTTTTAAAAGTATAATAATAATAAACCAAAAAACAACATTCGAGGACAGTGTGGTGGTTAACAGTAGGAAGTGGAGCAAAGAATGAATGGAACAGTCAAAAGGACGGCTACCTGTATGGGGGTGAGGAAGTGGTATATGAAGTGTGTATAAGAGAGAGAGAGAGAGAGACTATTAAGGGATGTCGCAAGAGTGAACAATGACATAGGGGTGAGAAATCTACTTCCCTAAATCAGTGGAGATCTGATTTAGCAATCTTGATGTTAGCTTAGTGACTTTTTTATAGTGATTTACCATTGAAACTCTTTAACTGGAATGCCTGTAAATATTTTAAGATGTGAAAAAGCCATAAGATTCAGGGCAGAACAGAGATATGACATTTCAAAGCAAAAACAAAGTACCGGTAAAAACGTTTTAAAACAAAACAGTCTAAGAATAATTACAATTAAAAACATCTGAAAACAGTTAACAGTTATAAAAATGGTCTTCCATCCAATGATCTTGGTGTTGCCAGGCACAGTATTCTCCAGCCACCAAATGCTTGGGTGAGCAGGAATGTTTTCAACTTCCTCCTGAAAGTTAATAATGACAAAGACAAACATACTATAGTAGCAGGTGGGTTCGACCCAGTCAGCCAGCACAACCCCAATCATACCTACTCAAGCAAGTCCTATTGAATTCAGTGGAGCTTATTCCCAGCTGTGTAGCGTTAGGATTGCAGTCTTAAGGAAACTGAACTTAGGTACCATTGGAATCAATGGGAAATATTGTCATGTCTTAAATCCCATGGATTTCAGTAGGAATGAAGTTGGGCCTGCAGCCAACCCCATGCATCGAACAACCCCCCTTGCATCTATGTAACTTACTTACTTACTTACTTACTTATTTTTTAAAATGTGGATTTGTTAACTATTAACTATATAGTGCTTGGAGTGCATCCTATCACTTATTTAGCTGGCTATCCGATGCTGCCACTGCTCTTATACTCGTCCCCACTCGGGTGGGGTGAGGAAGCATCTCTGCAGTGTTTCTGGGTTTGTCTTCCATCTGATGCTCTTCCAGCTCAAGCGCGCAAGATATTTCCTGATCCAGAACCTATTGCACTTACGTTGGGCGGGGTCAGCTTTCATGCACCCCATACCTACAAAGAAGGTGGAGTGGGGGGAGGATAAGAAGGTAAAGATGCAGGGATCAGGCCTAAGGCCCGCTTCGTTCGGCATCCGGCCCCAAGGTGCCTTCTGGGAAGCCCGCCAGCAGGATCGGACCACAGCCGCGCTCTCCCAGCTGGCGATCCAGGGAACTTAATTGCTGCGACGGGCACCATCCTCTCCCCGCCCCTTCCCGCTTTCCTTTCTGCCCAGATTTTACTTTTCAGTTTCATTTCCCCAGATTTTACTTTAAAGTTTCATTTCCCCAGATTTCGTCCCGGGAAAGAGGCGGGGCGAGGGATGAAGCTAAATTGCTGGCCGGAGATCCAGAGAAGACTGGCTCGGAGTCGCTTCGGTTTCGGTTACCTGGACGCAACAGCCAGAGATCCGGCGGCGGGACAGATCGCCACCCCAAGGGTCTCCGCTCCGTAAAGGTAACGTTTCCCCTCGACCCTTTTCACGCCTTGCTGTTAACCGAGTTATATGCAAAAAAAAGCTTCCTGGAGAGATTTCATATTTTATGCCAGTCCCAAACCAGCCCGCGGGAAAAGGGCGAGCAACGCTGGCTGCGGACCCACCCTCCCTCCGGCGAGAGCCTAAAGGTCTAGCTCGGTCCAGTTGGGGGCGTTCCTTCCAGCCACTCAGTTTTGATGGGGAGAATAAAGGGGAGGGAGGGAGGAGCCACGTTCTCGGGCCCCTGGCTTGGGGGTCGCCGCAGAGCGGGGGGCGGAATTTAGGGCTGCGTTGATTGGCCTCTTTGCGCTCGGCGTTCGCGCCCCAGCCGGCGCTTCCCAAGCTGAAGACGCAGCAGGTGAAAAGCTTAACGCTGCTAACTGAGGTCCAGCCAGAAGTCCTGTTGGATACGGGGGTGGGTGGGTGGGAGGGAGTGAGGGTTACTCTCGGGGAAGTGAAGTTGGGATTAAGAAAGGGGGCATGGGATTTTGGTTAGGGGGCGCAGAAGAACCTCAGATTCGTATTGATTTTTATTGATTTGGGTGGGGGGATTACGCCCATGGAAGGGGGCTCGGTTTCCCTCAGGCAGACCTGAGAGACTGTTGTCGGCTTGTCGTTCTTTCATGGTAATGTAGCACAAGCCCAGAAGTGATGCTCCTCTCAAGGCTAGTCAGGCTGTCCGGTTCAGAGAGGCGATGTTTTCTGAGGGAAGACTGCTAGCGCCCCTTGTGGCCGAAGCGAATAGCCCTCGGGGGGACCCCGCCTTAAGGCCGAAGCCCTTTTTTCACCTGATAGAAACGCTCATTGCAGTTTTGGGCGTTGGCTGGTTTTTGTTTGGAGCTGTGATAAAAGGTTCCTGTTCCAGGCTGATGCGGAGCTTGATGCCCCCTTAGTGTGGGGAAGAGATGAGGATGGAAGTGTCCGGTGTGGGTGAATGCTCCAGAATATATTATTATTTTATTTATTATTTATTATCACTGTAATTCCTGCTGTTGTTATTACCATCTCAGGGTGGTTCGCTTTAATGTGGCCTCCAGGCTTTTAAAGGTTTTCTATCCATGTAGCATGAGTTTGGCCAAACTGCGGGAGGCAGTGAAAGATAGGCGGCGTGCTCTGGTCCATGGGGTCACGAAGAGTCGGACACGACTGAACAACAACAAATCCATGTTTTAAGAGAAAGTAATAGTCTGAGTAATCCTGCTCGCAGTTGTGTATAGGACCAGAAACCAAATATAAAGCAGGAGATTTACGATCAGGACCTCCCATGTTTGTTTGCCCCCACAGCTGCTGTAATGAAAACTATCTGATTAAAAACTGCAGCTTTGGGAAGGGGGGTAAAATATTCTTTCCCACAGTTCTCTCATTTAAAATCCCCCCCTCCAGCAAAGTTGCCCTGTTTACCCCTGTAGGGCAGACAGCAGCCATGTATGTAAAATGGGAGAAAGTGGCAGGGGGAAGGGGAATTAAAGCCCCTCCACCAGTGTCATGATCTTGATCTGATTCCCCTCTCCCGCCTACACACACGTTTTCTAAAACGTGGGAGAACTTCCTTAGTGTAAGAATAGTACAAGAAAACCTGGGAACATTGCCATTTTATCAGATTTGGCTTACTGTAAATGGGAGGATGCATTACAGACAATAGATAAATGGGATAAAAATCGAATTTTATGCAGTGTCCAGGAACAACAAAATATATTATACTGTTGTTGTTGTTCAGTCGTTCAGTCGTGTCCGACTCTTCGTGACCCCATGGACCAGAGCACGCCAGGCACGCCTATCCTTCACTGCCTCTCGCAGTTTGGCCAAACTCATGTTAGTAGCTTCGAGAACACTGTCCAACCATCTCATCCTCTGTCGTCCCCTTCTCCTTGTGCCCTCCATCTTTCTCCAGGGAGTCTTCTCTTCTCATGAGGTGGCCAAAGTACTGGAGCCTCAACTTCAGGATCTGTCCTTCTAGTGAGCACTCAGGGCTGATTTCTTTGAGAATGGATAGGTTTGATCTTCTTGCAGTCCATGGGACTCTCAAGAGTCTCCTCCAGCACCATAATTCAAAAGCATCAATTCTTCGGCGATCAGCCTTCTTTATGGTCCAGCTCTCACTTCCGTACATTACTACTGGGAAAACCATAGCTTTAACTATACGGACCTTTGTCAGCAAGGTGATGTCTTTGCTTTTTAAGATGCTGTCTAGGTTTGTCATTGCTTTTCTCCCAAGAAGCAGGCGTCTTCTAATTTCGTGACTGCTGTCACCATCTGCAGTGATCGTGGAACCCAAAAAAGTGAAATCTCTCACTGCCTCCATTTCTTCCCCTTCTATTTGCCAGGAGGTGATGGGACCAGTGGCCATGATCTTAGTTTTTTTGATGTTGAGCTTCAGACCATATTTTGCGCTCTCCTCTTTCACCCTCATTAAAAGGTTCTTTAATTCCTCCTCACTTTCTGCCATCAAGGTAGTGTCATCAGCATATCTGAGGTTGTTGATATTTTTTCCGGCAATCTTAATTATACTATTCAGCTGCTTATCTTATGTTACTACAGTTACGTCATATGTGTTATGGATAATCATGCTGTGTTTTTTGGGTCCCCCCCCAACTTTGAATTAAATGTTGCAGAAATCAGACTATAAGATAATCATTTGAAACACATGCCAGGACATCATTTATTTTTCTGATATGCATGTCAAGAGAGTCAGCTTGCAACTTTATGCCACAGAGGTTGTGAACATGATACAAAGTGCAAAATATTTATACAGTAGTTGACAAAAAACAAACAAACAGGCGCAGGAGTTTATTCCTCAAACACAGTGGAAAATTACAAAAGTTGGAAGAGGATTTTGGCAAGTTACTAAAATAGGGTTGCCTTTTAAATATCAGCTTGTCTAGCATCTTTCTTGGCATTACATGGCAGTTTGCCATTACACATATTAGAGCATTTTTGCGCAACTCTGGTCTTGTGATTAGAGCAGAATATGAATCAAACACCTCCTGCAACCCTGTCCTTTGTTTCACACACAGTTAGTTGTCAATTATCTAGAAGTCTAGGCCTCATTGATTTCTCTAACATTTTTTTAAAGTGTGGAAGAACATCATCACTTAGCACTGAGCAAACTCTTGAGGGAACTGTCTAGGAAACTTGAGTGAAAATGATGTATTGAGAAACAACAGGGAAGAAGGTAGGAACCTGCCACCTAGTGGACCCAGACTGAATTATTGACATTGCCCTTAAAAACTTACACAAAATCTACAGTAGGACAATACTGTACAGTGGTACCTTGGTTTCCGAACAGCTTAGTGGATGAACAATCGGCTCCCGAACACCGCAAACCCGGAAGTAAGTGTTACGGTTTGCGAACGTTTTTCGGAAGCCGAACGTCTGTTTCAGCTGCTGGCATTGTTTCTTGGGCCAATAGGACAATCAGAAACTGCGTCTTGGTTTTCGAACGTTTTGAAAGTCAAACGGGCTTCTGGAATGGATTGAGTTCGAGAACTGTGGTACTACTGTAACTTTACTAAGCCAATCAGGTATTGGATATTCCCCTAAGGTGGATTTAGGTTTTTTTTCCTTATGGGCCAACATTGTTACCTTTGCTTTTTTAAATATCAGGAACGCTATACAGAAGTGGGTTCCCTGCCTTTTCTGCAGGGCACAAAATGTGTGTGGTTTGTACAAAGCTTGTGGCCTTGGAAACTGGATAGTGAGGTTAGATGGGGCTCAGGAAAGATACTAAAACTGAGATCCTTACACCCTTTTTACCTGTAAGCAAGTCCGAATGAATTCAGTGAAACTTACATTTATAAGGTTGCATTGTAAAGTTGCTTACAAGTGGTGTTCAATAAACAATTGGGATCTGCAACGAAACGTTGCAGTGTAAAATGCTCTTGGTCTGTGCTCCAGCCACCTATGTCCTCTTCCTTTTAACATTGTTTCCCTTTCCCACTCCCCACCACAATAGGCACTCAGCATTTTGTGAACACTGGGCTTAGGGTTTTGTGCAGGGGTGTTGGTTCTGTAAATATTTTAATTGTTATTCCTGCACAAAGCAGCTATGAATTACTGCACACTTGCTCTTGATGTTTGGCATAACTGCATTGTTTCTCCTTGTGAACACAATAGCAGCCTGACCTTCCATACAGGGCTTTTCAGCTTCCCTTCCTCCCTCAGTTGGACAAGTTACCAGTACATTGGGAAACTGAACACCCACCAGGGGTTGAGGCAAAGTTGTAGATTGTTGCTCTTACTACAGTCATACCTCACGTTGCGAACGCTGCGGGTTATGCGATTTCGGGTTGCACTCTGCACCGAACCCGGAAGTACCAGAACATGCGCAAAAGTGCTGAATCGCGACCCGTGCATGCACAGATGCAGCGCTGCAGGTTGCAGGTGCTGCGGGTTGTGAATGCGCCTCCCACACTGATCGCGTTCACAACCTGAGCATCCACTGTACTTGCAGGGAGTTTATACCCTCCCACCAGAAGAAAATAGACAGCTATAACCAGAAAGTCTCCCAAAGCAGCTTACATTTCACTTCTTTTCCTCAGTCTTACAATCTGAAAAGGCACAACCTAAATGGGGAAAAGATTGAAGGGGATAAAGAAAACAGTCCTCAAATTGTTAGTGTTTTTAAGGTTCTTGCAATAGCCAGCTGATATGAAAACAGGCTACTCACACATTTTTAAAATATCACACTGGATTTCTGAGAGAGAGCCTGGAGATCTGACTTTCTTGGATGTGACTGATGCAACCAGATGCTGTTGGCTATACAAAGTAGGCCTTGGAACCAGGGTTTGAAATTAGCAGGGTGCCAGGTGCGTTTTGTGGCTAAAGATTCTCCATTTGCGAGCACCTCAAAAAGTCTGGGTGCCATTTTTTGTGTGCTTGGCAAGGATTATTGAAATGTTTGTGCTTTGAAGCCTCAAAGTACAGGGGTGTACCCAGGATTAAAACTGGGGGGGGGGGGAGCCATGGTCGTTCAGGTTGTGACATTTCAGCCCGGAAAGGCGAATGAAACCAAAATTTTAGGAAAATTATATATAATTATATCAGTGCTTTATTACAATAGTTATTACAATTATTTGCTTGAATTTTTTTTTAAT
Organism: Lacerta agilis; assembly: GCF_009819535.1. Lineage (NCBI taxonomy): Eukaryota > Metazoa > Chordata > Lepidosauria > Squamata > Lacertidae > Lacerta > Lacerta agilis. The sequence continues at coordinate 53,411,373 of NC_046315.1, forward strand.
TTTTATTCTAGTTACATGTCTTATGGTATACAGTGGGACTTGCTTCCTAGTAAATCACATAGGATTGCACTGGAAGTGTATTAAATATTGAACCTTTGTTGGATAAAGATACTATGCAGAGTAACAGCTGTCTTGCATTAAGATGGAATGTAAAATGCTGTGCAGATGATATCCTTTCCTTCTGCTTATTTAAATTCATGTTAAGTTGAGAATAGTGGAGACAAATCATTCTAGTGTATCTCTTGCTTCCAGATCTCCATAAACGTGTGCCCACCCCATTTTCACCCACCCACATCTACAGTTCCAATCCAGCTTTGAGCTTTTCTTATTCTTAGCAAAATGTCTAATATCATTTCAGGAATCAATAAAGGAAAGTCCCAGATAACTAAATGTTGAAGTCCTCTTCCCGGCGTGATTCTCCATCTGACCGGCGCACTCGGAAAATTTGGAACAGACGCTCTTCAGATGAGGAGATGGATAACCCGCGGAATACGCAACAAAATGGGACTATAGGCACCTTCCCAGCACTGTTGCCAGAAGAAGCTAAACCTGCATACTTTGCTGCACCAAATGTATTTGTTCCATCAAAAACGGAAGGCTTTGTGTTCAATCCCATTAAAAAAGAGGATGTGAATCAACTGGGAGAACAAAACCAACCTAATAAAGTATGTCTTTTGAGTTAATATGCACCTTGTTAGCACTGAAATCCTGCAATTTAGAGCCAAACTCTTAGTCAAGGTTGTGCATTCTTGACATTAGGATTGTATGCCTCAGAAAGCCAGATTACCTGCCAAGAAAATCTGAAATATGTAAATTATGTGGGTCTGTATAATTACTCTTATTTTCTGTCATTTATCCTGCTGCTTCTCCCTTGAGCCCTGCTTGTAACTACAGTCATACCTTGGAAGCCGAATGCCTTGTGATTCGAACGTTTTGGCTCCCTAGTGCCGCAAGCCCGGAAGTGAGTGTTCCGGTTTGCGAACATTCTTTGGAACCCGAATGTCTGGCATGGCTTCCAACTGGCTGCAGGAGCTTCCTTGGTTTCCAAATGTTTTGGAAGTTGAGTGGACTTTTGAAATGGATTCCGTTCGACTTCTGAGGTACGACTGTACTGAATATCTTACTCAGCCACCCCTCTGGCCTTGGAGATTTTAACAGGTGTTGCCAACACACTTTCAAAAGTATAGGCTTCTACCCATAAGAGCCTGTGTGGGAGTTCAGGGAGCAGATGTTGGAACAGGACCCATTACAAGACAAGTAGGGGAAGGATGGATGGATGGAGAGAGAAAACCACAAGGGAGGCCACTGTCTGCCTCTGTAGACAGCCTTGAGCAACAGGGAATCTTTCTCATGGGAACTAACCTTCCTGGTGTGTGGTCCCTTTCTGGAAGGAGACTGGTTATGAATCAACTACGTTAGTGAAGTTTGAGAATGATAAGGAACACAAATGCTGCTCATGGTCCTGTTGGAATATTCAGGGAAGAAATTTGTAAATGGCCTTGAGCAAGTTGCTAGGCAATGAAAAATTTCTCCAGCAACAGGTGTCCTTGTCTACAGTCATACCTCAGAAGTTGAAAGGAATCCGTTCTAGAAGTCCGTTCGACTTCCAAAATGTTCAGAAACCAAAGTGTGGCTTCTAATTGGCTGCAGGAAGCTCCTGCAGCCAATCAGAAGCTGCAGAAGCCCCGTTGGAGGTTTGACTTCCGAAAATAGTTCACAAACCAGAACACTCACTTTTGGGTTTTTGTGGCGTTCGGGAGCCAAAACATCCGAGAACTAAGCTGTTTGAAAACCCAAGATACGATTGTATGTGAATGAGTCAGCATTAGGTCTCTGGCCAGATGTCTAAAAAGAGAAAAAGATTATGTTGCTTTATTTGCTTTGTTTATTAATGTCCAGTGTAAAGTTTTGTAAATAACTGAGACTCTTAGAAACAGAACCAAATGGTATTTATTTCTGTAATGGGAATTTCACCAAGAGATAGCTGGAATGCTGCTGATGCTATAAAGAAGTAAAAGATGCAGAAAAACTTTTCTGTAAAAAGGAACTCTTATGCTGAAAGAAATGAAAACCCAAGAGTAAGATGCTCATGCACCAACAAGAAATGCCTAGCCTGGTCTAGAACCAATGCTACTTTTTGTAGATGTTCAGTGAATTTTTTGATCCAAGCTACTCCTATGAGTGTCGCTCAGTGTTTGAAATACAATTCTGGCATAGCTTTACATCTGACCCAAGGGCGGTTCTTTTGTTTCTTCATCATAATCTGTTCGAATGAAAGAAGCCCCCACTTTAAACATAACTTCAGAGATTGTGTTTTGTGCTCCCATTTGCGCTAGGGGAGGATCAAAGCAGGTGTTTTCTTTCTATTCAAAGCAAACCATTCACCATGGCTCAGATGATGTGTGAATAGAGCCACATACTAAAATGGAAGTGAACTGTGTATGTGTGTGTTTTTAACCAGAAACCAGAAAACACCTTATTCAACCAATACGAAGAGAAGATCCGCCCTTGTATTGACCTCATTGATTCTCTGAGAGCCCTTGGAGTGGAGAAGGACTTGGCATTGCCAGCAATTGCTGTGATTGGCGATCAGAGCTCGGGGAAAAGCTCAGTCCTGGAAGCTCTTTCTGGAGTTGCTCTTCCAAGGGGCAGTGGTAAGAATTTCTGCTGGTGTTTCCTTCTGGGAAGCTTTGAGGGTGCGCAAGTTCAGAGATTTGTTAATTTCAGTGTTCCTACTTTATAAGAGACATCTTTATTTTCTAAAGTTATCTTCTCTTTGGTGTCTTTGCCTGCATTATTTTAACATCTCGGAGGGTTGGATACACATCAAAGAAAGCAATGTTACCAGTTACAAGTCTGTCATTTCTGAGAAACTAAATTGATTTAAAAAAAGCTTGGTGTAATATTATCAGGGGGGAAATGGCACTGTTCACCTATAAGGTTAAGCGCAAAACATTTTAAGATAGCCTAGCTTTAACTGCCTACATCTGCAGTATTGCTCAGATTATTTATGGAGGTCCATTTTAGGAGCTGATTTCGCCCTAGAACTAGGTGTCATTTCATCATAATCCATGGGATTCTGCCTGCTTTTAGCAATCTTTAGGAAGTTTCTGTGAATCTGAATAACCTATACTTTTAATGAATTGGGTTCTCTTTGTGAACAGGTATTGTCACCAGATGTCCCTTAGAACTCAGGCTAAAAAAGCTGCTGCCTGGTGAAAAATGGAATGGGAAAATCAGTTACCTGGAAAAAAATATAGAACTTGCAAATCCTTCAATGGTAGAAATAGAAATAAGAAAAGGTGAGTGTTGTGGTTTCCATTGTAGTCAATAACAGATCGTTATTTTCTTTCTTAATTTCCTTCTATTATAAATGAGAATACTTCTTCAACCAAATTCTATGTATAGTCCCAAAACCAGTGATGAGGTTTACCAGAAAATTTAGGGTAATTTTGTACTGCATTTACCCCCTAATTAAAATAAGGTTTCTTATAAAATCTTATCCAGTTTAGTGTATTTATCTCTCACATTGTTTTTGACATTGATTGTCACAAATGAACTTATGAACTCATAGAAAGCGCACTGGATTTTTTCCCCCCTTCCACATTGCTGCCCAAATATCTTCGATGGCTAAAGTTTGGGAGATGTGGAGGCAAATGCATTGCTGAAATCAAATGATGGCTCTTACCTGGCTTCTGTAGTATTCTTCTAACCTTCCCCAGCTTTCCCAACAAGTCTGCTCCATTCTGATTTGCTAGAGCCAATCAAAATCAAAGCATCCAATTGCTGTCCTCTAGCAGGTTTTTTTTTAAGGTGGGGGGATGAGTTGTGGCCATTGTGGTGTTACAGATGTCCCATGAAGGGGTCCTAGGTCTGCAATGATTGGCAGCTGCTCTTTAGAAGATTCAGACAGAGATGTCGTTTCCCCCCCCCCCCAGCTCTTCTCTCCCTGGAGATGTCAGAGATTGAACCCTGGGACCTTCTGTATGCAAAAAAAACCAACAGCCCTTAATAATAAAACTACCATTGGAAACCACAATTAACTTTTACAAGCAAATTTAAATTGGCAGCACTGGAAAACTTAGCATATGCTTGTAAAGCAGGTGGAGAGGTTATGCCAGTGATGCTGCAAATAAATAAATGGGTATTTTTATGGTTTTTATGTCTTATTGCATGTATTTTATACTGTACTGATATTTTACATGAGTTGGCAGTACATTAATCCATTCACAATTTCTTCTTCTAAAAAAAAAACCCTTTAATGGTTCTGTTAACGCCATTTGATATTAACCTTTCCAGTCTCAGAACTTCATTAATTTTAAGAATATACTGATTTTCTAAAGAGTTTTCCTTCCTGCCAAGTTTGGCACCTGTGTTGTATAACAGATGGTAGCCAGAAGAGGCTGCCAGTCCTATGACATGAGTATCTGAAATGTTGGTGTTAAACTTTTTCTTGCTTTCTTCATTCCAGCTCAGAACATAATAGCTGGTGATGGATTGGGCATTAGTGATAAACCAATTAGCCTTGAAATTAGATCTCCACAAGTTCCAGACTTGACTCTGATTGATCTACCAGGGATTGCAAGAGTGGCTGTGGGTAATCAGCCAGTAAATATTGGAGATCAGGTAAAACACTAAATATCTTGCCCAGGAGAGCTTTCTCCATAAGTGTGCTGCATTCCTTACTAGGTTTCTGCTCCTTTCCTGCTGCCTCTTGCAAGCTCCCAGTCCTGGTGCTTTCTGCCTACCCCCCTAAACTAGCAACGCTAGTCCTCTTTCAGCCCTGCATCTTGCCCAGTATACGATCCTACCTTGACTCCTGTGCTGGCTTCAACGTGGCCTAGGCAACTTTCTATCAAACAGTGAAATAACTATACAGCAGCTCTAGCAGCAGTTCTGTTTGTCTTCATTGTATTGCAGATCAAAAAGCTGATTAAAACATTTATTGATAAGCAAGAGACAATAAATTTAGTGGTGGTTCCAAGTAATGTTGATATTGCCACAACAGAGGCACTGAAAATGGCCCAAGAGGTGGATCCAAATGGAGAGAGAACGCTTGGTAAGGAGGCAAAAGAATTCCCCTGACCTTTGATAATCTTGCGCTGTTGAAATAAGAACATGCTTTTCAGATCCCGGAATGTATTTGTAGGTTGTTGTTGCTTTAAATGGTTCATGGTCACTATTTATTTAGTCCCTTAAATACTGTTTGTTTATCTCACTAACCCACATGAAAACTTGAAGGCCTTATATTTCACTTGCATTTCCTCTCTTCCTCATCATGAAGACAAGCCAAAGGTCCCCAATTCTATATAGAGACTCTTGCGGGACTGGCAGCTGGACTTTATTCACCACTGGCAATGGGACAACATACTTCATCGCACCTGAAAGTTAGCTTAGGGATTTCAGAGGAAGTGGTGGTTTCTCCAGCTACCCCCTGACACCTGCTTCCTGGTGCAGCTTTCTCTTCATATTGCTCCAGTTGGCCCTGAGTTCAAAGACATATTTTGCTTAATTCTCCTGCAAGAAAGTAGAAATGTTTGGCCTGCATGATGGTTTTTGAGTCCTTGATTTTGCCAATGCAGACAATACAATTTCTATACAAGTGTGAACAGTCCTTCAGTTATGCGTTGTCTTTGCTATTTTGTATTACGTTGAGGTTTTTCCTAATGTCTTTCCGTATTTCATCCCAAGGGATCATGACTAAGCCTGACCTGATGGACAGAGGAACTGAGGTGACAGTTGTGAACATAGTGAGAAACCAAGTCATTCCCTTGAAAAAGGGATATATGATTGTGAAATGCCGTGGACAGCAAGATATCCAGTCCAACATGACTTTGGCCTCTGCAATCAAGGAAGAGAGAGCATTTTTTGAGAAACATAAATGCTTTAGGTACTCATAGACTGGAGAGTGAATTTTTAAAAAATAATGCTATAATTACAGTTACTTAAATATTTATAAACCACACTTTTCATAGGGAGCAAAGTAAGATTGTGTAAACCGCAATGCAACACTAATAACATTGGTGAGTTTAACTGCACATTGTTAGCATCAGATTTTGTAGTAAACATTTTCTTTGTTCCCATATAGTATCCTTCTACAGGAAAAAAAAGCCACAGTCCCCTTACTAGCTGAGAAACTGACAAGTCAGCTTGTGGAACACATTAACGTAAGTTAGCAAAATGACCCTTTAAAAACAACAACAATGAAACATCAACCCCAAAGTTTATTTCCTCCTTACAAGTTCTCCCCCCCCCCCCAGCACGATATACATCTTTTCTTTCTTTCTTTTTTCTTTTTAGAAATCGTTGCCCACTTTAGAAGAGCAAATAAGCTTTCAGCTCCAAAAAACAAATGCTGAAATGCAGAGATATGGCAAAGGCATGCCAAAAACCGATGGCGAGAGGCAGTATTTTTTAACAGAGGTAAGTACACTGATGAGAACTTGCGCTAAACTTTTCTAGTCTTAATAGTGTTATGCAGACAACATGTGTCAATGTAAGAGTATGTGAGCCTTGGAGGCATCCAGAACCAACAGCCAACGTAAGGTAAGTCATGAACCTGTCTTTGCTGTAAATCGAAGATGCTTTTGTCATTTGAGTTTCTGACCCATGTGTACTACTTTTCTGTTCTGCCTACTGGAAAGCTATATAAAGAGTTCATAAGGAGGAGAAAACTTAATATGCACCAAAAAGAGCTGAAGTTAGTTTGTAGCTCTATTCCCACTTATTTGGGAGGAAGCCTGATTGAACTCAGTGGTACTTCCTTCATAATGGAGACACATTTGCATTCTTACATACTTTGTCTCTTACATATTCTCAATTATTTTCTGGGATCAATACTTCCAGTGACTACATTTAAATAATCTTAGGCTTCCTGTTTATTAAATAGTCATCCTGATTTGCCTGCGCAAAGCTTACATGGAGGTTAGATATTGTCCAGTCTTCGTTGAGCATTCATTCAGATTTGTTGGTTGTTTATCCCACACTTTGGGGGCATTTCCCCATCATTATCCAAAATGGATTGTGCCGGAGTGCTTTAATTCACTTTCACTGAACAAACCTAAATTTCCAGTATTCCGTTTACTCTCTCCCACAAAATATTGACAATCTGGAGTCAACTAAGACATATGCATTCTTTCGAATGTGAGCCATTCAGTTCCAAAATGATTACATTATTCATAGCTTTATGTAGGTAGGTTCTGGGGGGGGGGGAATGGATACTTTTTTTAAAAAAAGAAATGGATGAATGTGTGCTGGTCTGCTTGGACAGGTTGCAAGTCAATTTGTTTGACCATTTTAACATTATGGACTTGCTGTCTGAGTTGAATTGAGGTCTGGAACATAATTATTTTATAAAATGTATATACTGCCTGATTGTAGGGGGAAACTCAAATTGGTATACAAAAAAGATAACAAAATAAAATTATTGCTAAAAAAAAATTACACCGTAATTAAAAACATACAGAAAGTTAAAGCCACAATAGAATAAACTAAAATAAATTAAAATTCATAAGAGCAAGACTTTCTTAATATTGCTAACATTGCAACAAAAATAACCACTCATTTTCATTGCTGAAAAAACACTTTGTTCAGGTTTGAAACGCACACAAATCAAATTGTCTTTATTATCAACAAACCTCACTGCATCTCTTTAAATTGTTTGCTTTCACAGAAAATCCAGTGGTTTAATGCAGATGTTGGAAGCACAGTACAAGGAGAAGAAAAACTATTTGAAAATGAGGCCAGACTGTTTACCAAAGTTCGTAAAGAATTTCAGAAATGGGGTAAAATAGTTGCTAGCAGTGGCTTAAAAAGTAAGTACAGAATAGTCTGTGTCTAGAACACCTCCTGTTTTGATAGCATCACATGTCCCTTCTAAACCGAGTCTCCAGGATTAGAAATGGCTACCTTAAAATAAAAAGGTGTCTGCATTGGGAAAATGCTGTACAAAGAACTTTATTTTCAGGTAATATGTTAAGTCCAGCTTATCCTTGTCTGGAGATTTTAGCAACCTTAAATAGAAGCGGCAATGGAGCTACAGACATGATTAGGTTTAAGCAGGACACATCCTAAGATTGGGCACCTGGGGAAAGCAGTGGAGGATCTTCGGTTGCTTTTAAACCAACTGCAAGGCTCCTTGTTCTGTTTTAAACACATAGAATAGGAAGATACCTTTCAACCTATATTTGGAACACTTTAATAAAATATGTTACTGATGTTGAATTTTGTTGCTGGACCACAAATTCCTTCACCTCTGACTATTGACCATGCTAGCTGAAAATTAGCAGTGGAGAGCACTGTGTTGGATAGGTAAAGGTAAAGGGAACCCTGAAAGTTAAGTCCAGTCATGAACAACTCTGGGGTTGCAGCGCTCATCTCGCTTTACTGGCCGAGGGAGCTGGTGTTTGTCCGCTTCTGCAGACAGTTTGTCCAGGTCATGCAGCCAGCATGACTAAGCCACTTCTGGCGAAACCAGAGCAGTGCACAGAAACGCCGTTTACCTTCACGCCGGAGCAGTACCCGTTTATCTACTTGCACTTTGACATGCTTTCGAACTGCTAGGTTGGCAGGAGCTGGGACCACTGTTTGGGACTTCTGTAATGGAAAATGATGGTGTAAATTAAACAAACCTAAACCTATCCCGATTTCAACTAACTGGTTCCCAGGGTGATTTACTAAGTTTTTCATAAATCTGTGACAGGTTTTGCGGGTTTTAAAAAAATGTTCTTCTTCCTGCAGTTCAAGAATCCCTAATCTCTGAGAAGTGGAAATTTGAAAATCAGTATCGTGGCAGAGAGCTTCCTGGATTTATCAATTACAAGACGTTTGAGATGATTATAAGGGATCATATCACCAAGCTAGAAATGCCAGCTCTTGAAACTGTAGCTAGAGTTACAGGCAAGTCCATTTATTACATTCAGATTTCTGGCTACCGGGACATTGTAAGTTGTTTTAAATAATTTTAAATGTTGCAGTTGTACCTGCCATAGGACTTTAGGGTGAAAGGTGGGTAATAAGGAAGATTGATTATACATAACATAAAAATAGGAAAGGGGTTTTCAAATGCTATCTATATATAATAAAAGCACATGGAATGTAAGTGATTTTGCTTGAGCTGTGAAACCTCCAACATTTATATTTTCATAAAAAGGCTGTAGGAAAAATGAATGGAATTGTTAATGGTTTGGGTGTGTACAACGGTTTTACCAAAATACGTGTGGAAAAGCAAGAAATTATTTTTCTACACAGATTCTGATCATTTGGTGTATTCTCTTCCCCCCCCCCCTTTCAGAAATAGTCCGTCAAGGTTTTGTGGCGATTGCTAAATGCCATTTTGAAGACTTTCATTATCTTCATTTGGAAGCCAAGGTAAGAACAACATGGCACGATGCAGATCAAAACTCTTTTGGATGTGTGGAGCTGCTGGCGGGGAGAGGATGCCATTCCTGAGCTCCCCCATTCATAATCTAAACATGATCATCAAAAAGGAGTGTTCCTGCCTGAAACCATCCTACCATCTGCTGTTATCCATTCATGATTACATGTAATGATGGGCTAAACTATGGTTTTATTTCAGGGGCAGGGAATTGTGAATTCTTGGAATTTGCCCCTTTTCTAAAGAAAAAGCAGCTGTGGGGCCCACACCTGAAACATGCTCACTGGGAGTTGTCACCAGTTTCCTGCTGAAAATTAGCCCCCTCCTTAGCAGTAAACAGTATGGAGGATAGAGTGCATCCCTCACCCAGTGGAAGAGCACATTCTGGGTTGCTCACCCATGATTGCTTATTTTTTTTCAAAATAAACATGAGCAGTTTTTAACAAGTTTCGATAATGTAACATTCAGTTGGCCCCAGGTACAGTCATAGTGGGACAATCCCCATTTGTTTTGTTTCTGCTATTTGTTGTGGTTGGGTTCTTTGTGCGTGTTCGTCTGGGGGTTCTTCTTCTTCTTCTTCTTCTTCTTTTGGATCACGTCTAGAGGGTATTGACTTGTATTCCGGAATCGTGCTAAACTACAGTTCAGTGAGACTTGAATGTTCCTCACTACCTCCTCTGCTGGTGGGCTCCCCCTCTTTCCCTCTGCTCCTTTTGAGCAGCTGGGAAGATGAGTTCATAATATTTCACTTTTCAGCCATCCCTGCTTCCCTGTGCTGATAACTTGCTTTACACGTTATTGATACCAGCTAGTGCCCAGGGACACAGGTGGCGCTGTGGGTTAAACCACAGAGTCTAGGGTTTGCTGAACAGAAGGTCGGCGGTTCGAATCCCCACCACGGGGTGAGCTCCCGTTGCTCGGTCCCAGCTCCTGCCCACCTAGCAGTTCAAAAGCACGTCAAAAGTGCAAGTAGATAAATAGGTACCACTCCGACGGGAAGGTAAACGGCGTTTCCATGCGGCTCCCTCGGCCAGTAACGCGAGATGAGTGCCGCAACCCCAGAGTCAGACATGACTGGACCTAATGGCCAGGGGTCCCTTTACCTTTTACCTAGTGCCGAGTAATGCTTTGTTGGATATGGGCCCTAATTTCTGAGTAACTTGATAACAGCTTCCTGCTTCTTGTGATGTGTTGAACCATTGTTCAGCTGTTGGAATACCAGTAAGTCTGCTATTTTCCTGACTTGTTTATTTCATCTAATTTATCTCACTCTGTCTTGGATCGTGCCATCTTCTGTGTCTCTTGGCCTGTGGCACTCCCTTTTAATCAACTCACTGGACAGGTTGGGATGGGACCAGCAATTCATGATCAGGAGAGAGAAATTGTTTGCTGCTGTAATGAATAAAGTCATGCCCTAATTATTATCCACACACTGGCCTAGTCTGTGTCACTACTTTGGTCCTTGGTGTGTGTCAAAGTTGTGCATATACCACATGTTTGCAGTTGTTGTTCTTCTGCATCATTTTCCTTTTAATCTAGCTCTGCTGTTTGTAGAAACTGGGTGGGCAGTGCTGAAAAAATTTCACAAGCTGGACTTCCGGCGAGGACACCATTGCGGGTGGTCGTGGGTCGTTTCGGCAGCGAAACGACTCAGGCCGGCCCGGGGGTAGGAGCCCCGCTACCGCACAGCGGGGCTCCACTAAACCGCGGGTCGAGCGTGCCGCGGCATGGGCTCTCCAGCGAGCCCGCTATGGCGCTGAACCCTTCTCCCGTTCCCCTTGTAAAGGGGGAACGGGAGTGAAGGGACAACGGCGCCGGGCTGTGGAGGTATGCCCCAACCGGGCCGGCGAAGCGGCGGCCGCCGCCTGCGATGAGCAAGATCGTTCTACCTGATTCAGAAGGAAAAAAGAAGAAACCCGCAGGCCGTGAGTATTGGAATAATCAGACCTAAATTTTTTGACATTTGACGCTCCGGGAGGTACGTTAAAAAGGAAGCCCGTTCCTCCCTTTGTTTAAAGAAGAAATAACTGTTTCTAACTGTGACTGTTGCTGCAGTAGTGGATACAAAGTTTCGATGCAGTGATTTTTTTGACAAGTGAGACTGGCTGAACCCCTTTTAGGGGAGCTAAGTTGGTGGAAATATTTCTTCTTGAAGTTGTTGGAATGCAATCTTTTCACCCTGACTCCAGGGAAAATGGCTGCGGAAACTTATGACTAAAGATGGAAAAGTACTGAAACTTGATACCCTATGCCCACTTCTACCATGTTGGGTTTCGTTTTCAAGCTGGCCTTAGATTCTGGACTGACTCATGAACAAAGGATTATTCTTTTGAACTTAGAATTGCTAAATCAGAAATTAAACCTGTTGAACCAGGATGTCAAAGAAAAGTTATATCCCACAGGAAAGACTCTTGAGAATCTGGTTAAACTGGAAGAAAACATTGGTAGGGAACTTAAGGAAATTTTCGAAGTGCAAAGTACAATGTCCGTGCAACTACGAGAAGATGAAAAATCCTGTTGGGGTGAGAGACCCAGGATTAGAAGACAATTTATATCCAATTTCTGGGGTGAGAGCCCAGAAATGAAGGGAAGAAGATTTGTGTATCTACGATTAGAAGATGATTGTAACTTTGAAATGGAGATGCTGGAAGGTGATGATTTGTGTACCCTGATGCTCCCTGCAAGGACTTTTATGGACTGTGTCTGGAACTGTGGATTTAAAGAAAAAGAGGACATTCTGAACAATGGTGTTGGAATAAGATGGAGAAATGTCTGGGTGGAGACCCCGAGATGGCGAAGGAAAATGGTCAGAAAAGGGATAGGGTGAAATATTTAAAATATAACTCAGATGGTTTATTATGGTACCCTGAAGTCGGTGTGTTAAGATTTTAAGATTTTGAACTAGTGAAGAGATATGTTAATTTTTTTATTAGCAGCAGTTTAAGTGAAATAAGATGTATGATGTGAGTTAAGAAGTAATAGATTAGTGTGAAGTAAAATTAAATATTAAGAACTATGTCTAGATTTCTTTTTTTTCTTGGATGATTTAAATTTTAAAGATGAGAAGTTATTAAAGTAAATTAGAAGTAGAACCAAAGGAGAGAAAACGGGGGAAGTCACCCAGTATAGATTCAAACAAGAATTTTTTTGTTTTGTTTTAAACAAGAAAAAGAATTATTGGTGTTTTAGTGGTGGTTGGTATTTGTTTTTCATTATGTTTTGATTGTTGTGTTTGTGTTGTCGTATGTGTTTTGCTGTTCTTTGTTTTGAATAAAACCAATAAAATTCTTTTTAAAAAAAATTCACAAGCTGGAGGAGGGGTGAAAGTTAGTTTTCCACAAGCAGCTAGCACAGAATTTGTATGCAATGATGCAGAGTCCCTTCATGTGTGTGAAATAAATTCAGTTCACACAACCGGGTTTCTCTTGGTCTCTATTCCCCCTTAAATGGTCAAATGTTAGGCACATTGAAGCTTCCATCTTTTACACTGGAGGAGAGCTTGCAGAATAAGTGGATTTAGGGAGCTTGAATGCAATGTGTGGTAAAGGAAGGCAGTTTGAGATTAAAGGACATGTTATGTCTGGAATAGTCAGATGTGATTCCTTCTATGCTACATTGCTGGAAATGTCTGTTATTTTTGCCTATCACAGAATAGAATTGAAAGTATTAGAGAGAAACAAGCAAAGGAAGCTGAAGCTACAGTCAAGATCCAGTTTGCAATGGAGCAGACCCTATACTGTCAGGACAAGTTCTACCAGGGGTACTTAAGAGCTGCAAAGGAAGCTGCAAAGGAGGAAGAAATCACAGCGATAGCTGAAGAAGGCACTGCAATCGCTGAAACGGGTTTTCATTTGGAGGCATACTTCAAGGTGAGTTACATGGCGTTCCTGAACATATTTACTCAGAAGTAAGTCCTGTTGAATTTGATGGGCCTTACTCCCAGGATTGCAGCCTCAGTCACCAATATCATTTGTACCCGTTTGACTCTGATTATAATTGCTAACAATTTTGTTGTTTAGTCGTTTAGTCATGTCTGACTCTTTGTGACCCCATGGACCAGAGCACGCCAGGCACTCCTGTGTTCCACTGCCTCCCGCAGTTTGGTCAGACTCTGTTAGTAGCTTCGAGAACACTGTCTAACCATCTCGTCCTTGTCGTCCCCTTCTCCTTGTGCCCTCCATCTTTCCCAACATCAGGGTCTTTTCCAGGGAGTCTTCTCTTCTCATGAGGTGACCAAAGTATTGGAGCCTCAGCTTCAGGATCTGTCCTTCCAGTGAGCACTTAGGGCTGATTTCCTTAAGAATGGATAGGTTTGATCTTCTTGCAGTCCATGGGACTCTCGAGAGTCTCCTCCAGCACCATAATTCAAAAGCATCAATTCTTCAGCGATCAGCCTTCTTTATGGTCCAGCTCTTACTTCCATACATCACTACTGGGGAAACCATAGCTTTAACTATACGGACCTTTGTCAGCAAGATGATGTCTCTGCTTTTTAAGATGCTGTCTTGGTTTGTCATTGCTTTTCTCCCAAGAAGCAGGCGTCTTCTAACTTCGTGGCTGCTGTCACTATCTGCAATGATCACGGAACCCAAGAAAGTAAAACCTCTCACTGCCTCCATTTATTGCTAACAATATTGCATAGCAAATCAGATTGAACTGAGAGTTCATGATCACATTCATTCCAAGATACTCCTGGTTTATCATGAGCCTCATTTATAAATATGCTATTAAGTCAGTCAATCAATTTATTTATTTATTGCATTAGCCATATGGCCATAGCACATAGTAAAAGACCAGGCAGTGGCCTGGCATGATTATACAAAGAATAAAACAGAAACAGATAAAACACTGGAGGTAAAATCGTGCTGGGTAAAACAAATAAAATAAAAAGCACAAGCAGGGCATGACAACAGTGTCCGTGTCAGGAAGATACATAAAACTAAGGCTAAGGGAAGTTAGCCAAAAAGATGGTCCTGAGTTTTAGGGCCTGTAATATGTAGATGGCCACTCCACGTGAAATCAAGGGGTTGGCATCCGCCGGTAAGTATTTCAAGCGGTCAATGTCCCTGTCGATAGTCGGTGGGATTAGAGGGAGAAGCCTAGGTCTTATTGAGGCACATAGTGGGCAGTAGAGGAAGAAGTGGAAGAAGTGAAGTCCTCTATCTTTCCTTTGTTGCATGGGCAGAGTCGAAGATCCAGAGGAGTATTGGAAAATACACCCTGTAAGAATGCTGTGGGAATGGCATGAAATCGAGCTAGTGTAAAGGCCCTTCTTAGCGTGGGATTTATCAGACCACTCAAATAGTGGGCCAGAGTGCCATTAAGTCAAAGGCTCCCACAAGGCATGGGGACCACATGACATCTTCAGTGCTGTGAGGTTATAATGCTAGCCTTTCTTGCCTGGCCCCCATGAAGCTCAGATGCCATTGTGGCCACCCAATGTTTTATCTCCAGCAGTGGGTATATGTTGGGCTTTTGGTTTTAACTGGAAAAGCCTCAAAAGCAGTTTAGCACTTGGAGTGGTGTCCAGCTACACTTCCTTCTGCGTTTTCCTGCTTCTCCAGTGCTTTAGCAGAGTTTTTCAAACTACTACTTTTTGCGCAACGGTATGTGTGCCTTGTGTCAGCAATAAATTCCACAAAGTTTGGCTTGTTTAAAGTAAGCAAGCTTTAATTTACAAGCATATAAATCACAGAGCTTCTCCTGGAGATTTGGACGACATGACCAGGAAATAAACGGTGTGTCACATAAATCACATAGGCATTCGCATACAGCAGATACCCCGGATGTTGTGACACATCCTCCCTGTGGGAGGTGCGTACTGTTGAGCTTCTTTAACCCTGAAAGCTCCAAACCTCCCAGTATATTTTGCTCAGTCACAATTTTTCTCCCCTCCCATTATTCCACACTTATTTCTCTCCTCAAGAAAGGCAGTGCTGGGTGACTGACCAAGTCTGTCATTCTTTACCACTGCTCATTCAGAAACAGAATTACCCATACGTGGCAGCCACTAATTGCAGTGCATGCATCTTTTTCCATTTCAGAGTGCAACCAAACGTCTCTCTTCCCAAATTCCCCTCGTTATCCAGTACTTCATCCTCAAGAAATACGGAGATAATCTGCAGAATGAAATGATGCAGCTCCTGCAGCAAAAGGAGAAGTTGAGCCTTCTAACCCAGGAGCGTGCAGATGCTGCTGAACAGAGGCAGTTCTTGTCTGACCGCATTGATCGTCTGGCTCAAGCGCGGGACCACTTAGCGAGATTCCTTGGCTAAAAACGTGTGCTGCTGCTACTGCTTCCGGAAGGCTAGTGTGCTAGACAGCTATTTGGTGGATTACATCTCTGTTACTAAAAAGATGTGGTTCATCACTTGCAATTTGTTGAAGCACCTGGAATAACTTTGCTTACTCGCTAAGAACCCTTAGTGCCCTGCTGTGTCTTAGGCATTAAACTCCTCAAGGACAAACTGCATCACAGCCACTTTGACTTAGATGCCATCAGTTTGAATTGTTCTTTTCTATTATTAACTTTATTAGCTTATCCTTTGTTTTCTTTATAATACATTCTTAGAACAGTACTTAACCTTTGACTTATTTCATTTATATTTCCTTAATCCAGGGTCATTCAAATGCTGCCATAGACGTTATACCACTGTTACATGATTTTATAGACATTTCTTGTATTTCCCCCATTTTTGCGCGGATGCTTACCTTGTGTTACCTCTCAAACTGTTAGTCAGTTGCACCATTTCTACATCAGTTTGAGTACCCACACTCCTTTTTAGAAACCAAAAAATACACTGCGTATATTGCTTTCCCCCCCCTTCCATTATCCTGCACAACTCAAGCCATCATTTTGAATTGTTCAGGATAATGGAAGGGGGGGAGCAATATACGCAGTGTATTTTTTGGTTTTTAAAAAGGAATGTGGGTACTCATAAATTGATGAAAATGGCAGCACAAAATGGTTGTAATGGGGAGCAAAAAACAGTGCTCTGTGGCTGAGTACTGTCACCCAAAAAGTTTTTATTCTTGTAAGCTCCATTTAGATCAGCTCTACCAGTTCCCCATGCAGGGACCAAGGGGTGCCTTCCCAAAGCCAGTAAGCACTGGGAGGCGGCATGAGGCTGACAGTTGTGGAGTCGTCCCGCCTCTCTTACCCAGCTTTGGGAAGGGAGGGGGCAGTCACATTTTGACCTATTATTTTTACAAGATTGCCATGCTCTTCATGTAAAGAATAGGGACTACTCCTCACATCTCTGCTCCTGTGTGTTGGCGATGGGTGCATTAATTTCTGAGTAGGAGATACCATGCAGTTTTATTGAAATCGGTTGTTGTGGCCAAAGTACTTGAATGGTATGCAGCCTTGAAGCTGCTTGTTCATCTGCTAATTATGTGTCCTTTTTTATTGTTTAGGTTCATGTGTTTTGGTCGTCCTCTGAGTATTTTATGGTGACTGCATCTTGTTTATTTCTAAATGTGCCTTGGGGCCCAAAAATATGGGGCAGGAAAGATTACTGTGGATGCACTAAGTTGCTGTGGCTTCTGCATGGAAAGTACTGGAATGCTTGTGGGTTGCTGTTTGTCCTCCGTGCAATGTCTGTATGAAGCCAGGTAGGAATTTGGGCGACATCGAACTCTTGCACACACCAGCTCTCCATCACCTAAATCAGAAGATGAGTAATGATCCTTTGTGACCCACTCTTGCCTTTCTGGCAGCAGGCACACACTTTTATTTTACCAGTGCTTCTTAAATGGTAGTGGAATCTGGTGTTCATGTGTAGGGCAGTAGTGTCTCCAGTTGGTTCTGCTGTATTTTTTATTGTACAATAAAAGGGGGAGAAAATACATTTTATGCTTTTTTGTCTGGTTCTGTCATAATGCTCAAACAGCACCATCAGGAACTCTTGATTTTTTCCACAGGCTTCAAAATAAGTGCCATGTTTAAAATGCTTTTTTTAAATAAATAAAAATGTTAATCTTTCATTCTGCTACAGGCTCCTTTATAGTGGTGATCGCTGTTTGACCTCCTGAAGTATCTTCTACTGTATTCTCACCCAGCTTGCACTGAGGCTGGAGGTTCCTGTCTTAAGCTTGTGTTTTAAAAAGAATGATGCAGGAAAGGTTTTTACCATTCTACCCTGTTAGGCAGCCTCGGCCCCTCCAGACGTTTACAACTACAGCTCCTGTAATCACCATTAGCCATGCTTTGTGGCTGATAGGAAATATGTGAGGGGGTCACAAGTTGCTTAGCCAGAATGTACAATCCTAATTCATGTCATGCTAAAGATCCAAAACAAGATTCCAAGTATGAATACAGTCATACCTTGGAACCCAAACAAATCGGCTCCCAAAAGTGAGTGTTTGAGTTTTTGAAAGCCGAACATTCAACGGGGCTTCCGATTGGCTGCAGGGAAGCTCCTGCAGCCAATCAGATGCCGTGCTTTGGTTTCCAAACGCTTTGGAAGTCAAATGGAGTTCCGGAACGGATTCCGTTCGACTTCCAAGGTATGACTGCAGTATTCTTTAATAGACAACATTTTTAAAGTAATGGAAAACATTGTTCTGCAGTTAATCTTCCTTAATTTACATTTTCAGGGAAACTGGCCATACAAGTGCTGTCTCATTCCCATCAGCCTCATCCAGCAAGGACAATGTAAAAAGGATGTTTGAGGCCCAAATATTCTCCAGTTGCAGGTGCCCATTTTTGCTAATGGTCCTACTATCACACAAGAAATACTAATTAGCCAAAATGTTAAGAGAGTAAAAAATTTATTTAAGTTATTTGTACATAAGATACATGTTGTATTTCAGTTCTGAAGTAAAGAAATATTTGCTACTTAAAATAGTGGCACAACTATTTAACAATTCAGCAAGATTTATATTCATAGTATTATCAGGATGTCTTTAAATGATGATTTGAGTGGCTCATTACTACCCAACTTTATTGGCAAACCCTGAAATAAAAGTTGCTGCGGTAACATGCACATTTCTTAATTTAAAAAAAAGTGCAGTTCAGTAGCAGCAGTTTGGTAATTTCAGTCCATGAGAATCAGAAGTCCAGTTTGCCAGATTTTATTGCTGTTACACATTCCATATTTGTTTCTGAATTCATTGTTAAAACTGTAAATCTTAATTGTAAAAAAATCCCTGCTTAATAGATAAATTTTGCTGCTCTCTTACAAAATGAGGTAGCTGAAGATTAAGTGGTAACAGCAGCATTACAACATGTAATAAATAGTCACAAGAGTGTATTTAGTCTTTGCTCAGGAAAGAGATTGGGAAAACTGTTGGAATTGTTCCCTAGCTACTGTCTGCAGCCTCTAAACAACATATCCAGTTGGTTGTTTACTGAAGCTCGGTAGTTGTTTTATCCTTATGCATCAGATACGACCTGGGAATATTCTAACAAAATAAAATTCAAGGTTTTCCCATTTTCTGAACCAAACTCTTGATATCTTCATATTGGAAGGAGGGGAGGAATCCAGTATAAACCTGAACATACACTTGATTTCAGAATCAATATAATACCTATACAGAGCACAAGGAATTAAAGGTACCTGACCAGAAGATAATGGAAAAGTATTATTCATCTCTCAGTAGTACTAGAGTATTGGAGAAGGTCTCTTCACATGTTACAGTAAGACATTTACCCTCAATCTTGGAAAACTGGGCTAGCCAGCAGCCCAGATAATAATATATTAAAAGTTAAACTAAAACCAACAAGATGCTGTGCTAATCCAAAGACAGCAGTAACAGCAATTTATAAATATGATTTATAATAAAACTAAAAAAAACAAACTGGCTGTGAATCCTCCAAAATGAAGAAAAGTTTAGCAAGTTGGTAAGGGAGTGATAGTGACCAGGGGCACCTACACTGAAGGAAAGAGAATCTTGTTAAACCTACACAGCTTGATATTAAGACAGTCACAGTGCAAATGGCACCAAATACTTTGCAAGCATTCAGAATTATCAAGTGTTTAGGTCCCAAGAGTCGCTTAGTACAGGAATGAAGACGACCAAGAAAGCCATTGGAAGCAATCAGATACACCAGGGGAACCCTTCATTCCACGGAGGGCAGGGGTAGATGGCTGAATATCATCATCTGTTTGCCTGTTAGGAAAAACACAAGTTTCAGCAACCTCGATCCAAAGTATTGAATTTATTAATGTTCACATGACCTTTTAACACAATCAGTTATTCAAGGTAAGAAACAAGTGGTGTCACTGAATTCGTGCCTGCCCCCGCAAGATCAGGGATATTGACCCACATTCTCTTCATCCTGCATGCAGGATCATGAGTAAACCATAGCAGGGCTGGCAAGTCTCTCTATGGAACTATAAATTTTCAGGACGTGGCAACCTGCAAATGACTGAAGGTAGCAGCCCAAGGGTGTGCCTGAACACACCTTGTAATTCCTACTTCATAGACAAGAGACAGTTGCACGAGAATTGTATCTGCGTCTTGACTGATTAAACATCCCCCCCCCCAAAAAAACTAACCAAGGAGGGATACATTTTAGCCCTTCAGATGCTATTGGTTATGCAATTTCTTACATGCCATTCACCATGAGGTCTTGGGAAAGATTGCAACAATATAAATTTATATCAGTTAAAACAATTTGCACACAGAAAAATGTGGTGGCTCCTAAAAATAGCTTTCCAGTATGAAAGGCCAGGAGTGAGCTACATCTTCAGCATATGGGAAACTGTAATGAAGGTGCCATATATGCCTCTAGAGTGAGTAAATTCCACAGCTTAGGGCAGGGGTCAGCAAACTCTTTCAGCAGGGGGCCGGTCCACTGTCCCTCAGACCTTGTGGGGGGCTGGACTGTATTTTGAAAAAAAAAATATGAACGAATTCCTATGCCCCACAAATAACCCAGAGGTGCATTTTAAATAAAAAGACACATTCTACTCATGTAAAAATATGCTGATTCCCGGACCATCCGCAGGCTGGATTTAGAAGGCGATTGGGCCTCATCCGGCCCACGGGCCTTAGTTTGGGGAACCCTGGCTTAGGGGCTGACACAGAATGCCCTCTTTGGGGCTGCCATCACCTGAACCTGGGTAGGGAGGAGCTCTCTTAATAACTGAGAGGGTCTAAGGAATGGGCAGCTCCCACCATCCCTGACCAAAAGCCATGTTTGCTGTGCCTGGTAGAAGTGAAGAGTCAGCAGGGCAACAGGTTTTCAACCCCTGTTCTAGGCTGGATCTAGACACATCAAAAACACTTTCTCTAATGTAGGGTTTCCCAAACTTGGGTCACTTGCTAGTTTCCCATCATCCATGGCCATTGGTCCTGCTAGCTAAGGATGATGGGAGTTGTAGTCCAAAAACAGCTGTAGACTCAAGTTTGGGGAACCCTGCCTAATGTGTAAGATAAGAGAGATAGGGCAAGGTTGGAGCTACTGGGTAAAAACCATGTGCAGAGCACATGGAGTCACCTAGCTTTCCCCAATCATATTGGGTGGATCAGGCATAATTGTTTGGAGCAAAGGTTATTCCAGTCCAACCCCACATGATGTGGAGGAGGACCAAGTTTTCATTTCCCTTTTAAGAAAATGTTTAAACAAATTTGTCTATATAAAGCCAGTTCCCTGTTTTCTATCTCTTGGCTATACCACAGCATGATTTAAGCAAATTTGATAAACACACACCAAACACCTGTGTCAACACAGACAGAATTCTCTGCCCTTAAAAATAAGCCAGGCCCCTGTCCACTTGTGGCAACCTGGACCTGCAATCCCTGCTTTGCTCCTCTTGTTACCAAGCAGCAGCCTGGCTGGCAAAAAAGGGCAGGGAAGGCTTCCTCTCCCCACCCCATCCTCTTGTCCATCAACCCAGTGGCCATTTCATCATTACTGCAATGTATCTGACAACCACTAAAACCGACCTCGGAAAGTGCTATCAAAATATTTCAGAGAAAGTTACCTGCATATTTCTGTAAATCCAGTCTGCAAATACCGTCATATTACCATAAACTCCAGGTTTGAATCTGCTAGCACAGCCCGTTCCCCAACTGGTGTCACCCACTAACCACCACAAATCATTCTTCCGAGTTACCAATGGACCACCACTGTCACCCTAAAACAAGAGGAAACACATTCTACAGTTATACCCTATAAATCATGTGCAGAGTTTTCTATAGGAAAATTGTGATCATTTTCATTGCAACCCACAGTAAAGTTACTGCTGCTTTTAAAACCTTTGTTCAGCTACTGCAGAATGAAACCTCTTGCCTACTAATGAAGAGATCCATTGTGAGTATATTAGATGGGTTTTTACAGCATTTGCCTTGGCAACGTGCCATATATGAGCTACCGGTACTTGTTTTGACCTGAAGAGGCTCTGACAGTCTAGACCCTGTATACCTAATTTATCTCCTTGTGTTTGCTCAAACACTAGAAGCCAGGTGAGGAGCCCTGCTTAAAATTCCATTCATTTTGCAAAGCTCCACTTGAGTAGGTGACTAGGACCAACTCCTTTCTGGCTTCTCTTCTCCCACAACTTTCTCAATTGCCCATTACATAGCTAAGAGGTTTTGGTACCTGAATTTGCGTCTACTTATCCCTTTCCCCTTCCTATCCCTCTTTCACTTCATATTTTGTTTTGGGTCTTGTAAGCCTAAGATGAAGAAGAGTTTGGATTTTCACTACCCGAAGGAGTCTCAAAGCGGCTAACATTCTCCTTTCCCTTCCTCCCCCACAACAAACACTCTGTGAGGTGAGTGGGGCTGAGAGACTTCAAAGAAGTGTGACTAGCCCAAGGTCACCCAGCAGCTGCATGTGGAGGAGTGGAGACACGAACCTGGTTCCCCAGATTACGAGTCTACCACTCTTAACCACTACACTACACTGGCTCTCTAACGGCAGGACCTGTGCAATTTCCTTAACCGCTATATGCAACCTAGAATCATCATATGCTATAATAGGATCTCCTCAGTGGTGGCACCAATGTAGTCTGGCAGGGAGCCCTATACCTACAATGTCTGGCTAATGCTAACTTTGCTGAAAGTAAGCAGCCCTTTAATAGTTATTGGATGGTTTTCAGAAGTTCTGTTTAGCTTTTAGATAGGGAAAACATGGAGGAATAGGAAAATTGGAGGGGGTTGAGAGGAGTCACCCTCCGTCTGTAAAGGAAGTTCGCCAAGGAAATGAGAAATGCTTTTAAATCAGTCAAACATGTTTTTTTCCAATGAACTAATCGCCATTATTTATTTGTATTAACATTTCTATGGTCACTTACCAATAAACACAATGGAAGACAGAAAAACTACCTCCTTTCCATAAACTTAGCCTATATTATTAGTATTATTAAAATGTGTAAATCACCCCATATCCACAGGTCTCAGGGTGGTCTTACAGGCCAGATGGAAACTTTAAAAACCTGGGTAAAGCACTAGGAAGACACTAATTAAAGTTCCATGGTGAGTCTCTCTGTGCCAAGATGCGACAACCAAAAGGCCCTGGTTGCCACCCATCTCACTTCACTTGTTGAAGGCAGCCAAAGCAGAACCTGTGAAGGTGCTCTAAAGGTGTGGTGAGGCATATGTGGGGAAAGGCAATCTCACAGGTATCCTGCTCCTAAGCCATTTAGGGCTTCATATGGCTAAACCAATGCTGTGTCTTAATTGACCACAAGAGTTCATGCTAGAATCTAAGTGCTGCTTTCTCACTTTAAATAAAGAGACATTACCTGACAAGAATCCACCTTTCCTTCTAAGTATCCAGCACAGAACATGGTAGGCAAAATGAGTCCATCATAGATAAGCCTATTATTACATATAGCTGAGTCTATCAGAGGTACTATTGCTGCATTCAGTTCTTTTGAAGTGTTACCTAAGGTTGAAAAATGGGTGCAAAGACAACATATTAAGAGCCACTCAAATACAGGCTACTAAAACTTTCAGCTGCAGAATGTTGACGTATAGGCAGTGGACTTGGCAGTAAAAATGCAGTTCAATGGACTGACAAAGCACTGCAAATTGTCTCCAAATGTCATTTTAAAAGCTGCATTAAACAAGACATTTCATATAAATAAAACAAACTTATCTGTTCCCCACTTTCCTGAGCAGCGAGAAACCCCAGGGGCAGTGCATAACTGCATTTTACTTCCTTTGGAGGGAGTACTCACTGGAGACTTATGCAGCATTATAATATTTAGATTTACAAATACCGTCGTACCTTGGAAGCCCAAAAGAATCTGTTCTTGAAGTCCGTTTGACTTCCAAAACATTTGATAACCAAGGCGCGGCTTCCAATTGGCTGCAGGAGCTTCCTGCACACAATCAGAAGCCATGTCAGATGTTCGGCTTCTAACAATGTTCGCAAACCGCAACACTCACTTCTGGGTTGAAGGTGTTCGGGAGCCAAAACGTTCAACTTGCAATGCGTTTGGCTTCCAAGGCACGACTAGCAGCAGCACTGCTCAAAACAGATCCTGACACAAACTCTTCAGCATCTTGTGATGCTTTCCAGTTTTCAGCTAACCCTGACTCTCCTTCTTAGTCTCGGACTGCAGACTTTGTTGCTTTCCCCCAAATTTGGCACCTGAGATGTTGCTGAAGTGTAACTCTCACCTTCTCCAGCCAGAATGGCCAAGAATCAGTGAGGATGTGGGTTATATGTAGTCCAGCAACAACTGTGTGTCACTTTCCTCAAAACATCTGGTGGTTTTTCCCATTTACTAAGATTCCAGGGGGATCTCGGTATCAAGGAACCATCTTTTCACTGAATGCTCCCATAAAGACATAGGCAAATTGCTTCAGTAATGGCTCAGGGTGACAAAAAGATTCATAGCAACAACAACAAAAATGTATTGTTACAGGTAGGTAGCCGTGCTGGTCTGCCATATTCAAAACAAAAAATAAATTCCTTCCAGGAGCACCATAAAGTATCTGAAGAAGTATGCATGCACACGAAAGCTCATACCAAGAACAAACTTAGTTGGTCTTTAAGGTGCTACTGGAAGGAATTTATTTTTTATTTTGTTTCAAAAATGTATAGGACATATATAAGGTGATATTTAGCTAACAATCTAGTTCCAACACAAAGAGTGACTTTTAACTGGGTCACTTTAGTTCATTTGTTGCAACCAAGCCAGTTATTTTAATAGTTTTATAGCAGCAATTCCGAAGTGCCACAACACATAATTAAAGGAAAGCCCAGACTTTGATAGAAACTGATTTTACCTCTCTGGAATTTTGCTCCCCATCCAGATATCCAACATTGTTGGTCAGGCTGAAACATCATTCCAGGGTTGGGCAAACAAACTGGACTTGTAAACTCTATGAGGCAAGAACATATTTGCTAATCAGTAACTGTGCAGAAATAAGAATTTGATAGAGTTGCCAGAACAGCACTCTCAGCCCTCCTAACATGGAAGATTGGGGACTTTCATAGTACCTCATTTCTACTAGCACTCTTAATTTCCTTGAGGAAATGAGCATTTTTGTTGGTAAAAGTCACTGTGCGGGAGCTATCAAGGCAAGAAACCTTTACCCACCAGAAACACACTTTTGGTAGAAGTCTAGATGTGACTAAGGTCAGAGACTAGTTAAGAGTAATAAGGTTTCGACATGTTAACATGATTGTAAAATTATTGAAATGTATAAAATTGGGGGGGGGGAGAGAAACAACAACCCTACATTTCCCGCACCATCCCACAAACATGGAGGTTTGGGGATGGGAGAGAGAGAAAGGAAATAAAAAACTGACACCACAGGTGTTTACATTATTTGGAGCATTGTGCATTTTCAACAGTATTTTGCATAGAATGCAGGGGGTGTCAACACAAGCACAGGAAGCTCCCTGGTGTAAACATTTGTGCACTGGCATATGGAGGACAATGGGGCCACTGGTGCCATCTCAGGGGGAACTGGGTGTATGGGCACCCACAAAATTTCTATTGTGGGTGCCCAGCAGTCACATCGCACACGTGTGCGCTGCTCAGTCTCCGCCCGCCACAGCCTTACTTCTGCTGGCGCTCTGACACCGTGGTGGCCTCCACAGAGACCCTTCACCGCGGGGCCTCTGTTGGGGCTTGCTGTGGCCACAGGTGTGCTTCTGGGGTGTGTGTGTGTGTGGCAGGCCTCAGTGGAGACTGTTGCAGCACCAGAGAGCCATCGGTGGTGGAGAGTGGTGGCAGATGGAGGAGGCCCAGCTGCACACACTCCGCCGCCCCCAACCTGCTGATGCTGTGGCCACAGAGAGGCCTTGCAGCAAAGGCAGAGGCCCTGGCCCAGTCACCACAGCAGTGGTGGGTGAAGGCTGAGCTGCATGCACGACATGACACTTGCTTCTGAATAGGCAAAAATCTTGCAAACTTACATTTGGTGCATCGGTATAGTGGATTGGACCGGCTTGTTGCTACATTTTAAAATGTAGACATTTTGCTATTGCTGCTGCAACTAATAAACTTTAACTGTAGAAAGATGAACTGATTCTCCAATTTTCTATTAGGTTATCATCACTGAGTCACATCTTTCATTATACAGTACTGTAATCATTTTCAGTGGCTGATCTTGGGGTCTCAATTTCAGCAGTGCCCCGTGCAACACCAACATTTGGCACTCCCTGCCTCCTCTGCCTTCCATTCTACATAATAGTTGCGGCACCCCTGAGACTCTGCACCCAGTGCAACTGAACTGGCCATGCTCCCCTAAATCAGCCTCTGTTGTTTTGTACTGATCTGGTGCAATTAGATTGATGCGATGCTGATTTTGTTAGCTGCACTGAGCATGTAATAGAAAGATAAAATATACATGTATATACACAGGTAAATAGGTATGTACCATCTAAAGGTAGACGAGTCTGTAACTTCATAAGGGCAACATCATTATTTTTAGTAGCTGAATCATAGTTTGGATGAGAAATTATTTTGGCTACTTTGTAGCCCCTTCGAGGATACATTTCTTGCTGTGTCATGATCCCAGAATAAACTGTCCAGTCAAATGGATGAGAATGTGCCCTAGGAACAAAATGAAGGCTAACAATTACGATTTATTCTCAAGCATGATTCATGTTGCTGCAGCATCAACACCTAATGCTAAGGTCTACTGTCAAGAAGCGAACATTCCTGGTTACAACCCTATATAGATAGCAAAAAGCCATGTGTAGATACCATAGGGATTAAGCCTTTTCTGTCAGTGTGTCTGTGTTTGTTAGGACCTAGCAAAGAGGAGGAGAAAGCAGCAAAAAAAAAAACCCCTCAAAAAGCCTTGAGAACATTTGACCAGAAATTGGAATTTCTGAGTGCAAAGAAAGAGAAAAAGCGGCATTCCTATTATTAGATGCGGAGAAAGCTTTTGATAGAGTGGAATGGCCTTTTATCAAAAGTGCAGTAGATCTATTAGGGTTTGGTAAAAATTTCTCCAATGTAGTGGATGCAATATACAGAAATCAAAGAGCTAAACTTATAATAATAATGAAATTACTGGAGAAATAAGGATACGAAGAGGCACCAGGCAGGGTTGTCCTTTATCCCCGTTACTTTTCATATTAAGTTTGGAGTTTTTATTGGAAAACATAAGAAAGGATGACAAAATCAAAGGTATTAGGAACGGGAGGGATGTACATAAAATAAGAGCCTTTGCGGATGACATCATGATCATGGTAGAAGAACCAACAGAAAGTATTAAACAAAGCATAAAGAAAGTGGAGGAATACGGAAACCTGGCTGGACTTAGACTGAACAAGAACAAAACGAACATTTTGACTAAGAACCTGAACAAAGAGGAAATGGAGGGATTGCAAAAAGAGGTAGGCTTGAAAGTGATAAATAAAACAAAATCTGGGTATATGGATCACGAATAACACAAATAATCTAGTCAAAGACAATTATATCAAACCTGGAAGGAAATTAAAAAAGATCTAGATAAATGGAGCAGACTTAATTTATCCCTGTTAGGTAAAATTGCATCCATAAAGATGACCATCCTCCCTAAAAGTTGTTCCTTTTCCAAATGATCCCAGTACTAGGAACATGCTCAACCATTTTTAAAGAATGGAAGAAAGATCTGACCAAATTTATATGGAATCATAAACCGGCAAGAATCAAATATAAGCTTCTGATTGATGCCAAAGATAGAGGTGGTCTGGCGTTGCCGGATTTACAATTATACCATGAGGCGGCAGGCTTTTTGTGGTTAAAAGATTGGATAACACTATAATCACGAACTGCTAGACCTGGAAGGATCCGAAAATAAATTTGGTTGGCACGCGTATTTAGCAGAAGATAAAGTTAGAGCCCACAAAGGTTTTAATAATCATGTAATTAAAAAGTCTTTATTGAAAATCTGGGAAAGACATAAAAGATTATTAGAACCCAAAACACCTAAATGGATATCCCCAATTGAAATAATCACAATTAAAAAAATAAATTCAAAAGGACATTGGGGCACATACAAAGATCTAACAGAACAGCGGGATGGAAACTTGAAGATAAAAGAATATAACGACATCAAACACCTCTTAACTGGATGGATACAATACCACCAAATAAATAGTAAATTTAATAAGGACAAGATGCAAAAAGGATTCTTAAATGAACCTTCCTTATTAGAAAAACACCTCTTGCAGAATAGATGTAAACTAATATCTAATATGTATAATGTATTGCTGGAGTGGGAAGTCAAAGATGAGATGGTCAAGGAAACCATGATCAAGTGGGCAAAAGATCTAGGGAAGACAATCGAACTTGAAAAATGGGAAGGGCTGTGGAAAGAATCGTGGAAATTTACGGCGGCACAAGGGATCAGGGAAAACTTAATCAAGATGTTCTACAGGTGGTACATGACGCCAAGTAAAATACATAGAATGTATAAGGAAAGAGCAACTCTTGTTGGAAGTGCCAAAAGGAAGTGGGGACCTTTATACATATGTGGTGGCACTGCGAGGTGATTCAAAATTTTTGGACCCAGGTCTTAGAGGAAATTAAAAAAATGAAATACAATATAAAGAAAAACCCCGAAGCACTTCTATTGGGAATTCTGGATGGAGAAATAAACAAACAGGATGTAAAACTTTTTCATTATGCCACTGCCGCGGCCAGAACTTTAATAGCTCAATATTGGAAAAAGAAAGATCTGCCGGGAATTAAAGAATGGCAAGAAAAATTATTCAACTATATTGATCTGGCTAAATTAACAGATAAAATTAGAGGATACAATGATCAAAAATTCCAACAAGACTGGGGAAAATTTGGAGAATACATCAAAAAGCAATGCCCCACTGTGAAATGCTGGCTCCATTTTTAGACATACTGTATCGGGACCAAAAGGAAAAGTGTTAATGGAATGGTGAAGAAATGAAAGATTACAATGAATATTAGTGTAGTACAAAGAAGTGTTAAATGGAATCTGGGAGGAGGACAAGTGGAAGTCACAAGGGAGAAGGATAGATAATAACTGAATAGACGAATGGATAGAAGGAATAAAGGGAGATATGTGTAATAGGCGTAAAGGGTCAGATAATAAAGTGACTGATATGATTAATGTATTCGGAATAGGATGTCATGAATTAGAGAGGTATCTTATTATTTTCCTTTTTTTCTTTTTTTAGTAATGATGTATGGATTAGGTCATGACATGTATAATGAGGCTTTTATCTAAGCAAAGAACCATATGCAGGCTTTTTAACTCAAATTTTCTTTTTTCTGTATATGGCTTGTGTGTTTCGAGACGATGTTATTATTTGGATTCATTCTTTCTGTATTATAATAAAGTTAATTAAAAAAAAAAAGAGAACATTTGACCAAAAGGAGTTGAGTTCTCCATAGCACACCAAACAGACACAATGCAATCTAGGCATTCCTTGAAAATTATTTCAACAGAGCTAAAAACAAGTGCCAGATCCTACATCTCTTATGTTTAAAAACTGAAGGACAAAAATAGTTCCTAATAATTTTTTTTACATGTTTTAGTAACCGGAGCCATTATACATACAAAAAAAATCCCAAGGGACACATCATTTGGGAGAAATTGTTTGAGACTTACCCATCTACACAGTGAGCTGCAGTTACTATCCATTCAGGAGTGATAATGGACCCTCCACATAGATGAATGTTCTGTATATGAAGGCTGACTTGCCATGGCCACTCACCAGGGGAGGCAGCGGTTCCGCCCACAATTCTGCTTCGAGGATTCCAAACTTTACTGGAAGTGCCACACTCTTTGTAAAAATTAGAGGAAACATTAAGTAAAACATTCATAAGTAAACTATTCATAACCTAAGTCACAGGATGTTTCCTGCCTCCATTTATGACTCTCTCATGACAACAATATATGTATCCTGCCCTTCCTTTTAGGAGTTGCCACAGCAACGTTGCCTACAGTCAGATTTACAGTCACTTAATATCAGTTCCTTAGAAATCAGGATCTCTATTTTATATTAATTCTTATTCATGATAAGGGTGGCTTTATAACAATGGAACCCAGAATCTCCAAATGAAATAAGGTAAATGTATTTGGCCGATTTAATCATACCCCAGCCATATCCACCTAAATTCATTTACTTACTTACTTACTTACTTACTTACTTACTTACTTACTTATTTTAGGTGTGGGGTAGGATTCTTACAAGTCAGGCACAAGACAGAAAAGGTCAATTCAAATAAGAACAGATAATGGTAACTAAAAACTAAGCAGCATTGCAACACTTACCTATACATCTCAGAGAAACCATCTGTAGTGATGGACACTGATCACTGTAACACAATAGTATACATGTATTTGTACTAGGTAAGAAGGAGGCTTCCACTTCACATGAACCTGCTTAGCAGGGTGAGAGCCACTTCAGGATGGCGCAATCCTATACTCTACAACAGTGTGGGGGCAATCATGCCACCAGATCTGCACACATTATCTAATGCAAACAAGGAGCAGGGTACCAAGTGGGCAGGAAGAATCGAGACAATCAGCTCCACACATACACCACATGTTCAAAACATACTGAAGTGGCTTCTACACTAATAGACTCCACAAGGGTAAAAGAGGGTATCATTAATTTACAGAAATGTATAGCCCTCCTACTCGGGCATTGTAGGGTGCTCCTCACAGTTCCCCCCCCCAAACACGCATATCTGTTTTTCACAGCCCCAGCATTCACAGCAGAATAACCAGTGCTGAAAGTATTGCCCAGCTCTTAATGGTGGAATTCCAAGCATGTTCTCACACTGAAGGAGAGAGACTGGCACAACTATTGCTGCAAGCTACTGGGTACTGAGCACAGCTTTAAAAAGTTTGCAGTGGAGGGGAGAAAATTTCCATATTAAATCTGCTTCATTGCATGTCCCACAATTTAAAGCAGCCTCCACATTTCAACTGCTAATCTGGACATGAGTAGAAGTCAGCTGGGGGTACAACTCAAGGGCAGTATTCCTGAACTGCAAGCATTTGTCTTCTATATGCACAGAACAGACTTGGTAAAATATGTTTGATGAGTTCAACTCTATTAAATATGCTAAATGTCTTCAATTTCTATTAAGTAGAAGCTAGGGGGGAACTTAACAGGGGCATAAAACATATGAATTGTTTATGCCAACAATCATTAAGTTCACCGCTATAACAACAGTTGTGCATTATAATGGCTCTGGGAGTCAAACCCTTAAAAGTAGGCAAAAAATATAGAAGTATCACCTGTTATACAATTTTTTATGCAAGTCTGTGTCCACAGCACTTTTATTCAACCTCATAAAGCCCCTAGAGTCAGTGATGAGCGGTAATGCCTTGCTCCTGAAATGTGTGTTCCTGTCAAAGATAGGAGTGAGCATTCAAAAATGTGCACTTAACTATTTCAGCATGCATACACACACACACAATCAGCTTAAGCAATAATATTTTTTTTAAAATGCCACTAGATATGAACTCCCTCTTCACCAGCTTTGAGCACTACCCAATAGTATCTGCTGCATTAGAGAGTTCTGTATTATAATGATTTTGGGAACCATATCTATTTCCCAAGCATGTACATGAAACGTTGTAAAGCTTCTTGAAAGATCTGGCACAGTGTGGAATTCAAATTTTGTTCCTCCTATCATCATTACTACACTCGCTGTTATAATAAAATTGTTACTACAAATATCAGTAATCAAGATACATGCAGCAGTGTTAGAAACTGAGAAGTGAAAGCTAGGAGCTAAATGGCACCTTAAACCTAAGTTATAGGCGCAACACCAAAATGTTTAGGCACACTTTTTAATAATACAAAGCTGAAAAGGAATGAACTGCAGCTAAAATATTATGTTCATTTTTCACATGGTCTAGTCCTTCCCCTGCCCACCCCCTAATATTCTCAAGAGTATTCTTAATATTCCAGTCTTCAGAGAGTAGCTGGAAGTGGGGAGGCAGAAAAAGGTCTTCCTTTCCCTTCCACTCTGCAGTTTTAATCTGAAATCTTAGGCACAGTACTGCGCGCAGAGCTCAGAAACTGCTGGCACTAATGAAATTCCCTGTAACAAAATGTGCCTAGAACAATGGCAGTTTCGAACACTGACATGCAGATACCACTATCAGGCAAAACAAGATGAAGCATAACACATATGACAAAGCTAAAGAAACACCCACTAAATGGAATGTTACCCTATTTTAAAGTACAAGGGAGCTTAACAGAGCCATGCCACTATATCTTAATACTTAGTTCATACAACAGTTCTGGAAATATAATTTTAAGCCATTTTTAACAATAGGTGTTAAGTGTGAAACAGATAAGTGCAGGGGAAACTTATCTGCAATTCATTATATGGAAATTACTGCAGTCAAATGTTATATTTCAGTCTATATTTGCTATTTTTTAAAATACCACTATACTTACAAGTTATAACCCAAATCCTCACAGGCAGTCTTTCCATGTTCTTCATTCCAATCATCATAGCAAACACGGTACCATTTTTTGCTTTTAGATGAATAAACTTCCAGGAGAAAATCTGGTCCATAAAGCCTAACTAAAATAAAATAAATTTTCTGATGACATAAAGGTCTCAGAACCATCAAATTTCAATAAGGAGATTACCTGGCTGACACATATACAGTGGTACCTCGGGTTACATACGCTTCAGGTTACATACGCTTCAGGTTACATACTCCACTAACCCAGAAATAACGCTTCAGGTTAAGAACTTTGCTTCAGGTAAGAACAGAAATCGTGCTCTGGCGGTGCAGCAGCAGGGAGGTCCCATTAGCTAAAGTGGTGCTTCAGGTTAAGAACAGTTTCAGGTTAAGAACGGACCTCCGGAACGAATTAGGTACGTAACCAGAGGTACCACTGTATAGCAGTTGCTGCAACTCTGATGTTCCCTCTCTGCAAAAAGAAGCCAGGTGTTGCTAAAGGGTAGGTGGGCATTGCTGATAAGATTACAAACACTGGGAGGGCCTCTGTGTGGATGTCTGTAGTAGTTATCCAAACATGTAGAACAGGGAGGGTTTTAATCCAAGAAAATCTTCAATACATTTTTAAAGAACAGGGAAGGAAAAGCTGTGGCCCTTCAGATGTTCTTGAACTCCCAACTTCTTTCAGTATCAGCCACTATGGTCAATGGTGGGAAATGGGAATCCAAGAACACTGGGCAGCCACAGGCTCCCCATCCCCAAGGCAGAGGTTATTTCCAACTTGTGGCTGATTACTTTACTTGGGAGACGACAAAATAAGTTTGTTGTTCTAGGATCACAAGCAGCAAGCCACCCATGTCTCTAGTATTCCCCTTACTGTACTTCTGTGCTTACTGTGCCAGGAGAATTTCAGCACAGGGGAAACCTCAACATAATCAAAACAATAAATGCAGGTCAATGGCCAGTGTCCTGTGCGAGAAATCTTGCAAGTCTCCAACAACTGCTACACAGAATCTAGCCGTAGATAATATTGGCTACCATTGACTACAGGCTGACTAAAGAGGAGGGGCTTTCTATAATTCGCTGAATTCACTTACCACAACGATTTTCATCTTCACCATTAGGGCAATCGTTTACTCCATCGCACCACTGAGATGGTGACACACAAACTCCCAGAGTGCCACACCGTATCTTGGAGCCATAACAACTGTCTGTCACTGTAAAGAAACAAATCAGATTTAGGAATCTACTTCACTGGCAACTAAAAGAGCACCATACTTCATAAGCAAAACCATTTCAAATATGGATGGAGAGAAAAGGAAGCAGGATGGAATAATGCTATCAAAAGTTTGTGGCCATGACCATACATGTATGGTCCATAATTTAATAATTATGTGGTTGTTAAGAGAGCCAATGTGCGGTAGTGGTTAAGAATGTGTGTGGGACTAGGATCTGGGAGACCTGGGATCAAATCCCCACTCAGTCATGATGCTCACAGGGCCAGTCACAGTCTCTCAGCCTACCTAACCTACTTCACAGGTAAACATGTTGCAAGACATTTTAAACTTCTATAAACACAAACGGACCCTTACCGAAAAACCAGATGAGAACACATGCAATTGCAGCCCCTATTAGCAGTATTGCAATGGCTAGAATGAGTAACAATATTTTCCTGAGTCCTGAAAATATATAGAGAGAAAACATTCATGAGTTGTGACTAGACAGTCTATTCCTAACATACCAGTTTAAAGAAAAGCAGCCCACCAATATCTATCTAGCTATCTATCTATCTCCATAACATCATTATATATAATGATATATATGATCATTATATATATACATATATATATATATTCTCCCTGCTACCCTCACCCCCCGCAAGGTACAACAATGGAAGTACAACCATGTGAACAATGTTTAAACATATGAACAAATACAAAGAGGCTTTTTTGGAAACCTATACAACAGGTCTAATTACAGAAAATCTTGGTTTTTTTAAGAAAAAAGAAAGCAAAGCTTACTTGGCGTGCAGATTTTTGTAGACTTTGGTTGTGCTATTGTTGGCACTGGAGCTGACTCATGAGTAGAAATTCTGGGGACGTAATGTGGCACTGATGGAGGATAATACGGAGGTGGGTATCGTGGATACATGTGATAGCCACCGAGCCACCTTTCAGAAGCTGCATTTTCTGGCTGATAGGCAAAATTTTCATAATACGGAGGTGGCCTCTAAAAATCAGAAATAATCAGGTGAAACAAAACCAGCACATGAATAAACAAATACCGTTTAGAAAGCACTGAAATACCAACATCTCTCACTTTGCAGTAGTTCACTCAAGTGTCAATGGACTATTTATTTGTTGCAATAGTTGTTGTCATTTGTCACATCAAATAAATTTCTCGCTGGTCCTTCTCCCTAACATCCAAGGGCAGGTTGCACCAATTTAAAACACAACATTAAAAACAGTTTTTAAAACCCAAGAAAGTCTTTAATTATTTTTTTAAAAACCAGTTTAAAATAACTTAATTTCATATCATTTATTACCGTATATTTCTGAAATTATTATTTTAAAAAAGGTTAAACAACATATTTAATTTTGTATCATTTATTATATTTCTATGCTGCTTTTCACTCACATGAATCACAAAGTGGCTCAAAAACAATGAAAAACAATATAATAGAACATTACAAATAAAACATAAACCATACAGAATAATTAACAAAGCATCAGTAAAACAATCACAAATCATCAGTAAATTTCATAAACCAAGACCTTGCATTTTAGATAACTTAAAATGGCAGACAGCCACTATGTATGAAAGTTGAGCTTGGCTGCTGTTTAAATACACTGCCACCTGTTCGCCCATGGAGCATGTCTGAAGGCCTGGTGGAATATGCCGAGGGGTGCTGCCTGCTGCTAAATCAGTGCTACCAGCAGAGAAAACACGTGATGGCTCCCATGACTGCCATAAGCAGTGCTGGGTCTATCCTGGCTACTATGTTCACTGTCAATTGTCAAACGCAACGTTGATGATTTCAGAAGCAATTTTTTTCTAAGGGCTGCCTTATGTAGTGGCTACCCACAAATGATGTTTTCTACTGTGCTGCATTGATAAGGTCCCGATGCTTATAGCATTCTATAAGCATTTTGACACTATAGTAGAACCAAGTCTGTTACAAATCCAGCCTGCTTCTTCCACAATTTACTCACTAGATTCACGATGGGGTGTGCTGTTGCTATCTGGCAAGCGTGAAAGCAGAGCTAGGGCAGGGGTGGGGCAGGGTGGAGCTATCATGTCAACAGCTGCACAATGTTACCCACCATATTCCCAGGTTTTAGTTGGGGGAGGAAGGGTGGAGGTCCACAATGTCTCAACAAGGGTTCTGACAGGCTTTTCATAGACAGGCTCATGGGTCACTGCTGTGCTGAGCTAAACGAGACCCCATCAAACACAGCTTTTTTTTGGCTAGCAAAACCAGGCCAAAACTATGGACCTGTCCCCACTTGCTAGAAGAATTTAGATGAATTTTAGATGAGCAAGCACCAGCAACTGTTTGCACCATTTAAGTTCAAAATACTTTTTGGCAGATTTACACGCAATACTTTCCTGTTGGTCTTCCAATTGCTATAATGTCGTTTTAAAAAAAAAGATCAAATCCTAGATTTAAGACAAAGGAATGATGTGGAGATGTTATTTTCAATAAGCATAAATTAAGGTTCATTTATAATAAGATTTGCCATCTCTTTTTCCTGAAAACACTTTTACAAATCACCACAAATGGCATGCTATCTTTGAAAGATATTTACTTACTGAATCAGATTCCATCTTGATTCTCAGCAGTTCGTCTTTTGCAAGTTTCTGATAAGCCTATAATCAGTAAAAATTACTTTCTCAATTATAAGAGGCACTAAAGTTTTGAAGCAGGTAACTGTGGTTGCAATCCACACACACACACACACACACACTGCCTGGGAGTAAGTCCTATTGAACTCAATAAGGCTTACATCTGAGTATACATTACAGGATGGCACTGCAATGCCTTACCATTCATTCCTGCAGAGGACACTAACACTTTATCCATCTATCCAACTTTGTTATACTGTAATAATAAAGTATTGAGACAGCCTCTTTCAAATGTCCACTAATTGTCCCTTACTACGTTTTTATATTTGCTGGAAGCCGCCTAGAGTGGTTGAATTATTAGTTATTAATTGTATTTTGTTGTTGTTGTTGTTGTTGTTGTTGTTGTTGTTGTCATTATTATTATTTCTGCCTGCAACCTGCCTCTAGCTTCCAGCTCTTAAACACCTCAACTCTGGCTTTTGTCTTTCTAACAGCCAGCTATAGCAGGCCCCTACCCATCTGTTCCCTGGCACAGAGCCACTTCCTTTGTTACCTTAACAACTCACAGCAACTCATATTTAGGGGACCATTACCAAGAAGGTGGTCTGGCTAGTTCAACAACGGAATCCTTGCTGATTCAGGAATTATAAAGGAATCATGCATACAGCCCAAAAGGCAAAACTCACACCATTCCTTTTGTTAAATGGGTGAAATTCCAATGCCTTGAACAAATAACACTTTACATAAAATGTTTAAGAACATAGCCATAATTTATTTGCCCTGAACACCAGTTGGTTAGTCATCTATGTATGTGTTCCTGAATGGCTGTTTTTTTGACAGCCATTCAAATGTTAACAACAAAATTACTCTTACCTTAAGCATGCATGATATACTATGACAGGACAGACTATAGCCCAGGCATCCCCAAATGTCGGCCCTCAAGATGTTTGGGACTACAGTTCCCATCATCCCTGACCACTGGCCCTGCTAGCTAGGGATCATGGGAGTTGTAGGCCAAAACATCTGGAGGGCCACAGTTTGGGGATGCCTGCTATAGCCCAAAGGAATCAAACATCTCCCCTCCAAAATTAGCCCCAAGTGCAGCACTGGTTTAAGTATGCTACTGGACTGATCCCTTTTAACAGACACCTACCTACCCAATGTACATGATAGCGAGAAGCACACATAGCTTTTTGTGTGGTGGAGTCTACATTTCAAAGATATCTGTGTTCCCAGCCTTATTTATTTTTATTAAATTGCAAGGAGGATCTGTCACAAAATGCTGTGCTGTGAAGTTCTTCTGTTCAGGTTCCCTAATCAATCATGCCATTTTCCAGAATCCTCCATCCCATCTTTTCCCCAGGTTTCAATTTCTCTTCCTTCCACTGCAGCCAGCCTACCATCAGCTCTAGCCTCCAGCTGATTTCCTCCGCCCCCCAGCCATATATAGAAAAAAGATTCCCCACCACTAGTGTATAGAATCACAGCAAATCAGTCAAATTTTTAGTCCCACTGATTTTAGGCTTAAATCCAACCTACTTCTGAGCACTGAGTTGCATTGCTAGTTTGAATTGAACCCCATGTATTCTTCTCATGTCAACTATGTTGCACTAAAGGAGAGAAAAAGTAACGCAATGCAAACTTTCTGTTTCCTACGAAAACCTATAAACAACTGGGAAAGCTTCTCAACTTACAGTGTACACAAGCTTATTATTTATCACGAATACATTCATCACCAAGTTTGTTTGTTGAGATCTTTCTAGATGCTTCCCTTTTGAGTCAGTAATTTATAGTCCTAACTACATAGCTGCAATTTACAAATGAACATACAAGGAAGTATAAATTAAAGCCAAACCAGTGAAATGATTAAGTGGCACAAGATTACATGCCTGGAAATAAAACTCAAAACAACACTAGTACCACCTTTAAATTACTCAGTAATGATCCTTTTCCAGTCATGCAACTTTTAAATTCATATAGTGAACACGCCAGGGAAATTCCAACACTGCACTACAACTATTCCACCAAAGACTTGGACTACATACAACTCTCAAAGTCACCATAGAGCATTTTCAAGCTGTAGCAGGATTGTTATTGGAACAGCCTAGTTAATGAAGTGGCACATGCTACCCAAACCCTATCCTAATAAACTTTACAAAGTTTTTTTAAAAAAACTTGTGCAAATTCCTCTAGTGCTAAAAGTGGTAACTATAAAAAGCTGTGTTATCTATTGTTTTAACTGAAAAAATTCCACAACTCAGTAGTAAAGCACATACTATGCATTAAAAATGGTTTGCAGATATAATCCCTGGTAAACTCATGTAAGCCTGGGAAAGGCTCCTATCCTGCCTCAAACCCTGGAGAGCTGCTACCAAATGGTCTCTTATGGTTTCTATGAGGAAGAAGGCGTACATAGAATAATGAAGAGCAGGCACTCTTGGCAGGCAATAGCTTTGTTAGGTAAAGGTAAAGGGACCCCTGACCCAGGGGTGTAGCAAAGGGGGTGGGCTGCCCAAGGTAGCGCCATGGGGGGTGACACTTGGGGCGGGGCTCCGCCCCCTGCAATCGGTGCCTCCAGCCAGCGGGGGAAAGCCGCTGAAAGGGGGAAAGCCCCCTTTCAGCGGAGGCTGGGCTCCCTGAGTGGAGCCGGGACATGGAGAGAGGCGGGCCAGCGAGGAGGGGTGTCACCCCTCCTCGCTGGCCCGCCCCTCTCAATGCCCAGGCTCTGGCAGCCAGCGGCAAAAGAAGCTTTTTTCGCCACTGGCTGGGCTCCCTGGGCGGAGCCGGGCGGGCCAGCGAGGAGGGCCATCACGCTAGCCTCCTCGCTGACCCGGGCAGAAGCGTCACTCCGTGCACATGCGTTAAATAAAGCACCTGTCCCTGTGGAAGTTAAAAGGAGCAGGAAAGCATTGAAAATGGAGTTTGCTGAAGCAACTGAAACAGCAGGTGGGTGTCCTTCACTAGAATTATTATAGTATTTCTTGTTATGTATTCAATTTATTACACGTCCTTCACCATCAGGTCCCAAAATGAATTACGATAATTTAAAACTCAATATTAAAAATAGCTAAAACAATTAATTCACAGAAATAAGGAATATATGCAAAACTGATGCTGGTAACTTCCAATAACTTTTTAAAAATAGTACACATCCCAAGCTTGTTCTCAAACAGCACACAGCTGGATTTCCTGCAACTGTGATGAAGCACCTAAGTATTCTCAACACACAATATCAAGAAATCCACAACATACCATCATGTACTCTCATTACTAGGTAGCAAGACAAAGATAAAATATTCTGTATTTATTTAAAAAATACACATTCTATTTGCTGGCAATTGTACATTTCTGGCTCATTTAACCAAGTGGTATCAATTACATTGAAATCAAATACCCAAAAGATGTTCAGTTCAAGGCTAGGTTACCCTGGACCAGAAATGTTATGAACTCAAAGTGCTCACTTAGTGTATCATGCCTCCCCAATTGGTGCATAAACCATTTTTAGTAGCAGATAACATGGTGTGGCAGGTCATAAGGTCTGAACTTATTTCAACCAGAAGAAACCACTTTCTTTAGCACCCTTCTCAGAAGAACAAGATTTTTCCCATCAAGTACAGTACTTACAGCCAGACAGAGCATGTATCCCAACAGTTTTTACATCATTGGGGGTGGGGGAAAGCGAGCGAGCAGTGAATCAGATAGCCATTAACCTGCTGTAGTTAATAGCACAAAGACCTCCTTTTTCCATTTAAGGTATTGTTTAACACACTCACCTTCGCGCTTTCCAAAAGTGCTTTTTGAAGCAACATTCTATTGAGATATGAGGCTGTGTGGATATAACATGCCATTCAGACAGGGGCAGGACTTTAAACATCAAGTACCATCACAGGTATGTGGAAGTGTTCCAAATAGTGCTAACTTATAAAGGGACTTTTAAGGCAGTTTTCTGGTGGTCAGTAGAAGGCTCATGAATTAAATTAAGGGGAACTCATCAAGGAAGAATTGGTATAACAGGAAAGCTTTCATGCAGAATAGAAACAGCATCTACCACCTTGATTGTTCTTCGTAGATATACATCACAGTATGCAAGGTTTACATACAAAGAATGTGCTGCTTGCTTATTTTGCACTCAAAAAGTTCAACACTGAGTGTCATTACTAAAAAGTCAGGACAAATATTTAGCACAACTACATCTCCAATTTATATATGAAAATTAGCAACTTTATTAGGTTGCTGCAGAGAGGGAAAGTTATCAAAATTATACATTATTTTGAGTATGACTGAATCCATTTGTTTAAGGTTCTATGGTGAAATTTACATGGACTGATGTAATATCGAAATTCATTTGTACCTTTGAAACCCAAAGACCTGCAATTTTATGTTTGTTTGCATGAGGTTTTAACATCACAACCAGTTGCACCTGAATGCTTGGAAAATTCGTAACACAAGAGATGCAATGTTACATTTATTTAATTTACTGTGAGTTACACTACATATGATAATCTAACAGAATGTCAAACTTATTTTGAATCTATAATTGGAAGACTAAGGACAAACTAGTATAACATTTGGAATATCAGTAGTTAATAAATGTCTGGGGTTGAAAAAATAATAGCTAATATTAACAGAATCTGAGGAACCTTTCATTATATGAATATTTTATTTTAAAGTGTTTATAAACCACTTAATAATTTTAAAATCTCTTAAGCATTGAATGAATGACATGTTCCTACATTGGACAGATAATTATAATTAGAATCCTTTATTTTATTTTTTGCTGTAGACACATTATGCTACAAATAGAGATGATACATGAAGCTACTTAGGTTTATTTTAACCAAGAAAAGAAACAGCTTTTCTTCAACCTCTATTTTTTTGCTTGAGAGAAGTCATTTCCCCTCTATAGAATTTCCACTATGCAGTCTAACCACGTTTACTCACCACAGCCTCCAAGTTCAATGGAACTTACTCCCAGGTAAGCATGCATGGCACTGCAGCCTCAATTGTAACTGTACTGTCTCTCCACCTTAATTAATAATATCTGGGACACCTGTCTCCCTTGAAGCATAATTTATAAAGCACCAGATGTCACACAGTAGCAGGAATAAAATAAAATAAAACATTTTGTTACATGTGCTACTGGTAGATAGGTTGTCATAAAGTCTGCTCCATAGTTTCCATCTGCTTCGTAGTACTGGGAAACTGGAGATTTAGGTTCTCGTACACATATCACACTTCAGAAGGATACAAAACCACGAGGACAGCATATCTGTGTTAGGTGTACATTAACTGTACACATAACTTGGTTTTCCTGCCCTCGTTATTATACAGAGTAAACAGTTAAATATATCCAGGGGACACTTCTCTGATGTCACTTTGTGTCAACAATGCTGACACCCTACTCAACTGTCATTTTCAAAGCAAATAGCAAAATATTTTTGAACTTTCATTGTATCAACTACTGAAGATCACTCAGTTAACACCAATTCAGCATATGGTTGTTCCTAATACTTTAAAAAAACAAAAAAACTTGTACAGGCAACTTTAGTGATGGAGTGCTATTAACAAAGAAGGATTATAAGCAAATATTCAAAGTGCTTCATATGCCTTATGGTCAATAGGCATTTGTTGTAAACCTTCCCCCCCCCCCCTAGGTCAGTCTCATCCTAACACACCCACTGTGGATGAGGAGCTCAGCTGGAGTCTGCACAGAGCAATCCTAACCATGTCTACTCAAAAGTAAGTCCAACTGAATTCAATGGGGCTTGCTCTGCAGGTAAGTGGGGGTTAGGATTGTAGCCTTAGTGCATTTGTGAATGGAAATCCCCAACTCTCCATCCTTAGCCTATAGCACTACAGTGGTTCAACTGCAGAAACAAGAGAGATTAAAATAAGCTTAGAAATGGAATGTATTCTACAGAAAAAGAGAAACAGTTTCAATAATGAAGTTCCTGGAACAGGACCATAGAATATAAAGTTAGTATTAAGGTTTCTTTATCTTTAAATGCTGCCATGGTGAGCAGATGTTTAAAGGCTGAAATTCTTCCCAGGCTGAAAATTCAGATAGGAAAATTTCCACCTGATGCAATTTTGCTTATCACACAGTTGCTGGTAGGAAAACAACCCTGCCAGACAAAGCTGGTAACCCTATCAGGCAGAAGGAACTGCTTATGCATAAAGTGCTTTCACCCTTTGACGGCAGAGGAAAACCCCACCTCACCCAAGAAATTTGCTTCCAGGGAAACCTAAACTACACTACAGCCCTTCCCTTTATCACATGTCCTTTTTTCATTAGTACTTACAACAAAGGAACAATCCCATATCCCTTAGAAACAGCACATGAGAAAACAAATAAGGACCAATAAGACAATTCTGCACATGAATTTCTATTCCTGCTTGAGTAACTGAAGTATATCATTCAAAGCCTCAGCAAAAATGGCTTTTAAAAACTCTTGAGCTCCCCACCACCACCACCACCACCTCCCACAATAGAATGGACAGCCCAATCCTCAAACAATTTAGGATGATGCATCAAACCACCTTAGACATGCAGAACAACGCTGAACTCAAGTGTAACTACTGCAGCTTAGTTTCTCAATCGCCTGTGACAGTGCAATATAAGTCAAGAACATAATTTGCATTTTATTTCCTTCACTTTAAACATACTTTAAAGACAGCATTTTAAGCTGAGGACAGGAACCTTTGTTC
Organism: Lacerta agilis; assembly: GCF_009819535.1. NCBI lineage: Eukaryota > Metazoa > Chordata > Lepidosauria > Squamata > Lacertidae > Lacerta > Lacerta agilis. The sequence continues at coordinate 53,454,127 of NC_046315.1, forward strand.
CACTTAAGGTCAGTGTAACAACCCATTTAAATGCAAATATATGCTGGTTTGGGCAGTTTGCAGAAATGTAACCTGAATCCCTTACTGGAAATGAGGCCCATAAAAACTGCCCAAATGTGATCTCTAATCTACAAGGAAGGAACACACAAATATATATATATGCACAAAGGACCATGTGATAGTTTTGCCTAGCCAGTAACAACCAAACAGATCCTTTAAAAAGCAGCAATTAAGTGAACTCAGATTAATGGGCATTTCATTTCATACACCCAGCTACCTTGAAGTAATGACACACCTTCAGTCGGTAAGCTTTCCTCCTCAAATCAGCACAAAGTCTCATATGTAGATAGATATGGTTGCACAATGTTGTTTTTCAAAATCACTGCTTCCACAGAACAAGCGAACTTCTCTCATATTTACCACCACTTTGAACTTTGAAGACACTACAGCTGCTAGGTTACTCCATATTTAGTGTCTAATGTGTGCAAGGTGCTACTGTACAAAAAAGGAAGTGTCATGAGAATCCACCCAGGGCCCATGAATCAAGCTCAAATTGGCAGCTACATCCCACTTAGAGAGGCTTGGTTCAATAAATGAATTGGATGGGCAAAGCCATATAGCAGGCATGTCCAATAGGTAGGTCATGATCTACCGGTAGGTCACTGGACGTCTGCGGTAGATCACTGGTAGATCACTGGCTCCCCCCAAAGAAGCTGAACAACTGTGGCTCCCCTTAAAAAAGCTCAACATTTTACCCCCTCCCTGAAAAAACTCAACTTTGACCTGAACCCAAAAAAGGGGGTAGATCACTGCCAGTTTTATCTCTTGGGAGTTGGCTACCCCTGCCACAAAGAAACCACATGTAAGCAGTTCTGATATTTTCAGTGGATGATTGAGCTAAAAATGTAGTGTTGTAATTAAGAATGTGAAACTGGGGCCAGGGAGTCCCAAACTCCCACTTGGCCTTTAAGCTTTCTGGATGACCTTGGGCAGTCACCATCTCTCAGCCTAACCTAACCTAGGTGGATGTTGTGAGGGTAAAATGGATAGTGTGTTAACCAAATACAGTATCCTGGGCTCCTTGAGGAAAAGGTGCGATAAAAAGGGAATTATCAACAACAAAAATACGGTAGCTCAGATGAAATTCTGTTGTGTAATAGATTGCCAGACTCTATAGAAAAGTGCTGGACAGAAGATGGAGCAGGATTTGCTCCAGGCAGCTTGGAGGATTTGGTGAGGATTTCCTACTTCCTGTTTAACAAAGGCGCCAGCATAGTTACCCCCCACAATTCTTCTGCTGAAATGAAGTATGGGGGGGGGAAGCAAGGAGGGTGGGAAGTAACATCTGTGTGTGGAGTAAATGAACTCAGATCTACTCCTGGGCCTCGGAATTCTTTAACTTGTACACTTTTCGTTCCTGATTCTAGGTAGTGGATCCCAGGCGAATCCTTAAAGTACTGAGGCCAACCATGCCTGCTTAGAAAGAGATCCTATCATTGCACATCTTTAACAGCCTCTGCAGATCACTGTTATCCATCCTCTGATGGGAAACATCTCGGTAAGGCTGGATACAGGGTAGTCATTTTAGAATATAGAATATCATCCACACGACCGAAATCTCTGCAGTCCAAACCGACGTCATAACAATAAGGAAACAGCAGGTGTTTTGGCAGAGGTATGGTCCCAAGGTCATTCAGATCAAACATACAGGAAACACAACCACAACGTCCTGACTTTTAAAATAAATATGCCCAAGCTTCCACGCCTATGGCTCCTACCCCCCTTCCCCCTCTACTCCATTACCTTTTTTAAAGCCCCCCCCCCCCACGATTTTGGTTGGAAAAGAATCCGGATTTGTAGGTAAAGGGAACGACCGCCGAGCAAGCGCCTCTTCCAGCGGCACAGAAACGGCAACGAATGGATGCCAACGAAACACTCTTCCAATTACCAGCTTATAGTTTAATAAGCATATGATGGAAGTGCTTCTATAAAAGGGGGGGCGGGCACTTCCGCGTCTTAAAAAACCCACAGGCGGGCTCAGCCGCAAATGAGAGGACGCCGTCCTCGCGAATCCGCGTCTCCCTCGCCCAGAGAATTAAAACTCTCGCGCTCACCTGAGGCGACGGGCTCCCCGATGCTCAGCTTCAGCCCAGGTGCAGCAGCAGCAGCAGGGCGGCTTTTTCCTTCGCCCAGGGACACGCTTTCTGCCGCCTTCCTCCCTTTCCCCGCGCCACTCCCGCCGCGCGCTCTTCTTCCGCGAGGTGAAAGAACAGCAAAAGTCCCCGCGTGCCGAGTCAGTGCGCGGATGAGAGGGAGACCTTCCTTCCACCGCCCGTTTCCTGTGGACTCACTGCCCCTCTCTTTATCACTTCATCCTCAGAGGCGGGCTTGACGGGCTATTATTCACCTGCAAGAGCGGAGGGAGGGGGGCGGGGCGGGCGGTGGGGCCAAGAGCGTCGCCAGCGCCGCCGCCGCCGCCGTCACTCTCTGTGGCAATGCCTGCCTTGCCGGAGGGTGGTGGGACTTAGGTGGCAACCCTCTGCCCCGTCGCCTGAGAGGAAACCCCTGAAGACGGCGGCTCCCTCCCGCATACCTGAGAGGCTCGTCAGCGGGGAAATCTAGATCCACACACGCCGAGAAGCGAGCCCCACTGAACTCCGGGGAGGGAGAATTCCAGCGGCTTTGCCAGCTGTGTGACAGCCGGCAGACAATAAACAGGTTAAAACATATTGGCTCCTTTAAAAGATGTAGGTGTTTGCAAATAAAAAAAGAACTCTTTTTTGTTGTTGTCGAGTTGGCAGCAATGTCCTTGGGTGGCAGATGGTAGAGGGCAGCAGCAGCCCTCCCCATTCTTCAGGAGCTGCCCTGCCCTTTCTCTCTGTTGGCCATTAGACCTATGTGTGCCACAGTTCTGCAGCTACAGAGGTGCCAATGCCCTGGGTGCACGAGCACCCACAAAATTCACCATGAAGGGGCCAGAAACCCACAAATTTCAGTGCCAGGCCCATGCATGCTGCATGGCACTGATGTATCCATGGTCGTGGGGCCAAGCTGGCAATCCTGGCCCGATACGCCCTAAATTAGCCTGTTGGCCTCAGGTGCCATTATTTAAATAAGATCCAACTGTTCAGCCGGCTTGTGTGCATGGAATGGGGGGGGGAGTGTCATTGTGTCCTTTGCCACAGGCAGCAAAATGTCTTGGGTTGGCCCTGTAGTCTAATATCATTGTCAACATCATCATATTTTACGAATTTATTAGTGCTTACATCAGAGATGAGGAGCCTGTGAATCTCCAAATGTTGTTAGACTCCATCTCACATTGGCCCCAGCCAACATGGTCAATGGGCAGGGATGATGGAAGGTGCAGTCTAGCAACACCTGGAGGGCATACATACATACATATATATATATATGCACCCATAATTACACTACTTTTTAAAAAGATTTTTAAAAACTGGTACATGTATATACAGTATAGGTATTCTTTGTCATAGACACTTTCCACAAAGGGCTCACACTTTGTTTCATGGACCCTATGAATTTTCACTTGGGAATAAAGCTGCAATCCGAACCTCATTTACCTGGGAGCAGCAAGCTCCATTGAACTCAACAAGACTTACTTTTGAGTAAATATTGTTGAGCTTGCAAAGTTTGTCCCATTTGACTCAGTAGGATTGGACTGGTTCATGCCTAGAATAAATAGGTTGGGAGTTATAGGAACAATGAATAATAAGGATTATTTATAGTAAGAAGATAGCAACATCCCCAAATCACTTTTTTACTTTCCGCAGGCCTCTTTTGTGTTGTTCAACAGCTATGCGTTGGCAGTGGTTGGAAAGATGTAAATCACATTGGGGACATCAAAGTGACATAGTTTAAACCAGGAACAAATTTATATTTCCTCTCACATGGCTGGGTGTGGTGTGTAAGAGTATGATAGCCTCATGCCCTTATTTTCAAACAGGAATGGGAGGAAATAATGAGATCACCTTAAAAAATACAAGTAAGTCAAGCAATTTCCGCCCTCCCTTCCACACAGGTGGGCGAGGTTTGTGGCACTGAGTGGGGCTTACCTGGGCGGGTGCCACCCACCTGCTTAGGTTGGCCTTTGACCCACCCTTGGCCAGGTAGGACAATGGACAGCCGGCCGGGGGTGGGGTCAAGGGCCAAAGAAAAGAGGCTGAACCTTTCGGCCAGGCCTCTTTTGGTCTTTCTTCCAGGATACACCAGACCCTTAAGGTTCTGAAGAAGTGTGCATGCACATGAAAGCTTATACCCAGAACAAACTTAGTGACACGGGTGGGTGTGGGTTAAACCACACGGGGCGTAGCAAGCCGCTTGGCTGCTGGGGGTGCCAAGCCAAGTGGCACCCCCGGGGGTGGGGCATCGCTCCGTGTGCATGACGTCATGATGCATGCGCATGGAGCGACACCTCCACCCGGGCCAGCGAGGAGAGGCATCACGCTTGTGGCTGGCGTGATGCCCCTCCTCGCTGGCCCACCCGGCTCCGCCCAGGGAGCCCAGCGGCGGAAAAAGCCGCTGAAAGGGGGCTTTCCCCCTTTCAGCGGCTTTTTCCACCACTGGCTGGAGGCGCTGATTGCGGGGGGTGGGGCCCCGCCCCAAGTGTCACCCCCCCCGGGCGCTACCTGGGGCGGCCCACCCCACCCCTTGCTCCACCCCTGAAACCACAGAGCCTAGGGCTTGCTGATCAGAAGGTCGGTGGTTTGAATCCCCGCAACAGGGTGAGCTCCCGTTGCTCGGTCCCAGCTCCTGCCCACCTAGCAGTTCAAAAGCACGTCAAAGTGCAAGTAAATAAATAGGTACCGCTCCAGCGGGAAGGTAAACGGTGTTTCTGTGCACTGCTCTGGTTCGCCAGAAGCGGCTTTGTCGTGCTGGCCACATGGCCTGGAAGCTGTACACCAGCTCCCTCGGCCAGTAACGCAAGACGAGCGCTGCAACCCCAGAGTCAAACACAACTGGACCTAATGGTCAGGGGTCCCTTTACCTTTACCTTTAAGGTGCTACTGGACAATTTTTTTAATTTGTATTTATTTATTTCGTTAGAATTAAAGTACAGGTTGCCCCTGAGCCTAGGGATTTGTTTTCAGTATCAGAACTGATATGAACTTACATCACATTTGGACCACTGGGTGAGAGGGAGATTCCAGCTGCCTACCACTGATCTACAGTGAATTCTAAACTTGTTGATTCAAAAACAGGGCCAGCCCTACCTACTGTTGGGCAGAGTGCTGTGGCTACGTCAGCCAGCTAATGTCAAATGTCATAACAAGGCAGCCCATGATTAGTAATTATTGCTGTATTTGTATTGTCTGGGAGGGGCAGATGAAGCTGATGGACTTTATGGAACTCGCTGAACTGACCGCGAGACTCCGAGACCAGAGGGAGGAGAAGGTGCAAGATGAATGGAAGAAATTTAAGGACTATTTAAAAAATCGTGAAAGTTAGATATTTGAAGCAGAATCAGTTTGTTTAAGTGGCTTTAGCTAGATGATGTTAGATAAAAACAGTATATTAGAAGTAATGTTATGAATGGTTTAGAAATGTTTAAGGTTATGTTGTTTAAGTAATGAAATATATTGATTAGTTAGTATTTTAAAAGTTTATTAAGAATAATGGTGAATGATAAGAAAACAGTTACAAAGTTACCAAAGTATATTAGTACTGAACGCAGTCGAGAGAACGGGGGAAGTCCCCAGATAAAATTTGAAATTAGAATTAAACAATATTCATTTAGTGTTCCTGTGTAGGTATGTATAAGTTTCTTTTGTTGTGCTTTTTGTTTCTTGTCAATTGTTTTTTGTATGATGTATTGTGTATTTGTTGTTTAATGTAGAAAATAATAAAATCTTTTTTTTAAAAAATGTATTGTCTGGGAGGAGGAGGTGCACTTGTGAGATTTTCTGTTACAGATGCCATCTTAAGTTGACTAGACTTAGATAATGGGCATTTTGATTTGGGGTGTGGGGAGGGGATACCATCTGCTAAGACAGCAAAATGCTTTCGACCTGCCTTGATTAGAAGCAAGTCCTGCCTTGTTCACTGTACTGAAATAAAAACTCTCAAATGTTTTACTTCTTTATAAGTAAAGATTTATGGATCTGTTTTATATTTAATTTTGATTTCATGAAAATGCTAATGGAAGAATGTTGAAATGCCCTATGAGACCGAACAAAGAAAGAACAGTTGAATCAAACAGCAGAAATTACCGGTATTACCTTTGTCAAACTGATGGCATATCAGAGAAAGAGTAGTAACAAGTTGGAAGCCAGCCTTGATTAATACCAATAATTATTGGTATATATTAAAATGATCATAAATATTTGAGCTTAACCTGAGCCAGCAACCTACACTGAAACTGGTCAATATATTGTATAAATTTTGATCCTTGAATAATGTAAGGCTGTAAAATGGAAAAGCTGCTAGCTGCTCTGAATGTCTCTTCTATGTTTCAGTTAGGCTGCAACCCCCCTAAACACACAATGGTGCAATCCATAAATAAATCCTAATGTATTCAGCGGGGCTTACTCCCAGGTAAGTAAGGTTAGAACTGCAGCATTAATTAGGAAGTGAATACCATCAAATACAGCTAGAAGTAAAGATACTTATTCCCACTCAGGACTGCAGCCTTAAACCCGCTTTTATTCAAAAGACTTTAGGGGAACATCTTCTGATGTTCCATCCGCAGACATATAAACACCTGTTTAAAAACACAGGATTAATCCTAGAGGTAAAAAGCAATTAACGTTCTAATGTATGTTTTAATAATCTTTCCCTCAGGTTACTTTTTCCCCACACCCTTAAGAGCTCTTGATCTCATTGTTTGGGTTTGCCCCATGTGCTTAACCCAGCAGATTAGAATAGTGAACAGGTGTTCTAGCATATTCACTTACCTTATAGAACTCAATGAGGCTTACCTCCAAGTTGACAAATGTAGGAATGTCCAGGAAATATGATTGTGCACAGTAGTCATCCTTAAACACAGTAGTTTATATGGATGATTATATATTGACTGTAAAAGACAGGTCACTATGGCAGTGGGTAATACATGTAACACACATACAGGAAAGCAAAGCTAGTAGCACCTAGTTTTAGGGTGTACAATCAGTCTGGTTTTTAAAACTTGAGCATCTTATTTCTTTTGTTTTTTAAAAATCACCCGCCGGCCACCGATCACTACCTACTACCCATTGCATGTTATTCATATAGCACTTTTGACCAGCAAAATGGTATGTCATATGATAACCACAATATTCTTACCTTTTTACAGACAGACATCAAGGCCACTGGGATTGCCAAGTCTATGGCTTCTTTACTTAAGAGTTTCATAGAAAGGAGAACAGTACAGATGCTGTGGCATTTTTCATCCCCCTGAAAAGCCTCCCTTGTTCATGGCTTCTGGGATCACCCAGCCTGAGAGAGCTCTTGCCCTTTAAAAGTTTCACTGTATTTGTGTGAAGATGAAGGAAATAAGAGCACCCCGGTGATCAAAAGCACCACAGAGATTATAGGCAGTGCTAGAAAATGCTTAGTATGCATATAATTTTAATTAAATGAAAATAGGTTGTTTATGTTTTAACCAGTTGAGACATGTTTCTATTTACATTATATAGCATATGCTACATATGCTAATACGGTAGCAGTCACACAATTAATGTCGCCTGCTGTTTGGCTCTAATTAAATAGCCAATAAGGGACTTGTTTTAGCAGGCATGAAAATCTCTGCAGAGTTTCCAGGATGCTGCTCTCCTGGGATCTAGCAGGGCTCATTCCCGTCATGTTCACTATTTCAATTACAGCATTGTTGAGTCGTGCACTGCTGTTTTACTTAGTACCTTTTGCTCAAGCTCTACTATTCTGCTGCCTTAATAATGTTTCCTGTTGGATGTTTTACTGCTATCTCAAACAATATTATGATGAGTTTCAGAGAAAAGAATTATTTATTATCAGCTGTGGCCTCTCTTCCCCATGCCCCACGCCCCACCCCCAGCACTTCACTTCATTGAAGATATCCTGTGCAACTTTCCAAGTTACAGGAGGCCTCTCAAGTTTTGGACTGCAGAATGAAACCAACCCACTTTGCCATTAATGAAAGCTCTGTTACAGGAAGCATCACTGTGATATTTATAATTCCTTCCTTGTGCCTTTCATACTCAACTGCTTAAGAATGCTTGCTTAGTTACAGTGCATCACATACACGGCCTTTATTTGCTTTAGAACTTATCCATCTCAAGTAAATCCCTTTCACTCAAAAAAAAAAAGGTCTATTTCTGAATAATGATCTCACCAACAAAACGAAACAAACAGTACCAACTACTGATGGTAAGACAAAAGCCTGTGTTGGACAAAGGTAGCCTAAGAGTGTATAAATTCTCATCTAACCCCTGTTTCATTGGAATTTTGTCACTGATATGGTCTACTAGGTTTGCTTCACATTGAATACAATGAGTCTGTAAATCCAGTTCAACTGGTCATTTAATGGCATTTGTGCCCACAGCAGCAGCTTTTGATAAACAATAGAATGTTGCTGTTGGCTATTCGCCCTATACAAACATTCAAATTTGTCTACAGCTTGAGTTACTGGAAAGGAAAAGCTGTAAGTTAGCTCAGTGGCACAACATTTGCTTTGCATGTAGTCCTCTGGTTGAAGCTGTCTGCTTGAAGGGCTGCCCAGTCTGTTGTTGTTGTTGTTCAGTCGTGTCCCGACTCTTCGTGACCCCATGGACCAGAGCACGCCAGGCACCCCTATCCTCCACTGCCTCCCGCAGTTTGGCCAAACTCATGCCAGTCACTTCAAGAACACTGTCCAAACCATCTCATCCTCTCTTGTCCCCTTCTCCTTGTGCCCTCCATCTTTCCCAACATCAGGGTCTTTTCTAGGGAGTCTTCTCTTCTCATGAGGTGGCCAAAGTATTGGAGCCTCAGCTTCAGGATCTGTCCTTCCAGTGAGCACTCAGGGCTGATTTCCTTAAGGATGGATGAGTTCGATCTTTTTGCAGTCCATGGGACTTTCCAGTTAAAAGATAAACAAGGGAGTGCAAAGGCATTAAAGCTGCCCATCAGCAGTTAGTACCTGATCATATGGTCATAGCCTTCCCCATTATGGTGAGATGTATTATATAAATGCATCTTTTGCCCTCTTTTTGGGAAGGATGCATTTACTCTCCCCACCCCATGCACAAGTGTGCATCCTAGGAGAGGGTTGATGGAGACTGAAGTCCTGTTGCAGACTGCCTCAGGTATCCTGGTGGAAGGTGTCAAGTATCTAGGGAAATTACAGGCAAATGGCCCACAATATTCCTCTGCAGTAAGGGAAAGCCTTCTCACTGTCTTTTCACTTACAAATCCTGTCTTAAGGCCACATTTGTGTGTGAATAGGGTGAGCCTGTGACCTGCATTCAGGAACTAAAGTATTAACCATGACAAAAGAATAGCCAGGCTGCCCAGGTATCCTTTCAGGTATCCTGGGAAACAGGATTTCTGCTACAGGTAGGTAGCTGGGTTGGTCTGCCTTGGTTGAAACAAAATAAAAAATAAAAAAAAATTCCTTTCAGTAGCACCTTAGAAACCAACTAAGTTTGTTCTTGGTATGAGCTTTCGTGTGCATGCAGACTTCTTCAGATACACTGAAACAGAAGTCACCAGACCCTTATATGAAGTGAGAGGGTGGGGAGGGGTATTACTAAGAGGGTGGTGGGATTTGTGCTGTAGATGTATGATGATTTTGGGTGTGGTCTTTGGCTAAGGGGGTTGGGCAATGTCAAAAATCTTTAAATGTTTCTGCACACTTTTGTTCAAGGTCTCTCCCTCCTTGGAAGGAGGGGACGGAACTTTGTTGCAACAGAAAAATAAATATCTGCCTTTCTTTCCACTGGATCCAGTCTCCATTCATTTTTGTCTGACCAATCATGGACTTAGGGGACTCAGAGCCCCATGGGGAGCTGGGGAGCAAAAGCCAAACTCCAATTTTACATCAAGACACAGAGAGAACAGAGTTTGTAAGTTACAGAATTGGGGTTGGAGCACTGGTGGAGGAAGGGGAGGTGGGGTGAGCATACTGCCTCTGGCAGCACGATCCCAGTGGGGTGCCATCACGGCTGTTCCCCCACCCACTCTGGGCACCATTTCCGCAGGCGGCACACCACATCTCCAGGACGCATGCCACGCCCCCAGGATGCACACCAGCCACACCCCTGCCTGCTCTCTGACCCCCCCCCCGCTCGCCAGACCATGAAGCTCCGCCACTGGGTTGGAGCAGCTGCTTCTCTAGAGATCTGATATAGAAGCACTGGCCTCTGGTTATCTCAAAGCTGTAAACCTGCACCTATGTTCAGCTTGTATATTTGTAAATAAACTCAAATACAATAAAACACTGTGTGCATCCAGTTACCTCCTTTCAGTGGAACCCACCCCAGGCAAGTTATGCAGTACTTGAACAAAGTTGAGTTAGCATAACATCTTTTCTAGGGACAAGTTCACTGATAGTAGGGATGTGACAGTGGCAGGGGAAACAACATGACCGCCTCCCCCCTCAAAAAACCATCAAGTTTGAGAGACTAATGTAATCAAGTGAGTGTGTCGACTATAAATTAGAAGAACTAGATTGTTATTACAGCTCACCCCATGGCACCTTCCTGTTGCTCATGATTAAAAACACACACATCTTTAAATGGGGATAATAATGACCTGCAACTCTAACCTATCCATGTTTACTTAGAAGTAAGTCCCATTGTGTTCAAAGAGCTTTACTCCCAAGTAAGCATGCACAGCACTGTAGCCTATGCTATGCTACTGTGGATTTGGGGACTCTTAGATAAGATAGCCTCAGCTGACCCTGTTAACATGGAAGAAACAAGCTCTGCAAATCCAGAATGTGCTCATGTAGTCTATGAGGGTTTTTATTTTTATTTTTTGGTTGCTCAATGAAAACAAATAATGATTAAATGATTAAATAACAGATTAAATGGGCACAGGACATCAGGTATGTAATACAACTGGAGCAGTGGGAAAGGCTGTTAAAGAATGAATGTTTTACAGTTGGCATATGACCCCAGTAAAACTTGCCAAAATATACAAATCAAACTCCAATTTATGCTGGAAATGCAAGAAGGCAGAGGACACACTGATACATCTATGGTGGGGCTGCGGAAAAGTTAAAAAAATGGGGTATAATTCATGAGGAAATCAAAAAGATGCTCAGAGTTAGGTAAAGGTAAAGGACCCCTGACCATTAAGTCCAGTCGTGAAGGACTCTGGGGTTGCGGTGCTCATCTCGCTTTACTGGCCGAGGGAGCCAGCGTTTTTCTGCAGACAGTTTTTCCAGGTCATGTGGCCAGCATGATTAAGCTGCTTCTGGCAAAACCAGAGCAGCACACAGAAACGCCGTTTACCTTCCCGCCGGAGCGATACCTATTTATCTACTTGCACTTTGATGTGCTTTCGAACTGCTAGGTTGGCAGGAGCAGGGACCGAGCAACGGCAGCTCACCCCGTCGCGGGGATTCGAACTGCTGACCTTCCAATCGGCAAGCCCTAGGCTCTGTGGTTTAGACCACAACACCACCCGCAGTTTAGAGAAAAAAACCGAGGTTTATCTCGGAGTATAATAGGTAAAGAAATACCACAAGATAGGAAAACATTATTTTTATACGCGACTGCCGCAGCAAGGTTACTTCTCGCGAAAAATTGGAAAGGAAAATATATACCCACAAAGGAGGAATGGATACACAAATTAGCTGAGTTTATAGAATTGGCAAAACTAACTGCAGTAATAAAGGTACCAATCAAATCAGAAATTAAGACTACAATGGAAATGGTTTGAAGATTATATGTCTAAACACTGCTAAAAAATAATTTGTTGATATGTTTGAATTAATGCTTGTAAAGTCGAGTAAGAATAAATAATAGTTAACAAAATTTAAAAAAAAATCCTTCCAGTAGCACCTTAGAGACCAACTAAGTTTGTTCTTGGTATGAGCTTTCGTGTGCATGCACACTTCTTCAGATATGGCAGACCAACATGGCTACCTACCTGTAACTAAATAATAGTAAGTTAAGAGAGTTAAGAAACAAAGATATAAATTGCAATGTGAATACTGTGTGTGTGTGTGTGTGTGTGTGTGTGTGTGTGTGTGTATCGACTGTGACAGACCAACACAGCTACCTACCTGAATCTAGAACCAAGGGTGTTTTAATGTTTGTAATTGGTGTTAGTAGATATTTGAAATTTGTGTTTACCTGTTTGTTTGTTTGTTTGTTTGTTGTTTGTTTGTTTGTTTGTATATTAAAAAGAGAGTGAACAAAAGTGCAGCCTGATAGATCCTTTGATGGGAATAAGTACCATTGAACTCAGTTGTGGTTGTGTTTCCTCCTTAGTAGACTTGTTTGGATTTGCACTGCAACTGAAACAATTCAAAAGAAAATGTTGGTCTAGTGTGGTCTCTTTGTTTTTCTCCCATTACCTCTGCTTGTTTATTCAGTCCTGTAGTTGGGTAATATTAGACTCTGGACTTCATGTCCTTAGGGGTGTTGTCCTCTTTAGGTGGAAAAATCATTACGTCACTCAATCCAAAATGTGGTAAGCCAGCCCTGATGCTTTGGGGGCCCTCCTGGTCGTATGGCTAAGTGGAACCTGGATGTCTGCCCCCAAGTCCTTCCCTGAAGACACCACTGCAATTTATTGATTGTGCTTTAGGCTTGCTCACATTTTACCTTTTTTTAAAAAAAATGCAGTATCTTGTTCATGTCATAACTAATACTTTCTCAGATAAATAACAACTTCCTTTAGTCACTCCTAGTCCTGTCACCAACGTAGAGGGATTTGTTTTCCAAGAACACTTGCATTTCATTATCATGGTAGTAATCTTGTACAATCCACCTTAAGGCAATAGTACAACTTCTTCTATTTGGGTAACAGCTCATCTGCCCCTGCCCAGAAAAAAACCTATTCTAAAAAATAATAATGGGCGGATCATTTGCAAATAAATGTTGCAGGTGGGGCAGTGGCAGTGCACCCACTGGGACCATCTGGCTATGAGCTTGATTTTCACCCATGCAACTTCCAGAATTGCTGCTTCCTATTTTGCCAACATATATTGTTGACAATTATTTTCCTGTTTGACTGCTACCATCATCTTGGCTTACGTGTTTGGTTGTCTATTACCCACAATCATTCTTTCTCTCCAGGCTTATTATGGCAACAGCAACTTTGTATGGCTCAGTTACAGTATCCTAGGAGATGTAAAGAAAAATCCCAGGTGTGGAACTGCCCAGCCACCTGGCCCTTAGGGATAAGCCCACTGGTTTCTGCGGAGTTAAATAAAAGAAGTCCAGCCCTGAAAATAAAAATATATTTGCAAAATAAATAAATAAAAGAAGTCCAGCCACTGGAGCAAGGACAAGACAGGGTTTATTGCGCAATAGGTTACGGTCAAACTGCACACCCAGAGCAGTGTTACAAGAACTTTTAAAAACTCCTATCATATCCCAGAATACAGTTTGGAAACATCATTACTACATCATCACTACATCACTAAAGGGAAGGGTTATACATGATTGACATATAGGAAAAACAAGATTAGTATATGGGGGAAACAGAGCAATATCAGGGAGATAGCCTGGGCCAATGTGAATTGGTGTTAAGTATTGGCAAGGATACCTTGAGCACTTATCTGGGAGAGAACAATGGGATTCTGGTTGAGGGATATTAGCCCAGTGGCTTCCTGAAGCACCCAGAGATTACCTGCTGAGGCATTTCCCTGTGTAAGTGGTCTCTTGCCTACTGGATCATGGCAGAGAGATGGGGTCCCTTAAGGGCATCCCTCCATACCCCAAATGAGTTTACTCAGGAGGAGACTTTGCTTGGGAGACCCCCCCCCATAATTTCCGTAACAGAGTGTACAGTATATGCTTTAGCCAGTACTTACCTACAGTTCCTTCCTTCCCCCACACCCAGTAGATAGGTCAGAATCCTGGAGTCAGCCAAAAGGTTGGAGAGCACCCAAGAGGAAAGTGCATGTGCAGATATTTGTTGATCTAGGCCAGGGCAAATAGACCAAAGCACTGCTTGCACTAGGAAATGTCAAGCGACAAACATAGCAGTGCATGCTGAGAGCAGAGAACTAGGTACACATCGCTTCCAGCTCCAGAAGAGCTGTTGATTGAACATTCATCCTTACTTTTTTGTGGAGAGATTACGCATCAACAGCTGTTTACTGAGCGTTCATTTCAAGTATTTCCAGGGAGATTAGATGACCTTGAATCAAGTAAATGCTATCCCACACTTTCCAGCAAATTTCTTATGTCTATTTCGGTCAATAACCGGTTGAAATGAATTTTCAAACCCTTTTCATTTATTGCAAAAGTATTTTTTTTTCTGGGGGAAGTGTTTCTTGCCATGGAAGACCTCCAAATCAACTTTGATTATACAACCTGAATTTGCTGGTGTGTGTGTGGTTGAATCCCACCTCAAAATAGAGACTATCTGGACTCTCTAGTCTAGAACCATGATAAGGCATGGATTATTCATAGTCTCGGATGAGTTTCCTCTCTCTCACTCACCTCAGACATGTAAAGAAATGTGTGGTGGGCAGTGATGTGAAGCCCTGGGAGGGGAACCAGAAAATCCAGTTCCCCTATTTTATTGTCCACCCATATGTGTTGTTTTTTTTTAATTGGAGTACTGGAAAATGGGGAGAAATGGGTTTCCCCCCACCAAAAAAAAAAAAAGCCTTTTTTTCAGTTTTTCCCCTCAAGCTTTCACATCTCTAGAGTCCTATAGTGAAGTGACTGGTGGATATTTTTCTGTTCATAGTAACGTCCAACCTTTCCCCCCACCCCGCACCCCACAGTAAACATACCTGGATGAGAGACAATTTTCTCTGGGCAGTCTGCTGAGGACTTGGAAGTTACCACTCTCCTGTGAATGAATTTCAAAGAGAGGCTTTAAGCATGAATGAGGAGATAATTTGTCCCATGACCACAAACCATGAATTTTCAGGTCCATGCTTTTTGCATTTCATTGCCCTATGTATATATTCCACCAACTGGAGAGAATACTTTATCCATCTGATGAAAAGTACTCTAGTCTACAAAGCCTCTATAATTTTGAAGAGCCAAAAAGAGGGCACATTTCCGACTTCTACTATGCTATGACGACCCTATTTTACATACCAATGAAAAAGAGAACGTCCGGGGGGGGGGGAGGGGAGAGAACATATGGCAACCCTTCTATATATGCAGTATTAGTCATACTTAGGCTGGATCTAGACACATCAAGGGACGCAGGTGGTGCTGTGGTCTAAGGCTTGCAGATCAGAAGGTCGGCGGTTCGAATCCCCGCAACAGGATGAGCTCCTGTTGTTCGGTCCCAGCTCCTGCCGCACCTAGCAGTTTGAAAGCACATCAAAGTGCAAGTAGATAAATAGGTACTACTCTGGCAGGAAGGTAAACGGTGGTTTCTGTGCGCTGCTCTGGTTCGCCAGAAGCGGTTAGTCATGCTGCCACATGACCTCGGAAGCTGTCTGCAGGACAAATGCCAGTAAAGCAAGATGAGCGCTGCAATCCCCAGAGTTGTCTGTGGCTGGACCTAATGGTCAGGGGTACCTTTACCTTTTTAGACACATCAAAGAAGCATTTCAGTTTAACGTGTTGTACATTTAAACAGGGAAAACAGGTAAAGAAAAATGGGACTCCGTGTCGCCATCTGGTGGCACAATGTTACATCGTGTATACAACGCATATAAATAGCCTTTTCTCTACCAGTCTAGCTGAGTCCTCTGTCCTTTAATTTCAATCTGCATACTGGACTTCTCCATTGATTTCAATTTTAGAATAGGGGACCAGTGGCCTGCCAGATGTTGTCAAACTACAACTCCTATCATCCCTGATCATTATTGTCAAAACAATTTACAAAAAACAATATAAACTTGTGCAGTGCAATATAAAATTGTGTGTATAAAACCAGTTTCAAAACAAAACAAAAACCCAGTTACACACAAACATATATCAGCATCATTTTACAAGTGAAAATTGATCCCAGTCCCCAAGCTGTTATTTGCCACACCATAAGGCATAAAAGCATAAGAGTCCTGTTGGATCAGACCAATGAGCTTTCCTATCCAGAATCCTGTTCTTACAATGGCCAGCCAGGTGCCTATGGGAAGCTCTCAAGCAGGAGCTTAGCACAACAGCACATATAGGTGCTGAACACTATTATTGCTGCTATTCCACGGAGAGCAGACTGCAAGACTGATTTCCTGCCAATAGTAGATCCTCACAAGGGCTCACCGACCTGCCTCCTCTTTCATACAGGCTTTGGTTTTTGACTGCTTAACATCTGGTATATTAAAACTTAACGTTAATATCAAGGCCTATTGAGTAAAGCCAGTGGAATACTCTATATTTAGATCCTCTTTCCTCATTTTGAACTAAAATCTTTTTTTTCCACCACATAAAACGATGGAGAATTTTTCAAAGAGGTGTATCATGCGTCCTAAAAAGTACACAGCTCTCCTGCCAAGGGGAATTACCGGTATATGTAAACCCTTTATCCTGAAAAGCTCAGAATAAAACACTTTCCTGGTTGAAGCTTTTTCTTCATGAGAACGTAATGCTGTTGGAATAATTTGTGCACAATCTTGATGTTTTGCCATCTCAGGTTCCTTCTGGTCACAAAACCAAACAAAAAGGCTTGAAGAAATGTTAAGATTTTAGACTAGAGTGGGGCATGCCAGGCCCCAGGTAACCAATGCAGTCTCCCAGCCTCTCTGTCTGAGCCCGTGGAACTCTCCCTAGGCTGCCATCTCTTCCAGAGGCCACACCCATAACCAGTCTTGCCCTGTGGCCTCCTGGGTGGCTTTTAAAAAGGATTAGACAAATTCAGGGAAGACAAGGCTATCAATGCATACTAGCCACAATTGGTATGTTCTACACCCACCCTCAGAACCTTTATGATTCTGAATAGCAGTTTGCCTGAGAATATTGTTGTGCTCGTGTCCTGTTTGCAGACTTCCCACAGGCCAGTCACTATGAGAATAGGATGCTGAACTAGATGAGCCATTGGCTTGATCCAGCAGGTTCCTCTAATGTTCTTAGGGAGCATTGTCTGGAGTTAGAAGAAAAAGAGGTTTTGGGGGGACACAATGAATGGTTGATGTTCCTTTATGGCCTCAAGCATACTGCCCCAGATGTTAGGCACTAATATCTACCAGGAATCCCTGAAACATGAGAGTCATTTTGAGAAACGTGTCCCACCCTTCAGTTGGTTGAACATGAGACTCTTAATCTCAGGGACTAGATGACCCTCGTGGTTCACCCCAGTTGTACAATTCTATGATTCTCTCCTATCAACAAATATCTTAGGATAGGCCTTGAAATCTGTAAGCCACTGGAACAGAAGAAGCAGGTTCAGAATGACACAGAAACTGCAGTTTGCAACAGGCTGGAAGAGAATCAGAGCTTTGAGCTAAAAAGCTGAAGGTATGGGGCCAGGCTTCCTCAAACTCGGCCCTCCAGATGTTTTGAGACTACAATTCCCATCATCCCTGACCACTGGTCCTGCTAGCTAGGGATCATGGGAGTTGTAGGCCAAAAAAATCTGGAGGGGCCTGAGTTTGCAGGAAGTCTGGTATGGGGTGTGAGAAGAGATGCCTTTCTCTGGAGATCTGGTGTGGGATTTGCTGCTCGTGGATGTGCGTAAATTGTCTGTCTCTTCTACCTATGCTTAAACTGTATACTTGTAAATAAACCCAAATATTGCAAAGAACAACACAAGTCTCTAGTGATTTAGAGGAAGCCAAGCCCAGGTAAGCACTGCCTCCCCAACTTCACACCACTTGAGGAAGCAGGGAGGATGTAACCACATCTAAGCCTGCAACAATGTCACAATTGCTTTGTTTGTGTTTCAAGGCATACCTTTCAAGCAAGAGCTGCTAGAAACTGGTAACAGGCTCTTTCACGTGCTGTTTACAGTGCCAACAGAGCTAACAAGATAGCATTCCTTTCACTGAGGCCCTGCCAGAGATAAATCAAAGGATTTGTGTGAGAAAAAAGAGGCAGTTATGCTAAAAAACAGTTGTGCAAGACCAGAGCTGAAGGGGAAGTAGAGTGGCGGGGAATGCTGCATACCCAGGCATCTTACGGAGAACCTGATTCACGGGGTTGCCATGGATCACCACAAGGGATTCACATTTCTGTTAAGAGCAAGACATGCCTGCCACTGTGCATGAGCCATGGGCAAGCTGTGGCACTTCCTGTCTTAATTTACAGCCTGCCAGAGGTTTGCTCTCAACCCAGTTGCCCAGTATACAGTTTCAAAACCGCACGGCAAGGACAGACTTGCTGGCGGGTGACTCTTCTGGAGAGGTCGAGCCATTCACTCTCCTCTGGCTACCTTGAGGCTTTTTCACATAATGTGTGTAAGGAGAATACAATGGCACAACACTGTCTCCACCCTGCTGAACTACAAACCCTGAAATTTGGGGTCGCTTACAAACTGGGGGCAAGGTTTTGCAGTTATTCTGCTGCATTTTGCAGTGCTCCCCACAAAACTGAGTAATTCATACATCATCAAACCAGGGTTTGTTTAGGATTGCTACCTGCAAACCTTTAAACTGAGTGAGGAGATGAGTTTTCTTGCCTGTATTTCTCCGTGTCTGCAACCTCCCCATCTGCAGTGTGGCCACACCTGGTGTCCTGCTCACTACAGTAGAGGGAGGAGGGACAGAGCAGGCAGGAGAAACTGCAGCTGCCTCATCTCTGGATTCAGTAGGGATTTGAAAGTCATCCTGCGCAACTTGTGACCCACTGAGTTGAATGCATCATGCCAACCATCTTTGGCTGTCCATATAGAAGGGTGTAATCAACTTCCTACATAATTTTGTTGCCTGCCTGGGAATGCCAAACAACCTGGGGGCAGAGAAGTTATCAAGTACCAGGCAGGTCACAGTCTGAGGATTCAGTTTTAAAGATGCATTAAAGGTAAGGGACCCTGACCATCAGGTCCAGTCGTGTCCGACTCTGGGGTTGCGGCGCTCATCTTGCTCTATAGGCCGATGGAGCCGGCATTTGTCCACAGACAGCTTCCGGGTCATGTGGCTAGCATGGCAAAGCCACTTCTGGCGAACCAGAGCAGTGCACGGAAACGCCGTTTACCTTCCCGCTACTTGCACTTTGACGTGCTTTCGAACTGCTAGGTGCACAGGAGCTGGGACCGAGCAACGGGGAGCTCACCCCGTGGCAGGGATTCAAACCGCCGACCTTCTGATCAGCAAGCCCTAGACTCTGTGGTTTAACCCACAGCGCCACCTGGGTTACATATTCCTTAAATCAATCCCTATTTCTCTACCGAAACTTTGCACACCTATAAAAGGCTGGCTGCAGTGTGTGTGTGTGTGTGTGTGTGTGTACGTGTGTGTGTGGAAGAGCTGGGAAGGGGAGAATTGGCAGGCACAGAACGAATTAAGCACTTCTCACTTCCTTGTACCACCTTTCCCCAACTCACCTGCCTGCTATTTTGGCAGAGAACCAAGGGCAAAGATCACATGCTGTTCCACCTTGAGAAATGTGTCGCACAGTGGAATAGAAAATTTGTGCCACACACAGATCTTCTGCAATCAGACTTCATTCTATTCTGATTTATAGCTGATTTAAAGGGATATAGTTTCACAATGGCATGTAAACAAGGAAGCTTTCTTGGTTACTTAAAGGAATGGTGAAAAGCATATTTGATTAAAGTTTACAGAGACTAGGTTTTTGATCTTATATGAAAATGGAAGGTTGACCTTCTTGTCTGAACTTGAAAGGAGAAAGGAGGCCAAACTCTGAGCAATATTATTTCCGTTTGGTCATACGACTGCTAGCCCACTGCATATTTTAACTTTTAATATTCTGCAGTGACTACTCACCTAACAAGTAAATCTTAACAGTAAGCGATAGGTCACATGCTTATGTTAAGCAACATGTTAACCTTTAAGGAAGAAGTAAGATTGCACAGTCATTGTGTGATAAAATAAACACTGTATTACATCCATATTGACTTTGTCTTCCCCCCCCCGACTAAAAATGTTGTTCCAAATGTTGTTGCGGATCCACTCACAGCGCCTCTCACCTTAGTGGGCAAAGGCAAAGGCACAATAGGTGTAAACAAACTAGACAAAGACATTATGGGGTTCAAAATTGGGAGGCTTTGGCTCAAGCACTGCATGTATACCCATGATCAGGGGTGTACGAAGGAGGGGCGGAGGGCGGTCCGCCCCAGGTGCCACCCTGGGGGGGGGTGACAAGATAGCCCGCTGCCTCCCCCCGCGGCTGAGGGTACAGGCTGCTGCTCGAGCACCGTCTGTACGGGTGCCACGCATGCAGTCCATACGGGTGCCACCAGGCAGTTCGCCCTGCCCCTCGGCGCCCCACCCCAGGTGCCGGAAAGGCTTCCTCAGCCACTGCCCATGACCAGCCAAGGGCTGAAGCTTAAGCAGGGTCGTACCTGGGACTAAGGCCTTCTCCAGACAAGGATCTACTGAGGTGGCTGCTGTTAGAAGCTCTACAGCCTTTCTGCCCCAAGTTTGGCTTCTGGACAGAGACTTCCACTTAGACCCTTCCAATGGGCTACTCTGAGATCCCTTCTGCTTGATGCTGCGGGTGATGCACTACTTCACCCCAGCCCGGTATTGAACTAAGGATTCTACCTTATGTCTTATCCACTAAAAGTTGTGACTTTTGCTATGAGGAAGGCAAAACCTCTAAAGGTATATTCCTTCCGGGATCCAAATATGGCAGCTATTGTTAAGCCATAGCACAATTTACACTGGGCTCAAGGAAGCAAACCAAGTCAGCAAACAAGTTAAACAGCATAAAGGAAAGGTGGGTGGGTTGCTCTTCAGCAGACTATGGTACTGTGCTCAGGTGCAGCCTTTTATTTCCAGGTGGTGGACCAGAGTGAAAACTTCCCCACTTTGGTCTGACCACTGCCAGGCTCCACCCCCCCCAACTTGTTCCTGATAGGGCAATTCAAATTTGTGGATTGTGGCCTATCTTGTTGTCCATAGCGGCAGGCCTTGGGATGACCCAATGCACTGGTCACTGGTAGGTAGCCATGTTGGTCTGCCATAGCCAAACAAAACAAAACAAAACAAAATTTCCTTCCAGTAGCACCTTAGAGACCAACTAAGTTTGTTCCTGGTATGAGCTTTCGTGTGCATGTGTGCATGCACACGAAAGCTCATACCAAGAACAAACTTAGTTGGTCTCTAAGGTGCTACTGGAACCAATGCACTGACTTTAACACACGAAACCAATTGTAATTATCTTGATTTTCTACTGAACCCCCCAGAAAGAAGGGCTTTTTCGTTGGCCAGGTTCAATGCAAATCCATCGAACCTCCTATGGGGAAGGTTCTCAGGCAGGGTGGAGGGTGAGAGGATTTGTCCATGCAATGACCACCAGGTGGAAAGCCTTGTTCATATGGTTTTTCACTGCAAACTTTACGACGATCTCCGCCAGCAATTCCTGGACCTAGAAGGAGACCAGAGTGGGAAGTCTTACGTTTCCTACTAACGGGGACTGACCAGGAGCTTACCAAATTGGTAGCTCAATACCTACATTTGCTCTTTTCTCGTCGTAATATTCTGCAGTCGTCTGAGTTATCAGGAGTCCCAGAGATGTGATCGTGGACAGCGGAGTCTTGTCTCTTTTCTCTTCTAACATAGTCTGTGCCACTGTGAAAGTATTAATCCGCTTCTGTTTTGTATGTATGTTTGTTTAACTGATGCCAATAAAAGGTTGATGAATGTTAAAGTGTTGAGTAATTTGTGGCTCACAGCCTTTCAAAAGGAACAAAACACAATTAACCACAAAATGAAATCACTGTGTCAGTTGAGTGACAGCAGAGCAATAGGAAAAGTATTGCTGTTCTATAATTGTGTCACTTAGCAGAAAGTTAACTATTATGCCTTTAGGTTATTTTCCATACTTGGCAAGTTGTGTGGCTATTATGACCTTGGAAAGATCTGGGGTATCTATTAGAAATACACAGGCTGGATCTAGACAAATCAAAGAAATGCATAGTACTGTAAATTTAAACAGGGAAAACAGGTAGAGAGTCCACAGTGCCATCTGGTGGCACAATGTTATATTGCATATACAACACATATAAATCTTTTTTCTTTACCAATCCAGCTGAGTCCACAGTGAGGGTAATCAGGATAATCAATATGAGAGAAGCTAATAATCTGTAAACTGCCTTGTGTCCCATCAGAGATGATGATGATGATGATGATGATTGCAGCATAATCCTTCTGTGTCCATTAAGAAGTGAATCCACATGATCAGGCATAGGCAAACTCCGGCCCTCCAGATGTTTTGAGACTTCAATTCCCATCATCTCTGACCACTGGTCCTGTTAGCTAGGGATGATGGGAATTATAGTTCCAAAACATCTGGAGGGCCGGAGTTTGCCTATGCCTGCACATGATGTTCCTAGGGACTTATTCCCAAGTAAATGGTATTAGAATTGCAAACTCAAATGCATTAACTGTTGCATGTCCATCAGTACCGATAGATCAAGTCTAGTCTATGACTACTACTACTACTACTACTACTACTACTACTTTATATATGCCTCATCTTATACTTAAAAGTCTGAAGGTGACTTACACAGTAAGTGACACTTCCTTACAGGAACAGGAAGAGGCATTCCCCTTTTGCAGATTACGGGATAATGATTGGCAGATGTGGAGATGGCAATATAGATTGCCTAGCTGAGGTGCGGTGCCCAGAGAATGACTTGCTCAAGGCAGCAGGTTCTGATACTGTACAAGCCTAGTGGAGAGACAGGCAAACCAAGGGTCCCAAAACAAATTGAGTGACTGGGCTGGGCATTTAGCAGAATGCATTGCAAACAATCTCAGTGCATTCCTACGGCCATTTGGAAAAGGCGTTACTGAGCAGCTTATGGATGCTATTCAATAAACAAATGTTTCTTATTTTGATATTTGTGGTCTGCAGAATTTTGATCCAATCTAATGCTGTTCAACAGCCATTTGGAAAGCAGATGCTCAGATGGCTGTACTTTGAAGCTCCCAGGGCTGAATACAGAATGACAACCTATTCCGATGCTTTTCAGTACTAAAAACATTAGTATACTACAAGCTAGGGATTACCAGTCCACTCAGCTATCATCCACCTTAATAGTGACATTTCCATTCAGAAGCCTACAATTTCATGGGAACCTCACTAGGTTCCCTAATTCCTAACACCAGTGCTTTTTTTCTTTAAAAAAATGTTTAGGGGTAGTCTCATTTTCCTACTCATATTGAAATATTGCCCCTCAACGAGGCCAAACTTAGATTCACAAAATATTTAGGGGTATGCGTCCCCCCAGAAAAAAGCACTACCTAACACCCGTATTAGCATTTTCACATGCACACTAGAGGGCACCTGAGGCTAAACAATCTAATGTTGCCAGTCTCTGCTTTGGTCAATAGAGTTATCGCATTAATGTTTTTTAGTTCAAATTTTGTTCCCTGTTTTTTTTTGTTCTCAGCTGCGATCCTCATCTTAATACTGTTGCTTCACAAATGCAGAAAACAATAAACGTATCATAAAGCAGGTGTCAGACTAAAGTATGATATTCAGAAGAGAATTCAGAGTGCGCCTTGATCTTTAAAGGATCCTGTTGGCCTCAAAGGCTTGCTTCGGTTGCAAGTAATGAATTCAAGGCTGTGCACAAATCAGGATAGATACAAGATAGATATTGACTGCAGCACTGGGAGTGCCCTGGATGCAGAATAAACAAGAGTATGTACACAGCCCAAGTATTAACATGGAGACTTTATTACCCACATTAGAAAATAGTTTTCAAATCATTTATCTAATTGGATTTCCCCCCCCCCCCATGAAGAACCTTGTTGAAAACATAACACATGCCGGTGATGATTGAATGGGCAAAGGATGTGGGGCACAATATTATGCTTCAGGACTGGGAAAGGTTATGGAAAATAGGATTTAAGTTCTCTGCATGTACTGTGTTGAGAGAGAATATGATGAAAATGATGTACAGATGGTATTTGACACATGTTAAATTGGCAAAAATGCATCGTTCATCTGATAATAATGCTGGAAATGCAAAGAGAAAGAAAGAACATTTTACCATATGTGGTGGACGTGCCCCAAAGTAAAAGACTTCTGGGAAAAGATTTATAATGAGATTTAAAAAATGTTGAAAGACACTTTTGTTAAAAAAAAAAAAAACCAGAAGCCTTTTTACTTGGAATAGTAGGGGGTGAAATCCCCCAAAAGGATACTACATTCTTTCTGTATACCACAACTGCAGCGAGGCTACTACTTGCCAAGAATTGGAAAACCCAATATATACCAACTATACATGATTGGCAGATCAAGATGATAGACCTGATGGAACTTGCCAAAATGACTGGAAGGATCCGTGAACAGTCAGAAGAGATGGTGGAAGAAGAATGGAAGAAATTTAAAGTATATTTGAAGAAATATTGTAATATTTAATGTACCTTAAGGAAGTTAATATATGCTATTGGTATAGATTTAGAATTTAGGTTAATTTATATTGAATGTTTAAAATTACCGGTATGCTAATTTTTCTTTCCCTTTTTTATAAACTGTCTATAATGATTAATAATGAAATTCAGATGGGATGGGCCGAGGGAAGTCAAGTAACAATGTTAAAGAAGTTATGATTGTATAAGAAATATTTGTGTTCTTGTTTGTCCTTTTTGTGTTTGTATGTGTTTTTTATGATAAAATGAATAAAAATTATTTTTGAAGAAAACATAACACATGGGGATCTCCATTACTTAGGAGTGCTGTGTTGCCAAGTTTAAATAAATAAGTTGAACCTGCAACAGTATTTTTAAGTGGGGAGAGCTCCTGTTCAGTGTTCTAGCCAGCCAGCCACATCTTCTTTTGGGGTGCTCCATTCTCTCCCCTCTCCATGCCTTTCTCCCAGACAGACTTTCAGCCAAGTTCAATCCTAACTTGGCTCTCCCCATCTCCCCCTCCCCTACTTTTGTAAACCTTGGAACTAAGAACCCAGAACATGGGAAGCTGCCTTATTCTGAGTCAGCAGATTGATTCATCTAGCTCCATACTGTCTACACTGGCTGGCGGTATCTGCTCAGGGCTATAGACAGGTGACATTCTCAGCCCTTCCTGGAGATGGCAGGGACGTTCTGCATGCAAAGCAGATGCTTTGCCCCTGAGGGCCCCCACTCCCCCGGTCTCTCCAGGTGCCACCTGAGCATGCCAAGGCTGCTGTCTTATGTCTCGATGGCCTTGTTTTGGAAACATAGCCCATCACAAACTCAGCACCTGAATTTGCTATTAGTGTACATAATATTATGAAAGTTTTGTATTGAAAGATCAGTACTGTATAACATACTGCAGAGGGCAAGTGAGAATCCATAATCTGGAAGGATTGTGGCAGGGAAACAGCTACATAAAAGAAACCACCTCCAGACAAGAAGCATGATCTAGTAAGAGTACAAAGTCCTGATGAGAATTGCCTTTCTCCATAATGTCCCTGAGCAGGTTACAATATAAAAACAGAAGATTAAAATCAGTTCAAACAATTTGCAGTGAAATTAAGAGTATGGGTCCTAAGAACGTATCTCTCATGTGCCAAGGGTAAACAGGTGCATCTCCAGCATATGATGAAAGCCATATTGACGTGGGTGTCAGACACACCTCACTCCACTCTTACAAAATGTATATTTACATAACAACATTGATAAGGAGAGAAGGGTGCTGTCTGGCAACGCAAGGCCTTGGTGAGTCAGAGACATTCTGGGCGCCCATCTTACTCCTACATCAAATAAGAGTCACAGAAATTTATTCCTGGTGCCTGCCACACACAATGCTACTTATTAACTGGGTTCCTGAGCAGGGGCTTGAGGCAATGGCATGCTACTCATGGATGTCTTAATCCAGAATATGCCATTTGTCACTGAATCTTTACTTGCTATCATGCACTCTCATACAGTATTGCAAACAACAAAAGAGGGTTTTGGGAATGAAATGAAACGGAAGCATCAGGAACAAAGAACAGGGGAGTAGTGCAGGTCAGGAGGTGGGTGCTAGTTCTTAGCAGCTTAATTGAGCATCCTTTTTCTCTCAACCTATGTTCCCTGTCAGGTCTGTCTTTGGAGTGCACCACTTCTCCTTATGAAATCATACTTTCCACTAAGTTTAAGATACTGTATATACTTTTATGGTCTGAAGCTCAACATCAAAAAAAACTAAGATCATGGCCACTGGTCCCATCACCTCCTGGCAAATAGAAGGAGAAGAAATGGAGGCAGTGAGAGATTTTACTTTCTTGGGGTCCATGATCACTTCAGATGGTGACAGCAGTCACGAAATTAAAAGACGCCTGCTTCTTGGGAGGAAAGCAATGACAAACCTAGACAGCATCTTAAAAAGCAGAGATATCACCTTGCCAACAAAGGTCTGTATAGTTAAAGCTATGGTTTTCCCAGTAGTAATGTATGGAAGTGAGAGCTGGACCATAAAGAAGGCTGATCGCCGAAGAATTGATGCTTTTGAATTATGGTGCTGGAGGAGACTCTTGAGAGTCCCATGGACTGCAAAAAGATCAAACTTATCCATCCTTAAAAAAATCAGTCCTGAGTGCTCACTGGAAGGACAGATCCTTAAGTTGAGGCTCCAGTACTTTGGCCACCTCATGAGAAGAGAAGACTCCCTAGAAAAGACCCTGATGTTGGGAAAGATGGAGGGCACAAGGAGAAGGGGACGACAGAGGATGAGATGGCTGGACAGTGTTCTCAAAGCTACTAACATGAGTTTGGCCAAACTGCGGGAGGCAGTGAAGGATAGGCGTGCCTGGCGTGCGCTGGTCCATGGGGTCACGAAGAGTCGGACACGACTGAACGACTGAACAACAACAACAATATACTTTTAAATGATATCTGCTCCAGTCTTGGCTGTGGGTTTTCCCATTTTTCACAGACTGTGAAACAGATGAGCAAAGCTGTGATTCACATTATTCAGATGGGCTTCCTGAAACACACCCTGTTTTTCATTCATTCCTAGATGTATATATGAAGATGTACGAGGCATCTTATAGCAACAGAATCATGTATCAACTGGATTAAAAATGTGATTGCTATTCACAACAGACACACAGTTTAGATACCTGGAGCACCTTCAAATTATTTCAGGTTAGTGCTGATATCATTAACCACCACCTCCCTCATTCTGAAAATGATGTGCTACTGATGGGAAAACAAACTTGAGATTTTCAGACTGAGGGCCTTACCACACTTCTGTTTGTCCCACATTTTCTTAGATTTTACATCAGATCAGTAGCACTGGTCTGAAAGCTTTTAATTTGTATCCCAACGCAGAAATGTGAAAAACTGCTTTTTGCTGCTGTTATCAGAACAAAAGAAAAACCTGAATTGAAATTTGTTCCCCTTTTGAGCCAATCCTTTTTTGGGCTCCTGAATGGGAAAAAGAGCAAACACTTTTCCTTATGGCACAATGAGTGGATGTTCCTCTTTCACCTCCACTCCTTCTGTCCCCACCCATGCATGGAGTAAAATTTGCCAGTGGTCTCCAGAGTCCATTTTTGTTGTTGTTGTTTACCTATTAGATTATCTGTAGTAAGGGTCAATCTAGATTAAATGGGGGTGGGCAGGGAATACATGCAGGTATTTTAACACAAGCTACATCATGGGGAAATTGCAAAAAGTTTACATGCCAGAGAAGAGCCCAATCCCATGGTCTATGCTCATCTGGAAACACACACACACACATCCATTTTACATTTGACATAATCAGTTTGCATCAACATATGAGAGTGACATGCAGCACATTGCCTTCTCTTATTCCCAGCTAGTATATCGGTGGTGGTAGTATTGTGTGTCATTGCTAAGGCTTAAAAATTATTATTAAAGAGAAAACCGGTTTATTAACAGTAACTCTAAAAACTGGAAGCAAAAAACAACAACAGATTCTCTTTAAGGATAAAGAGCAAAGGCAGCCAATGTTGGAAAAGCCAGTGTAGCAAATGGAAAGGGATGATGGGAACTGTAGTTCAACAGCACCCAGAGGACCCCTCGTTATCTACCCCTGGTAAAGCAAACCTATTTGTTGAATTATAATTGCACAATTGCAAACAAGCTACCCTAAAAAATAATCAGGAGATCAACAATGTTAAAAATGAATGGAAATCTGCATGAAATGTGATTATGGTTCAATTGTGGAACTTTACTCCATGGGACTAACACACCACTAGGTGTCCTCTGTTAACCGTTTTTGTCCCGCAGAGTTGCCTTGTGATAGCAAATGTGATGCTGCTGTTGTTCTGGTTTCAGGCTGGGTGTTGCTTTGGGACTGACTGGTTTGGGGTTAAGGCAGGATTACAGTTAAAGTCAATCGTGGCAGCTCTTGCGGACCAGCAATGAACTATACCGTCATATTTTCCTAGTGTGAAATGCAATCTAGCATACAAAGGGAATGATGAGTCTGAACAATGCAAATCTCTTAATGTTTGAAACCTCCAACAATATTGTATAATATAACAATCATACCCAACTTGTAAATCTACCTCATCTGATAACACACACCTCACACATGAGTGAAATGCAATGGACAAGAGCAGGGAGGCACTCACCTTGCCTTGAATTCAGCCTCCTTCTTTTAATGGCAATTTACCCTTACATTCCCGATGCTTTCTTTCAGGAAGCACCTTTACTAGGGCTTCTCAAGCCCCAGGTCACCTACTTTCTTTTGGGAAAGGGGAGAAAAACACACTCCCCAAATCAGTTACAGTTGAAGAAATTTGTTGTGATTTAAACCAGTTATTTATTCAGATCAGGACTGGCCCAAGACATTTGGCACCTGAGGCAAACCACAAAATGGCGCCGTCGCTCCCCACCAAGGAAGAAGGGATGATTGTAGATCTACATCAGGAACAAGGGTGGAATAAAGATCTACATTGGGGAACAGGGTGGGGTTGGGGTCAAATCAACCTTACCCAACAGTTGAAGTGGCAATCAAAGGCCATGGGTAGAAAGGGGCCCACTCTAAATCATGCCAGGTGGGAACAGAGCCCAGGAGACCCCAAAGGGCAGCTGCCATCATTTTCTCCCTAGGGGGTGAGAGGAGGCCAGCAGCACCTCCTATTCACCAAGAAGCTGTTGTAGAGGCAGCATTGGGTGGGATTACCAAAGACGCAACAGATCCAGTCTTCAAGGAGTGTGTTGCAGCCATCACTGCCACTACTGCAGCGGCAGCAGTGGGCAACACATTCTTTGAAGGCTGGATCTGCTGCTCCTGTGGATCTTGCCACCCAAGGCTGTTGCCTCACCTTGCCTCATGCGTGGGCTGGCCCAACTCATTGACTTCACAGTGACTTCAAACCAAAGTGCAGCTATTCTTCAAAATTCACACTTCTCGGAATTGTGTAATGCAATTCTCCAACAAAAAGCTCTAAAATTGTTAATGTTGGGGGGAAATGTGCACAAAATAGCATATATTCATGAAAATACACAAATGAATCATGTTATTCTACTATGTTGAATGGCTTGTAAAAATATGCAAATTTGGTAAAATCACATGCAAATGCACACATTAAAACACTGACAATTTTTTTGGTGAGGATTCTTCTCTCTCCCTCCCTCTCTCTCTCTCTCTCTCTCTCACACACACACACACAACCATTCACAACCTTATGCAGAAATGTGGCAAACTGAACTTCAGTTGGGAAAAAATACAAACCGAGTGAAAATGAAATTGACAGATTTGTCAATTCCTTCATAGGATTTTACAGCCTCTCTGGGACAGAAACTCAGCGACCTCTGCCTCACATTTCTCTGCAAACCCACAATTCTATAGAATCATAGCATGAAATATAGTCTCTTAATTAACATTTTCACATATTAAACAAAAGTGGGATATGGAAAGAGTTCTGAAGGACATCATCCTGAATGTTTGCACTGAAGTTGCTCCAGGTTTTACACAGTGAGGAAAGTGGGCTATAAATTTCCCTTGAACTCCAGTGACATTTCATTGGAACTATGACTCAGCCATGCAGTTGCAAATAAAATGTTTTAAGTGCAATATAATGTGGGCGGCACTGTGGGTTAAACCACAGAGCCTAGGGCTTGCTGATCAGAAGGTCGGCGGTTCGAATCCCCATGGTGGGGTGAGCTCTCGTTGCTCAGTCCCAGCTCCTGCCCACCTAGCAGTTCGAAAGCACGTCAAAGTGCAAGTAGATAAATAGGTACCGCTCCGGCGGGAAGGTAAACGGTGTTTCCGTGTGCTGCTCTAGTTCACCAGAAGTGGCTTTGTCATGCTGATCATATGACCTGGAAGCTGTACGCCGGCTCCCTCGGCCAGTAACGCGAGATGAGCGCCGCAACCCCAGAGTCGGACACGACTGGATCTAATGGTCAGGGGTCCCTTTACCTTTACCTTTTACAATGTGACATTTGATGGCGATGGTAAGCCTTATGAAAAATTCAATGTATTTTTAAAAATGCTTTTAAAGGAAGCATTTTCATAACTTTTTAAATATGTGTGTAGATTCCACCTATAATAAGTTCAGTAAAAAAAAATAGAGGAAATGTTTGCTACAAACTCAGAAGTTTTGCTTTTATTCTAAAAAAAGTCTATCTGTGTTCACAATCACCACTAATTTTACAGGAACACATCTTCTCATTTAAGATTATGTTTACATGCATTTTATATAAAGACAAATCGATCTGGATTTTTTGAAAAATATTTGTGGTTTAGGCAGCAATCTTGACCCCCACTTACCTGCAATTTACTTCTGACGTTAGGTTTGCTGTACTAGTTAAGAGTACTAGCTGGTTCACTTTTGGAAGCAACCAAGCCTTCAGTTGTTTATCCACATTTTTTCCAAATGATACAGATTCCCTGGATCTGCAAATCAGAGCTGGAATCCTTGTAAGGTAGGTTTCTTATCAAGATACATGTGGTGAATCCTGCTTCTGGTGCGGATTAATATCTTCCATTCCGCCACCCTTTAGAGATACAGGCAACTGAAAGAACAACAAAATACCCAAGTCAGCAAAATAGACCCGGGGGGGGGGGGAGGAATCTCAAAGTAACTTTCTTTCTAGTTTGGGGAAAAATACTGCTCAGGTTGGCACTTGTTTTAGCTAAAGAGGTTTCATTTCTTCTATCTGTTGTGGTGTCAATTCATAACGATAGCATCATAATGAATTCAAGTTTTCACATACCCCCCACCCAACTCTGGGTGATGAGTTCTGCAAGCCCACCCCACACTGACAGGCTATACATCTGAGTGTGAGAAAGATGTAGAAACTCTGCCTTGGACACTAGGGAGAAATATGGAGACAAGGAATGTGAAGCACTTCTGTTCTTTGTTCCCTCTGCATCTCCACCAGGCCTACACCCAATCAGGTAAGTTCATTCATCAGGGTTGCTTATTATGGGGGAAGCGGCCATGGATATGTGATAGAAATTGGCCCCAGTTCCAATCCCTGCCATCTCCAGGTAAGGCTGAGAGGGTCTGCTGCTTGAATCCCTAGAGAGCCACTGCCACTCAGTATTGAATTGGATGGAACAATGGGCTGACTAAGAAGTTGGGGTGACATTTAGATACCAACACCAGTTGCCACCAGAAATGGAGAAGAACGTGCAGCAGTACATGTCATATTGACCACAGGAAGAGCAAAAATGAAAAGAAAAAAGAGTCAAGCCCGAAAACTGTCCTGAAAAATGTAGGGAGCTCAGTGAATTGCCCATCACATTTTGGGGAAAACCTTTATCAGAGGCACAGAAAGTCAACTTGTTGGATCATTCCAGTAGAGTGTGTAACTATTTTGTTAAAGTTCCACACATTTTTTCAGGACTATACTGAGGCTTGCCTCTTTCTCTTTTTCCTCATTCTGACGTTTTTGCTGCTGCCCTCTTTCCTTTCACACGCAAGAAGAGACCATTCTGCAGGTAGAACTTGTCGCTTCCTCCATGTGATCAAGCTTAATGTACAGAATAGGCCCAACAAGACTGCAGAACTAAAGACAAGATCAGAGGTCACTAGTCGCTGCATCAGGGACGACCTCAAATGTAAAGCAACTCCAGGCAATCAATCAATCAATCAATCAATCAATAAAGTCTTCTTACCAGAATAAAGGATATACATTTAGAAAATCTGCATATGTTTTATAATTTGGATAAACTGCCAACCTGACAAAAAATGAACAGGGACTAGGGACAGATTAAACATAGTGACAAGACCTTGAGAACAGGAGTTACAGGAACAGAATGACAATGCTACAGTCTATTTTCTTTTCTTTTCTTTAATAAAATCTATACTGCTCTTTACCCAAGGGCCCCAGGTTTGTTTGCAGTATAAAAACTCACTTCTGATTAGGTACATCCAGGATTGTACTGTGAGCTATGTAAGTCAATGAAGACTTGACCTTTGGCAGTTCTGCAGATTCCCTTTGACCTCTGAGATCTTTTACTAGGAGAGCAATCCACATGTTTTCTGTCTTTCTATGCAGTTATGAGAGCCCTTTATTGCTTTTTATCGCAAAGTGAAATCCAAGGTCCACCGGATGTTGGTAATAGATTATGTAACTGCACAGCAGTCTCTAGTCATAATATAGTTGCATAGGTGTTGAAAAGCTGCCAACTCTCCATTTTCAAAATACAGGAATGTTGGACTTCCTTATATCAAATTAATTCAAAGGGAGTTGTGTATTTTTTATCATTGGAATTTATGTTGTATTTATGCATTGCTGTTAGCTGTCTTCTGGCTGCTTAGTTTCAAAAAGAAAATACCGGTACATTTAAAGAAATAAAAACGCAAACTGCACATTTTGAAGGATAAACCCTGTATTTATTAACAAAGCACATTTAATAGGTTTCCATTCGGATGATGTGTACTTGCTTCAGGGGTGTGTGTGTGTGTGTGTGTGTGTGTGTGTGTGTGTGGTGGCGGCAGTAAATACCCATGTCCCAATCTAGGAAAGAAGATTGTTGCACAGAAGCAAGCAGGGAGCACCCTCTAAGATCAGTTGCTCTAGCACATGTGACATGGTGTACAAAAGAGCACCTGGAAACTGATTGAAGTTTCCCTCCACTTTCAGATCTGTATATACACTGAGCCAGAAAAGGGATCCATCTCTGGCCATTCTCACATTATTAGCCTACAAGGATGTATTTGCAAAGCTGTGATGTAAGAAGCATTCCTCAGTCCCATTCTGTTAGGCAGCTCTTTGTTCTTTCCTCCACCCACCCACGGCCTTCCTTGTTTAATGAGTGTCAAAATGAGCACTCCCACTGCTTTAAGCAACTATTTACATTTAATTCCACCCAACCTCAAACAAACCTTTCTGTACCTTGATGCAAGATTCAGATTTTGTTTTTTCCTTATACAGACATGATAAGGTTAACGTATCATTCAAAAGCTCTCAGAATGCGGCCTATGTGTGGAAAAAGGAGAGCCCTTTGGAACATCTGCTCAGAAAATCAATAAAGATATTGTTGGGGGGGCTGTTCTTGTTATCCTAAACACGCTGCAATCGTGTCTGCGGAGTGTTGTGTGAGGCACAAGGTTTTGTTTGGCGTATTTGCCAGAAGGAGACTTGGACCCTTTCCTTTTGACTTCCAGGAAGTGGTCCTCTAAACTTCTATCTTGCTTTGCATAACCACTGGAGAGTTCTGCAGCCATTGGATGTGCAATATGCAAACCACACTTGCTGAGATAGCCCATCCTAGTTAGTCTTCCTTTATTTGCTCCTGTTAAAAACACAGCGGCCCTCTCTGCATCCATGATGATTTGTGCTCATGATGGCTTCAGGCTGTTTATATGCTGTCCCTCTTTCAATGCTCTCTGCGCTTCAAAACCTTTCAGCAGAGATATACTGCTTCATTTCCAGTCAGTCCATTACCTGTAGTTTCCTGAAACCTTTCATATGACAAATGTTTGATTTTTTTTTGTTTTGGAGGGAGGTAGCCCTACTTTTGTTATGCTATAATGCAAGAATGCCCCCCCCCAACACACTAGCACTCTAATGTTGGGAGGTGTGCATTGTGGAGCATGAAGCAGAATGCTATGTCAACTGTCCAGTATAAATGCAGCACTAATGCACTATTATTGTGTCAATGACATGTTTGCAAGAAACCACCAAGTTGGAGAAGAGACCAGCCCAAGGAAATCAAAGGTCCAGGACAAGTTTCAGGACAAGAAATGGAAACCTGGTGTGGAAATGGAAATTGCCTTCAATGAAGAAATAAATAGGATTTGTGAAGAAAGTGATTTTGACAGGTGGGTGGGATAACACACCTGTCAACTATGTAACAGGTCATGTGTAATATCATGTGACAGATGGGTGGACCCATCTGCCAGTCAACTTTGGCCTGTGAGGTTGATCCTGATATGAGTCTGCCCTGTGGAGTCAAAAAGGTTCCCCACTTGTGATTGACATCAAAACCTTCAGTCCTGCCCTTCCTCCCAACAGAGCCTGGAGGGCCATGCCATGGGTGCAATGGTGGGTTTTATGCCACCATCCATATCTTGGGCTTCCACAAACTTAAATGGGATGGAAAAGCAATTCTATCCACAATTGCCTGCACAGTGGCCATGAGCTGGGGACAGGAACCCTTCGCCCAATTGTCACAAACAAACCATACAAATAATCAAACCTGCACATGACCGCTCCTGAGAAAGCTGGTTTTCCTGCCTTCCCATTGCATTCCTGTTCCTCCAATTAGCTAAGTACTGTGGACCCCCTGTTATTTGAAAGCCAAACCACGGCCCCCCTACTTTTGAACATATTGGTATCTTCATGGTGCCATTATGGTGCTGGAGGAGACTCTTGAGAGTCCCATGGACTGCAAGAAGATCAAGCCTATCCATTCTTAAGGAAATCAGCCCTGAGTGCTCACTGGAAGGACTGATCCTGAAGCTGAGGCTCCAATACTTTGGCCACCTCATGAGAAGAGAAGACTCCCTGGTTGGGAAAGAGAAGACTCCCTGGTTGGGAAAGATGTTGGGAAAGATTGAGGGCCCAAGGAGAAGGGGACGACAGAGAATGAGATGGTTGGACAGTGTTCTCAAAGCTACTGTACTAACATGAGTTTGACCAAACTGCAGGAGGCAGTGGAAGACAGGAGTGCCTGGCGTGCTTTGGTCCATGGGGTCATGAAGAATCGGACATGACTAAACAACAACAATGGTACTTTTTGCTATGAGAATGGTGCCACAGGGCACTGTATAATGGGGCATCAACTATGATCAGCTTACAGGTATTTTTGCCAATATCAACCGAGTGAAAGCAGCCATTGCTTGATAGTTATTACAGCTATCTGTGAAAAACTCCATTCCTGACAAGTCCACTCAGAACCTGTTTAGCGTCCCTGAGAGAGCTAAATATCTCCCAGTCTAGACCTTGGATTTGAGAGCTTTAGTTATGCCTATGCATAAATCTGCCATCTAGCTGTGCACCTTCCAACTCCCTAAAAAACAATACCTGCCTTGATGCTTGTTCACCATTACCTGATTGGTTTCCCAAGGTTTGTGACCCTGCCCACTCCTATTCAATGAAGTCATCATCTGCACATGCAGTCATCTGCACATGTGCAATGAATGTCCAAATGTACACACGTCAGCTTAACCGTGGCTTACATTTTTTAATTGGCTGAAAGCTGGTTTGAGGGAAAGTGCATCAATCAGCGGTATTTCTCAAGAAACTACAGCAGGCCTAGGCAAACTCGGCCCTCCAGATGTTTTGGGACTACAACTCCCACTGGTCAGGGATGATGGGAGTTGTAGTCCCAAAACATCTGTATGCCTGAACTACAGGATACATATAGATTGTGTCTAAAATAGCATGGCCTCAGCTTGAAACACCCACGGAGCCAATGTATACAACCCAAATGGCTATGGGATGATGATCAAGAATGAATTGTTTATTTATTGTTTAAGGTCTTCATTGTAAAATAATTTGATAAATATCACCATCAGTGCTCTTATTTATGGATTCACATTTACTGCAGTGACCCATTTTTAGTGAGACAATAATGAGCCACAATCATCCTCAGCACTGCTCCATCCATACTTCTGTTTTATTGCAGTGGTATTTTGCAAAAACATTCCCAATGCAAAAATGGTGCATTAGTGGTGCATCTATTCTGCTTTAGTTTATTCTGTGAATCTTCCCCAGTGCCACCACATTATTGCTGTCTAGAAGGGGCTACAGCACAGCAAAGGTGCGTCAGAAATAAAACATAATATTTGTGGTATAAAGAGTTATTGGATTTCAGCAGGATATGCGCTGCGTGGAAAGGAAGCAGAATGACTGCCTCCAAAACTGTTGCAGAGGCAAACAGTAATTAAGGCATGGAACTGTCCCAATAGAATCATGAGCACAAATAATCATAAATGCACAATAAAAATGACATATGAAGGGGCCCTCAGACTCCTCTGTTATCTGCAAGGAGAACTATGAAAGTGTTCCTTCCATTTTTCCTTGGCCACAGCTTGTTTTACTCTTGAACGGATGAACTGGTCTGGTTTGCATGGAATGCTAAGCAAAAAGCTACCTGGCATTCTAAGCCAAGGTCTGGCTTAGTGTGCCATCTAAACCAGGCCACTATCATTAATGCTAACTATGGTTTGTTTGAAACAAGCCAACTATGGTTTCAAAAGAAATTCATAATTTACAGTTGCAATTTGCTCCTCCAAGCAAACTGTTAAGGCAACAGTAAAAGAAACAGGGATAATAAATGGAGTGTTAACGTCGTGATTTATTTATTTATATCCCAACTTTTCCACAGAACCGCGACTCAAGGCAGCTCACAAAACTTAAAACAAACACAGATAAAACACAGATAGCTAAAAATATATAAAAGAGCTTAAAAGTAGGTTAACTATAATAGAATTAAAATGATGCAAAAGAGAAAGATAATAAATATCTTCCTTACCTGTTTCATCAATATGTGGCAGGGGCAAATGCAAATTAAACAGCAAGACACCTCCTTAAAAACACACACACAGCCTAATGTATAATACAGACGGAGACAGATTTTTAAAGTCATTACTCAGCTCTTATTCAGACAGAATTCCCTTTGACTATAATGGAAGCTCTTTCTTGTGTAAAACCTTGACTAAAGCTTTCCGAGGTGTGATGCAATAATATTGTTTTATCAGGCTTTGTGTCAGATAATTGTTTGTGACTGTAAATGTGAGTCGGGCCCAGTACTTTGCTGAGTAACGATAATGTCATATGTGAACCTTCCTCACAGAGCTCCAGTGTAATTACATCTAATGGAATATATTTTAAATAAATTCCCTGAAATATTAACAGCTGGAGTGCTGCAGTGACAGACTTTTTTTTTTTATTACGACCTCAGGTTCAAGAAAGTTGTGGATTCCCTGGAAGCCTCGGGGGCAAGTCTCTACCTTCATTGGCAAAACAAGGGGTCAGCAGTGAAGCAATCAGTTAGCACATAGCAATTATACATCAGTACACAGCAGAGGGATGTTGGGGCTTGCCTTGTTCACACACAATGCTAAATCAAACCATGGCTTAGCATGAATTAGAAAATGCCTGGTTCCCAGAGAGAAGGTGGTGGCTGTAGTGATCTTCCCCAGATCCTGCTGCCGCTGCTGCACATATCCAGGTCGGCTAAGCCATGGTTTGTAAACATTGTTTGGCTTGGAGAACTGTATCACACAATTCAGCCAAGTGTGAATTTTTAAGAATGGCTGCATTTTAGTTCTCATATTGTTTCAGAAAGTGTGAATTTGACAGATTTGGCTTTAAATGCGAATTGAATCAAAGTCAGCCACCATCCCTACCTGTAGCACAGGTGTGTAACTGTTGGACTGAGACAAGGTGGATGCAGTTTGAAATCTCCACTCAGTCACAAAGCTTATCAAGTGACTTTGGCTAGACACTAACCTACGTCATAGAGTTGCAGGCACACCAATTCTCTTGATATTTGTTTGAAGGTGGCCCGATGCGTGCATGGCGTCACACACACAACACACACCATCAGCACACGCTGCCATTTTTGTGAGCACAGAGCCTATGAATTCATATAGGCTCAGCATGCTGCACAGGAATGGAAATACCCACTTGAAGTTTAGAGAAAGTTAGACTTTCTGTTCCCCCAACACTGCTGCCCTGATCCAAATCAGACATCAAAATACACTGGTCAAAATAATTTTGCATCACTGTAGAGCAGAACACCACAGATTTAAACCAAAGGTGCTTCCAGACAGGTGACTTTCAGACTGGTGGCCCCTATCTGCTGTTGAGCTACCAATGGAATTGCAATTGTATAGCTTGCTATTTTCTGTTCATAGCAGTGGGCACGACATAGCTGCTGAGGGAAGGGAAATGTCTTATTTATCTCTCTCTCTCTCTCTCTCTCTCTCTCTCTCTCTCTCTCTCTCTCTCTCTCTCTCTCTCTCTGTGTGTGTGTGTGTGTGTGTAGAGAGAGAGAGAGATATCAGCATTTCTGGTCACTGCCATGTAAGCAAGGTGGTCAATGACAATGACTAGCAAGGTTCCTTAATATATATATTTTTAATAGCATTATAGCACTATAACACTATAGCGTTATGGTATGCAGCTGATATTTAAATATTAAATAAATGAGGGCTAGAAAAGTGTTTTAGTGCTAATTAAAGACTGGGTTTTTAAAAAAAAGAAAAGAAAAGAAATGGGCTCATAAATTTAAGCCTATTGCAATAGGTTCACCTGCTTAAGACGTCACAGCCAGCCCACAGCAAAATCCTGCCCTTTTAGAAAGCCAGAAGACTAGTGCTACTCCTACATTCTTCTGGGTGTTTGTGGTGGAAACCAGTCTTCCTGGAAAGAAGGAAAGGAACGAACAAGAAGGAAAATACAGAGTGGCAATGACTGTGCCATGTGGATCCCTTGTGAAAAGTGAGTGAACGAAGCATGGCAATTCCACACTCCAAGTTTGGAAGCAGCTTAGCAATAGGGTCAGATTTGGCAGGCTGTTGGCAAAACACCATCTAGTGTGGACCTCCATATCAGCAAGCTTGCCAGTGGCAGTGGGCAGCAGCCAGTGCTGCTATCTTAGTATTCAGTGGCTCCACAGTGCTCCACCACAGTGTCACATAGGGAATTGTGGGAAAATTAAAATGGGATGCAACTTCTCAGAGACAGCCAGATAAGTCTGCTGCTTGAGAAGCAAGCAGGTGGGAGGTACAGACAGGCATCCGGCAGAGGTGGGCCTTGTAGGAGTGCTTGGGCCCTCAAAGCTGTCCAAGGCTGCTGGGTGATGATGCTCACCCCACATAGAAGCTGTGCCATTAGAATTGATCACTGACGCTTTTGCTTTGGTGAAGAGAGTGAGACACGCAGATCAACAGAAAAGGGAGGAAGGAGAGTCACAGACACCTCAGCGCTTTGAAATCAAGGTGTAGATCTGGGGTGGGGAACATTTTTCTGCCTCAGGGCCACATTCCTTTGGGGACATATCCCAGTAGCGGGCAGGACAACAGAAGCTTTGGAGAATTTTGCACTGGCCCACACATCTCCATCCTCCACTTAGACAAGCACGAGACATGAACACAGTTCAAGGACACCTTCCAGTCAGCAAAAGTACTCAAGGAGGGCTTGAAGTAGGCTAACTAGGGGCATAACCTGGGGAGGTTTCTGAGGGCCTGACAGGGAGCTCTGAAGGGCCACATGTGGTCCCTGGACCTGGGAACCCCTGTTCTGTTGATTTTCACCAGGTGTTAGAGACTGAAGAGCTTTGGTAAGCTTCCCTTTGAACACCAGTGTTGTTGCTGTATGTTCCCAGGCTTATAGACTTATAACACAATAACCAGCTAGTCATTTGCCTGCCTTTTGGAATAACAATAAGTCTCCAGTAATATTTGCATATTTATGCCAGGCTCTTATTGGGAAATTTCAGTCTCAGAAAAGCTGCTTATTAGTTGAAATGTAGTTATTAAAAAGGTATATGTGGAAGAAGTTCAGTGTCTCGTCACTCCACCCAACCTGGCATCTGATCTCCTTCTTAAGAATGCATCATGGCATGATGAGCATTAATATAATACCAAACATTACAAAACCACAATTACATCACCCCACACTCATTCAAAATTCACTATATCAAGCACATGAGCCTACTTGATCAAAGGACTACAGGAGAGCAAAGGTAAACTGACTGCCATCTCACTGTCTGTTGTCGAGATGGAGCAATATGATAAAAGTGTTATGGGATACACCAGGATTAAAAACCTACCAGGTTGCGATCTAATTAGCTGTGATTTATCTTAGTTTAGTTGAAACATAGTTCACTAGCCTTATAATGCAACAAGTGCTTACTGGACATTTTTTGGTAAGAAGTCTCAGATCTCTGACATAGAGGGGAAAGTTTCCAATGTTTCACCTTTTCTATGCCTACACCTACCAAACCAAGCCTCACATAGCATTAAGAACATAAGAGCACTGCTGGATAAGGCCAAAGGTCCATCTAGCTCAACATTTTGTTCTCCCTGTGGTCAACCAGATGCCTATGGGGAACCCACATATGCAGAACCTGAGCGAAGCAGCACTTTCCCCTCCTGTGGTTTCCAGCTGGCAGTAAATAGCCGGGTTTACTGTGTGTTTGCAGCTGTTTGCATTCCCATTTAATTCATGTAGTCCACATTACGTTACTCTTAAAAAAACAACACACTTTCCCCTTGTAAATTCTGATTTACCCGATAGAGGGACAATCAGATAAATTGGGGTGGGGTGGGGTGGGCTCTGAAACACTCCACTTGAAGTCACAGGCTATTTCTTTGGGTGTTTTTGAGTGGGTGGATTAGTTCTCACTGTCAGCTACTTCCCCTTTTATACTTACTAGGTGTGCACCTGAACAGTATGTATGTTGATTGATAGACAGACAGACCCCCCTCAGATTTGCACAAAACCAGAAAACTGCACAAGCAAACCATATTAAAAATATCCACACCAGATGCTGCGTAGCAACCTTAATCTGAAAAGTGTGCATTTGAAATTTACAATTGTTTTCATTTATTTGCTGTGCTCTGGAATGGAAGATCTTAGCATTATATACATATTTTCCTTTTGATCCCTCAGATTTGCACAAAACCAGAAAACCGCACAAGCAAACAGCATTAAAACATTGTGTGCCGAGAATTTACAATTGCCTGACTTGGCGCTTTTGCACACTTCCTGGATGGTATGTAGGTATGTATGTACATTTTAAAAGTGCACATGCAGCCCTCTGCATGCATGCCCTGTCACTAGTTAATCAGCATAAACAGAACCAGCAAATTAGAAGGCAGGGCAAACGCAAATGGGAAGACCTACTAGTATGAATGGCAAAGACCAAAGTTGCTGTATTTATAAAAATGCAAACATTTGTGGATGTAGACTACTGTGGCTTAATTCTAATGGGTAAAAGTGGATTAATAGCTAAATAATGCATAGATGTGGACAAGCCCTCAGAATATTACCATCATGGGCAGTATTCATTTATAGCCTTATCCTGCACAATATTGTCTAATCTTCTTTTAAATTAATCCAGGTTGGTGGCCATCAAGACATCTTGTGGGAGCTAACTCCATAGGTTCATTATTAGGCACTATCACTGGTTTTTTTTTTAATTTTTGTTCTCTCTTTCCACCTTTAAGTATGTTTATGCAGAAACTAATTCCACTCAGTTCAATGTAACTTTCATAAATGTGTTCAGGTTTAAGCCCTCTTAGCAGGAACTAGTGTCTGAACAGCAGACACTATAGCTCATCCGGGTTTAAAAAGGGGGGAGGGGTAATTTATTCTGAATTGTAAATGTGGATCTCCTATATATCAATAACATAAATAGCTGTTGGCTGGCACATGCATAAGGTGTTTCGTGTGTCTTGGATTAGTATAGCTCTCTGTATTGCACCCATAACATGTGTAACACTCACTTAAAGCACCTTGCAACAGCAAAACATCATCCATAAACACCTGCCAGTCCACAACTTCTGTTCCAAGTCACAAGAAGAGATTTCGAAATATCAGCCCACAGAAATGAAAAACTGAGAACATATCACAACAGAGACAAAGCTACTCACCATGGGGCTGGTACTGGTGATGGGAGCTTCCTGGTCCATGCCATTGCCACCTGCTCACCCATTCTGCCCCAGAAGGCAGAGTCCGAGGAAGCAATGAGAGTGGAAAAAAGGGCACAGCAGCTGCCTGGTCCTGGTACAGCAGTAGTTGCAAGCCTGTTTATATCATTGCTGCTGATATCGTGTTGCACATTTATTTGTGTTGCAGAGAAACGGTCCTGGTTTAAAAAGCTTGGGTCAGTCAAACATGGAGAGGGCGACTTGGATTTGATAAAGGGTACAAAGCTTTGCAAACCTTTGAGGTTGCAAGCAGCTTGAGGGCAGGATCCTGTCTGTTATTTGTTGCTCCTGTTGTTCATTACATCCCGTAGAGCAACCTGCACGCTAACAGTGCTATGTAAATAAAGATTCTTATGGATGACCAAGCAAAGTAAGTACAGTCAAACCCAGTTAGATTTTGACTGTGTTGTAAAGGTATAAGACACGCAGGTCCAAACCACACCTTAAGACACCATAAGCAACTATGAGAGTGTATCACAGAACGGTTCATGCACATCATACATTTAAAGTACACTTAAAGCACACTCCTCCCTCCAAGAATTCTGGGAACTGTGGTTTACACATCACAGAGGTACAATTCCCAGTACTACTGTGCCCAGAAGTACTCTCCGCTCCTCCACATGCAGCTGCTGGGTGACCTTGGGCTAGTCACACTTCTCTGAAGTCTCTCAGCCCCACTCACCTCACAGAGTGTTTGTTGTGGGAGAGAAAGGGAAAGGAGAATGTTAGCCGCTTTGAGACTCCTTTGGGTAGTGAAAAGCGGGATATCAAATCCAAACTCTTCTTCTTCTTCTTTTTGGGGTTTGTGTGCTTTGAGATTTGGGGTAAGATGCTTGCATCGCAGGGCATTGG
This sequence comes from Lacerta agilis, assembly GCF_009819535.1. Lineage (NCBI taxonomy): Eukaryota > Metazoa > Chordata > Lepidosauria > Squamata > Lacertidae > Lacerta > Lacerta agilis. The sequence continues at coordinate 53,497,156 of NC_046315.1, forward strand.
ACTATATGACCCTTGGGGTCCCTTTCCAACTCTACAATTAAATGATTCTACGAATATTGTGCCTTCACAGCCTACATCAGGTTTTTGTTTCCTTTATTTTTTAAATTAAAGCACAGAGAGTGTTACCACAGCATGTGGGCAGGAGAAGACTGTAACACTTCTTTCTCCAGCCAAAATCCCAGTAACAATCTCTGCATCCCCACCATTCCTCTGAGTGGTGATGACAACAATTGCCTACTGACACCTTGTACATATTACATTTTTTAAAAATACCCCGATATAACTTTCAGCAATGCATTTAGTGTCATGTCTAGTTTGACCGTGTTCTAGGTAAGAAGGCAAAGGACCCCTGTATGGTTAAGTCCAGTCAAAGGCAACTATAGGGTGCGGTGCTCATCTCACTTTCAGGCCAAGAGAGGCGGCATTTGTCCACAGACAGCTTTCCGGGTCATGTGGCCAGCAGGACTAAACAGCTTCTGGTGCAACGGGACACCGTGACTATTACCACAAGGACAGGAAAGCTGGAGCCTTTCAGGTATTGTTGGACTACAACTCCCATCATCCTTGACCACTGGCTGTACTGGCTTGGACTTATGGATGTCGAGTCCAGCAGCAACAGCAGGGCCCCACCTTCCCCAGCCCTGTATCACGAGCTGTTGGTGGTTCCCACTTTGGGAAACCAAGGTAAATATGTAACACATCCAACAGTTCCTGCTCTGGCACCTTTTTTATTTCCCTAGCGTTACAACAATTCTAAGGTCTCAAATATAAATTAAATGTTCATATATGTACAAGGCAAACACGTACGTAAGTATATAAACCACACGTCTGAAATAATACAGGAGAGCAATCTTGAAGTCATTTTGACTCTCCCAATGACCTCAAATATTCCTCTGCAGTAAGGGAGGAAAATGGGGAAAGCCTTCCCGTTGTCTGTAAGGGCGTATTTGTGTATTAATAGGGTGAGCCTGTGACCTGCATTCAGGAACTAAAGTATTTACCATCAGTGACCATCATCAGGTATCTTGGCAGACAGGATTTCTGCTGTAGACCGCCTCCTTCTGTGATGTGTTTGCATGAAGTTTTTTTTGGGGGGGGTCTTGGGCTACAGGGTGAGTAATTTCAAAAGTCTATATAAGGGCTTGTGCACCATTGTTCAGGGTTCTTTCCTCCCTCAATGTGTGTGGTGAGTGAGGACCCTGTTGCAACAGTTTAGTAAAGATCAGGCTTACTAGCTGCTTTGCTTCTCAATATACTCTGGTTGGCCTCTGTTATTTTCTCCTACCGATAGTGAACCCACTTAAGGATTCTATATGTGCTCTTGGATGCCCCATAAGGGAAAAGGAGCAGGTTTCCCCCCCTTATATTACCTACCATACATTCCTCCCCAGCCCTTTCCTTTTTGCTGAACTCTCAGTTGCCTTACAGTATATTCCTTGTACATGCCAACTGGAATTATAACATTTGTCTATGGCAACTAGCCCACATCCAGCTACGCAGGTTTTCTTAATAGCAAAGAAGGCAATTAAATGCCTTTGCATTCCTTTCTTTCAAATGATTACTGATTTTTTTTTTATTTTAAATCCTTTAACAAGGCAAGAGATGAGCTGAGATACTGAGGAGCTGAATTAGGATATTCTAAGAGGGTACGATAAGATAGGGAGTGGAGGAGACAGGCTGTCTTCCAAAAGGGTTTGCTTAATTTAATATTTAAAAATGCTTAATATAATATGTTGAAATATGCAGTCATTTTTCACTGGCAAGATTTTTTTTAAAAAAAAAAACAACTTGCCGCTGCAGATTTCAACATATTGTATAAAGTGCCCTTTAAAAACAAATTAAAGTTACTTTCATTTTAAAAGAGCTGCTTTCCCTTTCAACTGCACTTGAAACAAATGCTAATTTAAAATTATGTCCCTGTTAAGCAATCTCCATTTCAAGTAAAGAGGGGGGGCTACTTGTTCAGCTATGAGGGGAATATAGAAAATGTATTTATTTTAGTATTAAACATTTGCTAGAGCACCTTTAAACGGCAGAGCCCTGAGCCGTCTTTCTTTCACTCATCCTGAGAACCAGGTGAGGTTAGATTGCTTCTGTTTTGCAAAGAGTGTATTGGAAGTGTGAGGCATAGTGACCCTGATTAAGGTACTAGACTTTGAACTGAACATACACAAATATACACCCACACAGATGGCTTAAAACGCCAAATCTTAACTTCCACTATTTATACTAGCACCTGGACTGCTGCTCCTGTGAAAGAGAAAGTGGAGAAGACAACTTTGAGAACTGGCTGGCAAAAGCAGGCTTCACATTCTCATGACAAGCCCGGATAAAAGAAAGGACCAGTGTGCAAACATGCCTCAGCTTCTGGAGAGTGTAAGTCCTACACCAGCTTTCAGGTGCCCTCTAGATCAGGGCCTTACAAACTTCACGTTGGTGACACACTTTTTAGACATGCATCATTTCATGACACAGCAATTCAGTTTTACTAGCAAACCAGAGTATAGGTTGGTAGCCGTGTTGGTCTGCCATAGTCAAAACAAAATAAAAAATAAAAGAGGTGTGCATGCACACAAAAGCTCATACCAAAAACAAACTTAGTTTGTCTCTAGGTGCTACTGGAAGGAATTGTTTTATTTTTTATTTTGTTTTAGCAAACCAGAGGTTAAACTAACCCCTTTCCAGCCCCAGGAGGAGCGCGGGGAGCATTTGTGCGACTCACCGACACACTGCAGCCGACACACTAATGTGCCATGACACACAGTTGGGAAAGCTCTGCTCTAGATGATTTGGACTACAAATTCCATCAAGCCATGCTGGCTGGGCCTGATAGGACTTGTAGCCCAGAACATCTGGAGGGCACAGGTTGGAGAAGCCTATCCTACATTCTGGTTGAGTGGCATCACCAAACTTTGGAGACCCATTGGCTCACACAGCATAGGCCACAAACTCTTCTACTGGCTGCAACAGAATGCTTCTTTCAAGCCTGATTACAGCAGGGCAAGGGGTCCTGCAAGCTGCAGAGAAGGCCTCTGCTGCCACACATGTGCCTACAGGCACCAGCTCGCCACTGAACTTCCTCTGAGCATCAGTGGTCGGCATAGTTGGGCACCTGCCAGGCGGGTCACAGAGAGGCAAGGAGCCCAGGCCACCGCTGCCTGGAGAATGCTGCTGCAGCTCCTCCAGCCCACCCATATCTTCTCCGCAGCAGTGCTTTTGCCACCCAACTCCTCTCATTCTGCGCCATCGCCTTCATAGGCTAGCAAGGGGTGGAGGGATAATGAGGGAGCTGCTGTAAACCTGAGCTGGCTGAGCCAAAGTACCCAGTGGCAGCAGTTTCCCATGCAGGCAAGGAAGAAGAGCAGTAGCAACAGGTGCCACCTCTGCTAGGCCCTCTGAACTAATGCCTGAAGAAGGCTACTAGTCGACTTATGATTTGTTGTGTAGGGAATAGTTCTGTTCTGCGTTACTCTGTTCTTATGAGACAAGGTCATATGTGTTGGCTGGGACTGTAAGCAGAGATCAATAGACGTGCTAGTTGTGTAAGCACTGGTTGCACCTCCTCTCGTTCTCGTACATTTACCCTTTGGTCTCCAGGAAGTCAGCTTGGACCTTCTAATGCCTTTGTACTCCTCACCGGGCTTTTCATTAAACTGTGCAAGTAATTCATTAAAATTTACAGCAAGAGAAGAAATGGGAAAAGGATCTGTAGGCTGGGAAATGGCTGAGCCTGTGGAGTGTAGTAATTTTGCATGTGACTCCAAGTGTGGCTCTTAATTTTGTTCAAACTGCAAAGTGATAGTAGTGGGGTGTGTTGAGGTAATATACTTTGAGGCTGAAAATGGTTTGGGTCAGTGCCTATTGCATCTCCAGCCACTGTGCTTGCTTTTACCTGATCCTGTCTACAGGAGCTGTCTGTGGTTTCTAAACTTAATAGAGCAAGAAAATAAATTTTACACCAGCCTCTCTTTACACATTGAAGGACCAGAAAACAGTAATAATAAGATCAAAGGCCCCAACCCAGCTAAAACTAGCTGTGACTTACTTAGGAGTAACCCTCATTAACTGCGATGGGACTCCTTTCTGAGTAAACACCCTTAGTATTAGGCTGCCTCCCCAGCTGAAACCACTGCAGCCAAGATAGTTGTGGCTAACATTGTCCCATTACTTAAAAAAAAAACCCAACTGGGATGGGCAAGTGGCCTAGGCAGGCACCAAGAAGTTGATGGAGGTTCCAGCACTAGACTCTTTTCATGAATTTATGAGGATAGGGAACCACCATCTCTGCATAAAGTTCACAGAGAGACTGACAATATAGTTTAAACTGCTACTTAGTTACTGCAATTGGCATGCCACTGTGTGACAGGGGTGTTGGTAGATACTTAAAGGACCTGAACCACAGGTCCGTGGAACAAATTTGCATAAAATCATGACACGCTCATTTATATGCATAGACGCCCCTTGGGAAATTAAGTTGGTGGGTGGCTGGAGTCTCACCAGCAGTGAACCCAGCCACCCTGTAAGTAACATTTTCTTTTAAAGGGGAGGGAAAGGAAATCTAATACCCACTGCAAAATACATAGAGGACCTAAGCCCCAACAATACCCAGTACTGTATAAGCTGTGAGGTCACATACAAACTGGGTGTATGCATGACTCAAACCCAACAGTTGTGTTTCATGCCCTTCCATGTAGAAACTAACATTGAAACAAACCTTGTGCAGAGTGTGAGGACTGTCCATATGGGTTTTTGTTTATTACATGGGCACTAGCTGCACACCTGCAACCAATTATAACTGCCCAGTGCAATTGTTAGGTATTTCATAGAACTGTAGAGTTGGAAGGGACGCCTACGGTCATCTAGTCCAACCCCCTGCAATGCAGGAATCACAACTAAAGAATCCCCAACAGATGGCAACAACGCACATGATGATTGTAACATTCAATTATTTTAAAAAAGAGCATTTCACAAAGGAATGTTGCATTCCATTGAGCCTACCTCGCTTGTGCTTGGCCAAGGGTATGGAGATCCCAAGTGGCTGGTAGCAGTAACTGGAACAGCACACATTCTATAAAATGTGCTCATTTATCAAGGCTGGTATTCAATTGCTTTGGGCCTTGGACACTGGATATTCATTATGAAGTCACTGTTATCATTCACACCCTCCAAGTCAACATGCAGGGGTGCTACCAATAACTGGGGTTTAGCCCACCTCTGACCTCTGGCATATGGACATCAACACATAAAACCACTCCTGCCCCCAGGGACACATTCTACTCTGTCTCCATTTCTCTAAATAAATAACACAAATAAAAAAACCACATACTCATCCACACTGCAAAGCACACGTGGTTATATATACCCCCACTCTCTCAACCAATATAGGAAAAATATGTTGACAAGGAAGGAAAGTCAGGGTGGGAGCTGTTGGTTCCACAGCATCATTCTGACCAGGTTTAAGCTAAAGCCAGTGTCCAAAGCAATGTTAAATGCTTTAACTTCAGAGCACTGCTTAGCACCAGAGAATTTCTCAGATCAAGCCAATCTGATGGCATTTGTTTTCTTCTGCCTTTCCTCTTGGAGTGCTTCCAAACAGAAAGGGTTTGCAAAACCCGGATAGCTCAGCTGGTTAGAGTCATACATGCTTAATTCGGTGTGCCACTCATCCTTAATCCACAAGGAGACTGTGACAATTGGCACATTGTTGACGCCAGGCCAAAGAGCAGGATCAGTGTACATGAACCAAAGTGATTACACAAGCACTGACAGCACCAAACTCCTTTGCACTAGATCAGGCTTCCTCAACCTTGGCCCTCCAGATGTTTTTGGCCTACAACTCCCATGATCCCTAGCTAGCAGGACCAGTGGTCAGGGGTGATGGGAGTTGTAGTCTCAAAACATCTAGAGGGCCAAGGAAGCCTGCATTAGATGGAGCCTCTTGCTAGAGGTACTTTTAGAAATGCGCTGCATTTCTTGTTTAGAGCTATAAGCACTGGAGAAGCAGTTGCTGGGGGTAGGGGTGAGAAACCTGATCTTGCTGGCTGGTCAGATCCTACCTCTTGTGGGCCAAATTTGACAGGTGGGCAGGGCTATCCACCTGTCAATCACCCAACATCACAATGACATCAGGTGATGATCATTGGGACTTCAAAGTACCAAGCAGGGCTTTGAAGAGTCACTAATGAGCAGGCTTGAAGTCCCTGCCTATCAGCTGTTGGGTGGTGGCCTATTTTCTGTAGGGACTGGCTGAGCAATGGTTCAGAGTAATCCGCTTTTAAGCTTTACAGTAAAGTTGTTGTTTAAATTCTTGATGCAAGACCTATCTGGGCAGTCTTCAACTTCGCCTCTTTTTTTAAAAAAGCAAGAACAACCAATTACCGGTATATGCCTGTCTTCACAGCTTTTGTGGACATAAATCATGTTGTTTTCAGCAAGAGCAACTTTCGCTCCATGTCCTCACCCCAGGTCTAGTCACACATAAGGAGGAGTGGCACGTGACTGGTAGCAATGAGGGTGTGTATAGGTACAGGTTCCTCCAACAATTATTTATTTGCTGAATTCTTATACTGCTTTTCCTCCAAGGAGCTCAAGATGGCACAGATGAGTCTCTCTTTTTCCATTTTATCCCCACACAACCACAATGTGAGGTACCAGCTTAGACGGAGAAATAGCGACAGACCCAAGGGCACCTAGCTAGCTGTGCCAATGAGTGGGAGTATGAACCCCATTCCCATTTCATTTCCAGGGATACTCTACCAACTGCACAGCACATATAGTGGTACCTCAGGTTAAGAACTTAATTTGTTCTGGAGGTCCATTCTTAACCTGAGGTACCACTTTAGCTAATGGGGCCTCCTGCTGTTGCCGCCGCCGCGCGATTTCTGTTCTCATCCTGAAGCAAAGTTCTTAACCCGAGGTACTATTTCTGGGTTAGCGGAGTCTGTAACCTGAAGCTTCTGTAACCCGAGGTACCACTGTACGTACAAGGAGATTTAATGGTGTTGTGCATCCAAATCTCATCCAGAGGCGTGTACATGTGGATGCATTATCAATGTGTTTCTGCATTTGCATTCCATCTGTGCATGCATGGAAGGTTACACTGTATGCAGATGTCCCTTGCTAAACTGGGGCAAATTCTTCTTAAACACAAGAACCTACCATCAGTCAAAAAGGGACATCTCTAGAAAGCAAGTGTTGAGGGCAGCTCTATTATGCAGATAGCTTGTGGCAGTACCTGCCTTGCGGTTAACATTGTTCCCCATTGCAAAGAAGAAAACATCAGTTCCTCCCTTAAGGAACATAACAGAGCGATATAGAGAGGTGGAAGGAAAGGGCAACAACTTTTTGCAAGACATCAGCGCTCATCGGCTTTGGGGCATGCCCTGACTTGCCTCACGAAACAAGCTGAGTAACTTTGCTGTACGATGCTCAAATACATCAAAGAGCACAGCAAACTCATGAAGTCAGGAAACCAATTTTGTGATAAAAGCTTAGATATACTTTAAGCCTACCACCACCTGCTGTTTCTAGATGTGAGCCTGTGTCACACAGATTGGGTTGTATGAAAAGGTTCCTACTGAAGAGACAGCCTAGGAAGCCATTGTTCCCTGGCACATGCACAGGCACAAGCCAAGGCTTGCCCTGTGTGCTGGACTGGGAGCGGAGATGGCTGGTCGGGCACTCCCTATGCCAAGGCTTGCCTCAAACACCCAGCACGTGGCACGAACACAGAGCTGCACCCAGCACTGCCTGCAGCTGGTCTTTAGGGACTGGCAGGTGATCTTGTGCCATGGATCCAGTTAGGTGATAAGCACATTATACAGGCGTTGGGTGTGAATGAATATTAGAAGGTTAGGCTGCTCAGTTATTATCATTAAGAGTTCACGTGTCTTGAGACTGACAAGGAATAAGGTGTGCATTCCATGCACTTTGGACACCAGTAGTGTTCACAACCCACTGATCATCTGTCTTCCCCCAACAGATGACATTAGAGATAGGGTGGTGGTAGATACAGGATCATCTGGAAAGATTGATAGCTCTGCAATCCAAAGGAATTTAGGGAACCTCCAGAGGTTTCCCAGAAGCATACAGAATTATACACAAAATTGCTCCACTGAGGTCAATGACTTTTGATGGCCAGATGGAATTTTTCTTCAACCCAAAGCCAATGATTTCTTCAACCCAAAGCCTCTGGCACTTGGCCCAGATTTTATAGAAATCTGAATGGTTACTAATGCATACACATGTTCATGTGGACAGAGCATTCGTCCAGCATTGCACCACTGTAGGACAATAGGGAAGCAGTCTCAGTGGTGATAGCTTAAACTGAGCAGTTTCCTTCTCCTTGAGATGCTCCAAAGCATGCTGAGCTGGAATGCCTTCCAGTAGTGTTGGGATATATTTTAATATATGATATGACCATTTAGATTGGCGTTTGGTAGCATGGGTTATGCCTGTATGGGAAGATAATTTTACTTTGTGGGATTCATTTGAATCTGCTAAGTGCCAGAGTATGGTCTGAAGGCACATAATATAGCCACCTTGCTTAAGCTAAGCAGGTCTGGGAGTGATTAGGCCTGGATGGGAGGCCACTTGGTGTACTAGTACCCCATGAATACCACCTTGGTGGCATAAAGGTGGGACATGAATGTATTGCTGTGCATGTATTACTAGACCCACATTTTTTAAGCAGCCACATTGCTTAAAAAATGTGGGTCTGGTAGACCCAAATTGAGTTGCACAACTCAAATTGATTTTTTTGTTTGGAATATATTTTGAGAACCCCAAAGTTTGAGAGCACAGATATTGTGAAGGTAGAGTGTAAGTTGGCTGTTCTGCTTTAGCTAATGCAACCCCTCCCCCCTCAGCCCTTTTTATCAGAAGTCAAGACCCTAGGGGACTAACAATGAGTTCAAAAATGTACTTAAGTGGATACCAAAAACACAAATTCATGGGCAAATTGTGCTGATCTGTCGTGGAACAACCCCATTGATGAAGATGACAGTAGTTACCCAGAACTTGTTGCTGGTTGTGAGGGGGGCCCTATCACAGTTCAAGCTTCAGGGCCCCAAATGTCCTGAACCTCTGGCCTACCTGGCAGCAAAAGTCAGTATACCAAGTCCAAAGGCCAGGAAATGCAGCCCAGAATCAATCCAAGTAGTCAAGTGTGAAGTCCCACAGTCAGTCCAGAGTCAAACCCAAAGCAGAGTCCTGTAGAGGTCCAAGAAGATCCAAATCAAAGTCCATCAACATAAGCAGTTGAGCAGACACAGCCCCTCAACTCTGCTTTGCTTTTGCACTTTACATGCTGATTGCAGCATCTGGGCTTGATGAGGCATGTGACCCTCACCTGTTCTGAGTCTACTCCAGCTGAGAAATCACACCCCTCCTCACAGAGCTAGCAAGCCCCACCTGGCCAGCTAGGTAGCTGGGCTGTGGGCCCTTGCCTGCCTCAGCCTCCTAGAACACCCTTCCTGCTGCTCCTTACGCCTCAGAGCCGCTGTGTTCGTGGGGACTGGGTCCTCTCTTGCTCTGGTGATGGGTCCTGCTCCTCTGGCTCCTGTGCACTGACCTCCATCCCCTTGCCATCCTCCTGCACCCTGTGAGTACTTTATTCCCCACCCCCTGCTTGCCCCAGTATGTCCTAGTCCTTGCTGAGATCCTCTTCCTCCTCTCTGCTGTCCTGCCAGTTCGTGGCACCAAAAATGTAGGCCCACCATTGACTGTACCCATATCTAGGTGCTATACTTTAAGAAATATTTGTTGTAATATTTATTTAGTATTACATTTAGACCCCACCTTTCCTTCAAGAAGCTCAAGGTCGCATAGGTGGCTCTCCCCAGGTGGGTTAGGCTGAGAGGCAATGACTGTTCCAAACTCATCTAGTGAGTTTCATGACTGAGTGGGGATTTTAATCCCACATCCTTGCCATAGCTGTCAACCTTTCCCTTTTTTGTGGGAAATTCCCTTATTATAGCATTGGGAAACAGCAGGGAAGGTTGACAACTATGGTCCTTGCTCAGCACTCTGCCCACTCTACCACACACTGGGCAAATCTGTGCTATATATTTAATCTCAGGGTAGTTTAATAATCGCATGGGACGTGGGTGGTGCTGTGGTCTAAACCACTGAGTCTAGGGCTTGCTGATTGGAAGGTCGGCGGTTCAAACCCCCGCAACGTAGTGAGCTCCCGTTGTTCAGTCCCTGCTCCTGCCAACCTAGCAGTTCGAAAGCACGGCAAAGTGCAAGTAGATAACTAGGTACCTCTCTGGCAGGAAGGTAAACGGCGTTTGTGTGCGCTGCTCTGGTTTCGCCAGAAGTGGCTTAGTCATGCTGGCCACATGACCCAGAAAAACTGTCTGTGGACAAATGCCGGCTCCCTTGGCCTATAGAGCGATATGAGCACCGCAACCCCAGAGTCGTCTGCAACTGGTCCTAACGGTCAGGGGCCCCTTTACCTTAGTTTAATAATCAATCCCTTTTCCTACAAAACTCAGGGAATTGTATTTCTGTGAGGGGAATAGGGAATCTCCTAACAGCTCTCAGCATCCTCAACAAACTACAGTAGCCAGGATTCTTTGGGGAAAGCAGTGATGGTTAACGTGGTCTCATAGTGCTTTAAATGCATAGTATGGATGTGGCCTTAGACAAATTAGACCAGGTGCAGAGAAAGGCAGCAAAAATGGTCTGAGGCATGGAATACCCATTGTCTGAGGAAATAAATTGGTATTTTTAGTCAGGAGAAGACAGAGACACAGCAGAACTCTTCAAATACCCTGGAAGGCTTTCACAAAGAAGAAGGCAAAATACTTGTTCTTTGCTATCTCTGAGGCAGGACTGGATCTAATGGGCTTCAGTAAAGATGGTAAAACCATAGAATTGTAGAGTTAGAAGGGACCACGAGGGTCATCTAGTCCAATTTCCTGCAATGCAGGAATCTTTTGCCCAACGTGGAGCTCAAACCCACAACCCTAAGATTACCAGTCTCATATTCTACCAACTGAGTTATCCACAGGGCTTAGAGTTTAGAAATTTCTTAATGGTAAGAGCAGTTTGACAATGGAACCAGTTACATAGGGGCAAGGGGACCAGCTTGTATAAAATATTTGGGGGGGGGCAGGTAAGCCCCTCCCCACATAGTTGATCACAAGATGAAGTTCACTCACACCATTTGAATGGCAATGCCCATTAACCTTGGGGGCCCCCAGACCCATCAAATATTTTATTGGGATGGCTGAAGGGACCTCAGTCCCTAGGAGTTGGCTGGGGATCCATAAGCAAATAGTAGGCTCTCCTTCACAAAGGTCTTCAGGCAGACTGTTGAGTATATTTTGGCTCTAGATTTCCTGCATCAAGCAGAGGATTGGACTAGATAGCCTACAAGACCCCCTAAAACCCTGTGATTCTGTAAAACAAATACATGGTTTGACTCCAGCAATGAAGATACATACACAGAAACCATGTATGCACATGGATTCCCTTGCTAGTTGTTGTGTGCCCCCACAGTGTGCATGGGAACGTGCATTTGAACATAAAGCAGCCAGCGTAGTTGTGTTTGCATTACCCAACAAGCATGGTCATCCAAATTTCAACAGAGATGGAGATGTACATCTACTACAGCACTCCTGTGCTGAGAAAGCAGTGATGCACATGACTATATCTGGAACAGGGCCATGGTTCCATTCTCTGAACCTCTGGGGTAGTGTTGGCTATGCATCCTAAATAAATGTTAAACCAACGCACGTCCCTGGTATGAATTGTGCCACCAGGTTATAACAGGTGGCCTGGGATCATTGTAGCTAAATGATTATCCTACTTGTGCTCATGCAGCCCATTGTTGCACCTACGGATCTGTGGACTGGTGCACGTGTGGTTACACAAAAGTAGATAATAACCAATTAATCTCAGGGCATTCCTGAGAATATATTAATTAAAAATGCAAGATTTCCATACAGGAACCTGTAGTTAGCCACAAGAGTCTAGAGACATCAATAATTACTCACCCACTCACCCACCCTGGATAAACAAGTTAAGGGAGAGCCCAAACAAGATATTCAAGAAATAAGAAAACAGATCAATATTCAAAATCCTACACATATTTACTCACAAAAAAGTCCCAGCCGGTTCACATTACTTACTCTCAAAGCAAATGAGCATACCGGTAGGTGGGCAAGGCTAACTATTACAAATGATTCCTACAAGGAACATTTGAAAAACTGTGTGTATGAATTAAATAGTTCCATTTATTTATTTATTTATTTATTTATTTATTTATTTATTTATTTATTTATTTATTTATTTATTATTTTACACCTGAAAAAGTTCTGGCATTTGTGTTATATATCAAAACTGGAGAGAGACAGTCGGTAGATAACTAGTAGAAGACGAGGGTTCTTCCTCAGAGGATGCTATGAGATAATTTGAAAGAGGCTCACGTGGAAGTGAGCAATGGCACACACACGCCAACAGGCAGCTCTGCAGAACAAAGAGGGTGAAGCAAGGATGCTTTTGCAACCAGCTCAAGGAAAGGATTCCAGGCCAGTAGTGTGTGTCTGCCCAAGAGATGATGCTTACCCCTGCTTAGACTGAAGGTCACCAAACAGTCACAGCAAGGATAAATGGTAGCTAAGCAAATACCGGTAACTGGCTTATTCCCAAACACGGTGGATTTTTTTTGTTAGGAATTAAAATATTTGCACCCCATAAAATATATCCAAGGAGGCTAACAACAAAAACAGCAGCAGCAGCAGCAGCAACAACAACAACAACACAAAACTACAACAGCAAAAAGAACTGTAAGAAAAAATAAAAGTCCAACTGCTTTAAACCTATAAAGCCCTTTACAGTTCAGGATCCCAGTATCTTTCAGAGTTCCGCCCTCCCTGGGTACCATAGCCTTCCATCATAGGCCCTTCTCCTGTTGCAACCTCTAAGTGAGGTTCAGAGGTTGGCAAGAAGGGAGGGGGCCTTTTCTGTTGTGGCTCCCTGTCTGTGAAATGTTCTCCCAAGTGAGGGCCTCCTGGCCTCCTCATTAACATCTTTCCGCTGCCAGACTAAAACCTATCTCTTTCCCCCGTTGTTCTTTTGGTGGGTTTATTTAGGAGTTATTGAAGTGGTTTTAGTAGAATACACTATTTTGCTTTCATGTTGTTGTGCCTTTTTGACTCTTGTCTGAAGTAAGGAAAATAATAAAAGAATGATGCTAATAATAGCATCTTACATTATACCCTAAAATGACATTACCAAAAGAGATGACACCCATCATACCATCTGTGCTATTTCATGAACACTTGCCTTGGATTAAGTTCCATTGAAGACCATGGGGCTTACTTCCATGGCCCACATTCTGGTGTCCTCACCTGAGCACAGGCAAATCTCTTGCATCTCTTGGCACAGATGGAATTCTGAGTGGGTGACTGATTGGTTTGCAGATGGGCTTGCGTGTGCTTCTCATGTTTTGTTCTCCATCATGGGCATAGCTTGTGGAGTCACTCCAACATTGCACGCTGTTCTTTTTCTCCTACCCAAAAGGATGGGTGGCGAGTGACTTGTTCTGGCTTTTCAAGGAGGCATGCCTCCTTATCTTTCCCACTCCTTCACTAAGAAAACCATCTCATTAAAGTGTCGGCAGATGACTGAACAGCATACAGGTTATCTGATTAAGCCTGACATCTCTTCTTAGCTAGGAAAGGGGGGGGGGAGCTAATAGCAAGTGACAGTGGAGACACGGGCAGCGGCAGCGGCAAAATCAATCTCCCAATGTCAACTTGAAATGCCACAAGAACGGAAGAAAATCTAAAACGCTGACCCTACTCTTTTGAAAAGGGAGGCTTGTTGCCTCTTACTCAGAATCATGTCAGGACAGGCTGGGTGAATTAGCTTGCCACGCAAAGTCAAAGGGTTTGCAAGAAGAGAGATGCGAAGTGAGTCACTGCACTTCATTCATGAAAGGAAGAATGGCTTTGTGGTGAACGCTCAGGATCCATATGGCTCTGAACCTGCCTTGGCTACAGCAACTTGTTGCCTGTGATCTGTCTTGGGCATGTTGCATCCAGTACAGCCACAGCTTTATTCTGTTGTGGCTCAGAAGCCTGAAAGAGAATGTGTGTGCCTTTTGGTTGTTGTTGCTTTTAAATCACTTTCTCATTCTGAAGACAGATGGGTCAAAAAAGTATTCTCTTGTAGGGTTCTGGCAGATAAAATGCTGAAATTTGTTGCTTGTTCGTAAGCTCCCCCCCCCCCCATTTGCACATAAGTTTGAAACACAGCTTCACTGGGAAACTTAACAAATAATTAAAATGAATATGCCCCTGAACCTCAAGGTACGTTTTGGGCTACCCTACTATCATATATTACCATGACTGGTGAACCAACCACTTTAAGTTCTGCAATAATTTTTGCCAATCAAAATAGTTGTGTTGCAAATACATGATGGCCTCGGGTGTCAATAACAAAATATGAAGTCTATATGCTCTAGGCCATTCCAAATCGTACATGAAAACCTTCAGAAGAGTGTCCTCTAGGAGATGGCTTTGAATTGCATCTGGCTCAAAGCTTCCTTGGGATGGGGGACAATGTCAAAGATGGCATCCCCATGCCAATATGTAGCAGTGGATGTGAGGGCGATCTGGCTGCGACATCTGTCACCCCATTGATCGCCAGGGTTGATTCGGCTGATCTGGCTGGCTAGGCGGGTGTCCCCTTCCTCCCTCACCGCTCCATGTGCGTCCCTCCCGAAGCTGCGCGCTCGGTGGAAGAGGACGACCATCCCAGATAGAAGGAGTGTACCGTTCTTCGGTCAAGGGTATACGATAGCTGCGCTCCCCTGCTAGAACCTCCAAACAAGCCAATATGTAGCAGTGAATAATGATTTGGGAACCAGCAAGCAATGTCAGTGTCATTAGCCAAATTCCTTTGGGAAGCTTGCAAGTGCAATAGAGAAAGCAATCCCCTTTGTGTTAATCAAGGCTAAATCTCCACAACCTTAGCTTGTCACCTCCCTGCTTTGCTGCCGAGGTTCTGTTTGACTTTCAGTAAGAGACAAAGGAGTAGGATCCATTATTCTGAATGCTCCTTGCAATGCAGGTGCACAGCTGGATGCAGGTGCTTCACCTGTAAGCTAGAAGCAGAAGTAGACAGACTGTTGTGAGGAGGACAGAAAACCAGGAAGGAGGAGTATGGAATGGAGTGACTGGAGCCCTGGACAGAAGCACTACATACTGCAATGTTTTGTTGCGGGTCCCACCTGAAATATTAAAATACTCCAGCAGCCTAGGAGGAAATATTCAGAGTAACATAACTGAGGTTTCTGCCACCTTGCAAAGGTTCACTCATTTATAAATATACGGACAAGACTGCTTGAATGCTTGTTTTCCAGAGGAAAAGGGCAGAGAATGTTATATTGTACTCTCAGGGATCAAGCGTGCTTCAGCAGTGCTGCTGGCTATGCCACAAGGTAAACAATATACCGGTACATGGAGAACACTAGCATATTCCACCATTGTTTGTTTCAACTACAAAATTGCCCTTTCTTTCCTCTGGCAACATTAACAATAGCTTACGGCCAGCTTTGGCTTTGTACACATTACCGGCTTAAAAACACAGCTAGATCATTCTTTTACACAATTCAGATTGAAGCTGGTTCAGGGGCAAACACAAAATGCAGCATTTCATAAGAAAAGACAGGGTGGATATGGACTGTGGCAAACACCAGCTGAACACTCTGCTCCACAAACTAGCAGTGGAAGCACACTGGATGCAGAGTAAATGGGAGTGTGTACACAGGCTTTGCCACATCTTTTTAAAAACAAAAAACTAGGGAGGGCTACATTTCTTGACTTTGGGGCCCTTTTTATTTATCACAAAGAAGTAGATACATACACCTGCCCAAAGTGAGTTTTCTAGACTCTTCTCTTGTGTCCTGATGGATATACAGTGGTACCTCGGTCTAAGAACAGTCCTGTTAAATTGAGAATGGGCCAATCGTATCTTATCCCGCTCTTGGTTTCCTCATATGAAATTGATATTGGTAATTTGGACTGTTTTTTATTTTATTTCATCATTCTTATTAGGACCGTTTTGACTATGTTTTGTGGTGTATGTTATGAACTTTTTAAATACACCATGCTTGGAAGAAAAGCACAGTATACATTTCTAAATTGAACGAAAAGAATTATAATGCAGTGTTAAGACCATGGCTGTGTAATTTAAAGCACAAGACTTCCCTCAAAGAATTCTGGGAACTGTAGTTTGCTAAGGGTTCTGGGAATGATAGCTCTGAGGGGTAATTTAAATTTCCCAGGCAGCTTTGGGGGAAGTAATGTGCTTTAAACATATGGTGTGTACACAACCCATAATAAAAGCATGCCTGCATGAATTGGAGGCTTTGGCTCGTGGCTGGGATTGAAATGGTGCATGCATGGGACTTTTTAAGAGGGATTTATTTGGACACAGCATACTAGAAAAGCAAACTGTGTCTCATGTGATTCAACAACACTTAAGAGCAAGTGGACAGCATTAAAGGGATAAGTAGGAGCTGGCAGAACCGTGTCTCTAATTGACATGAACACCACCCCAGCCCGGCAATGAAATGTCAATGTGTTCCTGCCTCCTAAACAATGCTTGGACGTTTGTCTTCCAAGGTGTGGCTCCTTTGGTAAGGCCTTCTGGGTAGAACACCAAATTAACTCCCTGCCACTGAAGAAGGCTCCTGGGTTGGGGCACTTTGGGTGCTCCTGCATTGTGCCTCTTGCACACTATAATTTGGGTATGACTCGAGTGCAGTACAGCCCAGTGCAAATATGTACAGGAGTCGGTTTGTAGAGTTTCTGCTGCCCATCTGCCTGACTTTAAAACTGCTACCCGACTGTAAGCAGGGCATGTGTTCAGGCAGTGTGTTACCCACAGCCAAAAGAAGAAGAAAATAAAACTTAAAAGGCAATGCCCAGCCTGTATTACTTCAGCTGACCGTTTATTTATGCCAGTGGTTTTGCAAGGTCCTCACAGAACAAAGAAATGGCAGTCTTTGTTAAAACCGCATCTACCAAAAAGTACATTCAAAGCATGCAGTTTCCCCCATGGAATCTTGGGAACTGTAGTTTGTTAAGTTTGGGGACCCCAGGGTTCTTTGGGAAAAGCCATTACTGTTAAAGTGGTATAAATATGCTTTAAATGCATGATGTGGATGTGGAAGTGTGTGGGTGGGAAGTGTTAAAGATAGTAGTAGTAATAATAATGATGATAATTTTATCATTTGTACCTCACCCATCTGACTAGGTTGTAGATAGGAAGTGTAGATACAGGCCTTGGGCACAGGCTTCTCTGTTAAAGGAATGGAGCTTGGAGAAGTGATTTGGAGGAGGGAGAAGGAGGAGTAGGACCGCTTGATAAAAAGAGTAGACAGAGCTGGCCTTACCTCAGACAGCAGCACCCTCCCAAGCTTCAACTCACAAGTTGGCAACATGTGTGCCGTGTGGACTGCTCTTCGCCCTCACTTAGAGGAATGTCTCATGACCAATGCTGAAGTAAGATTCAGTTGTCTCTCCAGTCAACTTCTGAGCATGGAATGTTGGGTGCCATCTTGTCCTTTACCTCAGGTAGCAAAATGTATTGGGTCAGCCTACTGAAAGCAGAGGAGCTTTTCCCAAACATAGGGAACAGCATGACAGAGAGCACAAGTGTGAGTTGTGAGCTAATGGGCAATAAGCAGGAAAGGGAGAGCTTTTAGAGTCAGGACACATTCTTACACAAACATCCTTACACAAACCAGTGGTTATGTAATGGTCAGAATGTTTGTCATCAATGTGGGAAACGCCATTTCAAAGCCATCCTTGGGCACAGAAAAGTCAATTTATAGACTGCTTACAATTAAAACATCTCAGAGCAGTTTTTAGTATGGAGTTAAAGGGTATGTTCACATTAGCACTTAACTCTGCATCCTGTGCTCTCCCATTGCTTGTTTAGAAGCTGCATTCATACGACTTTAGCCACACTCCATATCAATCCTGTAGTTTCTGGACAAATATTTCTGTTTGATGTGTTTTTTTCTCAAACCAGCTTCAATCTGACTTGAAAACTGGATGTGGAGTAACAGTAATGTGCACATTTGAGGAGGCTGTTGGCAGCTTTATTAATAGGAGTTCTGGTGTGTATGTGTGGTTTTGCAGTGGGAGAAACCAAAAAAAGTCATGAGTCTTGGGTGAAAGCATACCCCCCCCCCAGAGCTGGCTCTCCTATTAGGCAAACTGAGGCTGCAGCCTCAGGCACCAGCAGCTCCCATGGTAGCGACAACCCTCAGTGCCTCACTGCCTCCACCACTGGCACAGAAGCGGTGCTTGTATTGGGACTGATTTAGGCTGAAACCATGTCCAAAACCATGCAAGATCTCTTGTGATTTCAGTGAAATCTCACCTGAAATTCCAGAAGCAGCAGGGTGGGTGGAAAAGTACCATAGCAGCTGCAGTTATGGTAGTGGCAGCAGGACAGGGAAAGGTGGCACATCCTGTTTCACATGACTTGAAGCACCGCTTGGAGAATGATCTTGCTGCATTTGCAGATGCAAATGTGAACACCCCCGAAGACTCCAGAAACAAAACAAAATGTCAAGCACTCTATAACATACAGCTTGATACCCATATTCTGGGGTGGGAACCACATGGCCTTCTATGCAAACTTCTGCGGGCCATATGCCAGTGGAGGGCAGGACCAGAGACAGAAAGGGGCAAAGCAGGTGAACTTTGTACAGTAGGCTAGTTTCTATATACACCCATGTACCTCTCTCTCCTCCATCGAGGCAAGCAGGAGTCATTATCAGAGCTCAAGGACACATTCCAGCCAGACAAAAACACTCAAGGGTGAGCAATGCTGTGAGAGGTGTGTCCTGCTGAGAAATGGGGTGGCCAGGGAGAGTCCCAGTTGCCAACTAGAGAGGACTGAAGAACTGCGGTTGGTATTTGGGCCTAGGGATCCCTACTTCATTACCTGTGCAAACAATATACAAAACAAAATGAATATAAAATATTAAAAATAACAAACAGTCTGAAAATTGTAGATAACCAGATACCAAGTAGTACAAGGCCTTGTACGTTAGCAACTAGACCATAACTGTGGCTCAGTAGCTAAGAGGCAGCTGGTGCACGCTCCTCTCTCTGCGCATCATGTCAAAAACTATATGAATGTGACAATCTAGATGCCAGGCACTTTGGATGGGATGGGATCTGCTCAGACTCAAGGGGTGTCAAACTACGACATCCATCAAGCCTTTATAGCTGGAGCGTAAGGGAAGGGAACATGGCACTAATCAGAACCAACTGGAAATACACTTTTCCATAACAAAAGACTTTCCCAACTGCTTAGGGAAGTTGATGGTCAGGTTATATAATCCAGGAAACTTCTTTTTACTTTTAGATTTTTATTTTCCTGCGATTGCATGCAATGACTTTGCAGATAAGATTGAAATGACGTTTTGTTTTTGTTTTTTAAAAAAACTGCAGTACAAGGAGAGTTTCCTTTGAATGTGTGTCTCAGTCACTCAGACAAGTCCACTAATTTGTCACTTTTAGTGTATGTGTTAAAACAAAGTTTCCCAAACTTTTGAGTTCATTGACCCTTTGACAATCTTATAAAGTTGTCATTGGCCATTCTTAAGAATGCACATTAAATAAAGTCAACAAAAAATGCTGCGTTGCAGAATCATATTATTAAATCCAGATCTTCCTCATTGGCAAGGTACTCTTCCCCTTTATTTCTGAGGCTCATCATTCCCAATTATTTTTTGTGTACTGTACCTTGTTTCCTTCTTTTCCATGCCCAGGCTCTTTCCAACCCCTGGGTCTATATTCACCTGCTACACAGTCCCATCCACCCTAGAGGCGTCAGTATCAACTACTTTGGAAAACTCCACACTAAACTTTATATTACACCGTCCTCCAAAAAAACAAAAAACCCTCCCTAGAAGTTGCCAGGACAACAAATGGTGTACAATCCAACTCTTCTGCTTCTGCAATGCAAGCATGGAATAGCAGTGCCCCATTTTTCCTCTGCCTTCCCCAATTCTGCCCAGCAACATGCCTGTTATTTCAAGCCTCAGCTTCACTTAGTCAGAGGCAACAAATTATGCCAAATAGTTGAATTGCTGCCATGAAACAGCAAGTCTGGAACTGTTCCGTGTTCCATTATCTGCCCAAGCAGCTTTCTATGTTATTATAGGCTTATTATTATATTAGTGGTGTGTGTCTTTCCCGCAGTTCTGCATAGTTACATTAAAGCTTAAGTCCACAAAGCTAGGACAGTTGATAGACAAATGAGGACACTTTATATACCCAGAGCAATGTAGTAGTTACTACTGGTTGCTTTGTCCTCTGAAAAATGGGGCTACACAGATAACTACCCTCCATGTATGTGGAGATCCTAATATCAAAACACGAACAGGATTGCAGTATCTGATTCATAAGATCTCTTTTCTTTGTTTTCTGGGTCAGCCTGAAGTTTACTAATTGGAAATCTAAAACAATGGGCTGTGCATATTATTTATTTATTACATTGAAAGTCCCACCCTTTTTCACACTTGTAGTTTTGGATATACAGTAATGGAGATGTAAATGATTATTGTAAAAGATGCAGGAGGAAATGGTTAGCAAAAGGGCCCACAAAGGGGAGATTCTTTGGAATCTTGTTTTTATGTTGGTCGTTGGATAATTGATTGTAAAACTTCAAACTGAAAAACTAAATAGTTTTTTTTAAAAAAAGAAAAAGAAAGTCCCACCTTTTTCTTCAAAGTGCTCAAGGCTACATACATAGTTCTTGCTTGTGAGAATGTAAAACGAACTCTGTTGGATGCCTATCTAGTCTGGAGTACTACTTTCCCACAGTGAAGTACAAGCAGGGTATGAGCACAATAGCACCTTCCCAACTCTGGCAGCCAGAAACTGATATTCAATAGGCACACAACCATTGTGATTAGAAGAAGTGCTTTGTTTCTTAGAGGGTACTCGAGGGCATGTGGTACTGGCACATCTTTTTGTTGTTAAAAAGTGTGGCACACTTACTGTAACAACTTCATGATGGATACCAGCATCTATTTTTCTGGGGGTGGGGGTGGGGTGGGGAGCACTGATTAGAAGCCATAAGATTTGTTCTCCATGAATTTATCTGATCCCCCTTTAAAGCTGTCCAAGTTTTATGTTGTTAGTGCATTTTATTTCAGAATTTTTAACTGCTTTATGTTCAGCTGAGCAGTGATGGCAGCCATCATTATATCTTCCATTAGTGACTATTAACTAAACTCTTAGTAGTAATTTAACTATGAGCTCTTTTCTAATCACTGCTTTTTATTCTCATGCAGCCCACTGGACAGCAGTCCAGTAATGAAAGTTAGATCCTTTAAGTACCCAAAATCCCCTCCAAAAATTGTTGGAAATGTCAAACTGAAGATTGGTTATAATAGGCAAGAGTGTATAGGTTTTTATGAGTCCAGTGAAACAGAGGAGCAGCATTTTTGTGCCTTAAAACTGACTTAGGGCCAAACTTTTTGTACTATTTTATACATTGGTACCTTGGGTTACAGACGCTTCAGGTTACAGACTCCGCTAACCCAGAAATAGTACCTCTGGTTAAGAATTTTACTTCAGGATGAGAACAGAAATCGCGTGGCGGCGGCGGCAGCGGGAGGCCCCATTAGCTAAAGTGGTACCTCAGGTTAAGAACAGTTTCAGGTTAAGAACAGACCTCTGGAACGAATTAAGTTCTTAACCCGAGGTACTACTGTACATTAGTGCAACAGTGGGACTATAGAACTGGGGAGATGTTAACCTCTCCACCCCCATTTCTCCCATTAAAAGTAATCTCCCAAAACTATTTTTGCCCCATGACTACCTGTAGGTTTTCTCCATGGAGTAAACTGCATGAAAATTGTAAGAAGATTAACCACCATCTATGCTGCAATCCTGATCCAATTTCCCTCTCATCTTCTGTAACTTTTCCCCCTCCAAATACAAACATTGGAGATCCTAAACTTGCATCATTTCTACTGTATTGCAACAAAAGCAATTAATCCTGTTGCACCTTAAGTGCTAGCGCATTTATTGAGGCATAGGCTTGAACTCTAGTCCATAGAAATTTATTCCATACTATATTTGTTCAGTTTATAGGACTCTTTGTTGGTTCTCCAACTCCTTTAGTAAGTTCAGGCTTGGCATATATGTCTGTCCTAGAGAACAGTTTTTTAAAAAATTAACAGCTTGCCAGTTATTGTTATTTAAAGAAAGCTTCATTTTTTAGGCTAAAAACATTTTTGGATTGTAAAATCCAGGGATCTGATTAACTTTTTATTTAGGTTTACCAGAATGCAACATTCTAGCTTAGCAGGTTGATATTTTAAGAGGCCAATTTGGACCAAGAAAGTTCTGGTGGTGGGCCATGAACAAGAAACATATCCACAACTTTTTTCTGATTCCTGTTTGAAACTAGGATCCAACTGGGTGTGGCTTGGGTATGGACTCTGGTATAGCTCAGGTTAAGACTAAACTGATGCATATTGTAAAAATGCATTGTCCTAAGTTCAGGAAGTCTCCTTCCCCTCTATAATATTATGGGTCTTAATGGATGACTCTTTCCACATTAAGTATGGAGGGCAGGCACAGCCAGATTTAAATTGCCTGGCTTTTGAGATGAATAAAACTGAGCTCTCCTACACCCCTTTTGGGATATCTTTTATTCAGGGATGGGGAAACCTGCAGCCCCATCCTCAGTGTTGTTAGGCTACAGCTCCCACCATCCCTGAACACTGGCTGATAAGAGCTGGGAGTCCAACATCATCTCCAGGGCCACCCAGGGATACTAGAGCCAAGGAGGAACGTGATGGGGGCAGGGGCAGCAAGCAAGAGCCTGCCTTTCTTCTCACGTGGTGGTAATCATGTGAGTGCCTAGGACATAGGAACATTCTGAGAAACCCAGTGGAGACTCAGATCTGTAGCAGGAAGGGTTAACTGCATGGCCAAGCACAAATTAAGGGAAAAGGGGTCCCAAGCTGATCACCAGCTACAAAGAAAAGGCGCATTCCCACGACCCTGCACCTTCTGCAAGAGGACACTTGCCTTAAGGTAACAAGTGGGTCCTTGGTATATTATTAGCCTTCACAACAGTCTTCTCAACTGACAGCTTTATTAAAATGCCGTGCTAATGGACGGATCTTAAGCTTTGTCCCTACAGGCCCCACAATGCATGAACAGACCTGCCATTTGAACATGCTCAGGATTCTCTGTGGCAACAGGAAAGAATGCTGTTTTATTGCTAACAACCCTGCAGGCAAGTCTCAGCCCTTTCATTCATAACTCCTCAGTTACACAATCTTGACTTCTTCGCAGGACAGGTTTACCGGAAAAACAAGATACATGCAAGCTTGTTTTAAAAACCAGGATACCCTTATTGTGTGGTCTGTGAAGTCAAGACGGTGTAAGGGCCAGGTTTTCCCCACAACAGGAGAGAGCAAAGAGACAACCTGGGTGTTTCCAAGACTGTCTTCTCCCATCCAGGGAAGGCCAGATGGAAAGCTGTTCTCTTTAAACTGGCCCATCACTTCCGTGAACACCCAACTCCCTAACAAAATTCAGCGTTTTCTTCCAAGGTACTTTATGAAACATATATCCATTCATCCTCCCCTAATTATTCCTTCCTTGGCACACAACATGCTTGCAACAATCACAAGTACTTTTGCTATGGGCAGCACTTTTCTATTTATCTTTGGCGTGTACTATTATATAATTGGTCTAAACCAGAAGTGGGCAGGCATCAAAGCTTGTACAATTGTATTTTATTTTTTTTTACTAGAATGCTCAAGGTCTATCACCTACAGCCAGGAGCAAAATAGGGGCATGGGGGCAGAAGATACACCAAGAAATAAAAGAACAAGGCATCTCTAGGTGCATGCATTGCCCAGGAACTTGTTTTTAGAACCGGAATTTTCATGTGAAAACCAATTCCTGGTTTTATCCTAGGCCTTCTTTGTATCAGTAGCCTTATAAGTGTGGAGAGGAGCTTTTCATTGTTTTTGTTAAAGGACTGGGAGTTCAAAAATCTGGTCACTTCTACTCCAAATGACCCAAAGATCTAACTGTAGACCCTGATCAACCTTCTGCCTGCACCTGCTCTTATTCTTTTGTATTATATCTGCATTTGATACCATCTTTCAGTCTGAGCACATGCCATTCGCACCATCCAACTGATAAGGAGGTATGCTCCACAAGATGGTTACACACTGGATCTTTCTCTCCCAGTTAGTCATTGGACTTTTAATATCAATGTTTGCCAGTTTATTTCACACGAAGACACGCATTTAACTAGCAACACCCTCATAAAACCTGTTTAGGCAGCTGGTGACATCGCACCAACCAGATGGACAAGGCAGAGCACTGAGGAATTTCACCTCTCTTAGGAATTAAAGAAGAGACACAAACTAGGTCTGGGTGCCAGTAGCTCTTCTGCAGAGCTTTTCACATTGTTCTGGTATATTCCCTAAGGCAGTCGGCAGCAGCGCTCAAGGGAGAGCTGGGAAATTAGAAAATGCTTGCTGATGTTATGTGATTATTGTATGGAAATGCTTAGCTATGTGGAGCATGTGCCTGATGTTGTGAAAGACTGCCTAGAAATATATATATGTATTAATAGGAAATTAAATCCTTTGCTATTACCAGTGTGGCACCGCTGCTTAAACTCTAATTTACATTTTAAACAAACAGAAAGCTACAGCAGGGAAAAGATAAAGGCAACTTGTAATTTTATTTTTGGAATTACCAACTCCCCTTTTCATTTGAGTGAGTGTTTGAAAGTCAAAATTCACAATGAGCAGGCTCAGCGTAGTCAGCTGCCGTCTTCAGCCCGGGATCTTGATTAGTCAGTAAGAAATGCAAATAAAATATGTTTTAGCAGAAGTGGCATTTATAGTATTTCTAAGCCACTATTAAAGAACATCTAAAGCAAGCAATGGACTGTTTTTAAAAACAAAGCTGAGAGACACTGTGGTCCATTGAGGACCAAGGTTTATATAGGTTCATTGAAAAGCCCTGGCCCACAGCTGTGCTTCCTGCTAAAATGCAGATTGGTTGCAATATAGGTAGTGGTAGTGGGGTGTGTGTGTGTGTGTGTGTGTGTGTGCGCGCCTCACACACAGAGAGGAGAAACAAGATCAAGATTGTGAAATGCATTTGCCCTTTGAACACAGTACATCCACAATTCAGTTTATCTCAAACACCATTTTACAGGCAAACCACAGCTTTTTTTAAATTGATGAACCAGACTTTATTTGAACACTTGAAAAAATTATGAACATTACAAAAGGCGTATTAAAACATACCCATGTCTGAAGAGGCACAACTTTCTGCAGTAGAAAAAGAGGCACAATGAACTGAAATACTATATATATACACAGTATATCTTTAAATTAGGCTACCGAACACAGCAAAATTCAGAAGGCAAGGCAGTACTGTACACGTGGTTCATAATCTACACCATGTAAAAACTACAACCATTTAAAATCTTTTAAAGAAATTTAAACACACCTCGGGTGTGCCTATACAGTGGGCCCGCCACCTACGCAAGGGTTTGCTTCCGGGGGTCCACGTGCAAAGGCAGCACTGTGTAAAGTCAGGAACCCCAGGAATGCCCCTCCCACCCCTTGGGACACAGGGCTGCTAACTGGGTTCTCGGAAGGTCTCAGGAGGGCCCTGGGAGCAACCTTCTCAGAGCCTAGGAAGAAAGCCTTAGAAAGCAATTTCCATGGCAGGAAAACCCACTGGGTGCACAGGTGCGGGTGGAAATAAATAACTGGAGAGGGGGGGAATAATGCACTTCCCCCACTCTTTATTTATTTGCCCTCCCTTCCAGCCCGTGTTAAGTTTGCAATCGCTAAGCTGTGCGCCCACTGTGTGTGTACGTACCAGTGTATTCTACACCACCAATTAATTTCTATGCAATACTGCCTTCAGTTAACTTTTGGAAGCTAACAGTTCTAATTGCAAAGACTTGCTGACTAGGGTGAAAGGAAAGCTCAACAATTTGAGAACACAGAAATGTGTGGCTTTGAAATAGGCACTTCTTACATTCTTTTCCAACAAAGTCCTGCGCATCGTGAAACAGATTTTGATTGCTAGAGTACTTTTTGTACGCAACGGGGTGGGGGGGGTGAGGAAATCAATTTCAAAAACATCCTAGCATGATGTCTGAAGACACCTTCCCCATCAGTTGTCTGAATGTTAAAAAAAAAAAAAGGAGGATTGAAATATTAAGATACTGACTCTCTCCGGAAAGCAACAAGTGTCCGCTTAAAGCAATGCAATGCAAATTGCTCCTCATACCATCTTCAGGGCAGATCAACTCCCCCTGCCCCCCCTCACTGCTGAAGCCCCGGGGAAAGAACACAGTGTCTTTACATATGGCTTGCTCAACAGCACATCACAGGAAAGTGTCAGGCTCCATGCTCAGGATTTCATGGCTCCTGCTCCCACGCTCCCTCTGTTCATTAGAACGCATTGCTACATCAACAATGCTGCTTCTGCCAGGATAGAACTCAGACTCGCCTGCAAATTTAAGCAGACTCATACACATGACACAGGAGCAGTCAGAGGAAAAACCCTGATCGTCAGGCTCCCAGAGTCTCCATGGAAAGTCAAAAGACAAACAAGCAGTCTGTTTACTTAGCTCTCACCGAGTAGCATAGTAACAGCACTGTATCCATTTTCTTTAGCCGTCTGCAGAGGGGTCTGAAATGTGAGGGCACCATGCTTTAACAGAACCTCAAGGGTGTGTGGATGTCCGCCTTTCGCTGCTAGATGTAGAGCCGTGAAGCCTTCCTCATCAGGGTCGTTTACATTCTCTGGGCTGACAAGCTCCTCTACTACTTCCCAGTGTCCATTTCCAGCAGCAAAGTGCAGCGCCGTCCTCTTGGAAGGCCCCTTGGCCAGGATATTGGCACCTTCTTCAACCAGCAACTTGGTGGTTGATAAGTGGCCCCTGCAGGCTGCCAGGTGGAGCGCAGTGCAGCCTTCGGCCGTTGTTGCTTCTACGTCTGCGCCCCGGTTGAGGAGCATCCTCGAAGTGCCCGTGTGGCCGGTTTCAGCAGCAACATGGAGCGCGGTGTGGAGTGAGGCATTTCTGATGTTGACATCCGACTTCAGGTCCACAAGTGTACGAGCTACTCTGTAATGCCCTCTCTGGGCTGCCAGGTGCAAAGGGGTTCTCCCATCCACCGTCTGTGCATTCACATTCACCCCGGACTGCTTGGCAAGAAGCTTCACGATGGACAGGTGACCTTGCCAGGCTGCATAATGCAAAGGCACCCAGCCTTCCTTCCCTTTGATATCCGCATTAACCCCTCTTCTCAGGAAGATGCGCACAATGTTCTCTTGGCCATACTGGCAGGCCACATGGATGGGAGCTCTTCCTTCAAAGTCTACTTCGTTCAGCGAGGCGTTTTTCTCCAGAAGAAGCCTGGTGCTCAGCTCATCCCCGTTCAGCGCAGCAAAGTGAAGTGCTGTCCACTGGTCCTCATCCTTAGCGTTCACGTTGATTTTCCTCGCCAGGAGCAGCTCCACAATGCTTTTGTTCTTCTTCTCTATGGCCATGTGGAGGGGTGTGGAGCCTCTCTTGTTGGTCTGGTTGGGGTTGGCATTGTAAAGGAGGAGCCACTTGACACACTCTTCTTGGCCCGACTCAACAGCCAAATGCAGAAGGCTATAGTTCCCATCCAAAACCAGGTCAACGTCCTGCGGCTGGAGGATCTTCATCAGTTTGCCGGTGTCTCCAGATGTGATCGCCTCGGCCAGCTTTCTTTTCTGGATGTCCGTTGAACCAAGATCTGGAGAAGCAAAGAGCAACATTAGAATTCCATGACAACCATACATGAAAGGCACAAGAGAAATAAATGCTCCACTCTTCATGCTACCAATCGGAATGTTCAGCATGAAGCCGAAGTGCAGGAAGCACCTCCTCTTCCCCCGCTCCCATCTTTTTGCACACTGGGCAGGTGCCAACATGTCCATCTTCCACCTGAATTGTACTACTCATGCAGCTTGCTAGGATCCCGTGTACTTGGTGTCTGCTGCACATGCACACACAGCTAGGACTATTATGCTTCTGGCAATTTAGTGAAGTTCTATTGCTTTTTCAGGGAAAAAGAATCACACACAGAGATGGGTGTCCAACATCATGAAATAGACTCTACAAAACACTCTTTAATCCTCGTATGGCAGAAAAGGCTCCTAATCCTCAGAACAACAAAACATTTAAGGCCAGCTCATGGTCAAGCATTCGTCCTCTGTGTTGTGCCTCAACTATCTGACTGCAATATGATTTGATGTGCCACAAATATAAACTCAGCTATCTATTATTCCTGTAGCTGAAAATATTCCTGCCACGATTATGAAAATTATCACCAAAGTTCAGTGGTAGAAGATCATATGCTCAACTGCTGGCATCTCCAATTAGAGGAGGACCAGGTAATAGGAATGGCCCTGCTAAAGACCTTGGAGAGCCAGTGCCAGAGTAGATAATACTGGGCTAGATGAACCATTAGCCTGACAGCTGCCTGTGTTCCCTATGCAGATTCATTAGTTCAGGCTGCACAATGCATTCTTCATACTAGCACCTCCCTAGGAACACTCAGGACACATTTCATGGAAAGAAGCCTTTGACCCTCAAATGCCTAGGTTTTAAGGCAGAACTGGTGAAACTCTGAACCTCCAGATGTTGCTGGACTATAACTCCCATCATCCCTAAGCAATGGCCATGTTGGCTGGTACTGATGGAGTCCAACAACACCTGAAGGGCTAAAGGTTCCCCGGCCCAGTTTTAAGGTCTTGGCAGAATTGTGGTGAGCAATTGGTTTGCTATCAAACAAACAAGATAAAGATCAGGCAACCCTTTTGAGGTGGAGGCTAACTTCACAACAGAAAGTCTAAGTCTATTGATTTCAATGGGCTTACTCTGAATATGACCTAGTTGGGTATCACCCCAAGGGACGTCATGACCATTGCTCACAACTTCTTTGGAAGCCTATGAAAATGAGGGGGAGCAGTGATTGATATGGAACATCTTAAAACATATAGCCAGCCGCTTGCCATGGAAAAATGAGGGAGGGGACTTTGTGCTGGCTGTGCCGCATCCTCCCACAAATGATCATCTCATGGCAAAGTTGCCTTCAATATAGGACACGAGAAACCACTAATTCCCACAGCCACCCAGTCCCAACACACACCCAAAATTCGTTTTTCCAACTTATTGTTTGCTAAAACTATAAAAACCCTTACCACTTTCGGAATTCTCTCTCTCAAACGACAGTGATAGGGAACCGCGTGAAGAAAAGGCAGAGTCTACTGAGGACACTCCTGAAAGCCGCTTGTCGCTGGAAGCAAGCCTAGATTCAGAAGCGCTACGACTGAGTTCTTCAGGCTCTTCTGTCTGTGAAATTCCCGAGTCAAGTTGGGACAACAATTCCGAAAGGCTGTAATCCTTAGATGAGGAAGGTTCAGACCCTTGTTTTAGCTGGGATAGTCCGGGCAGCTCCTGGAACGAAGAGTGGGGGGGGGGGGGGAGAGGGAGGAAATTATAAATTAAAACTGCTTGTGAAATGTTACCCAGGAGGGGAAGAAGGCACCAATATCAAGTTATCTCTATTTTTCACATACAGTACTGCTCAAATACATACCTTGGGGTATGTCCGAGTATCCTTGGTGTCCTCCTGAACTATCAATTCCTTGTTTTCAGTCTCTGGCTTTTCACAAAGGTCTTCTGTTTCAGAAGTAATTTCTTAAAAACAAAAACAAAAGCCAAAGATTAGATTTATACTAGCAGAAGATGGGTCAAATAATATGTGCATCATTTATAGCAACTGTGTATATTTCCCATATATAACTGTATACATATATAACTGTGTATATTTTCTTAACAACTGGCCAGTTTAGATAAGAGGAACTAAACTTTAAACTTTCCAGCTGCTAGAGGATACTGCTTCCTACTTGGAAGTTTGGTCAACCACTCCTTATCATAATTTTTGAATCAAGGTGTTGTTGATCCAAACTCCCACTGCTACAGCAACGTATTTCCCCAATGTGCTTTACTTCCTCTGTGTAAGCAATTAACTCTGCAGAGAATGTCTGCCCTGTAAAGACTGTATTATGTCACAACAAAACCTACTGAGATGGAACAGAGTATGCCAGTTGCACAACATAGCAGGTTATGGAGCCATGTTCAGATCTGTCACCAGGAGAGAAGATTAGTTGTGCCACCCCCCACCCCAGCATGCTTCTGTGCAAACACACACACATAGCTTCAAGCTGCCAGCTCTCCCCCCCCCCCCATTTTACTAAAATGATCAAGGGGCTGAAGAAAAGTTTGGGACCTTAGTTGAGAAAAAGGGCAGGTATAATGTGGGCTATATCATCTGTAGATTACAGAGAAAATGGGTAGAGAGAAATTTATCTCCCTTTCCCATTGTCCTAGAACCAGGGCCAGCCAAAGAAGCTGAATGGTGGAAGGTCCAGGACAGACAAAATAAAGTACTTCTTCATATCATGAATAGTTAAAACTATAGAGCTCACTACCACAAAATGTGGTGATGGCCACAAACTTGGATGACTTTAAAGGGAGATTAGACAAATTCATGGGAAATAAGCTACCAATGGCTACTAGTCCTGATGGTTCTGTTCCATCCCCCTAGTGAGAGGCTTCTGAATACCAGTTACTTGGGATTATGAATAGGAGAGCATTGTTGTGCTCATGTCATGCTTATGGGCTTCCCATAGGCATCTCACAGAGTCTATGTCTCACAGAGAAAACAGAATGCAGGAACAGATCCAGCAGGGCTCTTCCTATAGCAGAAATTGCACAAGGCTCTTATCTGCAAAGTTAACTGCAACATAAGGAAGCTGCACAAACTGCAATATGGCAGTAAAACCACATTCAATCATCTGCTGTAACATTTCAGACTATGCTGATTCTTCAACCTGCTTTTTAAGGCTAATCAAACATGACCTTAACTTACTCTTCATGACACCTCCTTCATGCTATGGAATACACAGTAAGAAACAAGAGACATCTAACATTTCGCCTGGGATTTTAAGGATCAAAACATTAAACCTAGGCAGCAACTTGGGGAGCTAGCCAGATCATTCGACATCTAAATCAACACTTTCATGATCGGACAAGTTCTTTTATAATCCCTGCCCTGTAGTGAGGAAGTGCCCCATACTGCTGCCTGCGCAAAAGAGTGGGTTGGGTATACTTTGCATTCATCATTTTTACAAGATTTTGGTGGAGCTCTACCAGGGATTAGTATAGTCCCGAACACTGAAATGACTCACTGGGTTTGCCAACTAGTCGGTAAAAAGTTTACCTTGAAATGTTGGCCTTTTGCTAGGATCATCCTGCCAGCACTTTTGCATCAGTTTGATCAAGCTGTTACACGCATGAGGTCTGGATCTGGAGACAGCTGGCAACTCTGGGCGGTGGCCATTCACTACTTTCACCATAATATGTAGAATATTATTCTCTTCTGCAAAGGAAAAGGCACAAATTAAGATTACTCTGAGAAATGAAGCAGCCTCTGACCAGTATCACAGATCCTCTTTCCTGTTAGGGTTCTCTTTCCAGAAGAGGGAGGTATGCATTTCAACTGACTCAAGGGTCTCTGGATCAGCTGGTAATGGCAGAAGGTATGTTGCCTGGCTCCCTACATACATTGTTTCAGGTTCAAGTAAAGACTGCCTGCTCTTTACTTACATGATGCTCATACCAAGAACAAACTTAGTTGGTCTCTAAGGTGCTACTGGAAAGGATTTTTTAAAAAAAATTGTTTTGTTTTGTTAAGAGGACACTGGTGGATGCAACATGGCCCCATCTATTCATATGAGGGTGGATGCAATGACCCTTTTGTTCCTTATCAAGCCTGACACTCTATGGTCTCCAGTCTGGCTTTCAGTGCAGAAATAATAGCTGAGGCTTCCTCAAAGCTATGCATGAAAGGTGTGGTTGTTAAGCAGCTAGAACAGATGTATAATCGGCAGTGATGAAGCTTGGGCATTCTGAAGGCTAGTCTTATCAGGGTGGGCATAAAAACATTTGAGGAGGACTTTTGTTTAATGTGCAAAAGTCATATCTAAATATGATATTTTAATCATATCTAAAATATGATCCATTAAAATGAGTATTTATTTGCTTACCTGAAAAGGGCTTCTTCTGTGTGAGAACTCCCCAGATAACAATGGAAAAGCTGCAAATAGAAACATCAGTTAATGTTAACTTTATAAAAATCATAGGATGCATTCTGTCTTTCTTGATTACTGTTAGGCTTTCTAATGCTAATCATCCCAGGCCATCAAATACAAGTTAGGTATGCTAGAATTGAGAATGGGTCTCAAAAGAACGTAAGAAATGTCTTTGTAGACCAGAACAAGATCTATCCTGGTGCCATCCAGATATTTATTGGACTCCAAGTCCTATCAGTCCTAGCCTGCTTGGTTAATATTCATGGATGATAGGAGTTGTAGTCCAACAACTTCTAGACAACCCTGTTCTAATTATGCCTTGTGTACAAAATTACTTTCTATTCCTTGTCCGGAATCTACAGCTGATCAACTTCACTTTTGGAGCACAGAAAGAGATGTTACACACCCATTGTGCTTACACACTACGTCTTCACAGCCTGTTGACAATGTCACCTTTGGGCTGGACATTAATGAAACGTGATCACTGAAACAGCACTTGATACAAAGTGCATGAACCTTGCTTTTAATGCCTCTCAAGTAGCTTGGCATGTTGAGGTGTAACCCAGATCAGCTTGACCCAGATGGCACGAAAGAAAATTAGGAGGTCTGGAAAATGATCAACTGGGTTCCAACACTGCTTCCTAAAGAATCAAGAAATATCTGCAGATGTGACCTTGGTTTTGCCAGTTCAAGAAGGAATTCAAACACAGAGGTTGATTTATCAAAAATTTTGGCTGGCATGAGACAAGTGCATTGCATTAAGGCTACAATGACTCCCTTAGGTATCTCCCAAGCTTTGAAAAGTTAGCCTTGTGTCCTGTTTTGTTGATATTCAATTGTAACAAAATGGTTAAACAAAATATCAATTCTAAGGATTTCCCGAGAGTTTAACTCTACCAGAGTTAACTAACAAATGCTGGTGAGAAATAGATCCACTGAGGAAGAAAAGTACAAACCTGTAGACATCATGTTTAGTATCAAAGTATCGGGTCTTCTCTTTAATGCGTTCTGGGGGCAGGTATGCTATAGTGCCACAAAGCCCATCCATGCTGAGATCATGAGAATGTGAAAGGCCATTGCACTTGGCTAATCCAAAGTCTGAAATCTGATAAAGTTAAAAAAAAAAAAGAGTTCCAGTTACGAGTAGTCTGCAAAATCATTGCTGCATGTGTGGTTGCACAAACACAGTGGTTTAGAGCACTGGAGACAGTTGGGCTTAAGTGCTTACTCTGAGCCTCACAAATCAGCACTGTTTGTCCCTCCCAAACAAGAAAACTTGCTGATGTCTGCTAAATGTTATGCGAGGAAATAATTTTATGAAAGAGATACAGTTTGCTTGTAGAAATTGCAGCAACTCTGCATACCCAGGGAGTGACAAAAAAGGATTCTTCATTCCAAAAAAGAAATGAAAGCAACAACCGGTGAGCATCAGGCAGATGGATATGGAAAGAATAAGCAAGTAACAGCAAGCACTTCTTAAGAGTTTACACACACCCAATTATGTTTAAGTGTCAAAACAAAATAAATCCATAGATTTTCTTCCAGGATTTTGCTTAGGAGATTCAAAGGGAGGGAGCTGGCAGAAGACACAAAACCCAACGGCCTCATAAACAGAACTGTTAATGTTCCACACATTTGAAGCCTTTCTGCACAAGGCTAAGCAGAAGCCTTATTATTATACCTCCTGAGACACTTGTTTTTTTCTAGCTATTTAGGAATGTAGTGCAAGACATTGCAAACCTAGGAAAATACTTAGAAGGGGTGACTTAATAAGTTGGGTGACTGTTGCACCAATGAGGATCACTTTAAGAGAGATCTATCTTTGTAGTTATGTACTTGGAACAAAATGATGTGCAACAGAGGGAAGAACAGGAGAATAAAGGAAGGAAGGAAGGAAGGAAGGAAGGAAGGAAGGAAGGAAGGAAAGGAATGGAAGGTTACTGACTGCTTCTGGTTAAAGATTACTTTATATTCATTTGTAATTTGCCAACCCTGAAGCTCAGGGAAAGTGATGTTTAATAAGTACAAACCACTTACATTGTTGTTGCTGTTGTTAAGTTAGTTGGCCTGATAGGAGAAATGATAGTATGCATGGGGGGGGGGGATAATCTAATGGAAAACAACAGCAAAGACGTTTCAGAAGCAGTTAGATGCACAGGGTGAAGAAGGAAGTGGGGAAAGATTCAACGTATTTGTTCCTGAATGTAAATATCCAGACACACCCTGAGTTCACATATTTTTGAAGCAAGAGCTTTCATAGTGATTCCTGAAGTCCCAGCTCAATCTTTAGCCAAGCCAAGGGGAACGGGGCAAGGTAAATGACCAAAGGCTCATTTTTTAGATACCCCCCCCCCCAAAAAAAAATGTCTCCTGCACTGAGGGACAAAAGAGCTTATTGTCTAAACCTTTGTATAACTTGATTTCAGCTAAGGAGGAAAAATCTACTGACCTGATGGAATGGCACACAAATTTTTGGAGGACCCAGGTGCAAAAGTGACTAATTTTGGCATTATGAATCACTATCATTATAATCAGAACACAACCAGAAGTAGAGCTGTAGCTTTGAGCACATCAGAATGCTCTGACAACTAAATCAAACTGAGTTGTGCCTTCAAGGACTCTCAAAGCCTTGGCAAGAGAGCTGCGTTCTGGAAGGAGTCTTGTGGGTTTAAAATTAGATGCTTTGAAGTAAGTTTCTAGCACTGAGCATGACGTTTAGCTCCTATTAACATCAGTGGGAACCATGTAGCACACACAAAAATACAGTCATAAAAGAAGGGCTTTTAATTAGATTCAAGACACCTTCTGACATGCCTATGGGTGGCAGACAGCACAGCCAAACGCAGCAATGTAGTACTTAGAACTCCCAAGAATTATCCCAGATCTTTTAACCTTTTTGCCATGTCCGGGTTATTTCTTTGTGAGGTTTTGATTTCTGCTGTACACCATCCAAATAAATGGATAAGGAGCCAAAGAAGAATTCCACTGCAGGAAGCCAACACCTCTATTTTGTATTCCATCCGGTAATCTGGATACCAGTTTGGATAGGCATGCACATATTAGCCGGATTCTGAGGGCCTTGCTTTCACCCTTTGTACAACTTCAGGTGCAAACATCAAAGTTCTATGGGAGTTCTGCAATAGCCTCCCACACAACCAGGTAATAACATTTGGCAAAAGGAGAAATGAAACCAAGTAGTATCAAATCCCCTTTACAAATAATGTGATCTCAGGCTATTAAAATTATTGCAGAGATATGTGTGAACAACTATAGGGAGTGACTAACACTTGCAACACACATTCTTTGAACCCCATGGAAGAGAGACAAAAGCAACTTTGGTTACAGCAAGCTATGTCTCCTCACTCATATTTCCATGCAAAACACAGCTTGGACACCTATTTTCAGCTAAACTGAACTCCTCGTTCAGCTGCTCTTGCCTGCTAAATAGTCTTGGCTGGAGCCCTATTTTGGAATGTTACAAACCCTTACAATAACTGCTTTCAGAAAAGCGAATCAGGATTGCTAGGGTGGGCCCGGGTGGTTGCTCTATGGCTCCTTCTACCCCCCAATAACTCCAGCAACTACCAGAAGCTCTGAAGAGCCCTGTGTGTGACCTGAGTATTTAGACCCCTGGAGACACCCTTGAACATTATTATGGCACCTGCCCCCTCTGTGTCTCCCAATCTCAGTCCTACTCACTGCCTCCTGCTTCTGTACTTGCCACTCCCCTCATCCCCAATGTAACAAAATTAAAGGATGCACCATTGGAATAATAAAACTATTCTTCCCATGCCTCCATTTCCCCCCTTCCTCAGCTGCTTGCCTGATTCTACATTAGACTGAAAGGCCCTTTTTGGAGTAGGGACCGATGGCACCTGTTCTTTATATAGTGCCATGCACATAAAAGGCACTATAAAAATAAGCTGAACAAACAAATCTAACCATAAGGCTGGAACTAGAGCAGCTTCAAAGGTTATAGAGCACAACCATGGAAGATGCCAAGTGGGTTTCTAGTGGGGAACGAGCAGAAAAAAAATCATTGGTAAGGAGTTTTATTGCACCGCACTCTAAGCCCAGGATAGCCTATCGAGTAATAAAGCTGGATTAAAAAGTAAGCCCTGCTGCTATGACTTCTGTGTGTTTAGTTGTCAGATATAAGCATGCGACTGGAGAGCTTTGAACTTGGATTCAAAAGGCACTTCTGCTTGTGAGCACTTTCTTCTGGAGAAGGGCATTACTTCTGTTCCCTTCTAAAAAAAAAAATTCCCCCAAACGCTATGGAGTTTCCTCCAACCCTCTGGAATCAGTTTTTGGGATGAGAACTTCTAAACACAAATATCACACAAAATCAGAAACGCATTTAAATCCATTTCCAGTCTGGTGGGTTTCTGTATTGTTTTGTGCAACAGAGCCTTGTGGCACCTTAATTTATTAGTCCTTAAGGTGCCAAAAGATGCTCTGTTGTTTTTACATCTAAGTAAGGAAAGGTACAGTGGTACCTCGGGTTAAGAACTTAATTCATTCTCGAGATCCATTTTTAACCTGAAACTGTTCTTA
Source organism: Lacerta agilis (assembly GCF_009819535.1). Lineage (NCBI taxonomy): Eukaryota > Metazoa > Chordata > Lepidosauria > Squamata > Lacertidae > Lacerta > Lacerta agilis. Next base: position 53,533,962 of record NC_046315.1, read on the forward strand.
ACCTGAGGTACCACTTTAGCTAATGGGGCCTCCTGCTGCCGCTGCGCGATTTCTGTTCTCATCCTGAAGCAAAGTTCTGAACCCGAGGTACTATTTTTGGGTTAGCGGAATCTGTAACCTGAAGCGTCTGTAACCTGAGGTGTCTGTAACCCGAGGTACCACTGTATTCTGTTACTTTCATAAAAATGCATAGGACTTAAAACACCTATTGCATGGAACCGGCAATTATAAGTATGCAGTTATAATTGAATATTTATATATAAATATAACTGAATATAATGTTTATATATAATATCTGTAACCAAAGCAATTTCCTGTATTCTGGCAGTGTAGCATACCATTATTATTATTTTGGGGGGGGGGAGCATCAAAGGTTGAGAAGATGAATTTTCATAAAATTAAGGAGCTTTGAACTGGGAACAGAAACAAGCTCTAAACTCTCCAGCTCCCAAGGAATTCAGGCATCACTGTAACTTTAATGCTGTGCAAATACCGTATTTTTTGCTCCATAAGACGCACTTTTTTCCTCCTGAAAAGTAAGGGGAAATACCTGTGCGTCTTATGGAGCGAATGGTGGTCCCTGGAGCTGAATTGCCCAGGGGCCAAAAGCAGATTGTGCTTTTTATTTTACAAAGAGAAAAGGGAGTGTTGAAAGGACCCCGCTCAGCAGCTGATCAGCAGGAGATCGGGAGAGAGATAAGAGTCCCCGGCTCCCTTTCAGCCCCGCCCTCCTTTGTTGAATGTGCTGCAGAGGGAGGTTGTTTGTTTCCCCAGGACATGTGACTGGCTGATTAGATTATCTGTCTGGAAACAGTAGAAATGGCTCCCTTTCCTTAAGATTTTTCAGAAATGTGAGTTAAACCCCATAAAAATGGGGCTTTTCCTCTTTGCTTTTCCCCCTTTGCAAAAGGAGCTTTGCTTTTCCCCCTTTGCAAAAAAAGCTGCAAAACCTTTAGCTGATCCTCAAAACAAAAACAAAAACAAAAAAACCCCTAGGGCTTTTCCCTTTGCAAAAAAGCTGCAAAAATTTTAGCTGATTCTCAAAAAAGGCCTTTTGCCTTTGCAAAAACAGCAGCAAAACCTTTAGCTGATCCTCCAAAAAAAAAAAAAAACCCCAAAACCCCAGGGCTTTTCCCTTTGCAAAAAAAGCTGCAAAACTTTTAGCTGATCCTCAAAAACAAAACAAAAAACAAAACAAAACAGGGCTTTTAGAGGAGGAAAACCAGAAAAATATTTTTTTCCTTGTTTCCTCCTCTAAAAATGAGGTGCGTCCTATGGTCCGGAGCGTCCTATGGAGCGAAAAATACGGTATCTAAAAATCTAGGGTGCAGTTCGGATATTAATGGGAAACCATGGCTCCCCACTACATGAATGAGCTGTTTCAAGCACTGAACACACCAACTCCCTCCCGAACCAGATGAATATATTCCAAAATCAAAGACTATTTTTACAAAGATCTGTCTGTTCTCATTCACACCACAAGTAACAAGATACTAACCACATTACACAGGAACAGAATTTTGGCAATTACTTAGTTGAAAAAGAAACAGTGGAATCCATTTTCAGCTCTAATAGTAATCCTTGTTTTAGTGGACTGCAGATGAGCCTCAGCAAGTCTGAGCAAGTAATCAGGCTCTTATGGCAGGGAGAAGGGCTTCTGCAGAATTTCCTTTCTATTTCAAAGAGCACTGGCTTAGTTTTACATGTGAACCAAGGCTCCTTGTTTACAGTGATGGTTTGTTAAACAGGGCAGCTTCATAACCCATGGCCTGAAATAAGCTTGTTTGGCAAATTAACCTAAATTTGTTATAAGCCACAGGATGTTTTTTATATGCCACAATTCAAGATTATTTGTGCACACCTGCATTAAAATATTCCATAAATGTATTTTATATATAGGAAAGATGTTGGTTTGTGATACCACACTGCAACTAGCCATCTAGGCAGAGAAAAACATACGGCTATCAACCCAACATGTTTTCCTGTTTATTTCCCCAACGTATAACTCATTATCATACAACAAAAAGCTTTCAATTCTAAACATAAGATTGCTTACAGGCTTGAGTTGGGATCGGTCTGTACGATCATTATTTACTCACTACCGCAATAGCATTTTCTGAAAGTTGTCTTTTTTAAAAACAACAACACCGTTGCAATGTCTTGGTTTTTCCCTTCCCCAGCACTTAAAAAAAAACAAAAAACTTTTAAAATAACGGAAAAGCTGTAACTGTGTTCAGCAAAGAGTGACAAAATTTTAAAGCAGGGGTGGCCAACCTTTGGCCCTTCAGATGTTGGTGAACTACAACTTGCATCACTTCCGGCCATGCTGGCTTGTACGGATGGGAGCTGTGGTCCAACAACATCTAGAAACCCACAGGTTCCCCACTCCTGCTATAAAGCAAGGATAATATGTCTCACATCATGCACGTCAAAACAGAATTTGCATTGAAAGGCCCGGAGACAAACCTCTCCTTCAGTCTCATCATGGTGATGATGGCAAAAAAATTGTGGGTCAAATAGCAATGGCCTAGGACATACCTTGACATGATAATGGCCATCAAGCAGTATGTTTGCTGGTTTAAGATCCAGGTGAAGCAGAGGTGGGGACATGCAATGAAGGAAGTTCATGCCCACAGCTGTTTCATGGATGATTCGGAAGCGCAGGTCCCAGGGCAGCGGTTCTGCAGCCAGGAGCTTCTCCAGTGATCCTGTCTCCATGTACTCCATGACCAAGCCCACAGGCTCTTTACAGATGCCATAGACTGGAAGGATGTAGCGAAATTTTGCCATTTCCATCTTCTTGGCTTCTTCCAATAGTTCCATACGCTCCCTATGTAAAAAAGGGTAAAGTACAGGACTTTAGTTTATCTTTATCAATAGCATTTCAACCATTTATTAGCTTCAAATTTTGTATGGGAAATTCTTCCATTTTACTGATATTTAGTGCATACATTGTAATGTATCCATTAATGTACTCACAATCTTTGGCACAGCATTATGTCTGAACTGGAGATCATGGTTTGTTGTTGTCCAAACAAATCATGATCTGAAGCCAAGGTTTGTTCTTGCTTACCAGTTGTGATCTATGGGCTTGGTTATAATGCTAAGCCAAGGATTGTGGTTTGTTCCTCCCACTGACTAGTGGGGAAGAGCAAAGGAGGAGTGATTCTCCTGTTCACAGCACATCATTATGCATGGCTTACCATGATATGCAACTCAGCCGTTGTGTTTTACAGAGCTGAAATTTAACTTCTCTGGAATTTCTAAGTTGTGTACATTTTATCAAGTCAAAATCATTTGTAAATGGGTTTCATATGAAAGCTGCAGGATGGCCTTACAGTTACTAATCTCATTTAGGTAGTTACGGAGAACTAGAATATGCACGTAATTTTGGCTCATAAATAATCATCCTTTTGTCCAGGCAGCACAAAAAGGTTAAATAGATAAGAGTATCATAAAACTTCTCTTATTACAACCTTTGTGAAGCACTTAAAATATTCATCATGGTATTGAATTTTATCTGCACTATGATGAAAAAGTTAGAACACAGATCTGAAGTGAACTCTCCTAGGCTTCTACTCCCTAGATTTTAGATAGGCATGTGATTAAGCACTGTGAGAACAGGATGCCTCTTTGGTCTGCTCTAGAAAGATTCTTATTGGGTTCTCAAGTATCTAAGACTTATTATCCACATTTTCTTTCCAACTTTTTCCAAGAAGCACAGGGTGGCATACACGGAAGTTATTCTATTTCATTCTCACTGTAAACTACGGGGTAGGGTTAGCAGAAGATAGTATGCACAACTTGTCCCAAAGTCATCTAGCAGTGTTCATGTTTAAACAGAGTTACGCTGAACGAACTCCCAGATTCAGATGCCTAGCTAACAGCCCCAAAGCTTTAGACTAGCAATATTCCATAGTTTTGAAATTATTTAGAGACCTCATGACTGCAGAGGAAGAAGCAACAGGGAGTAAAACTCAAGCAAAGCTATAATTTACAGTTTGTAAAGGACTGCAACCATTGTATGAGATGTTGCTTCCCACCCAAACAACAGCTAAATTGAATCCAGCCCAGTGTGTAAGAGAAGATAGGATTAAGAACACTATGATAAACAGAATCCAGTCATGATCTTTGTTGATGTGAAACACAATGAAGCTGATGTAATTTGAACATGGCTACACATAGCAAGATGAGAAGTCTGTTCAAGTCACTGCATTTACCTTACTTAAAAGCAACATCAAAATAGACTCATGTGTGACCTAAATACAAAAGCAAAAGCATCCATAAGACTCCTAGTATTTTCAAGTTTTCTATATTATTTGCTAAATGCCCCCAAAGATGTCATGAGGCCAAGCCCTTCTTTCTAACTCATCAGATGCCATTGTGTCAGCCAAAACGACTGTATGTGGCAGAAACAATCCAGTATTGTTCAAGAATTCAGTACATCAAACTTCAACAACTGGGTGCCCTTTTGACTACAACTCCCATCAGCTGGAAGGCACCCAGTTGCTGAAGGCATCAATGCATAGTAACAAAGGAAAAGGGCCATTCCTACCTAAAATAGGGACAGAAGGGGATACTTCTACTGTTGCCCTAGAAAAGAGTTTCATTTGAGAACGGTGAAAAATAAGTGAAATCAGTGCTAGGTAGCCAGTCATTAAATTAAATTAAATACAGTATACAGTCATTAACTAGCAAGTCCGTATCTAAAAGTAAGAATCTGGTGCAGTAATGTTGCCTTTCAGGACTAATGAGTCACATCAATAAGGTTCAAACTAGAGAGTTGTGTTGGAGTCTCCTTGGAGAGGAGACTTGGAGGCCCTTCTTTAGTTCTCCTCCCCACCTCAATACTACAGACTGGGTGTGGGAACAGATGGTGGGGTCTCTTTCTAGTATCCGGTGTGGCTGCTATTACTGCCCTGAGGCCCCTATCTTTTAAGATAATTACTTTTGAAGAGAAACACCAGGGTGCTTTGACATGACAAGGAGGAAGGGAGTGTCAGTGAATGAGCAGTGCAGCCAACTCTTGCCCCTAAGCGTACATAACTCACCGAGCTCCAGCTAGCGTGGGATACAAACTGTAGAAGATGTCCGAATACTGAGGTGGAATTTGTGAAAGTGGGTGGGCGGTTGTAGACTGAACAGGCAAAATAAAAGCCGCCACCAAGTCAAAGGCAAATTTACACACAATGTTAAATGAAAGCTGGTTCCTGGTTTTAGGGAGCCCTTGGGAAAGAGGCTCTCAAGCCCCCACCCGGATTCTCCTGCTCCTTACTGGAGAGCCAGTGTGGTGTAGTGGTTAAGAGTGGTAGACTCATAATCTGGGGAACCGGGTTCGTGTCTCTACTCCTCCACATGCAGCTGCTGGGTGACCTTGGGCTAGTCACACTTCTCTGAAGTCTCTCAGCCTCACTCACCTCACAGAGTGTTTGTTGTGGGGGAAGGAAGGGAAAGGAGAATGTTAGCTGCTTTGAGACTCCTTCGGGTAGTGAAAAGTGGGATATCAAATCCAAACTCCTCCTCTTCTTCTTCTTCCTGCTCTTACTGTTGTCCACCTACTTGACACTCCCCCTCTGGGCCCAATCTGGACCACCTCTGAGAGACAGAAGGCATATGGACATTGCTGATCCTTGGTTCTCAAGCTGCTTCTTTACTTGCCATCTCCAAATGAGGGAGTAAACAGCAAAGGGGAACAGCAGCAGGGGCAGAAGATCCCATGGACTGACCCGGGAATTCAACTGTGAGCATGGAAAGGACATGTGGTGAATACTACATACCAATGACACTTTTTTTGGCTGGGGAAAGCCCAGGAACTGAAGTTCTGGGTGCAGTGGTGGGGAAAGAAGTGGGAAGGAACTTGATAGAAACTAAGAAAGGTCAAGTTTACCAATAATTTCCATATAAAATGACATTTGCCTTGAGGACTGTATTGCTATAAATCTTGGAAGCTCTGTATGGGAAAGGAACTTGAAAAGAGGGGTTATTGCTGTGGGCAAGAGAAAGCCAGTGGCCTCCAACATCTGTATGAACAGAGGTTTGTTTCAGAAAGTTCTTCCCTGCTTTATGCCTCGTTTGCCAAGTAAACAGAAAGGGGAACGAACTAGCATCCTAAATTGGATAGGTACAGTAGCCCTATTCACGTGAATGTGTGTGGGCAAAAAAGGGGGAGCCAATGCACCTAAGCCCCCTCCTGAAATATCCTCATTTTGGATTTTACTGCATTGAGAGGGAAAGGTCTGAAGGGAGGTCCTAAGCACATTAAGCTGAACTTGCTTAGAATCATCCTTGTGATCAGGAATCCTGCCTAATAGGGGTCCTGGTCACAAAGAGGAGTAAGTGGATTCACGAGAACACACTTCTGCTCCACTTTAGATGTTCCATCTCAATGCAGGTAAGTCTGAAAGAGGAACCAGCATGCACAGGGATGTTGGTGGCAGGACCTGTGTACACGCTTTTCCTCCATTCCAAATTTTATACCACACATGTTCACACCGAGTGCATGAAGAGGGCTTCAGAATATTAGCTATCAAATATTCTCATTTTTTTCATCACACTGAGGACTACTAAACTGTCAGAGGACACCACATGTGCATAACTGAACAACGATGAAAGATACCTGCACTCACTTGGATGACATTGCTCAAGTTCTAAGCACAGGGCACAGCTTGTCAAAAGCTTTTAATGGCAAGGTCCTGTTCCATTATTCCCAGTGATATGTATCTATTCTCCTTGATTAATTATAATAAAGGACAAACATGTTCACTTCACTTTTGCACCTTTTCATCTCAGTCTTAACACAATGCAGGTATCTAACGAAGTGGTAAGAGTAGACACACTAAAAATCAATGGGCTTAAATTCCGAAATATATCTAATCCTAACCTATCACCCAAGGTGATAATGTTTAAAGTATCACAGACATCTAGCTCTCTTCAGATGCCCTCATAATGTCCCCCCGCCACCTCTGCACATTCAGCAGAACATCTGGAAGGGACCTCTGCACTCATCCAGCTATATCTGCAAGATACTGAGCACATGGAAGATCCATGTGCATATAGCTGTCAATGTGCTGAAACCCTTTTCAGATGTCCCACTGAATCTTAGGAGGTCAGCATGCACAATCCCACTCTCTGCACATTGAGTGAAGGTGGTTTTGAAAATGTGAAATGGCCTCTTTCCAATTCCATAATTCTAATTTCCCCTTTGTCTTTCAGACTAACATTAAGAAGTTAATGGAACAGCCCATGCGGCCAAAACTATTTCTCCTGAATTACCAGTAACACTTTACTCCCTATCCAGAATGCTGAATGACTAGCAAATTCCACGAGGGCCAATATTCACGGAATGTTATTTGTTTTCCAAATGTAAAACTCTTACCATTAAAAAAGAAAGAAGTATTCCACATGGATCTAATTTTCTAATGCATAAGTAGCTGTAAACAGTCACACTCCAAATCAGGCTGCGCATACTTTGTATGGGGGGTAGATTATATTTTTGCACTTGATTTTCTCCATTCAGCAGCAAGACTATAGCTGTGCACACACTTTAGCTTTAAAGCATGTTCAAAACACATTCTTCCCCTCAAAGAATTATGGGCACTGTAGATTGTTAAGGCTTGTTGGGAACTAACTCTGTGAGGGGTAAACTAGCCCAGAATTATTTGTAGGAAAGGGTGTATTTTGAATGTGCTTTAAAGGTTCAGTACGTGCACAGCCTACCTGTTGGACAAAATCCATGGCAGCAAATCAGGTGATCCATGAAATATGTGTAATAATCAATCAGAAAAGCTTTTAAAGGAACCCCTTAAGGCACACCACCTTACTTCTTCTGCATCCCTCCCATTCCCTCTTAGAAAGTTTTATTGTTCCCTTTGCATTGTTCGAATATGTATCTCCTTTATTATAACACCCAAAGGAATGTACTCTAAAAATTGCAATTATAAAAACTTGCTAGGCAAGCAACACTGCTTTAAAAGTACACGTTTCTAGCATGTACTTCCTGAGAGAAGCCAGTTAAATGCTTCATTATTACTCCAAACAAAGGAGATAATGATCCCACAGTAGTCAGTAAAATATATACTGCATATATATGCAAATGATCAGGACATTAAAATACTCAAGCTGGAGATCTCTATCAATAAAAATTATTGCACTTATTTAATTTTCCAGCAAAAAAAGATCAACTTTATCTATATACCTGTGCACATTCCAATACAGGAACCAAGCCGAACCTGCAAGAATGTTATCTGCGTTTGGGACAAGCAACTCTGCTTGTCTCCTAGCAATTGTTGCTAGTTTTGAGGGGTTTTTGCACGACTCCTGTGCATATCCTGAAGTACTGAGAGGCACAAGTTCTAAATCCTGTGAGAGTGTTCCGGCAAAAAAGAGTGTCTACTTATTGGAATTTCTTTTTGTAGAAAGAGTGCCATGTAAACATTCACACATAACACCAAACCATGGTTTACTGTTACAAAAATGAGCTGCACCAAACCTCAGGCTCTCAAATTTCCTCTCCCAATCTACAGAGGCCAGGAGAAGTTATTAAGCTTTCGTTCTCTTTTTAAGTAAACTGTGGCTTGTTGTGGACAGACAAACTGTGATCAATCTCAAAGAAACAAACTGAAAACCATGATCTATGCAGCTGGCTGGTTTCAATAAACCACAGTTACGGTTAAGCACGTCTAGGTTTGGATGCCACAACAAGCTGCAGTTAATAAAAAATGAAGACTTCTGAATTTCCCTTGCAGAAACCTTGAAGGAGAAGAGGGGAGGTTGAGTGCAGGAGCCCAAGGATTGATGTGGCTCCTCATTGTAAGACAACCAAATTTAAGAACACGCAAGAGCAAAAAACAAGGAAGGAGAGCAGGGCCCCCAAACTAGAAAACAAGGTTTAGCGAATCAGAAAGAGAATTTATTTTTCTAAAGTACTAAAAACTGCCCAAAGGCTTCCCTAATTTCATTGTTTTGAAAACACATTCTGAACAGGAGGAGACAATATGCTTTTCTCTATTAGGTATAACTGAATGAAAAGTGTCTGTTATTCAGCTGTATTCCCTTCCTTATTTGCCTCTAAAGTAAAATACTTTGGTGTTTGTTCCTCTTCGCGCCTCATTCACTTTTAGGCACATGAAACACATTTCAGTTTCCTGCTTATAATACTTTTTTCTGTTTGCATTATCCTTCTAACATCAGTGTGTCTCTATGGAGAAGAAAACTGTAGCATGAAGATAACTCTCCGCCTCTTCTTCAACTTGTGGGCTCCAAGCTGAGCCTTCAGTCTTATCCTACCAAGGTGTACAACCGTGGTTATGGATATTCCTCTACTTAAGGATAGCATTTCAATAAAAAATACTTGTTTACTGGTTCAGTATCAGTTCCAGAAGCAAGGCCATAGGTGACAGAACAGAACATCTTATAAGATCTGGATATTTATATGAAAATCTATTTGGATCTGTTTCTTTAAGTTATAGAAGATGACTTGCAATAAATAGTGATACAACCTGGTTCAAAAAAAGAAAAACGAAGTACCCCATTCAATATTTGAGACTCACTCATCACAGCAAATGGAAAGTGAAAGACTTTATTTACCGGTACATATTGCATGACTATCATGGTGACATCTAAGTCATGATTAAGCATAAAAGCAAAAACAGATTTGAGTTTGTGGATTGTACTCTGCCGTGACTATGACTCAAAAGGCAATTGGATCAAAGGGGAAAGTGGGAAAAATACTACCATATATACATATATGGGATGAGGAGCTGGGCAGGCCTCAGATGTTGTGGGACAGCAGCTCCCATCATCCCTGACCCCTGGCCATGCTGGGCGGGGCTGATGGGAGTTGGGAGTCCACAATATCTGCAGGGCCACAGGCTTCCTATACCTGACAGAATACTTTAAGGGGATTGGTGAAAGGGCTCCAGGGAAGCAATCTTACCAAAGACAGAGAATAAGGATTGACATATTGAACAAAGAGGCACAAGCAAAGAAGCAGCAACTAGGCCACAATAAATACACTGGGAGAAATGGAAATAATGAGAAGTTTTGAAAAATAACATCTCTGCCAGCTTGCATTTAACCGAGGCATTTTGCCACATAATGAAACGGTGTCAATCTATTTACTGCCACTAAAAAAGAAAACCCACCGCAAAAGCTTTTAGGGCTTAATTTTGCTTTTCTTTTTGCTTTTTACAAGGAGCCAAGCGGCTTCCTGTCACGCTGTGAAGGCTTGCAGGGCTAAGAGCTTTGCAGCTGACTGACCACCATCATCAGTCTGTTCTCAAAGAAGAGCTGTTTCCAGAGATCCCCAGCTCCTGCCCACATTTGCAGCAAGCCACACTCCTGATGCTAACCAAGTTAATTTTTACAACATGATGTAAAGGATGGGGAAATCCTTGATAAATGTAAGGGATCTTAGCACTCCCTTTCCCAGTGCTGCTGCTGCTGCTATTTTACCACCCTCCCCAGTGCAGTGCTCGGAGTGGACCTAGCTGGTGTGACATAATAACGCACAGCAGCTGGTGGAAAGGAGTAGGCAGCAACTTTGCTGTGCAGTATCCAATTCTCAAAGGTCCCATGCAGAACTGTAATTGCCTAGATATTATCTAGCCTTAAAAAGCAATAAAGGCGTGCCTTAGTTGCCCATGGCAACCTGGCTCATGTGATATAAAAAAAACCCCACAGAAACACAGGTGTTTATATGCTGTGATCTTACTGTCTTGGACTCTGTGGATGGGAGTCATCCTCTAATGTTAAGAATTCTGAGGAATCTATTTTTAAGAGGGGTGATTCCTTCTTTAAAAATAATTGCACCCAGGGAGAATTAAAATTGAAGCCCTTATTTCAAGCATAATAGCTTTAGCTTTCTTTCTGAAACACCCCCCCCCCAAACAGACTGCCCCAAAAGTAGTCTTGCTCGCAGTTCCAGCCTACAACTCTGACAGCCAAAATAGTTTGGGGATGGCAACAATATTCCAATAGTGACCTTGGTGAGAAAGTCATGGTAAATTTCAGCATAGGCCAAACACAAATACAGAGATACTTCTGAAGACTTATGAAGTTAGAAAGGTAGCCACAACATGAACATACTGTGATCTTACCCACTACTGGGCTACATCTCCTCCTTCCAAGGAAGCTCACTTGGTTGGTCACCATGAGAACAAGATGGTGGACTAGATGAGGCTTTGGTCTGATCTTGTTTTGTTCTGAACTAGCAAGCTGCCTTCTGGGCTCAAAGAGCATTTCAGATACAGCTCCGCTCTACACCCTGTCCGCCTCAACACTCATCTGTCTGAGATGCCATTCATCATTAGTCATGCTGTGTAGCGTTTACTCTATGAAAAACTCTCTACTATACAGAAGCTATCTCTAGTTCGTAACAAACAAACACAAACAAGAGTCAACAATTATGTCTCTCTCCTCCATTCTTAGGCAGTGACCTTCTGGAGAGATAAAAAGAAGACCCACACAAAGAAAGGGTGAGAACCTGTAGACACTGGCACACAAACACCATCCATGGAAATCAAATCACATTAAGTGGAACCCCCAGTTGTAAATCTATGACAAGTTGCACAAAGAAAGGAAAAGTACCCAAGAACTCACTTAGAAAAGAATTATCAACCATACAAATTAATCTAGTTGCAACATAGTTATACCTCAAAGGGTTTGATACCATGACACAGATAGGCCATCAGGAAACTATCCCTCCATTATAACCCAGCCTTTCTCCACTCCCCTCCCCAGGCATAAGCCTTTGTGTTTTTCCAATATCACAATGGGCCTAAAGAGAAGATCCTGCTTGCATGCCATTTCATTTGTTTGCACTTCAAAAGAAAGCACCCAAAGCACTTCCTGCTTTGGTGCTGCCTACTCTGACCTCTGGAGCTGCAACGGGCAAGGCTTAGCAGCACAAGCCAACACATGCCCTGATTGAGGTAGGGCCTATAATGTGCTGGGAACTGCTCCCAGCCAAGAGTGCATGACGTTTAACTCGGTGAGCATGAAGTTCTTACCAGTAGCCTGCCCAAAGTGGTTAAACCCCATCATTAACCATCATCAACACCACAGCAGGCCCACCCAGTACACTGTAGGCAAGAAGCACCGCAGACACGCTGTTGGAAGTGTCCTTCGCTTCTTTCTGCTTGAAGTACGGCAAAGGTCATTACCGTAGTTATACACAACAGGTTTAGCAACTATATTTAGTCACCATTATTGCATACAGTTATGAAGGAGCAAGGTGATCGTGGCCAGAGCCATCCAAGACCCCACTTCAAAGTAGCCTTTAACAAGCAGCTCTTGAAGGCATTAAGGGAACCAGCTTCTAATTCTTTTTGCAAAGTATTGCAGTCCTGCCCAGCTAGGCAGGGGGATGGGGAAGAATCCTCTAATCCTTCATTTACCTAGATAAAGTTTTTAGCATCATGGTTTATTCATTACTGAATCACACATTGTTCTTTCCAAATCTGAGATCAGCTTACTTCCTACAGTGAGGCATTTTTTAGAAACAAAAATATTCATTGTCCCTCTAAGCTGTACGAGCAAACGGGTACAGGCACTACTGCAACAGGAGTCATGATTCAAAAGGACAAGTTAGCCAGAACTTTCCGACAAGTTAGCCAGAACTTTCCTTCACGTTACTATCTAATGCTTTTTTTTTACATAATGAGATAACATAATGCGATTTTTCACTATAGGCTGGAAGGGGAAACCTTCTTAGCTTGAGGGCCACGGTCCTTTCTGATGAATTTTCCAGGGGCCACATGCCAGTACTTGGTGTGGCTAGAAGCAGAAGTGGCCGAGCTAAAGGATGCAACCCCCACCTTTGTATAGTAGGCTACATCCCAGCCTGCAAACAGTATATATACACATACACCATCACAATTTCTTCGTCCAGGCAAGCAAGAAACATTATCACAGTTCAAGAACACATTCCTTGAACAGACAGAAACACACAAGAAGGGTGCAGAGCAAGGTCAATGAATGGTGGCTGGGTCCTGACAAGAGGGTGTGGCCTAGGGCTTGACATTTGTTCCCTAGGCCAGAGGTTCCCAATATGGACCATCTCCAAACAACTAGGAACAGGACTCTCAAATCCTTCAGCTAGCAATCTCCACAACTGGAAACACACACACACACACACACACACACACAGGAAGTAAAAGGCCAGATGATTTCCTCCTCAGAGAAGAACACTGCAAGTCCAGAAATATGTACAGAAATATTAAGAAGAGATTCAGGAAGAGGGGAAAATTAAAAATGATGGTGGAGAGCTACATGTTATTTGAGAGCATGCACATTTCTTGTGTCACAAAAAGGTGCCCATTTTATATCTCTATGCCCACTTAGGGCTTGCACTTTCCCCAGAGATATTTCAGGAATGGTATTTTTAAACATTCTTGCCTCCATCGAAATAGAAGCAGCCAAGCTAAGTCTTCAACAAAACTAACACTGGTAGAACACTCCTGGTGTTACCTCCTACTAGAAGTCAATCACAGAGTTGGAAGGGTCCACAAGGGTCATCTAGTCCAACCCCCCCGCAATGCAGGAATCTTAACTAAAGCATCCATGACAGATGGCCACCCAACCTCTGCTTAAAAACCTCCAAAGAAGGAGAGTCCACCATCTACTGAGGGAGACTCTTCTACTCGTACAGCCCCCATTATTAACAGACACTTATTACATACGCCAGTGAATAGCACAGCTCTTCCATGGCTAGAAAGTGCTCACACGTATGGGTCAGATTCCATGAGATGGTTTTTGCTTACAGACATTCCTCCTTTTAAAAGCATGACTTTTTGCAGTAGTCTCATGGAACAAGTAGAGATGAATGAGTTGACAAACGGCTTTGTATTCAGATCCCCAGTTGGGGCACAGAAGAATCAGGAAAGTTCCCCTGTCTGTTTACACACACACAGCACTCAAATTATTTTTTGTCCTGGCCTTCCTTTTCCTGTGAACTCGTATACCCATTGTGGGTGACTTACACAGCAGTGTTCAAACTTTCCACATTCATCTACCTGCTGTGGGCCTCTTGCAAAACGGCAGAGAATCAGGAACACTCCAAGGATAAGCCAGGCAACAGCAAGATCTGTTATGTACAGCCTGGCAACACACTGCAATGAATTATCAATAATAGTGGGCAACTGGATTTTGGGCAATTTGTCTTATGGATACCCTCAAGGAACCCCATGATTCTGTGGAGCTACCTGTCTTAGGCCAGGATATGGTTTCTGCCAACAGAGATCATTGCACTTGAGATAAAATAGTTTTTTCCCCTCTCCAAATCAGGATGGGAGAATGTGCCCTTCTCTAAAATAAAGGGCTTGGCATTTGAAGCTATATTCTTTCACCTTGTTGCACGCTATGGTATGGGTTCTGCAGCTTGACCTGTGGGGACAGGTGAGTAGATGGGCAGACAGAAAACTGGGCTAGATCACCCCAATGGTTCCTTTTTCAATACTTTGCTGTTAGCAGTGTTGTGTCAGAATCAATATTTTTAACCTATGAAAAGCATTTAAATGTACAGTGGCTAGGTCTTATACCAAAAGTGCTTTTCCCTGACCTCCAGTAGTAGTGGGTCAAATATTTTAGTCTAGGTATTGTTCAAAAATCATGACTGAATAGTGAGTACCAAGTGTGTGGAACATTTTGCAATAAGCACTGACAACTTAGCAATCAAATTCCATTGTAGCAGTTTAAAGTGATGTAGCTAAATTGACATATTCACATATATAAGCCCAAGTTTTCAAAAGCGGCGAGAGATTTTTGAAACCAGCGTTTGCAGACAAGTTGGTCCTGCAATACAATTTCAATGCTCTATGCACTCAAGAGTGTTTAGTATTTCCCTCTGTTGTTTGTTTTTCCATAAACTACCCAAGCTCTGAAAATTAGGATACATATAAAAATATGACTAACACATTTAGGGCTCTCTATACATATCACTCTGATCATTCATCCACCTGCTGTGAGACATTGCAAACTGCAGGGAATCTGCAGTGTGATTTAGAGTTCATGTAGAGCGAAAGTAATATATACATCCGTCAAATATACATCAAATGAGGGGTGACTTTTACAGGTTTGTTAAAGCTTTGTTCAGCAGACTTTAGTATAGCAAATAAATGTGAAGATAGTGATCGGTTTCATATTTTTGATGCCTACAAAGTTGCCCCAAGAGAATGAGCTATGCTCGGGGGTAGAATCCCAAAATTAAAAAGGTTCTCAGATCAGAAGCCAAATACTTGTGATCTGTTGCTAAAACGGCTCAAGGTATTACAATGAAGTCTTATACCAGGTCAGATTATTTGTCCACCTGGCTCTAACTATCATCAAGTCTCTAGGGTTCTTCCCACATCTTCCCACCTTGCTACTTGATCCTGAGGTGCCAGGGACTGAACCAACCTGGGACCTTTTCCATGCAAAGCAAGTTTTTTTGTTTTTTGTTTTGACTATGGCAGACCAACATGGCTACCTACCTGTAGCCACAGAACTATGGTTACCACTGAGGAAGTCCACCAAGCACAGTGACAACTTGCTTCTGGGGGGGGGGACGACGAATAAGGCTATGCTTTTGATTTCCAGAATTGACAATTCCTAAATGGCAGCTCAGGACTTTTGCTGGCAATTTCTGGGATAAAACGATGCAACACAAGGTTATCTGGCAGCTGGACATTACATGGAAGCAAAACAAACCCCAACAGGATTTGCTTTCAAAGACATTTAGGACCAACACAGGCTGCATTTTGCAACCTAGTCTCATGTATGAAGCAGCAAGTGACCCCTACAACAAGACGTTTAGGCTGGATTAAGACTTAATTTGCAAATGGATTGTTTAGATCTTGCAAACAGTCAACTGGCAACAAGATTTTTGTTTAATCCTATGAGAAGAAGGGCGAGAAATACATTTAATAAATAATTATCAAATTCCCCCCCAGAAATGGTAAACTTCTCTATATATTTTTTAAAAAGGCATTTTTTTTCTACCAACAATGTCATGTGGTCCACGCAAAAAACTTGCAGGCATGAGGAGCACTGACCATGCAACACCCTAAGTTAGTTCCACTGAAATTAATGGGAGGTTACTAGTCACACCATGAGTAACTTTTCACACTCATTTCTGTGGGGTCCAAGTGCAACAAAACTTTTTAGTCTGGTACCAACCCGTTGTTGCTAACTATTCATTCAAGATCAGCCTTTTCCAAGCCCACCGAAGCAAACCAGCTTCGACCTAGAAAAGGGGGGGGGTGCCTCTTCCTTCTCTTCCACCGTTTCCGTTGCACGCCACCTATCCCCTTGCAGAACTCCGAAGCACACCTTTGCAGGCAGCGACAAGCCGATCGCTCCCAGCGTCCCGTACTGTTGCCAACGCGTTTTGCTTATAAATGCAGCCTCCCTTTCATTAAGCGAGTGCATTACAAAGGGGCCATTACCGCAAATCTGCAGGCAAATTGGCCTCGCGGTGCAAAAGCGCCCTTTGTAAGCAAACGTATTGCATGCGCGGCTTGTGGAAATAATCGTTTCACAAGCGAGGAGCAAACAACCGGAGGCAGCGAGCGAACCGGAGCTGCAGGTGCTGGGACGGGACAGGACCGTGGGAAGCGGACAGTGCCCCGTCAAAGTGTTTCTGCTTCGCTTTCATGGAGCCGAACTGTTTCGCCAAAAGACCCTTCAAGTGGAACGATGGCGTGGCAGCCTGCCAAATCGCCCTCCAAGTAGAACCATTTACTTCAATGGGTCTACTCGGAGTAGGACTTAGTTGGAAAGCACACATGGGGCCTTTAATGCAAACAAGTCTTTTTCTTTCCTATCCCTTTCCTTCCTCCAGGCAGCTCAGCAAACTGAAATTAACTCTGCACCTTTCCTAGGCTGTGCAAAGCAAACCAGCCGAACGAGTGAAATAAAACCGGTGGGTTTTTTTCGTCTTAGTTTCCTCTTTATGCCATCCGAGCAGCACAAGAAATATATGCTTTTAACTACCAGACTTCCTTAAGAAGTCGATGACACAATCAGGACAAATTCCTTGCATAAGGAAAGCAGCGCCGTCTTTGAAACTGCAAATTACGAGCATACTCTTACGCGGGCACATCGCGTTGCCCCGGACCCCAAACTACGCAACAGGAAACGAAAATGCGAACATCTCAACCAAAGCGGATTTTCAAAACAAAACAAAACAAAACTGTATTTTAAGTTCTCAAATCCAGCAGCAGACCTGCCTAAAACGGGCTTTTGACCAAACGGAGAATTCCTTCCTAGCTAGCAGCAGCCCAGAACTGCAGCTGGACTCAGCGTGGGAAGTTACCAAGGGGTGGGGTGCGTGTGCAAGCAGGAGTAAGCCCAGCAGATCTGGCTCCCTCGGTCCCTGGTGGTTCGACACCTGCACGACTCCGAGTCCGCGCTGCAGTCTCGAGGGCAACGGGACCGTCCCCCCGCCCCGCCGGCAGCCCCCACTGGAAACCAAGGGAACCGCTCCAAAGGTCACAACGCAGCCCGGGCAGCCCTTCAAAGGGTTCGCCGCGGCGCCCTTCGCGCGTATTCTGGACTGCACTTGCAAAACAACGCCAAATAAATAAAATAAAATTGCGCCACTTCTAGTTGACAAGACACCCCCACCCACGAGCAGCCTCAACCCAACTCAGGGGTCCCGACTGCTCCGCTGCCAAGCTCGCCCAGCTCGCGATCCTTCCCCGCCTCGGTCGGGGAAGTCCAACCAGGCACCCGGCGTTGCGACGGGAAAGCCAGGCGGCGCGCCTCCCTCCACCTCCCCGACGCCCAGCCCGGCAACGCGGGCAGTCCGACGGGCCCTTACTTCTCATCCACATGCAGGCTGGGCGAGCACTTGATGGCGAGCCAGGTTTTCCAGTGGATGTGGCGGACTTTGTAAACGTGCCCGAAGCCTCCCGAGCCGATCTTCTCCCAGCTGCCGAACTCGCTGGCGTCGAAGGTTTTCAGCAACCCCATGGGCCACGCGGAGTGGCCCTCCTTCTCCATGCGGCCCCCGGATTCTTCCCCCAGTGTGACAGCCGGACGACTCGCTCCCCGCGCGAGACACACCAGAACTGCACGGCCTCCCTTCGCGGACTGAGCGCCCTCCCATCTGGCTGCGCCGTCTCCTTTCCCCAGGTGACTCAAGGTGTGCTCATTCGCAAGGCCCTGACGTCACTTCCGGCGTTCGGGAAAGCCGAGCGGCCCCTATGGGAACGGCGAGGCGAAAACGGCGGGACAAGCAGGGCAGCGTGGGCGGTTGCAAGATTTGCGAGCTGGGGGTGGAAGGCAGCTTCCCCGCAGGAAGGAGAGACCGCTGGGCACCGCCTCTGGAGAAATTTGCACGGCTCCCTCTCTTTAGATTGAAAACGAGAGTGTGCGAAAGGGTGTAGCTCCCTGGTTCAGTCTCCTTCGTCTCCAGAAAAGGCTAAGAATGGTCCCACCCAGGAGTGGCAACTTGAATAAAAAATATTGGGGCGGGGGGGGGCAGGAAAGCCCCGTCCGCATAATCGATCACAAGACACAGCACGCGCACATCATTTGAATGGCAATGCTCATCAACTTTTTTGGGGGGGGGGCAGCCCCCACGAATATTTTAGGGGGCTGCCCGCTCAGCCCCTAGGAGTTGGCTGCTGTGGCCCCACCCGATAGTCCCTCAAGACCGGCGAATCTGTAATGGACCATCCACACATCATTACGATTTATTAGTGGTTCTGCAATGCGCTCCTAATGTTGGTGTGTTGCTGGTGCGCTTTAGCAAAACAAAAGTGGAGCCGCAGCTGCCACCACCCAGAGCATTCGGAGTACCAAAGGTTACCAGTCAGCTATCAGCCACGCACCTATTGCAAAGGAAGTGGTTTTATTTGTTTGTTTATTTAATGTCCTAGCTTTCTCCCAGCACAGTACCCCAGGTCACAACATGCAATAAAAATGAGTGCAGGTTAAAAACACACCAATCAGTTGTATTTTTAAAGAAACAAGTAAATTGCTATATTAAAAACAGCATTGAATCCATGCAATTTAAAACCACTTAAAAGCACAGGAGAAGAAAATATACAACACCCACTATTAAAAGACCCTGCTGCAAAACAAAAACCCCTCTTTTCCTGCAGAGAGCAGAGAGGGAGTCTAGCCTTCTGCAGAAGGGAGCTCCACAGTCGGAGCAGCTACCTAGAAGGCCCTCTTTTGTGTCCTTACCAAATGTGTCTGCGAGGGTGGTAAAACTGCTGCTACCAGTATTTAAAAAATGTTTTTACTCTGTGTCCCCCGCCCAATCCCTGCTTTACACAAACTGCTGTTGTTTAAAACCAACTACCACCCCCCTTGTGTACTTCCCCCTTCTCACTCCCATGCCATGGTCATGGCTATTATGCAACCTGCCTTCTCTTTTGCTCCTCTCTGCAAACCCAGGATTGTGGTGAGGCAGTACAAATCTTCTAATGCGGGATGCATAATGGCAGCCTTGCATTTTTATGTATATAGGAAGAAAAGGAAATAATGGATGCAGTGTATCACACCACTATTCTTGGCAGCCTTTGTTCATTTCAGTAAATTGCAGTTTCTATTTAGTGCAAGTTAGTAAACAGAAGCCATACAGCACCAACATTTGGTGTAATTCTTGCCATTCCTCCTGCCCCAGTTGCTCCAGATGGGTGGGTGGGTGGGGGCTTACTGGAGCAGATTTTAAGGGTTTGCAGAGGTTGCAGGGAGATCAGTTGCCAATTTGTTTTCAGATCCAATATAATGTGCTCATGGTGACCTTTAAACCCCTAAAATGCTATGGGATCAAGTAAGTGGCATATGGCCACAGAGTTGGCATGGGGTTTCTTCAAATGGGAGCAAGCCCTTTTGTGCTCTTTGTTTGCATTTCTGTAATCTTTTTATGTGTGAGGTTACGTGCACAGATTTCAAAGCATTTTGTTTACAGGTCCTTGTAAACTAGTAAAGCCAAACTCACTGTGTGTTTTATTGATGCCCACCTAGAGCGTCCTCTTGTTGTGCTTGCCTTAGGGAATTGCAAGGTCCTGGAAGTAGAAACACAGTAATCCACCTCACAGAGCTGAACTGTTGTACGTTTCAACATGTTTACGCAGATAACAAGTGCTCTTCAAACCAAAGAACATGGAAAGATGAGACAAATGGCATGGCCTTTGTAGTTAAAACAGAAACAACAAACTAAGAAGTACCGACTCCCTGCCTCAGGGCTAGTCAGTTTTTCTGATGGTTTGATAATTACAAGACTCTTAGTAGACAGAGACAGAAAATGTTTGGAGAGTAAGATGGCAGAATATGCCCATTTTGGTGTCTCTGATATTATCGTTTTTCCAATCTTTTTTAATTTTTAAGGAAACTTTATTATTGCCATGTACCTTAACCTCTGCTGCACCTGCTGATTGATGAACCTTGTAACCTGACTTATGTACTGAAGTTATCTATGCATCCAAGCCTTTGGCAGAAACAGAGTCAAGGGTCCAGTACAGTTTCCACCAGTGAGAACCTGGACAGTGAGCACTTTGCTCAGTGGATGTGAGATTAGAGTTTAACTGTCCCTTTCCTTGCAAGCAGCTGCAGACAGACAACTTCAGTCACACTGTGGCAACAGAAAGGAAAATTCCACTTCTCTCCCCACTTCTAGGAACCACAGAGTTAAGGATGTGTAGTCTTGAGTTCCTTCAGTGCTTTTTGAACTAATTCGGTGAACGTCATTAAACCAAACTAGTTTATTCAAAGCACTGGTCAAACTGGGGGGGGAGGGTTAAGGGAAATGTCATGTTTAGTTTGGCCCTCAGGCAGAGGAATCAGACTCTGGCACTGTTATACGGTATCATAGCTGACATAACTTCATTCTAGTTTAAAGTGATGCTGACTTTCCATAAGTTTGTGTAAGCGCACTATTATTTTCACCCAGTAGAAACAGAACAAATTTATGTCATCATAGTTATGCACTAAGAAAATAATTCCTGTGTTTGCTGTGTTCTCTCATATGCTGCATATTGGGCTGCATATTGTAAGATTTTCTGCAGTAACAGAAAATGTAAATTTAAAAGAAGAGGACTGTTTCACAGCAAAACTGAACAGCCATGTTAACGCACAGGTGAATCTACTGAAATTGCAGAGGGAGGACACCACAGAGAGTTTCTAAGGAACGCTTTCCATGGTCAAAATACATTGACAACAAATGTGTAAGAGAGGTATCACTTTCCCCGCCTCCCCCCCCTCCCTTGCCCCTCCATTTAATACTTTTTTCTGAACTAGTCTAGCCTGTTGACCAAGTTGAGAATATACTGTTTACCTAATAAAAATCAGAACAGAAGCTGGAACTTGAAAAAAAAACATGCATAGGAAGATTGAGCAAAGTGCTACAGATAGTAAAGGGGGGGGGAGGGAGGGAGAAATCAAAGTTATATGCTAGTTTAAGAAGTGAAGCAAATCCAAACCGTCCCCAAAACCTGATTGTCCATAAAAGTTAATTATAAGTTAACACACAAAAAATGAAATTGCTACCCTAACAAAACAACTCCCATAGGTGTCATTTTCACATTCTCTACAAAAGGGCAACTTGTATATGCACAGCCAAGACGACTCCTGAGCCTCTATTTAAAAATGTTAAGCTCTCTCATTATGATATTAATGGTTAAAATTAAGAAGTCCTTGCGACACATGTATTCTGTTGCAAGGCTTGTCTATAAGGAGAGAAAAGGGTATCTCTCTGCCTTTTCATGTAGACAAGCCCTTAAACAGAATATATGTGAAAGTGTTGCCCAAGGTCTTCTCATCTGGAAATGGTGCAATAACTGGAATGACATTTAAGGAATATGACAAACACTAGAAAATAGCTGTTCTTCTTTAATTCTGGATTTGATTAATGAGATTTGGAA
The DNA here is from genome assembly GCF_009819535.1 of Lacerta agilis. Classification (NCBI taxonomy): domain Eukaryota; kingdom Metazoa; phylum Chordata; class Lepidosauria; order Squamata; family Lacertidae; genus Lacerta; species Lacerta agilis. The sequence continues at coordinate 53,555,813 of NC_046315.1, forward strand.
AAGCGCACCACACAGAAACATACTTTCAAGTAACATAGTGGAACATACACTTTGATCCAGTTGGGTCATCTATTCAAAGGTTAGGGTGTCTGTAAACTACCCACCACTTTACAGCTGTTCAGTAATCTGTTTTCTGATCCTTGGAAGCCCTGTGTTTATCTATGGTGGCTGGTCAGGGTCAGTGGAGATAATAACCAGTGTCTCTCAAAAGAGCATTTTGCTGCAGATGGCTGAGGCCCCCCAAATTATCACCACTTTGTATCATTTGGTCTTGCTCAGTGTGGCATCTGAAAGTGCCTTAAGTTCATCCTTACATCTGCATTTTCCCCTGGCTTTATTCGAATGCTCTCTATTTTTATTCATCTGTTTTAATTTTATTTACTTTCAAAGCTACCTTGAGTGCCACTGATTTTCCAAACACAGGTAACTCCTTGTTTACATGAGGGTTGCATTCTGGGTCATCATGCGCATCTGCAGAGCACACATGCACCGCCCTGCTCAGCCCCCTTCCCCTTCTGTCAGCAGTCGCGTGCCAATGGAATGCGCGCAAAATGGTCTATAATAAATAGAAAGATGCAAAACCACAGGAAGATGGATTATACCAAGTCAAACTACTGGTCCAGCTAGCTCAGTATTGTCTACACTGGTTGGCAGCAGTTTTCCAGGGTTTCAGACAGAGGACATTCCCAGCCCTACTGAGGATTGAATATGGGACCATTTTACATGTGATGTAAATGCTCTATCACTGAACTGTGGCCCTTCCTCTTTATATAATAAGTTATGTTTGCAGAACTTCTTTTATCATCTTTGTTAGGAAAGCTGGAGTTGTGCATGTTGAAAGTAATAAATTGGGAGGGTCACAGGTGCTGTCTCTACAGAGCCCAATACAAATATGTTGAAGAAGTCATTGTTGGCTGTAGTGGCAAAGATCTTCTGCACATGCAGGATATTAAAACATATTTTGTGAGTTATTCAACTATTTCCTGTTCTCTCCCCCAAGTAGCTGTGTAAGGGATTGGGGGTGGTGTCATGCCCAGTCCTAATCCAGAGAGCAACTCCCCAGAGGAGGAATCATGCCTCCCACTTACCAAAATCTTGTGGGGAGCAGACAGCGTAACCCCATTGCCAACCTGAGAGTCTGGGGTAAGCTGAGTAAGGCTGAGTACAAGGCTGCTCCTTAACTGATGGCGACTTTCATGTGCAAAGTGTGCTCCTTTCCTTATCTTGTCAATCCTTTCTATTACAAGATTCTAATTCCATTTAACAGATAAGGAACAAAGACAGAAAGATAGTGAGTGGCCTTGGACAAGATTAAGTCCTTCAGCTGCCACATTTGAACCAGGCTTCTCTGAGATCCAAGTGTCACAGGGTCTGGTAGCCGGAGGGTTGCCACTTCAGGGCTCCTGTGCCTTCTAACAGTCCGTGTGACAGGCAGAAACTGATGCAGCTCTCCTTAGCACTGTAGCACATTTCTGCCTGTTATGAAGCTGTTAAAACCACAGGCACCTTACTTGAAAGAAAGGTTGGTGGAAATAATAATCTTAGTTGGAAGTGGTGGGAAAATTAAAATCATAACCTTGCCCTATTGATCAAAATATCACAAGAGGACAGTATACAGGGTGGGGGCAGATATTCTCTCTGAAGTGTTTTCATCAGTAAAGCTCCTCCATGCACCCCCCTACAAACTTTTCCCTTTCACGTGGTAATACCAGTTCAGATGGCTTGAACTTGATTCCAAAGACAATTTCTCTAAAATCCTTAGGAGTATGTCGTAGTTTCACAGATTAATGTTGCAATTACACCTTTCTCTTTGATTAAATAAGAGTCCAAGTTCCCGTTCTTTGGAGGATACTGCATCAAATGCCCAATTATATCTAGAAATACATTAAAATGAGCAAATCATTTTGCAAGCTGCTACCATTATAGAATAATAAGATCACAGAACTGTAGAGTTGGAAGGGACCCTAAGGGTCATCTAGACCAAATCACTAACCACTTGACAAACTACAGTTCCCAGGATCCCTTGGGGGAAGCCATGGTCTTTAAATCTATGGTGAACATGCAGCCACTCTGTAAAAAAAAGAGTGAAAAGCTGTAAAGTTCCTTGTACTCACCACTGATTAACAACAGGGAATCCTGGCGGATGGCAGCTGTAGTCCAAAACATCTGGGCAAAGTTGGCAAAGGCTGCTTTGAAAAACTAAGCTCTGGTTGTGTTAATTGTCAAGTCAACATTGTCCTGTTCCCAACAGCAAAGTGTGCATACCTCCTAATTGAATAGAATAGACGTTTTTTGGATAGTTCCTCCAGCCTCACTCGAAACAGAACAGGAGCACTATTTAAAATTTGGCTGGAGGATTATTTTCTTACTTCACCATGCAGCTCAATTAACAATTACAACGATAATAGTTTCTAAATGTTAGGTTTGAACTAACCTCCTCCTCACACAGAACCAGGCTGGATTCATGCCTTTCATCTTCACTAGGCACATAAATTGAGTACATACCATGCTGCAACCTACGTCAGCAGCTGCACATGCACGCACGAAACTTTAAAAGGTGACATCCCATTTCTTCTGTATTGGCCATGGAAATGCCACTTCTTGTTTTCTGTAGTTTAGCTGTGGTTTCATGCATAAGCCCCATGAAGTGTCTTTGCATCGTTAAGCCAAGATTTGTGGGCAGAAGTCTACTTTACATGCGACTTTCCCTCCAATATACACAAACACCCCTGTAAAAACAAAGCAAAACAGTAGAATGAAACAAAATATGTAGATGATCATATGTGACAGTCATGCAAGGGTCTGTTTTGCTGGGTGAACATCCTCTGCCAGTCGCAACTTTCAAATGAGCATACAACTTGCACATTGAACATTGCACAATCTTCATACACGTTAGTGTGCACCAGTTGGTTCATGCAACAATGTACACCTGTGTAGAGAAAATACTGTGAAGTGCCTCTCAGTTTCCCTCTTTTTGGCAGCTCTCCCCTTTGGCTACATTCCTGTGATGTTTTATGAATATGCTCAAAGATCCTAAAAATGCCCTCACATCTGAATGACTTTAAACAGCTAAAAAGGTCTTTGGAGATCAAAGGAACCCTTTGCATGCCTAAAATTACTCCTAAGTGTTAAATATTTGCTGTATTTGCTTATAAGGGGCTTTGGGTTTTTCGGAGATGAAAGATTCAAATAATCCTCTTTATCTACATTGGTAGGTTAAGACAGCAAACAGTTGAGCTTCACAGAACTCTTGGAACATTAGGAACATGGACCTGATTTCTTTGTTGTCAAAAGGAGCAGAAGTCCAGGTAATCTGAGCTTCATTATCTTTCCCTCCCCCAATAACATAAAATTGAAAAAAAAAACCCAACAAATGCAACTGAAATACAGCACGAATATTAGCCCTGATTGCAGGATTCTTCATTGAGGCAAGTGGTTCTGTCCTCCTTGCTGAAGTGAGAAACTCACATTTCCAAACTGATCATGCTCTTTAATTTTGATAGTGTTTGCTTGCGGGGCTTCCAGGCAGACAAGGCAGGCAGAATCCAGTAGAATCTCTTCTCTCACAGGGAAGTTTAGGGAAGTTTTTAATGACTGATGTTTTAATGTATTTAAATGTATATGATTTAACCTTCTGTTGGAAGCCGCCCAGAGTGGCTGGGGAAACCCAGCCAGGTGGGCGGGGTAGAAATAATAATAATAATAATAATAATAATAATAATAATAATAATAATAATATCACAGTTCTTTGTGCTACTAGTACCTGCTTTCATTCAAAGATTGCCCATGTGTATATATATGTGTACATAGATGAATTTATAACTGAGTTATTGAACCCGTCCACCCACATATTTTTTTTATATAAAGGAGTTATAGTAGGTTGTTTTACTACACACTTGGTGCAAAACAGGATCCAGGGGCCCTTTAACAAGTGACAATTAAGAGAGTCTTTTAGGCCAGTGCTAGTAGCATCAGAGGTTAGCATCAGGGCCACTCCAAGCTGTTCCAGTGCATTAGGAAAGCCATTTTGTGGAGTCTTACTTGGAAGTTGAATCTTAGCTCAGCGTGACAACAGAAGAATGTCCCCTACCACACCCTGCCCTGGTCAGCATTGTGGGGCGCCTACAAAAGTAGAGGGCCCCTGGCTCACCCCTGGAGCATTCTGGCCCTGCTGTCCCCCATGCTGTCACTGACTGTTCACCTGCCTTCTCCAAGCATGTAAGCAAGGAAAAGAAGGAACATGAACATCCAGTTCATCTGCCTTCTTGCACTCCTCCCTTGGGGAGACTATTTGGATTGGGCTCATTGTGTTAGGAGAAGGGAGCCCTATTCAGAGAGGGCTCCCATCCTCAGTGAGGATATGATGCCCAAGAACCCTCCAAAGTCCAGAGCTGGTCCCAAAATGAGTCTTTGATCCCGGTTTCACCCTGTCCCGTCTTAGTCCCTTTTGTGCCTTATTGTACACATGTGCAAAAGACTGTAACTCTACTGCAGTTTCGAATGCTCGGGGACCTGACTTTTAAACAGACTGACATCCTTCATGTACTTCTTGTGTTTCCTGGGGACAGATGCTTCCTGCATCAACAGATCACACTCCATCCATCATTGTTATGCTAAAGACGTGTGGCCCACATTAGAGCTTCAGCCTAGGCAATTGAGGAATGAGGACTCTTCATCACTAGCTGATTCGGCTAGGATGAAAGAAGAATGCACCTAAGCAGGAACAGCCTTACTCCTGTCCAAATATAATGCAGTCAGCAGGAGCAATGGGCAAAGATCTGCAAGCAAACAAGAATGCAATTTTCAAATGACTTGTGTGGAAAAATCCTAAGGCTGCAACTCCCTGTGGACATTTACTTGGGAATAAGCCTTGTTGAACTTAATGGAATCGTTTCTAGGTAAAGATGCTTAGGACTGCATTGCAACACAGATTTGGAAAACTGTGCTATATCCTGCATAATAATGACATGAGAAAGATCCTGTCACCTTCTTCTTAGCATAGGTCGTTCCTTCCAGTGCAGTGTGGCCTGTCCACCAGAGTAATGGAGATTTAGATACCCATTGACTGGTTTTGTGGCAGGCCTGTGGGATGGGGTGTGGGAGAGAAAGAATCACCAACTGGGCTTGCTTAAAGTGCTTCAGGAAACAACTGTGTTCCAGTTTATCTTTCACATGTTGAAATGCCTGATTTCTATCTACATATTTGGGTCACAAACTTTCCTAGAGATAATCATCTCCAGGTTTCCCTGTACAGCACAACCTATGCACATCCATTGCAAAGTAATATTAGGTAAGCATCTTTAGGTCTGCAGTGCAAGTCTATATACATGTCTACTCAGAAGTAAACCCAACTGAGATCAATGGGACTTGATCTTAAGTAAGTGCGTAGAGTTGGAGCCTTAATTTTGGGGTTCGGTTGACATGGTAACTTGGGGAACATCTTTCTCCTTGCAAAATATCCCAGGGATATAAGGATATAGAGAAATGTGGGTTATGCTGAACTAAGTTCTATTCCCCCGGTATGACTTCCCTTTATCACAGATACAGCCCAAAAAGACAACAACAAGAACCCACCAACATCATATGAATCAATCTGGCTTACTTGACCCAACAAGCCCTCCACCCCCTCACAAATGCAAACAAACCCCATTGCAGCCAACCACAGACAACCAACCACAACATGGGCCCCCAACCTCTCTCACTACCAAGGGAATATAACAAGTAAATAGAACGAGAACCTATCTAGTTGATGCTGACACAAAACCCGACACGTACACTGTAAAAAATATAAATTTCACTGCCAACCCTCCTCTCCACCCCCTCTTCTTCCTGACCTTATACTGTACGCAACACTAATGTCTCATAACAAATGTGACTGATCTGTAGAAAAAACTGTACTTGAGAAAAGAGACAAGGCATGTACTTCTGTAAACCGAGAAAATTATTATTATTATTATTATTATTATTATTATTATTATTTTAAAAACCTAAGTTCTACTCCACTGAAATTAATGTACCTAAGTTAATCATGCCCATTGATTTCAGTGGATCTACACAGAGTGTGACTGACATTGGATACAGCCCTGTGAGAATTAGCCGTACGTGGGCAATGATTTCTGAGACCACTGAGATACGCTATGGCTGCAGGCTGCATTCATGTTGTCATGTTTTCATGGATGATCATGTGAAGAGAAAAAATGGCCAACTACGGCTGTGTGAAGTGGGCCTCTTGTTTCCACTAGTACAGGAGAGTGAAGTTTATTGAAGCTTATCCAATGCGCTCTACGTGGGGCTACCTTTGAAGGCGACCTGGAAACTACAACTACCGGTAATCCAGAATGTGGCAGCTAGACTGGTGACTGGGAGTGGCTGCCGGGACCACATAACACTGGCTCCCAGCATGTTTCCGAGCACAATTCAAAGTGTTGGTGTTGGCCTTTATAGCCGTAAACGGCCTCGGTCCTGTATACCTGAAGGAGCGTCTCCACCCCCATCGTTCATCCCGGACACTGAGATCCAGCACCAAGGGCCTTTTGGCGGTTCCCTCATTGCGAGAGGTGAGGTTACAAGGAACCAGACAGAGGGCCTTTTCGGTAGTGGCGCCCACCCTATGGAACACCCTTCCATCAGATGTCAAGGAAATAAGCAGCTATTTTATTTTTAAGAGACACCTGAAGGCAGCCCTGTTTAGGGACGTTTTTAATATTTAATGCTGTATTGTTTAAACATTTGTTTGGGAGCCGCCCAGAGTGGCTGGGGAAGCTCAGCCAGATGGGTGGGGTACAAATAAATCATCATCATCATCATCCCAGAAATAGCTTCTGAATTGTAAATCCTTTAAGGCATGGATCTATTTACTGCTACTCATAAGAACATAAGAAGAGCTCTTCAGGATCAGACCAATGGCCCATTTAGTCTAGTGTCCTGTTCTCACTGTGGCAAACCAGATGCCTGTAGGGAGCCCACAAGCAGAACTTGAATACAACAACACTCTCCCTTTTATAAACTGATGAGTATATACATACATAATACATGCATAAATATTAAAATGGCATTATTCTAATTTCATGCACATTACCCCCCCCCCCCAATGTGCACAAGAAGAAAGAGGCAGGTACTTCTAGTATGTAAGCCAGGCAACAGGACTGGTATGGACCCTGAAATATTAGCATAGCATTATTATCAAAGGGGAAGCAGACGACGTGTCCTCAAATCCCAACCAGAAATCTGTTAGCTACCTGTTAGGGGTGTTTTCATAACCAATCACCAGAAGAAGTAGCAATGGGAAAGATGGCTGTAGTACATTTCCAAACAAGTGCTCAAATAGCCAATAGCAAGAAATAATGGTTTTTTTCCACACACCGAGAAGCTTAGTAGACAAAGGTGTATTATTCCATTTATTAACTTGTCTTATCTAGGAACGTTTATCACTAGCAATTGAAGCAGAACCCAGCTACTCTGACAATGTATTTACACAATATATTTTTTTATCTCCTAAGCTACTTAAGTGTTCCCTGGGTATGTACGCACTTGTATGGAGATATATAATGTGTGAACCAGGTGATCACCATATGGATAGCAGCAATTGCTGTAATGTCAGTGTCTGAAAAAACAGTTGCTGTGACAGTCCAGCATGCCAATTTCTTGGTACACATATGGGCACGTGCAGGCAACATTTACAACAAGGCCAGGTCTAGATATGCGGGAGTCTAGGCAAAGTGTCCTCTCCTCCATCAGTTGGCCCTGGTGGGCTTACCTGGCACTGTTCCAAGTGGCACTGAGCAGCTGGGTCCAGTAACCCTGCTGAATTCCCACAATGCTTCAGAATGACACCAGGTTGGGGACATTGTGGGAAATGTAAAAATTGGTTGGACCAAGTTGTCTGGTGCTGCTTGGAGTGCTAGGCATCAACAGTGGGCCCTGCCAGCTCCCCAAGAATGCCACACACTGATGCCAACCCTGGTATATGACCACAGAATTGTATTGCGTGAATCAGACAGCCCTAAATGTTTCTACGACCAATGAGAATGACAGAAAAAGAAGACACCAACATTGTTATTTCTTTGCTTCTTGTGATATTATTTGGTCATAAATAAATAACCAAATAAAGTAAGAATACTGTACTTATTAGTGAAAAGTAATACAAAGAGCCTGTTAAGTTTTTAAGCTGCCACAAGAGTATTTGTTGTTGTTTTGAGCTAACATGGCTGCTCCTCTGACACCTTTTCCTGGCATGGGCAGAAGCAGGACTGAGAGTATTTGTGACTTTCCTTTGGCTTACAGACATTCACCTCCCATTAGTTACAATGGCAGAAAGAATAAAAATATTGCCCTCCCCGCCACCAATTCTAGGGACATGTCAGGTGAAAAGGAGGTATTTGGATCTGCTGGACCCAAAGCCCCCCTCCATCTCTTTCTGGCACACTGGCTATTTGCAGACAGAGCAGGGATATCCACCCTATCCTATGGCCCCATGGACACACTCAGCAATCATATGATCACACTTTTCTGAGTATGCTGAAATGTCTCAGGAAGTCATTTGCTGGTTACTTGGCTGCCTATCTGCTGCCAGAAATATTTCTTTATTACATGCCAGAGAGTAAGAGATTCCACCACACAGAGATTCTCATACCAGGAACCCACTCATTACACATCTTTTTTTTTTTTTTGCTTCTGGAAATTTTCAGTCTCTTTAAGTCCATTTTTCTCATTCAAATAACCACGAAAGTAAGCTTATGCCCGCAGGAAAAATGTGAGCATGTTGAGATCTGTGTTCATAGCATGGGAAAATAGCAGAAGAGGGAGGAGAGGGAGTGAAGATAAGATATATTTGCCCCCAGGAGCAAGTTTCCCATTCTTTCTTCTGGTTCTGTAAGTAGTTTTAACTTGCATTAGTACACATGGACACAAGTTTATCATTGCTCATTGGGCTAGATTCCACCTCCTTCGTGCAGACAGGATCGTCTTTAAAACTTGCAGGGTTAGGGCTAAAATTAGCAGATCTTGACTTCATACGCCATAAAACAACGAAGCGGAGTGTTTCTTGCATGACTCATGCTCTCCTGCATATAGCTATTTTCTTCATTAGTTCCACATAAGCAGCTGGCTCTGAGATCACAAGCAGGCTTTTTTTTCATAGTTAGCCTTGATACCTACATGTGGGGTGATACTTGCTGTGCAAATGGGAAGTAAAATTTTAATATTTTGTTTTGGTGATTTGTAAGCCACTTAGAGGTTTTCTTAAAACCGAGCGGTATGGACATTTTGTTGAAATGGAAGAAAACGATGGCATCACATTTAGTTCAGATATGCTTGGATGTGTGTGGGCAATACCAGTGGAAATTCTAAAAGCTTGACGCTGGGAGGGAGCTCAGCTAGGGTAGCTAGATGAAAAAGAGGACAGAACTCCTATATATTTTAATAGCTACACAGAAGAGGAACCATCTTCTTTATCAATATTAAAAGTTGCAGGAGCTGCTGACTCTACACACTGTACAGCCCAGACATAGGTTTATCTTCTAAGTTGAAATTGTTGGAAGTGCAACAGCAGGAATCAGGGCCAAATTAGGACCTTTAGAGGCCCTAAGTACTTATAACTTTTTGGTGACCCCATATATATCTAATTCAAAGAGGAAGAGCTTGAAATGAAAGTGTAGTGTATACACAGACTTGGCAGATAATAAGCCGTAGCACTGCATATTTTAAAATAAAAAATAAATTTAAAATGCAAATTAAAGCTGACATTTAGCTGTATCAATATCAAATTGTGAGGGCCACTATCCCAATGATACTCGAAGTTTGGAATAATGAGCCTCCATAATTAAAAGTTTACAAGGTTCCTTTTGTGAAGTAACATTAAGGACATGTTGACTTGTGGGCTCCCTAGGAGCAAGCTGATCAAAAGAGAGGAAAAATGTTAGTTCAGTTCACAGTATGCATTAGGGTGCCTCAGAAAAAGGGCTTGAGGAGGAACGAGAAAGCTTAAGTAGTACAGTGGAAAGTGAAGTGATTTGTGACTGCATTACCTCCTGATGTAATCATGAGGAAGGACCTGCACCTCTCTGATGACCCATCTCAAACCTGTGCTTATCAAGACGACTAACTACAGAACACAATGCCTGTACTTAGATATCATTGTTTGGCAGCGAAACTTCAGCCCCTCTTGGTATTATCTTCTATATGTTTTTTTTTTGCAGAAGCTGGAACAGATGGTGCTGGAGGAGACTCTTGAGAGTCCCATGGACTGCAAGAAGATCAAACCTATCCATTCTTAAAGAAATCAGCCCTGAGTGCTCACTAGAAGGACAGATCCTGAAGTTGAGGCTCCAGTACTTTGGCCACCTCATGAGAAGAGAAGACTCCCTGGAAAAGACCCTGATGTTGGGAAAGATGGAGGGCACAAGGAGAAGGGGACGACAAAGGATGAGATGGTTGGACAGTATTCTCGAAGCTACTAACATGAGTTTGGCCAAACTGCGGGAGGCAGTGAAGGATAGGCGTTCCTGGCGTGCTCTGGTCCATGGGGTCACGAAGAGTCGGACACGACTGAACGACTGAACAACAACAAACTCATTGTTCTTTGTTCATAGACTTCTATCTGCTGATAACCATTTCCTAAAACAAAACAAAACAAAACAAAACAAACCTCTATGTCAGGATTTTACATGAAAGCTGGGAAAGGCATCTGTCAGGGGAAACATCTTCGAGTATTTTCTTGCACCTAAGGGGCAGTATCCAATGAGGTAGTTCTGTTGCCATAGGGACATCTGGCTGTGCAACAGAACCTCCTTTCCTTCTCCTTGTGCACCACTTAAATCTGTTCTGTGGGCTACTTCAACCCTCCAAAGCAGATTTGGGGAGATCATGGGTTGGGGGTTGAGGGAGGGGGAGTCCTGTTGTGCAGCCATTGTGTTAATGGAACTATTTCATTGGATACCCGCCCAGGAATTTCTCTCTGATGACTCTTTAAAGCAGTGGTTCCCAACTGGTGGTCCAAAGACCCCATGGAGTCCGCGTAACCCACCCAGGTGGGCAGGGGCACTATTCATATAACAAACAAAACTACCAGAGATATGAAAATTTTGAAAGTAGGGGGTGCATGCCTTGGCTTTTGGAAAAAAAACAGGGAGTTTGCAGTATTTAGCTAACTGGGAGTACTTACTGGAGACAACTGTGCTGGTCCATGGGTGGGGGGAATCTCAGTCATAGTAAGGTAATACCTTTACTAGGGCTAACTAAATCATCGTAAATTTGCTTGGCATTTTACTTTGTCCTAATCAAGGTATTACCTGTGGCTTTGGAGCTCTTAAAATACTTGATCATATATACCAGTTTGTAACTTTCCACGGTGTGCATGAAACTATTTGAATAAGCACATTATCTGGTTAATACCACCAGGTGATTAGGAGTAAATCATTATCAAGTGGCTATAAGCAATGTTGTCTGTACTAATAGAGAGAAGACACTGCTTTCCTTAGTTTCCCATTCCTAAGCATTTGTTTATTATTTCTTTATTACATTCATATCCCAAATTTCTTCCAAGGAGCTCATGATGGCATACGTCATTCTTCTCCCCCCCCCCCCCATTATATCCTCATGAGAACCCTGTGAAGTAGGTAAGGCTGAGAGGCAAGTGCCTGGCCCAAGGTCATCCAGTGAGCTTCATGGCTGAGCAGGGACTTGAACCCTAGTCTCCCAGGCCCTAGCCCAACATTCTAACCACTACACCACAGCTTGGATGATGCTTTGGTTCCAAGTACAGATGATAGTTAAGAATCTCCGTTACCGAATTCAAATCCCTAATCAGGCATGAATTTCCAAAATGGCCTTAGGCACATCTGTATACGATAAATGATAATGCCAGCTTAGCATATAGGATAGTTGTAACCATTACTGAGATCTTCTTTATTAATTGTACTATGTGCTAAATAAATACGAAGTGTTGCAGTTGTGTCATGTGGTTGTTAATTTGTAGGTTGCTATTTGAAGCAATAGCCTCCTGATTTAATGTACACCATACAGCATGATATGACCTAATCAGGTAGCAAGAATATGAGAGGGTCAGCAGGCCAACGGGCAAGGGAAGACAGAAAAGGCACAATCACCTGGAAGGCATGCTGTGCCTATACTCCTGAGAGACAGTGGTGATGTAGGATCAGCCAGGATCCCAATAGATGAAACAAATTTGGAGGCCTGTGATGAGCAACACCCCCCCCCGCCCCGCCCCCAGTTTCTGAAGGCAGACTGGCAGATGCCCAAGCAAAACGAGACTGTTGTGTATCATGCTGTGTCTGTGAAGCTTTCAACTTTGCACACTAGCCATGAATGGAGGAAATGAAGATGGAAGGTAGGGGGTTGGCCAACCATTTGAACTGCAATTTTGACTAGAAATCCTGTATACCAGCAGTGCCCCTCCAGATGCTGCTGCAGTTTAACTCCCATCAGCCCCCAGCTAGCCTGGGCAGTTGTCAGGGCAGATGGGTGTTGTAGTACAACATCTGGAAGGTCACAGGTTCCCCAGTACTGCTACATACTAAAGCACAGGAAGAGAGGCGGCTGCCTTTAACTGAGTCACACCATTGATCCTCCTAGCGGCCTAGCCCAATAATGTCTAAACTGGATGGGATCTCTCCAGGGTCTCAGACAGGGGAAATTCCCAGGCCCATCTGCTGGAGACTGAACCCAGGACCAAAGTGGCACCATCCATGCATCAGCAGGCTTTGGGGAACCCCAAGATTTCCAAAAGTACAAAATTAAAAGCGGGTCTGAAAAACAGCTCGGTGAGGACTGAGCATGCTCAGAAGGCACAGAATGCTGTTGGCAGGCAGCGGGATGGAAAACTTAAGGGTATGCAGTGAAGTCTCCTGGGAAAGAACATCAGTGGCTGGCACCCAAGGGCACTCCAAACTGCAATATCTTTTTCGCAGGTCCCATATGTACACAACCTTAACATGCAACTTGTTCCTATGATGTGTACTGGAAGGTTAGAAAAGCTTCCTGTAAATAATGGCATACAGTTTAGAGCAAATGGAACTGTGAGGAAATCATCAGTCAATTGTCAAATCTTATTTTTCCTTTATCGCTTAGCTAGAACAGTTGTTCACAAAGGCAAAGGCAAAAGAAATGCTTTTTCATTCTCTTCTTTGTCTACTGCTGGGCTCCTCCTTTATTTTCTGATGGTACGCTCTTTAAGTCATTCCGTAATAAAATGAAGATTGAATTTGTATTTAAACACATGATATGGCAGATACATTGTATACAGATGCAAAACAAAACACATCCTCTTCTGCCTGAACAGATGACACAACAGCTCTATAACTACCTAACTTAATCAAAGCAAGTGATTTTCATTAGCTTTAGTCTAGGCTGCCTCCTTGTGGTCAACATAACCTACAATTGGTATTATATTTGTTGCTGTGCATTTCAGATTTCCCCCGAGCAAAATCATGTATCAGTTATTATGAAGAAAATAATGAAAAGATACATGAGATCACTTTAAAAAGTGCCCCTTAATTTGTAAATATCCACCAAGAATACAGTGTGAAGTGCAAAGGGTAATATCGAACGACTCCCGAATATTTATGACATGATAGAAGACTAATTGGCAACGTCAGTTTCAATGGGAAGAACTGCTCCTTCAGATCTATTAGCTAAATGTAATATTTAATCAACAAGCAGTTCTGTAAATGATTCTATTATCACATTACGTGTTTAGTCCACAACAAGCTTGATTCAAGTTTTAATTTTACTAAACAGAAGACCATAAATGTTGCTCTAACATCAGACTGGCTATCCCCCCCCCCCCCCCAGGTGACAACCCAAGCTGTCTTATTGGTAAAGTGGATTCTCCATCACCAACATGGAAATGATTCATGAAATGAGGCACATTTCACATCACGGACTATCCCCACCGACTTATTTTTGTCCATTAGATACAGGAATGGTCTAAGGAAAACAAAAATATTTGCTCAATTACATCCTTACATCCCGCTGCCAAGTTAGCCGCAACTTAACTCAGTGCGACCGTTACACTTAAACGCTCTTGCTGTACGGTTTTAGAGGATACTGCTGTTGTGTTTACTATTTCTTATTTCCCTGTCTCCTTGCCAAATGTACCACAACCCCCAAGGCTTCAGACTTCTCACTATTCCCAGCAGCTGATTTCACCCCGTATTTTGAGCAGGGCTGGCGTTGGTAGCGACTCTCAAGGCCTCTGCCTTTCAAGCTGTTGGGCCGACATCAGCATGCCCTCATTGCATGTGCTCTTCCCCCCACCTCTGTTTGGTTTCCAGCAATCGATTCTTCGGTGTATGTGTCCCATGGGCTCCTACAAGCCCCTTCACAGTTTGGTGTCTCCTTTCAAGTATAAGTTAGTAGCTGTACATCTGCTGCTGCTGCTGCTGCTGCTGTTCTGTTTGAACCTGTTGCTGCCCTGCCTGCTGCTGCTGTGTGGGCTGGGCCTGCGTTTGAAGGGCATCCGTTTGAGGCACCGCCCTCCACGTTAAGGGATGCTGTTCCGATATCTGGCTCCCTAATGGAGCGATGGAGTTCACCAGAGTAGTCAGGTTTATAAAATGGGCGACCGACTGAGGGTTTGCCGGCTCAGGCTGCGACTGTATTTGGATATCATTTTGGCGGTTGCCATGCAACATGGCGGAACCGGTGACTGTATCGAACGTCACGGTGAGGATGGAATTGTCTAGCTGCAACTGGCGCTCGGGAGTGGCCAGGTGGCCCACAGCCACAGGTTGCAGGTTTGTAAACTGGGTTCCAGCTGGTGTAGTGATAGGGGTAACACTAATATTGGTCAGGCCAACAGAGCTAGAAGGGGCTGTGACATTTGCGTCTCCCAGAGTCACCACCACCTGAAAAAAGAGAGAGAATTGAAAAATTCAGATTTATCTGTAGCAATCGTTTTTAAAGCAACTGTTAGAAGAAGTAGTAGAAGAAGAAGAGTTTGGATTTGATATCCCGCTTTATCACTACCCTAAGGAGTCTCAAAGCGGCTAACGTTCTCCTTCCCCCTCCTCCCCCACAACAAACACTCTGTGAGGTGAGTGGGGCTGAGAGAATTCAAAGAAGTGTGACTAGCCCACCCAGCAGCTGCATGTGGAGGAGCGGAGACGCGAACCCGGTTCACCAGATTACGAGTCCACCGCTCTTAACCACTATACCACACTGGCACTGGAAATGCATGCTGTGAGGGACAGTCAACTTCACTACCTTTCTTTTTTGCCTGTCAATGGCATGGTGGGAATGAGTGTATCATATAAACCAACCCAGACTCTGTGATCATCGCCTCAGGACTTCTTCGTGTGTCTCCTCCATGGGAGGCCTGGCAGTTGGCAACACGAGAACAGGCCTTTTCTAGCTCCAGGAGGCTTAGTTTGGTCAGAATCGAGTATACCCTTCCAGAGTTGATGCTAAATACATTAATTCTGATAAATGAGCCACCATAGCAGCTAGACGGCTGTGGAAAATTGTGTCCTGGGTTTTTTGGACTCCACCCATGTGGTATCTGATACCATTATTTGCAAGATGTGAAATATATTGTCATTATTTTCAGTTCTCCTACCCCACTATAAACAGAATAGCTTTCCCCCTAAGCTGGTGGCCACCGGATACTTTGGACTGCAGCTCTCATCAGCCCAGCCTGCATGGCCAATGGCCACATCTGATGGGTGCTGTGGTCCAAAACATATGAAGGGCACAAAGTTGGGGAAGGCTGTAGCAGAAGGTCTTCCTTCCACCCCTCATACGATATCTGTTGTCACATTACAGGGTTGAAAGCAAACAGTGATAAATTAGTGCACTTCGTGGATTTAGATCATACATAGTGGTGCCTGCCCTGTGGAACGCCCTCCCATCAGATGTCAAGGAAATAAAAAACTATCTGACTTTTAGAAGACATCTGAAGGCAGCCCTATTTAGAGAAGTTTTTAATGTTTGATGTTTTATTCAATTTTTAATATCCTGTTGGAAGCCGCCCAGAGTGGCTGGGGAAACCCAGCCAGATGGGTGGGGTATAAATAATTAATAATAATTAGTAATAATAACAATAAATTATCATCATCATCATCATCATCATCATCATCATCATCATTAAATTAATTTCCATCAAAGGTGATCACCACTACTGGTGATTCAGCCAATACTTTCAGTTGAGTTCCCCAAATTGAGGGCAAAATTCTCTCAGATTAGAAAAATCTGGATTTCTTTAACTCTGGTATTTCCAGTCATGTGGTGATGGTATTTCTGATCCCCTCCCATTGCAATAGTAAATCTCTAGTATGTTTTGAAATTGAAATTACAGTGGTACTTCGGGTTACAGACGCTTCGGGTTACAGACTCCGCTAACCCAGAAATAGTACCTCAGGTTAAGAACTTTGCTTCAGGATAAGAACAGAAATCAGGCAGCGGCAGAGGGAGGCCCCATTAGCTAAAGTGGTGCTTCAGGTTAAGAATGATTTCAGGTCAAGAACGGACCTCCAGAACAAATTAAGTACGTAACCAGAGGTACCACTGTACTTTTCAGAACAAAATACTTCGCTTGTATCTCACCATCAAGCTAAGTTGGTCATAGTTACCTGGCCAAGAGATGAGCAACGCTATGCTGACAGCAGGGCAAAACAATATGGCTGCCATAGGTTTTGGGGCTTTGGGTGATTTTTAAATGATTAAAAAAAAAAAAAAACAGAATGACCCCCCCCCCTTGCCATACGCCCAGGTTTTCTCGGACATTTTGCCAATTTCGCAAAAAAATCCCCCCGGACACCTAAATGCTGTCTGATTCCCGGACGTGACTGGGAAAATCTGGACGTATGGCAACCTTACAAACCCAAGAAGAGGGGCCTGGATTTCCCAGGCTACTGGTTGTGTTCATTCCTACTGACCAACACAGGCTGTTACAATTCCTACTATTCCTCCCCAATGTCAACAATGAGGTAATCAGTGTTTGCACCATGCGAGATGTTTGATCTAAATGGTGCCTTAGCAGACACCCCCAGAACACAATCTAATATTTGCTCACATAGAAATGAATTTAGCAACCGACAGACTCTGCATACAGAGGCATAATGAATTTTCAGGGGATTTCAGCCACCAGGGACCTCTTCTTTCCTCTCCCCTGCATATTATGCTGGTGAGCTTTCCACAAATTCTCCTACTAAAAAATTCCATACATACATTAAAATACCTTTTAATATTCCTAGGATATAAAGCCACTTTTTTGTAATTATCACCTTCTCCTGATTCCTTGGTAAAGGGCACTCACCTGCTGAATGCTTTGCACAGCTGAATTGGTCTCATCCCCCACATTCCCTGTGAATTCCACTTCTTTCTCTGTGTATTCACTGAAGGCAGAATCCTCAGGCACTTGGGTTTCTTCCTCTTCATCGGGCTTATGCTTTCGTTTATGACCACGTTTATGAGCCTTCATATGCTTGCCTTCCGGTAACTCTCCTGGTTCCAGGGCTAAGTCTGACTGTAAGGGGAGTTTTCAACGAAAGCACAATGTCACTGAATTCAACACTTCAACAACAGGAGAAATTCCTGTTCAAAACTGCTGAGTTAAACAAAAAAAATTAGTAAGTTTGATTTGATTTGTTGAGGACTCAACAGAGACTATGGTTTCCTTTCATGCTACACGTGTTTATTAGTGCAGCAAAGGCAGGAAGATTTGTGCTATTCCTGATGTTGTGACTGGTCAGTGTACTTATTTTGTATAGATTTGAGCTTTACACAGAAATGTCAGGCTGTACCTCTTGCATTTCAAAGCCTTCCAGTACCCTTGTTCATTTCCCCCTCTGTACTGATGTGTATCTGGCAACTGAGAACAACATTTCATGCACCTGATAAAGTGGGCTTAAGTCCAAGGGTGGGAAACCTTTTCCTGAAGGCTTCTGAGCGCATTCAGCTGAATGTTCTTGGAATCTCCCTTCACACCTTTCCCACTAAATGCAATGAAGCTGGCACATGTGGGGATACTTGGGGTGGTGGTGGAGCTGGCACATGGGTACTTTGAATGCCCCCCAAAGGGCTGAAGGTAACAAAAGAGTTAATATTAGGCTACACTTGCACTTTACCTGTACAATTCCTATAGATGAAGCATCAACAGTTGTGGTTTCTGAGAGCTGCTCCAAGTCATCAATTCTAACTGAAAGCACCTGGAAAACAATATTTATATTAAGGAATATATATTTATAGTAGTATTACCCTGCAATTGTGTATAAGGAACAGTTATGCTTATATGTAACAGGCAGATTGGTTTGTTTTAGATTATGTTTTGTATCATATATGTATGCATATTTTATATTACATTTTATACAGCCATTCAAATCTGGCTAGTCACTCTATCAGCTCAACTAAGGCTAGCTACCTTTTGGGTCCTTCTGAATGTTTTCCATTCAATCTGGTCATTGTATGAACTACATAAGGAACCCTGAACTTGTGTTCCTCATCCTTCCCCATCCCCTTTTCTACTTATGTTATGCCTTCTAAATGTCAACCTCTGGATTGGGACTGGACTGTCTTATCTGTGCGCAGTTTTTAGCATTTTAAAGGAACACACCAGTGTTAGGGCTACAAGTTCTGTTTTCTGCCCCAAACAATCAATAAGTGGCGTGTGCTGTATTAAGAATTCACATTCCTAAGATGTGAAAAGCAAGTGTTGGCAGCCGTCAAAACAAAGCTGCACAAAAATTTAAAATTCAGAGCAAGGATGCATCTCCCCAGGAAGTCAGCAAAAATAACAAACTCTTAATCTGTCATCAAACTCACCTCTGGATGTTTTCGCCTCATGTGACGACTCATTGAAGCTCTGGTGGAAACCTTTGTCCCACAGAGCTGACAACTCTGTGCTTCTACCTTATCATGAGTTAGCTGAATGTGCTTCTGAAGCATGTACTCTGTGACGTACTTTTTATCACACACTGAGCATGTCCATTGCTTTCCCACTAGTAGTAGCAAGTAAAACAAGAAGTTGAGCATTAATTTTCAAGTACGCCATCTTAATATTTCAACATTTCATCTACAGGTTTTCCATTTTTTAAGGAGTTATATGGTATGGAACCTGGAGGAAGTATTTTATATTTGTATAATTGGGAGACACTTACATACTAACTAGGATGGACTGGAAGTTAAAGCAGAGTGATGAATTCCATGGAAATGTGACATTTGGGCATCTGGAGACAACAATCATGCTGCATTTGCCTTCTGAGATCAGGGGCTGACAGGATCTGATACTACTAACCTAAGCAAACCTGACAGCACTGAACCAATGTGGTTTGCTGCAGATGAGGGAACGTGGTTCAACTCAAAGTCTGAATTATGTCAAATAATTGACATGAGAGGTTTTTTTAGACTTGCTGTCATATGAATGAAACAAAAGAAGTCTTGTGGCACCTTCAAGACTAACAGGTTTATTATGGCATAAATTTTCATGGACTAGAGACCACCCCATCAGATGTATTAAGGCTTATCCCAAGTCGGCAGATATATGTACACATGGTTTTGTTGGGGCAGGGCAGGGTGGAATAGTAAGCAATGAGATCAGAGGGAACTGAAATGCACCAATACGGACTGTTACAATTATATTCAAAGGAAGCTTCACAGAGAAGCTCCAGTGTGAATTACGAGGTATCAGAAAGTTCAGTTCTTATAAGGTGTGGCCTGAATCAAGATAACAGGTTTTTAAAAATTGGTCAGATTACCAATGCCTGAATGTTTTGCATTACATCATCCACACTGCTTTGTGAATGGTCATTGGAATGATTTTGCACACACGTTTAATGAGACAGCTTAATGTGTTCTTTTTCACTGCACTTCCCTCTGACTTCAGCACCAAACATCTGCCGCACATGTGCATTCATAACTGCCAAGTTAGGATAGTGCTCAATGCACCTGATGAAGCCAACTCTAGTGGACAATAATTAGATAATAGATTTGTGAAAGGTGCTAAGCGACTCAAGTGTTTTTGCTGCAACAGACTAATATGGATATGACACTGATATGGATGTCAGGCAGCTGTTAGTGCGTCAAGGGAAATATATAACTGTAGGTACGTTTCTTACAGTATACTAACCAAACTACCTTAAAAACATTTCTATTTTTCAGCCTTCTATAAAAGAGAGGTTAGATTCAGGGCTATGCACTCTGCATGCCACTGGGGGTACACTGTAAGTGCAAAATCTAGAACAGGGTTTCCCAAACTTGGGTCTTCCGCTGTTTCTGGACTACAACTCCCATCATCCCTAGCTAGCAGGACCAGTGGTCAGGGATGATGGAAACTGTAGTCCCAAAACAGATGGGGACCCAAGTTTAGGAAACCCTGAGCTAGAGTCTTAGCATTTATCTTTGTAAAGGAAATTTTAAGAACCAGTGGCCTAGAGTTCCAGCCAAACATTACCTGTGTGAATGAGCTTATGAGTCTCCATTGTATTCCTCTCGCTAAACGTCTTCCCACAGAGCTCACACATGAAATCTTTGATTCCTGCTAATTAGAAACTAGGTTAAGTACCAAAATGATAATCACCCACAGTTCCTTAATGGCAAATGTGAAATTGTGTGCTACAAAAGGAATGGCCAATTAATTGTTCCTTTAGGCCCAAAGTCATGCTGGTGTTTGCTAAGCTAAGCAGTGTAGTAAATGCTAAATGGAGAGCAGATTCCAGGCAGTGCTGGGGGACGACGACGACTTATTAACTCTTTGGCATTTATGCAGGGCTCCATCTGGTTCCTCAAACGTCTTAACATTTGCACAGAGGTGAGGAACCTGACGCCCTCCAGATGTTGCTAGGCTAGAACTCCCACAATCCAGCAGGGTATAAAATTTATGAAATGGAACAAATAGACTTTGGCACAAGTCAGGCTGAAAGAAGAAGCTGCACTCCAGAAACCAACACAAGCTGTAATTGGAGACTCTCGCAATCACTTAAGTCTGTGAGTCCCACCTACACCTAGAAAACCTCAAAACTGCGCTATTAATACAGTTGTACCTTGGTTCTCGAACGCCTTGTGACTCGAACGTTTTGGCTCCTGAACGCTGCAAACCCGGAAGTAAGTGTTACAGTTTGTGAATGTTTTTTGGAAGCCAAACGTCCGACGTAGCTTCTGATTGTGTGCAGGAAGCTCCTGCAGCCAATTGGAAGCCACGCCTTGGTTATCAAACATTTTGGAAGTCGAATAGACTTCCAGAACGGATTCCATTTGAGAACCAAGGTATGACTGTATTCATGAAATCAAGGAGCCCTTAAAAGTAGAAATAAGCAAAATGGAATTTATTGACAAAAGACTACATAGTCACAGTTCTCCTCAGAGCAAAGATTTCAGCTCTTCCTTTTGAAAGTGCTAAGAGTTTTCCCTCTCTTCACATGTTTAAAAAAATGCAGGCATCTTCCTGTAGCTTCCTATCTATATTATGGACAAAATTACCTGGGTACATTTTGTGGTTTTTTTGTTTTTTTTAAAAAGGGAGCTAATGGTATTAACCTCAATCAACATCTATATGTGTGCCTGTAATACACATTTGCACACCATCCACAGGAACCTGGAAATTTGATAAAGGGTCTAGGGCAAGTAAAACTGCAACCTGACACACTCTTCTTCAGCAACAAGCAGCACCCTTCAAAGTAGCTGCAGCTACTTACTCCTGGGGACACATGCATAAGACTGGTGCTGTAAGAAGTAACTAACGTCACTGTACTGTATTACAGAGCAGCAGGTCAGTAGGCCCCATTGACTCTGAGGCAATTTATCTTGCCCTGTGCAAGGGCTGTGGAGTTCCTCCTCTCCGTGGTGCTCACCTGTGTGCCTTTTGTAGTGCTTCAGCATGTTGACTTTCTGTGCAAACTTCCGATGACACTCCATGCATTCGTACTCCTTTATCCCTTTGTGAAGCTTCATGTGGTGCCGCAAGGCGTGTTTTGTTTTCATGCCTGTAAGGGATAAAGCCGAGGCTTAAACATGGTGGGGAAGCCCTTTCAACACCCTCTGCTCGAGAGGCATGCAAAGGAAAAGACTCTGCATGAGAATGTTCCAAGCCAATGGCCACCTCTAAGGAAACTTGAAGAGAACGCCTGGGTCTATTTCAGAAAACAATTCACCCAAAAGCTGCAGTACTCCTATAAGGAATAAATTTCCTGGTAAATTTCCTGCTATATCTTAGGCGCAGTTATAACAGCCCTGATTTATGAGGGTCAGCTTTGTGCGGAAAAGATCCCAGGTTCTGTTCTCTGGCATTTCCACATACAGCTGGCAATGTCCTCTACCAGAAACACTGGAGAATTGCTGCAAGGCAGTGATTGTAGAAAGTACTGGGCTAGACAGAGCAGTGGTCTGGCTCAGTATAGCGTTCACGTCCTTAATGAAGCATGTTCACAACCAATGAAGAAAAAGCCACTACAGTACCCACAACCCTGCAGTGCCACATTAGCCGGGCACACATATGGAAAACTCAGTAATGAGATGTGCTTTGCGACAGAGCAACTTCTCATGAAAAATTAAACAAACATTAAGCACCCCAGATTCCTGATCAGTACAGTAAGGTAAAGGTAAAGGGACCCCTGACCATTAGGTCCAGTCGCGGACGACTCTGGGGTTGTGGAGCTCATCTCGCTTTATTGGCTGAGGGAGCTAGTGTACAGCTTCTGGGTCATGTGGCCAGCATGGCTAAGCCTCTTCTGGCGAACCAGAGCAGAGCACGGAAACACCGTTTACCTTCCCGCCGGGGCAGTACCTATTTATCTACTTGCACTTCATGCTTTCGAACTGCTAGTTTGGCAGGAGCTGGGACCGATCAACGGGAGCTCACCCCATCGCGGGGATTTGAACCGCCGACCTTCTGATCAGCAAGCCCTAGGCTCTGTGGTTTAACCACAGTATAAAGTATAAAGGAGTACAGTATAAACCTAAAAAGAATGATTCCAGTCATTTGTAAGGAATCACTCTGATTATCGAGGTAGATTCATATTCTGAAATAACCATTTTTTACCATGTACCATTTACTTAGGTATATAAATGGACATTTCATACCTTTGCCACATTCTGCACACAGATATTCTCGAATATTATCATGGACTCTCATGTGCTCTTTCAGCATGTCCTTCCTTGCAAATGACTTACCGCACTGTTCACAGGCATGATTTTTCACACCTTAAAAATAAAATAAAATAAAATAAACTGTTATTTGAAGGGGACTGGGGTGGGGTGGGGAACGTTAGGTTTTGCATTCAGGTAAAAACGAAGTCAACCCTTTCGGCAGTCATCCCTCCCACTCTCAAAATAAAAGGGTTTTACAAACTGATGTGGAACGAGATAGAAACAGAGAAAAGATACATGGAAAGCTGTAAAGGAGCCTCTAAAAAGAGTTGCGGAAAGAAGATGCAAATCAAAGAGGCAGATGGGGGTAAAAGCTATGATCAGAATGACTGAGGCAAATTACAAAATTAGAGATGCAGTGAATTGCACTGAGTCTTGAGGCTACAGAACTGAATGAGAAATGCATCCTCTCCTAAAGAGAAATAACATCCCATTTGACTTGTCTACCCGCAAGACAGAGCTGTGTGTTTCCATGATAAGCACTAGCAGGCTCATCACTCCCCCTTGCCAGGTGGACAGCAAGTGCACAGAGTCAATAAAGAGAGGCCAGGGGAATATGAGAAGATGCGCCCAAAGCACAATGGACTGTACAATGCTCAGCAAATTGCATTTGTACTATAGACTTCATGAGCTGCAGCTAATGTAATGATGGACACTTTCTGTATGCTGATGAATCATCCCCACATCCCCCCACCCTCACAAGAAAAAAGCTATTTTGGGGCAATTTTTAGTGCAGTTTTTTCTCAGCACAGAATTAACCCATCACAATCTATGTTCCCGATAAATAGGATTCAATTATGAAATTAAAAAAAACAGCCCAAGGAAATATTTGTTATTAAAATAACAGTACAGTAATAAAATGAGTCTACCTGTATGAATAAGTTTATGCCGTTCTAAATTCCCTATGCTGTTAAAAATCCTTCCACAGATTTCACATGGATGGATATATCTAAAATAGGAAATAAAAATCAGCTAGAGACATCCTTTTTTCTAATTAATTGAAAATCTATGATCTCAAAGGTGTACTTTTATTTGAAGAAGAAAATTATTTTAAACAGTTCATTAATAGAGTAACACTACACCTTTGAGGGATGTAGAAAACCAAGTTATATTTGTCTCTCTAGCTCAGTGTTTTTCAACCACTGTTCCGCGGCACACTAGTGTGCCGCGAGATGTTGCCTGGTGTGCCGTGGGAAAAATTGAAAAATTACTTTATATATAGTCAATATAGGCACAGAGTTAAATTTTTTAACATTTTCTAATGGTGGTGTGCCTCGTGATTTTTTTCATGAAACAAGTGTGCCTTTGCCCAAAAAAGGTTGAAAAACACTGCTCTAGCTAGACAATAGTCCCTACATTAGCTCATGGGTTCAGGAATAGCAATTTTAAAATTTCTGTGCATTACAAGTGAACACTTGTAATGTGTTACAGGTGCTTAGGATTTTTAATGTTGTGCATGGCTTTACAGTTTTTTTAAAAAAACTTTTCTTGTAAGTATATAAAAAAATACTGTATTGACTTATCCATCTAGAAATATTTAAATAGCATCACACCCTCTTTCTTTTTTAAAAAAAACACAGTGGCTTGATTGGTACATAATGCTATGGTTTAGGGTTACAAAGCAGTCAGCCTTGGGCTTGCATGCTCTCCCACTATTGTGCACCAGCAAGAAGGAGACCAGAAGCTTTTATTTAAGATTAACCATACTATAGCATTATATCCCAATGCTAAACTGTATTAAGAAGTCAGCTTCTTAAATTGTGACTTGAAGTTGGCTTGTTACAGCAAACCATAGTTAAGATTAGCAACAGCTTATCTGAGTTTGGCCACAGTTTGCTATGTCATCCAGTCTAAAACAGAATTTAAAGCTTTTACATTATTCCCTTTTGTGTCTCATTATCTTAATGCTAAACTTTGCTTTAGTGCTAAGTCCATGCAATGCCCACTGTCTTAGCACTTTCTTGAGCTTCTCGCTGTATAAACCGAGGCAAATCCAAAGTATGGTCAAGTTGACATATGTGCCCTAGAAACGCTATCTCTCATCTCCCCCCCCTTGCCACACACACAAACCTTGTCTGAAGCAGAACATTGTGCTTCCACACTCATAATATTCTTTCACTAACTACATTCAAGCATTTCCCATCTTCTTTTGCTGCCATGGTCATTATTAACCTGGGAGTGCATCACACTTCAAAACTGCACCCTCTCCACAGGGTAGAGAAGGGGAAACAGTACCTGCTGCTTGTGGAGCACATGTGCAAAACTATTCAGTTACTTTTGCAAGGTAAACACACTTTAAGTAGGCCACTGTCACAGTCCACCATTTCCCTCAGGCCTGTCTCTGACTGATCTTCTTTGCTAAGGCTCCACAACCATTGCTAAGAAATCATTCTCTGCTTGCAGTCCTGCCTCTAATTCATGTGTAGGTTCCACTGAAGTCAATGTATTTTTCCCATGCCCTTCTGGCAAGACTGCATCCTTGATTTAGTTTTGTCAGACTTATCTCCTTACTTCTGCACGTTGGGGTCTGGCAGGTTCTCCCGATGAATGACCATGTGCGCATGGTAAGTTGCCTTCAAGGCAAAGCGTCTGTTGCAGATGCTACAGCCATAGCCTTTCTCCTTGTGAACTTCCATAATATGTTTCAGGTATTCTTTTCCTCGGCCAAACGTCAACTGAAGAATGAAACAACAGTGAATGCACCACACTGGGGAGAGGTGGACAACCTTTGGAAATAGTAACCACAAGCTAATGCAGCATTGAAATAAACGACAAGGCTAGCTAATAATCAGACACAATATCTGTGTTGATTTCTGCATGTGGCACTGAAGACTTATACCACTGTTTGGTGCGGTTTATATGATGGCTCAGGATCTTTGGTTTCTAAGGGAGTAAAAGCCATTTTCAGTCCAATTTCTGTAAGGGAAGGCACTATTGCTAGTTTGGCTGGGAATAATAGGTCATGCAGAAGATAGCTAAAGACTGTACCTGGGAGGTATGGAAGCTATAAAGGGGCAAAGATTGCAGATCCAAAGACACTGAAGGAAAGGTCCAGAATAGGCAATGGAATAAGGTTTTATTTAGCCGGCCAATTTGTTAGCTATGGACTTCTAGAATTATCAACAAAGGGTATGTAAAGGAAATTGGATGCTTGTTTCAGCAAAATTTCACACAAACCTCTGAGGAAGAGGTGAGCTGGAAACCAGACTAATATTATTAACAATTTCAGCCACCTTTCTTCCACAATCAACCAGACAGCTCCTGTTTATACAAGACAGGAATGAAGTGGCAGTGGCCTATCTCACATTTCACATGCAAACAGACAGGACTTAACATAGCAATGTAGAAAGATGGAGCGGTATTTTTTTAAAAAAAATGAAATCATGATATCCTTACAGGGAAGGAAACCTACTTTCATTTTTTTTCTTTTTTTCTTTTAAAAATGCTTAACTAACATTGCCTGAAGTTAAATGTATTTGAATAACATATACTGTGTGAATAAGAGAAGAATTTCTCTCTTCTGCCAATACTTGTGGTTTAAGGCCCTTGATTAGCTGAGTCTCCATCGGCCTCCACACACAGCTGCCCCTGTGATTTCTTACAGAAAGGCTGTTAATACCCACATGGAGCTTTCCAGTTTGCAACATCTACCTTGATTATTTCAACAGAGGCAGCACATGTTCAAGTGTATGTTCAGCTCTCCTGCTGCCACTGAAATGAATGTTACTACTGCATGTGCAAGAGCTCCTTATACACAAACACACGAGAAAAGACACACGATTTCTGGGTCAGCTGAACATCTTTTCACTATTTTCGACATTTCTTTTAGCAACCCAGCTCTCCCACCCCATTTCCACCGCAAAATGTTTGAAAGGAGTAAAACTACCTGGCACCTTTTGCAGCTATACTTGTGAGGCTCAGAATCCACACTTCCGTCTGAGTTTTCATCGTTCTCCTCTGAAGATATTCCGATTTTGCCAATGAACTCTTCTCTCTGGTGGTCATCCATGATTGCTATGTCCTATACAGAGTGGAAGTGCAAACTCAAAATGCTATCTAACCAAAAACACTAAGCAGACACAGCCACCGTGTCTCTATTAAGTCCTCCAAAACAAGGAAAAACAATAGCCTCACTTGCTTCTCAGATGAATTTAAATTAATAACAAATAACAAACAAACAAATTATGGCTTGCTGTTCTGTTGCCTGTTTTCAGATGCCTGAGCTTTGTGCAAAATCACTAAATAATGAAATATATCACCTTCTTGCTTACACCTTGCTGCCTGTTAAGTGTCAAAAACCAAACCTTTCAAAAACTAAATCTGAATCTTCTGCATGCTTTCCCCTCTTTCAACAGATGCTAACTATTCTTTATGCCTTAGTCGTATTGAATTGACAGAGGATAGGGGGGAAATGGCCCTTTCCCCCGGTCCGCTACTGAGCTCCTTTCCGATTCTAAACATTATCGCATACTTGTAGCAACATCTTTAAATGGGAATATTATTGCTTAATATATTATATGGCTCATCATTCAGTCTTAAGGGAAGCTGAAGCAACCAACGCCACATGGTTGGTCTTGGGATTTCCAAATTGGCCTTCAGCCTTTATCGCTTGCTAAACCACTGCTCCTCTTATTTACAGTGGTTTCCCAGTTCTCCTTGGTAGCTTCTACGTAACCCTACTCAGCTCCAGTTCTGAATCACACCACACTGAGCACTGTCAAGGTTGTTAAACATTGTACCTTAAAATGAACATGAATATGGTCTCTGAGCACATCTACTCGGAAGAATTTGCGGCCACAAATCTCACAGGTGTATTTCTTATCTCCATGGGTCAGGAGATGTTTGTTCATATTGCTCCTACATGAAAATACCTGAAGGGGAAGAAAGATGTTAGCAGGTGAATTCTGTTTTCCTGTCACACGTGAGAGATCTAAAATACCCGTGGTTCCTGCTTTGAACTAAAGTTAGGTGACATTACTCAAGAACAGAACTTATTCCCTCACTAAACCAGCTCGAGAACTGCCCAACAATTAAACTTTGAATTCTAATACAGAACTACTCACAAAGCTTTCCAGTTGATCTCTATAACTTCATTTTCAAATCCTTATACTCAAAGTTTAAGATTTTATTAAATCTGTTTTCCTATTTTTTGTCATTTTCACAACACTTTTAATGTGCATTGCACTGTACAACATTTTATTATGATTGTTTTCATAACAACCTAACGATGACCATTAGTTTCACTTTGAATATTATGAACTAATGCCGAAAAGGGCTGGGGCGAGGACACGGCAGCCTTGCACAAAGACCATTTCTTGAGGACGTCTCTTAGCAGGGATTTGGTTCTAGCGAGTAATCCTATGAATATTTATGTGAGAATAAGCCACATTGAACTACCGGTAATTAGGACTTATACCCAAATAAACATGTACAGGATTGCATTGCACATATCTTAACTCTGGGTCCAACACTTTTTTCACTGGAATAATAGGGAGGGTCACTTCCGTTCCATAGTAATGACATCCAACTTAACAACAAAGTTCTTAATAGCCAGCAGTTGACCAAATAAGGTCATAATACCAATGAATAGATGGCTGAACAAGCCACAGGTTAGAACCCAAAGCACTGCATATCTAGTTCTGCAAGTCCAAGGAGACTTTGGGCTGGAGCTTCTTAAATAGCAGCACACCATTCCACATGCTGGGTTGGGGGGGGGTGGAGCTCAACCTATGGGACTTAACGAGATAATCTCTCACGATACTTTGACTGTGGGAAGACCACTAGGACCATGCTCATGTGGAAGCTTCCCCTGCTTTGCTTCTCTCTCAACTACCACCCATCAAAAAGCATCCAAGAAAAAGGAAAGGAGGTCACCAAGTTGCTTGTGCCACATTATTCTGTGTGGACTTTGCCGTCTCTGCTAACCTCATGCCAGTTACACAGACTGAAAAAGTTGTATGGATTTTGGGAACTCAGTCAGAACACGTTTTGAATTGTTGTGTGTTAAAAGCACAACAATAAATAAATAAATGTATGTGAGTATGCCTGTGGTTTGAGAAAAAAAGTTCCACAAATGTAAGCCAATGGAAAATCCTACCTTTCCACAAACAGGGCACCCAGAAGGTTCTTTCTTGTAGCGAACCATGTTCTCTGTGCTGTGCTCAAAGTCCTCTCTTTTCACACGCCTCACTCCTTCAGATAACAGTTCCCACCAAAAAAAGAACAAACAAAGAATAAACCATGCTTCCTACTTCTATGAATAATCCACACCATAATCAATACAGCGACGCATTGAAATGACATCCTGTCCGTAAGAAGTGCTGCTTAATTTTAGGTTTGCACATAAACATGGATATTGGGCTGAGAGGTAGCACCTTGGTTGTGAAATGATTTGTGTCCCATGCATGCCATCTATTTTTTTTTTATTGCATCTGTATCTCATTTTTTTTCAATTCAAGGAGATCAAAGAGGCGAAAACAATCCTACCTTCTTCTATGTTTTTAGCAGTTCTTGGGTTTTTTAAATCTGCGAGCTGCCTTGAGTCCCGTCAGGGAAAGAGGCGGAGTATAAATAAATAAGCAAATAAGACGTCTGCCATTTTATTCTCACAACAATCATGCTAGGCAGGTTAGGCTATTCTGGTTGACTGGGAATCTGAACCCAGGTTTCCTAGTCATAGTCCAACACTATAACCCCGTATTTCCACAGCAAGCACAATGGTTCAGCTATTGTGGTTCAGATATCTAGATGCAACTTAAGGACATACCAGAGTTTTTCATGTGAATAGCCCTTAAATCGCATCCTGAATAATGAACAATTTAGATCATACCTGTCAGACAAATAGCTACACTTGGATGGTTCAAAGCCTTCTCATCCTCAATTCCAGTGATTCATTACCACAAATGAAGAAAAGAACCAGCCTTAGTGTGCCATCCGTCAAATTTTTAAATGATTACCATAGGCCAGGCACGTCCAACAGGTAGATCGTGATCTACTGGTAGATCACTGGACGTCTGCGGTAGATCACTGGTAGATCATTGGCTCCCCCCCAAAGAAGCTGAACAACTGTGGCTCCCGTACAAAAAGCTCAACATTTTACCTCTTCCCTGAAAAAACTCAACAACTTTGACCTGAACCCCCAAAAAGGGGGTAGATCACTGCCAGTTTTTAACTCTGTGAGTAGATCGCAGTCTCTTGGGAGTTGGCCACCCTTGCATAGGCGAAAGGAAAAAAATTATTAAAGGTCCAGGACGAAGATCCATCACAAATGTACTTACCTTCCAGGTGCCTCCTTTGGTGATCCAACATGACATCCTTCCGGTAGAACAACTTGTTGCAGATCTCGCAAGCAAATTTCTTGTCCCCGTGTTTCTTTTTGTGTTTTGAGAGGTTGCTGTTTGTGGAAAAAAACCTGAAGCACATCTCACACTGAAAGGTCTTGTCGTCTGCATGAAAAAGGAGAAGAAGGGCAGATTTCATAAAAGCGGGGTGGTTTTTTTAACGATTTAGTTGTTTCTAAGAATAAGCCGTGGAATCCAGATGCACAACTCAAGCAGGGGCCATCTCTGAAAACCAACAAGCAGCTTCCTCTCGTCTAATCCTACACTGCCCATTTTAATCGCAAGCCCTTGTCTCCAAAAGTAGGGCATTGCTGTGAGAGTGTCTGCCGTGGCTTGTGTCGATGCCACCAGCTATAGCTTTCTGACTGAAGCGAGTGTGGGAGATGGTATCTGGCATGCCAGTTGCGACACCACTTGGATATTACCAGATAACTGATGCTTATCAATGTAGATGGTTCTGTGCTGAGCCACCTTGGTGGGCCAATGTGGTGGATCAGCATAGTGATTCCCTACAATAATTTGGATACTGTACTGTACTGATACAGCACTCCACCCTGCACACACATTTGATGGTGATTATGGGAAGCGCTGCAGTTCAGTGATAGAACAACTGTCTTATATGCAGAAGAATCCCATCCTCAATGTCTCTTGTTATGAATACTTCCTTTTACAGTTTTGCTGATTTTATCTGCGCATGATTGATAGTTTTAAAATGTTATTTTATGTATACCAGGTATTTAAAAAGCAGTTTGTAGTTTTGTCTGCATAAACAATAAAAACGGAATGTCCAGATGACTTCTATTACTCCCTCCTTACGAGATAAATACAATTCTAGACCATTTCTTGTGACTTAGCTAATGTGGTTTGATCATCATCATACCTGTTCTGCAGTTGTGGAATTCTAACGCACTCTCTATCCGAAAAGCTTTTTCACATGTAGCACACTTGTACCTGTATTCATTGTCAACCTGAGGATTAAAAAGTAGAAAACAGAAAAGGAACCACAATAAATATCTCCAAACATATGAAGTTCATACTTTTCAAAAAACATTCTCTTTGATTTGCTTCCTCAACAGAGCTGTCACCCCTCCCACAACCCCCCCCCCCCGAAAATTTAAACACTGATAAATTGTAGGAGAGGTTTCTATGGTAATTTCTGAGGTTCTTAAGCTTTTGTACAAGTAAAGGCACCAGATTTTTCTACAAACAAAGTAACTACAGTGGTACCTTGGGTTGTGGACATGATCTGTTCCGGGGTGCTGTTCGCATCCCGAAAAGTCCGCATGCATGCACGAAAGAGCGATATTGCGCTTCTGCGCATGCGCGAACTGCACAAAACGCTTCTGCGCGTGTGGCGAAACCTGGAAGTAAACACTTCCGGGTTTGCCGCATTCGCAACCTGCAAAATTGCAACCCGCAGCAGACGCAACCAGAGGTATGACTGTACAGGTAGGAGAAGGCCCATTCTGAGATCTGCAGACCTTGCCTACCTACCATGGTGTGTAACCCACTTTCCTTCCACAATGGCTTGCTGATGGAGAACCATACAAACCTCATTCCTACTGTGCTTGTATGAAACATGCTGCTTCAAACTCTCTTTTCGACTGAAAAGCTTGGCACATTCTTCACACTTAAACAATTTGTCACCTAAGGGGTTAATCACAACAAGACAGAGTTAAGTCACCTGCTTATCCAACTAAAAAAAATCAGGAATAACTAGCAGCACTAAAAATAAAATGTATCAAATATTCAGTTAACTTGGGAAACAAATAGCTATCACGCAGTCCCAAATTTGCATCTGGGCTGATCCTAGTAGGAAAAAAATGATAATGTTTAGTAGTATTTCATGATTAATAGAGAAGAAAAGTGCTAGATTACTTATATTACTGAAGTGTAAAAAAATATACTGGAAAAGACAAATGGAACATTTAGCGCAATATCCTATGCAGTTAGGGCTCCAGGGACAATTAATATGCTATAGGAACCAATGACTGAATACAAAATGCATGCACATCACACTGTATATGGTTTTTAAAAGCCTAATGTATTCCTGAAAACCTACATATGGGCCTGTTCTTTCTCTGGGCACTACTCATGTGCATTTTGCCCATGAATCGGTTCCCTCATACAAATGTAACTCACGAAGCAACTTCAGACATTATGGAAAGATTTGGCAGTAAAGGGGCTTAGCAAAGAACTTGTTACAACAGCAGAGAGAGGAAGTGATACCATACGTTCCAAAACTTTTGGGTGGCAGTCAACTAAGTTCTACTCAGACAAGACCCATGGAAATTAGTGAACACAACTAAATTTTGATGTGTCTGCTCTGAGTAAACCTTCGTCGAATACCACCTGTTCATATGTACATTTAATTTAATAAATGATACTTTAAATACAACCATGACATTTTGGGTCAGGCAACTTTTTTTCAAAGGAACTGGAAAAATTATAGACTACTTCAGAATTATGCATTTCAAAGAAAAACGTATTGCCCCAAAGAGAAAAAGACAGAAATTTCATGAATACAGAGGCTGCAATCATTAAAACACAGTGTGTTCAATGGAGCTTACTTCTGAGCAGACATGTACAGGATTGTAGGCTGGATGTTAAAAATGTAATATAAGGCACTTCTATTTATGTATTCATTATTACATTTATGTCCCATTTTTTCTCCAAGGAGCTCAAGAAGTTGTACATGGTTTTCCTCCCTATTTTATCCTCACAACCCTGTAAGATAAGCTAAGCTGAAAGTTAATGACTGGCCCAATATCACCCAGTGAGCTTCACAGCTGAGTGGGAATTTGAATACCGCTCTCCCACATCCTAGAATCCAGCACTCTAACCACATGACACTGGCTCATTTTTACATGTCCCTTATTTGTATATATCAAGGATGTGGAATGCATTGCATCAGTTGTTATCACAGCTGCTTGGTCAAGCATCACTTCATACTAACGGATGTTGTTTGTCAATTTCCACTCATGTTTCTAAATTGACAGAGTAGCCCATGGATGGGGAGCAGCCCTGGTGGCTTAAAACTAGCCATGGGTGAATGGTACAGCATTATAATGGCACATCTGGAGGATGAACCACCACCAAAATTGCAACATGGGTGAAGCAGCTGAGTCATCAGTTATGTTCTGTGCACTATTGAACATGACTTGCACCTATCTTATGTTGCAGTACCTCAAATCACTCCACCAATGCTAAACTGAAGTTCAAACACTGGATCTCTGAAAAAGAAGGGTTTCCTTGAAGAAAGACACATCAAATTTTTGTGTAATATTAACTGCCCTTAGTCATCTCTTCTGATCCACCCCTTCTAGTTTGCATGTTTCAAGGGACGGGAGATTCCCCTAGGCTTTGGGAAACTATCTCAACTGCTACCCTAATGTGTGACAATCTGCAGCCCGTCTTCTTAGGTACTGCTTCAACGTCCCATCGTATAAAACTTCTTTTAATTTTGTTCTTCTGCTAGATTAGAGAGCTCTCTTCCACTGCAGCAATGAGTTGTGGGAGCTCTGAAAACAAAACCAGGTGACCCCACCGTGAGAGCGGATGTGCCTGCTGAGATTGCTGCTGTTCTGGAACATCTTGCTGCAGATGTTACACTGATAGACGCGCTTGTGTTCCCCAAGTTGCTTGATCATCTTGCGCCGCATCCCATGTCGGCTGGAGAGGAGCAAGCTCCTCTTGAGGGACATGGAGCTCTGATGGTGAGAAAACCTGCCGGATTGGAAAGAAAGAGGCAGGTATCAACGAAGCAGTTCACTGTGCTGCACAAACACCATCTCAGCGCCCTGTTACTATTTATCGTATCTCTTATCTGTATTCTTCTTGTACAGCCATCATACTGTAGGATTCATTTATTAGCAACCCTTTGGAACAGGACAGGGTGCTGGCATAGTCCTCTCAATGGCCAGCACTTCAATTATGTTGGTTGGAAGCATCCTATAGCAGGAGCTCCCTACACGGGAGCTCCTCTCTGTTGTGTTAACTTTACATGGGGGTTCTTTCAAAGAGATGATCTGCCATATGCACCCTAGAAGCAATATTGTCTCAGGACTGAAATACCTCAAGGACTACCTCTCCCCATATGAACTACCACTATGTACATTTGCTCAAGGGAATTATCTAAAATAAAACCAATTGCCGTATTTTTCCGTATATTTTGGGGGACTCAAAATTAAGAAAATGGGGGGAAGATTGCCCCGTGTATAAGTCGACCGCCCCCTTTTTAACATTATTTTTTAGTAAAAAACAAAACGAAACACTAGTCTTATACATGGAAAAGTATGGTACCATCGTTAGGGTACAAGGTTTCACCATGAGTCTATTATCACAGACTGAATTGGATGTTTACATTTTCCCTCAAATAAGCAGAGTTTCGGCCTGCTTATGTTATTGCAAATGATCACTTTTAAAAATCTGAAACGCTTCACGTTTCATTATGTCCGAGATGATAAAGGTTTTCCGGTGGGATCAGAATTGCTGAGAGTGGAAGGTCACATATAGTTAGGATTCCTATTTTGTTCTTTAACCCCATATACCTTCTGAAAATCTACTCCAAAAGGTTGTGGAACCCTTAGAACCGTATGGGAGAGAAGGGATGGCTACAGAGAAGATAGAGAAAATCACCAAACCCTCCTCTAGCTGGAATTCCTGCTGAATTTGGGTCACGTCTACAAACAGAAGGAGCCTCTCCATTCATAGAAGAGCAAGATTAGATTCAAATGGAAAAGTAAAACTAGATTCAACACTGCATTGTGTCCCCGCCCCCCAACCTCTGAATCTTTCATACGTCTTTCATATTAAAATACTGAATATGCAGTGGTCCTTTATAATGAGGAAACAGAACATTTTAGCATTTGCCTTTTCTGGAGGGACTTACTTCGCTATAGAATTCCTACTGTTTGCAGTACTGGGTATCTTCGCTAACACCACCTCCATAAACCTTGCTTCTTCTGGAGGAGGAAGAGCTATGTCATCAGGTGGAATCTCCGTTATAATTTCAGCAACATGTTCCTCTGTCAAATGAATTCACTGTTATCAAGACAGGCCACTCAGCTGTGGACTCTATAATATACAGCCATACAAGATACTGAGCTTAATGGTTCCTGCACACCCTAGTTAAGCCAAAGTTAAGCCTAGGGCAGCAGTTCGGCCACATCTGGAAAGCCAAAAGTTTCCCATGCCTGCCTCAGTGAGCCAGAGTTAGACAGAGAAGGTAATACCAGACAAGATGGCTCAGTACAAGGCACTTCAATATGCTCACCTGCTGTGACGCACCACTTCTTAATAAATTTAGTTCCCCGATGCAAATATGTCATAAAATGGAAAGTTCAGCTTCTTCATGCCCTCTGCCCGTAAAACAAAGCAGTTGGTAATGCAAAGTAATTCGCTTAGGGTATCAGTGGCCAGAACCTCTGGACCACTGGCCTAATTAGACCCACCTGTGAGGCTATTTTGGCCACATCATGCCCACCTATATCATAGATGATGTCAGGTGTAGGACAGGTAAAATCTTGCCTTAGCTGGAAGGGTATTTGCAGATGCCACCAATCAGCCTATAAAGCCTCATATGAATTGCTGGGGGTGGGGATAGAATAGCGCTTTCAAGGGAGCCCTCCATGCAAAAAGCTCACCAAATGCTACTGTGACTAGATTCGCATGACAGGTGGGGAGCTAGGCCTATCTGTCAAGCTTGGCCTGAGGGAGGGGGGGAAACATGACCGTCTAGCCAACTGGGTGAGAAGTTTTCCCCACCCCTGATTTAGGGTATGAAATCAAGTATCACTGATAACTACTTTTAGTAACTTCTGAGCTCACCAGAAGAGTCTTTATTGTCCACAATCACAATGGGAGTTTCAGGTCTTGCCACTTTGGGCTTCCTGCCCCTTCGTGGTTTTCTTTTCCCTTCCACTGAGGTGTTGGCACTTTCACGGGCTATGGGCTGGTCTGCAGGGGGGGCCTCCGTAACCTTTTCAGGAACTGCATCTTTTTGGTTGCTCTGTGGAGCTCCTTTGGCTTGCTCCAAGTGACTCTGGCGATGCTCTGCAAAGGAAGAGCGATGAGACACACACACACACACACAAAAGAAGTAGTAAAGGGCCTCCCTTCATTTAAATTTAATGCCACCTAAAGTAAACTTCTGACTCTTTTTGAGGAGAGCAGACCCTCGTGCCATAGTACAAACCTTCATTTTGATAGTGCTTTCAACTGGGGGGATTATCACCAATCAAGGACAAATTCCTGCCAGTCGATTGACTAGGGGCTGGAGCAGGTCTGCTAAAGGTGTGACCTGAGGAGAGCCCCAGGGGCCAGATAGAGAGCTCTGGAAGGCCACATGTGCTCCCTGGGCCCGAGGTCCCCCACCCCTGTCTAAAGATAAGAGGCAAAGAAATGAACTTTTCAAATGCTCTCTTATAAAAACACAAGCCAAACCACTGTAGCTGTAAACACATTCAACCTTTAAAAAATACGCCTGTGGAATTGTGGATCTTAACGGTGCCTTGCTTTTGCTCATCAACAGCTGGGATTCTTGGAAAGCTTTCAAGAACACTGACACATGGATGGGGAAATGGAACCAGACAACATATAGAGGACCACGGGTTTCCCACCCCTACTCTAAAATGGCAACTGGCTGGACTCTGCTTCAGCGGCTCTAGAGAGCTCACTACATCACAACAAACAAAAATTAGGGGCTTAGTATCTTAAACAAACTGAGCGGCAAGCTCTACACTAGGGATGAGAAGCCTGTGGTCCTCTGGATGTTGTTAGTAACCCCATCTTCCATGAGTCCCAGGCAGCATGGCCAGTCGTCAGGGGTGATGGGAAATGTGATGCAGTAACATTTGGAAGGCCACAGCCCCCATTTCACCCACCCAACCCTAGACATTCAAAATATCAGGTTTAAACCTTTCCTTCAACACCCATCAGAGATCACTTCCACCTCAAACCCTATCATACACCATCAGATTTTTCTCTAATACAGAGCTTTCCAAACTGTGTGTCATGACATATTAGTGTCCCCACACTCCTCCCAGGGCTGGAAAGGGGTTAGTTTAACATTTGGTTTGCTAGTAAAACTGAATTACTGTGTCACAAAATGATGCATGTCTAAAAAGCGTGTCAGCAACATGAAAAGTTTGGGAAGCTCTGCTCTAACAGGTTATTTGGTTATATAGTGTTCGCACAACAAGAACCGAAGAGTTTCCATACCTGAAAGTTTAGAACGTGAGAATTTTAATTTTTTGAGAGAATAAGTGCCACTGGAACAGGGAGGCTTCGAAGTAATTTTGTTTTCTTCTTGGTCACATTCCATCACTACTAAACAGACGTCTACCAGAGAAATAATGTTTGCATTAGTTTATTCTCCTACTAACCACATTGCAGTTACAATGCCTGGTGTGCCTCTGCTGAAACTTAGATCCTTGGAAGCTGTTTTATATTTAAAAGTAGAAAATATCAATCAAAGGAAGCACTCCATTGTGTGTAACGTATAATACGAACCAGGACATAGATTCTATCAATTTGTTTTCAGGTGAGGGAGATGTTTGCATGAAATAAGCCCCACAGAGAAAGTGGGAACATTTTTTTGAGATAGTTAAAAAAAACTACCCGCCACCCATCCACGAAGCAACCCGACGTACCATTGGCAATGCTAGAAACTTGCTTTAGAACGGGCTTTTCCATTTTTTTGGCGTAGAAAGCTGCGTACCAAACTCGTAACTCCGTGCCTGGTGGGATGTCCCGGGATGTAGTGAAGTAAATGTCATTATCATGCTGGAAGGCAGACAGGTTCTGGTGTTCGTATTGGTTGGCTGGCCTCACCATCATCATCCAGTTGCAATCATCTTCATTAGATGTATCAAAATACACTAGAGGTCCATCCTTCTGAAAAACCTAATAGACACCCGTGCAAAGAGGGAATGCAATCTTTACAGTAATGATCAACTAATAAATAGCCATAGACAAGGATGCATTTTTGTTACCATAGTATTGACCTGCCCATGTGGTCCCTGCATCTAGACATTACTGTAATGGCATGAGAGGAAGAATCTGGCTTCCATGCTACTGTGCTAAGTGGTAATGTAATAATATGAACTAGTCTGACTTTTATTTCATACCCCTGACTTCATAGATACACGCAAGGTGAACACAAATCTTCCTCATCAATGTGGGGCACATAAAAGTCGCGGTTGCAAAGGAACAATCAGGAGTCTTACAGTGCACTCCCAACTGTTCCTGTGCCACCCGGACTAGTAAGTATTGTGAACCTTTCAAATCTGGTACAAAAAGCAAGCCCAGCTAGGATCAGGTCCACTCCATATTTTTTGCTCCATCTTCCCCCATATGAGGACTGCCAACACCAGCACATCTTGTTTACCTGACTGCACGTGTTGAAAGTTAACAGATGGAACTAAAACCAGAAGATTGCTGCATGCCATACAAACAAAAACACTATAGCATTAGCTATTGGTACTGAAAAGGCTACTCTGTGTGTGTGTGAGAGGGGGGGGCAGACAGGCAGAGAATGTTTAATGAATGAATAGGCTAACTAAAAAAGAACCAAATGAAGCAAATACACGTTCAGACAATAGTAGAGCCTGGTTGCTCCATTTCTTAGTTCCTTCACATTATCACCAACCCAAACAGTGTCATTGTACCTTTAATGGAAATGCTGACTCCTTTTCCAGTTTGGTAACTCTCTTTGATTCAAAGGGGCCAAACTGGGTACGCTTCACCAGCTGTGTTACTGCAAAAACGCCTTCAATCCCATCTTCAACTTGCCTGATCTCCAGGTTGGAGGGAAGGGATGATCTAAGAAATGAGTATTTTGATGCATAAATGAGTTGACTCTACAAAAGATCTGTCAGATTGCACAGAAGAAAAAATTCAGCCCCGACATCCACAGGGAAGATCTGAGGGCTCATCCAGATTTCCACCTGTGCCATTTTTTTAGGCACAGGTCCG
The DNA here is from genome assembly GCF_009819535.1 of Lacerta agilis. Lineage (NCBI taxonomy): Eukaryota > Metazoa > Chordata > Lepidosauria > Squamata > Lacertidae > Lacerta > Lacerta agilis. Next base: position 53,595,223 of record NC_046315.1, read on the forward strand.
GGCTTTAACCCTCTGTGTTCAAGTGATTTTTTCTGTTCTTCTTGTTGTTGTTGTTCTGGCACTTTCTGTGGGAAAACCCACATTTTACCATTAAATCGGAGCAAATGGCAATTTACATAGATTGCCATTTGCACCAATTCAGCAGTAAAATGCAGTTTCCCCACAGAAAGCACCAGGAGGGAGGGGGAAACCCCACTCAGACATGGAGCTTTAAAGCACGGATCTGTGCCTGGAAATCGTGGTGTAAAAGAAACTCTGGAAGGGCCCTGAGTCCTCTCTCCTCAGTGACAAAATTATCAATTGCAAGGGACAAATTTTCTATATAAACCTTCTACATTGACAGAATAATTGACATAAAGAAATACAACACAACCTTCCACACTGTTATATAGTATGAGGGTCAGTAATTGCCTATGAATGGGTTCAACAGCTCTCTAATAAGTGGTAATCAGCAATTCCTCAGGACCACTTCAAAAATTATTTTTTCTATAAAAATATAGCGACCTTATACCAGGTTGGAACATTTGTCCATTTCAACAAATGTTGCCTTCTCTGATCGGCAGGCTATTCAGGCAGAGGCCTACCCTATAACCTGCTACTTGATCCCTTTAATGGGAAATGCCAGGAACTGAACCTGGGACCTTCTGCACGAAATGCATGTGCTTGATCACAGAGTCCCTTCTCAGCAAACACTTCCATATGGGAAAAGATACGAAAACCCTGTGCAGATCTACACCCACTTTCTCCTACACTGAAATTATTTCCATGTAGGAAATCTAAACTCTGAAGTGACCCTGAGTTTCGGGTTTTAGGTATAAAATGCATACCATGCTATACTGAGGCATGCTATAAATAGCATTAGTAATACTAATAATTAAGAGAAGTGCAACTGAAGATGCTTAGGCTACCTAAGAAGTAGATCTTCACCTCAAGTTGCTGTTTTTATTGACAATTTATTTACATCACCAATGACTGAGGAGAAAACTGATCTGGCATCCAAGTATTGTGTCCTTTGCCTACGAAAGGCATTTTCTCTGCTTCTCATGCTTCCAAAGAAGACTAGTCCACTTAGAAGAAAGGGTTGTATCCAACTGAACTCTCTGCACTCAGGCGATGACTTCAATGGAATTTCCCCTCCCTCTCTCTTTCCCCGACACCCCCCCCCCACCAGAGCACCCCCAAATCTGCTCTGGAGTTGAAGGAATCCCCAGAGCAGATTTTTAGGGTATCTGCTTGCACAATGACTTGGAGTCATCTGTAAATTCTGTTTTTGTGTCGTTCACATTGTACAATCCACATGCTCCACCGACACAAATGTGATTAGCCTTGCTTTTCTCGCTCGCTGCGATAAATGCCAGGAAGCTGTCATCTACATATAAGAAAAGGCAAAGGTTAAAAAGGATGATTGAGCCATAATATTCTGCCCTGGCTGGCAGGACTAATTGCCCCCCCGCCATCTTCTCATGCAGCTGAAAACACTCCAGAATAAGAACTTGCAGCTTAGAATTGTTTGAGAGACATTTAAAGTTACATGCATGTGATTTCTCCCAGACTGGGAGCATTCCTAGTTCAAAATGTGACACTAGAGGCAAAATAATTGAGAACAGAAGACTCCCTTTTGCATTGCCAATCTGGCTTCATTTACTTTAAAATTAAGCAAGCCAACAAGGCAAGAGTTGGCTTACCTTGCCCGACTTAGCACAAAGGAGTCTTTGACCATCACCACTGGGCCCAGTTCTGGACATTCCGAATCATGATGCTGATTGCAATCTTCACACCCTGAAAGCAGACAAAAGACAAAGCAGGTAGCCATGGAGAAAGCCAAGCACCTTCACAGTGCACTCCAACAACTGCGATATTTAATTATCCGGTGGCCACATACTTGTTTGAATCAATAGTATAGTTCAACTCATCCCAGGGATAAATAAGGAATAAAACAGCACTCGTGTTATCAAACTATAACAGCACCTGCAAAAATTCCCAAAGAAAATAGGCTTTGAATAAATGTCTAACAATTATAGTTTTGTCAGTCGAGGAAGGATGCCTAGAGGAAAGGGGAAGCAACACTTGGTATAACTGATTCTGGCTGGAAAATAATATTCATATTCTCTGAATCAATGTGTGCAAAGCCACTTTCTTCTGGATGTTATACAAACACCTTTCACCAGACTTGTTTTGTAACCATTCCAGCTTAATTTACCTCAAGTTACGTCTCTTCAGTGTTCAGAGCAAAGGCTATTCCAGCAACCAAGAGGCATCACCATTTCCCCAGGCTCCACAGAAGGAGCAAACATCCCTAGGAGTGAGCTTTGTTTACAGCCATAGCTGCTTCTCCTTTTTTTTGTAATAGTAGATCCATTCCATCATCCAGGCCATACTTTTCAGAATGCCCTGTTCTAAGCACAGGCCCAGGACTTGCACAGACTGGCAGGGGGAATTCGGAGATAAAGAATGCTAGCCTGGCTGTGGTTGTACACGAGGAAAGAACTTCAGAATAAAAAAGCTCCATCTACTGAGCTTCAGATGAACCCAGATCCTTGTTTTGAAGAGCCCCAGGCCTTCAAAAACCACATGAGTGTGCAGGCTTCCCTCCTCACAGCTGCTTTATTCCTCCCCTCCTGGTTGGGGAGGAGCTGTAGCGAGGAAGGAGTGCACGTGCTTTATATGCAAAAGTTCAACCCCTGGCATCTCCAGTTAGGACTGAGATCCTAGGAAACTGCTGAAGTCACCATGTCTGTGGAACAATGGTCTTGCTCGGTACAAGGCTGTTTCCAATTCCTCATTGTCCTACGAGAGAGCTTGAATAACACGCTAAGCCAAATATAATGTTATAAAGGAGCCCTGTTGGATCAAGCCCCTCTAGTTCAGCATCCTTTTTCTCACAGTGGCCAACCAGATGCCCGCGGAAAGTCTGCAAGCAGGAGTTCTCCAAACTTCTGGGTTCCAACAACTGTTCCCCACAGCGGATGTAGAACAAAGGCATTGTGGAGAGTAGCCTCTGATGGCCTTGCCCTCCACACACCTGCCCAATCCTCTTTTAAAGCCGTGGCTCAGCTTCCGTGTCTTTTCTTTGGCTCTTAGTCGGAAAGCAAGTCCAACATCGCCTCTAATTGTCTTTTGCGCCAAGGAAGGTTGCTTCCAACCTTACCTTTCACTTATTCAAATATTAGACCTGCACCGACACAGCCAACAGAGAGCTTATTTATTAATTATCCTCCGTGCACAGGTCTTGAGGCAATGCACAAGATACAGTTTTTAAAAGATCAGATATATATTTTTTGGTGGGGTGGGGTGGGGAAAGCAAAACAGGCACCCATGGCAGAGATCCATTCATCCAACTGGAAAAGCCCACTGAAAGCCCTGCTCCAAGTTACAGTAGTGCAGGCTTCTGAGATCTTTGGGACTTGTAAGAGAGCTCTCCCACCAACCACAATGTCCTACTGGGTGTATAGCCTTGCCCTGCATGGTATATGTGCCAACACCTTGAACTTGGCAGTCAGTGCAAACCCCACAGGCAAGGTGTTATATGCTGGCAGTAGTATGCTCCCAAGCGGCTACATTCCGCACCAGCTGGAGCCTCCTGACCAACCTCAAAGGTAGTCTCACAAACAGAGCATGGTTTCCAATCCCTGGTCTCCTGCTTTCAAACCAACACTACTGCAATTCACTATCTTGCTCTCTAATGAGGTCTCCTGCAGTCCTGCTACACATCACCCTGTATTTTTTTAGTAGTATCTCAGACACATCGGCTTAGCTTGCCGGTAAAAAAAAAAAAGGGGGGGGGAGCACCACAGCTGTCAGCACTGCAGAGTCATCACAACTAAACAGCACTCTTGCATGCTCTTTTATGCCTTGGGGGCATCTGCAAAGCTATTAGTGCTGTTCTAACCCCTCAGCATTTATTTATTGTGATGGTGCATGAAGAAAAAAACAGAGAACAGCAAAATAATGAAACAAAACAAATTGTTTGGTTTGTAAAACGAGACTGCTTGAAGCTATGAATGTCTGTGATGTCAGTTGCTGTAAATTAAGTACCACCCCCCTCACCACTTAAATTCTAGCCATGAGAGGAAGAATCCCACAGCGAACAAGAAATCCTACTAAGGATTACTCAGGAGCTTCTCACAGAACTGCAAAAAAGGTGCATTTTCCAAGCACATGCATCTCAAACTTCTCCATACTCCTCTCTGGAGCCTCTTCAATCCCTTCTAATAACTTTACATGGAGGAGAAAACTTTGAGATTTTTCTCCTCCATGTAGTAAGGAGCAAAACACACCTTTTACCCCATGCCAAACAAGTGCACTTATCCCACCTTTGATATCACCAGACACCAGTGCCCAGGTGTACTGTTTGAAAGGGTGTTCACATGTAAAATTCAGTGTGTATGCCCAGATTGAACAGCTAATATCTCAGAAAAACCTGTAAATTCACAGTGCAATCTGGGCCCATGCATTTATGGCAGCGGTTCTGAAAGGTTGTGGTGCCCCAAACTGGTGTGGCAGGAAAGGATGGCAAGTGTAGCGAGAAGATTCAAGGACAATCAAAGAAATATTTAAACATTTCACTATAAGTATAGTATCAAAATAATTTTTTATTATTTGCAGAATATGGATTGATATCTTTTCAAAATGACAGCAAGAACATCAAATGATACTGAGGACAATCCTAGTTGTGACCTAGAATCACCATTCGAACATAATGCTGGAGAAGACACTTTATCATTATAGTTTGGGAATTAATATTCAGAGGCATACTTAATGCAGAATTTTTATTGGATACTTACAGATAAGCACGGCCTCCTTGCTGCCATCCTCTGCCATTTTGGAGACCTTTGAAAACAGAAGGGACAGATTCCAATGAGACTGTTAGGCACTTCATAGCAAAGTGCTCACCTGCCCAAGATTTGTGGATTCCAAGATATTAACGAAAGTGCTTTCATGCCTAGTAGAGGCTGGATGAAAACAGGCCCCAGGTTACATTCGGCTGGAGTTTTGCTATTGATTTCTAAAGGGTTATATTACTCCCTTCAGTTAAACACAGAACATAACTCACAAAATTAAAAGAACTGCATTCTATAGAGTCGGACTATCAGTCAGATATTGTCTACACTGACCGGCAGCAGTTCTCCAGGGTTTCAAATGAGATACTCCTAGCCCTACCTAGAGATGGTAGGTGCTCTATCGCTGAGCTACAGCCTTCCCATCACCCACTAATGTTATTGTTTTAGGAATGCTGTGCACAATAACTTGAAAATTTAACACTCAACCTTGTGTCTGAGTTGCAGTACATAATAACATGACAAGTTTCATAAACAAACGTAACTTCCATACAGGAAAAAGCATTTACGGAGCTATGTATGGCGCATGTCCATTCCATGTGATCTTATACATATGATGGAAAGCCCTAGCCAATCCCATTTGCAAACGACCTTCACTTGAAAAATAAAAATAAAATGAGGTATCTGGCTTTGAGGCTGCAAAGAAAAACATGAGACCAACATATGTGGAAATATGAAAACCTGTTAAGACCAATTAAAAGCATCAAAATGTAATAATTCGAAATGTACTGATTTCCACAATATGTTCCTATGAAACTGCATGTAATGTGCACATTTGGAAGGATCAAACAGCTGGTAAAGAGTTTTTATTATCAGTACTGTTTCCTGAAACAGCAAATGGCAGGATTGTTGGCTCATTTTACTTTAAGTGCAATGCCATTATTATTATTATTATTATTATTATTATTATTATTTAGATTTACATGCCCTTCACCAGAACATTCCAGGGCAGGTTATATCAATATAAAATGCATCATTGAAAACAGGCTAAAACTATTTTCAATCACAACTAGAGTGGGTCCTAAATTATATGTATCTCAAGTCTAAAAAGATCAGGGTAAAGATGCATCATCAGAATACAACAAAAGCTATGCAATGAAGGTGTCAGATGCACCTCTGTGGGGAGGAAATTACACCTCACTTATGACCCAATATTCTCCAGAAATTATATGATTCTCAGAGCCCAGTACTTACTGTTGCAGTCCAGCTTTGGTTCAGCTCAGTGCAGTATGGCAGCGAAAAGGACCAGGGAAGGGCAAAGCAGCCGTGAACTCCTCTCTGGAGGCTGTGTGGTCCTGCTAAACCAGTGTTTCCCAAACTTGGGTCTCCACCTGCTTTTGGACTACAATTCCCATCAACCCTGACCACTGGTCTTGCAAGTTAGGGATGATGGGAGCTGTAGTCCAAAAACTGGTATTTGTTTGGGAGTCTTCTAGAAATAAAACTCCCGAATGCAGAAAAGGCAAGCAAGGGCATAGTCATGGCACTTCTTAAGAGGGCTCTTTAGCTTTTGCATATGTAGAGGAAATCTACAAAACAGAGCTAGATTTCAGTTATTTCCATTAATCATTTTTTATTTGTGTACATTTACCTGAAGGCATAAAGGACCCTGGCAGTTCACTTTGGCTTAATTACCTAGAATGCACATGTGGTTAAGCATAATATTCACCAACTACCTCTGAACTTGTGCGGCACAGGATGTTTCCCCTAATAGATATAGGGACTAAGTCAGGCATGGCCAAACTTGGCCCTCCAGCTGTTTTGGGACTACAATTCCCATCATCCATGACCACTGGTCCTGTTAGCTAGGGATGATGGGAGTTGTAGTCCCAAAACAGCTGGCGGGCCAAGTTTACCAATGTCTGGACTAAGTGAATAAGGGATGCTTCACAATTTTATGTAGCAGCGAACGTGCTTTCCACAACATGGATGCCCAGTACAACTAATCCTAGCTCTCTGGAAACACTATTTTGACTTCCGTGTTGTTTTGATTTGTGGGCAAATCATTTCAAGTCTGTATTTTATGTAACAAGTACCCCATGAGTCTGTCAGCTTGGATGGCTCAAAAAGTGATTAAATTCAAAGGATACTCTCTCTATAGCTAATATATGATAGCTAAATGGCACCTCCATACCCAGGAGTATTCTTCTGAATATCACATGCTGGGGACAGAAGGCTCCCTTTACACCCTGCTTGTAAACATCCCAGAAGCACCAGGATCCAGGAAGATAAACAATACATGTCCAGGAAAAGGAGCAGACTGTCTTTAACTGTGTTTTGACCTCCACCTTCCTCTAGCGCAGTTTCCCAAACTTGGGTCTCTAGCTGTTTTTGGACTACAACTCCCATCACCCCTAGCTAGCAGGTCCAGTAGTCAGAGATGGTGGGAATTGTAGTCCCAAAACAGCTAGGGACCCAAGTTTGGGAAACCCTGTTCTAGTGCTACTGTCCCAAACATTGACTTTGGCTTACAAGTGGTATGACAAGAATGAACCCTGGATAGTCCAAAATTAGAATCATAGTTGGAAGAGTTCCAAGGATCATCTAGTCCAACCCCCTACAATGCAGGAATGTGCAGCTGTCCCACATGTGGATCGAACCTGCAACCTTGGCATTATCAGCACCACACACTAACCAGCTGAGCCATATAGATGACAGATGGGAAGGGGGTGTGAAACACTGCACTATACAAGTCTTTAAGTTGCAAATCAACATGTTGACAAAAGCAGTCAATACATTTTATACTTTGTTGCAGTACCTATATATTTGTGGCAATTTTCACTGCTTATAACTGCTGTTAGCACTATGGTTTTTCTTTTCGGTATTTTTAATACCTTAGTTTCCCATTGACACGCAAGGCAAAATTCAGATGCACCATACTAATTAATTTTATTGCAATGCTTTCAGTTTGCAAAAATATAAATGAATAATCATACTGATATCAAGGCTACATGACTACAGAAATAGCATCAGTGAAATAAACACAGATAATAACTTGCAGTAAACTGCTAATTGGTACATTTTTCTTTGGGTAAGATAGGTAAGGAAGCAGAACTAATTAAAAAAGCAGCATCAAAAGAGTGAGATCATAGCTGAGTATAGCTGAGAAAACATAAGACACCTGATACTTAGTAAACAGTCCAATGCCAATCCTACAACTAGATGAGATTTTAAGATAAATAAACGTGCAAGTATTTGCATGATTAAAGGTATTCGAGAAAATGTGTTTACATCAATAACAGGAGCAGGAAAGAGACTGCAAGTGGATTAATGGATTAACTAATATCTGAATTTGTGCAAGGAAATAAGAAAAATGCTTTCCAAAATTTTATTTTGCTCACTTATTGAATATTATAGTATTGTTTTTAATTTTATGAGATTATTTTGAAGCATCTTTGCCACCTTAAATGGGCCTCTAATAGCTAACTTCATGGGTTCCAAGGGTGTTTTAGGACCATACAATGGCACCCATGCACCTTGCAGTTGAATGTATCAATCATCAAGTACGTTGTGGGCACCATTAAACCATAAAATTTATTGAACAAACATACCTCCCCCTTTATATCTACTATCAACAGTGGTTGGAACATGTAGCTTTAATTAACTTCCTCAGCAGGAACGTGACCATGTGTGAAGGGGGAAAAAATCTATGCACTATGGAAATCGGCAGTTTTCTTTGAAAACACTCCATGACATTATGCTGAGTGTGTCAACACAAACCAGAGTGCAAAGAAGTATTAATGATGGGAGAATCCAAAAATTGGAAATGAAAGCCAACCCCCCCCCCCATATCAGATTAGTACATGAACAATAATCCTACTCTAAATTCCATTTTGGGGATTTTACAAGCCACACGAAGGGTTACTTCACACATTCCTTTCTGACATGTTAATATTTTTGACAAGAGGGTAGTATGTGGCCCTCAATACAGGTAAACAGGTCAAGAAACGCGGCATCTGCATTCAATGTCTTTTTATTAAAACCAGTTAAACTTGCAGTTTTCACATTTATATTCAAACATGGACATGACCCACATGATTAAACTAGTATTTTGAAAAATGTAATAAAAAGAGAGCAATTTATGCCACTGGATGAATCTGCCTGGCTAACAAACCTTTGCCAGTCCATCCACTTCAGAGGATGAAATACGGCTCCAATAGTAACTCCTTATAGCCAAATGGATGATTGGAGAATGGGGGAAATACCCGACTCAAGCATACATTTCATATTTAAAATATCATGAGAATAAATTTATCAGAATATAATATCATCGGCATAATCAGCAAGCTATTCTACCAGATCTACTTCTCAACCGAGGCGAGTGGACAATTTTAAAAAAGAACATTTTAAATGTTTATTTTAAAGAAACCCACATTGTTTCAATGCATAGAGAAAACGCGACGGCAAGAACAGGACGGGCCACATATGCCGAATTTCCCCAAGGTCCGCGTGTAGTGTGTGTGACCTTGTGTAAGTGGCACAAAAGGACCAAGCGGGCGTCAGAGAGGGGGCACAATCCGCAGGAGAAAGCGCTGCCTGCGGATTTTAATGAGAGAGTCCTGCACCTCTCCGAATCGCTGCAGTCTATGGAGCAGGCCACCTCCACACGCCCCCTTCGCAAGAGCGGCGCCTGCCTTGCCCTTCTCCAACCGCAGGCACGGCTGGGGGACGGAGGGCGCTTTGTCCTGCACCCGGGGAAAGCCGAAGCCCTTCGATTCCCAGCCCCAGGGCGAACCCGAGCCTCGCCTCTTCGGGTGCACCGCCCGCTCTCCCTCCCAGAGCACAGGGGCTGCCCCACCCAGGTCCGGTGAGGGTTGGAGGGGAAAGGAGGAAAGGGCGCGGGGCGGGAGAGAACCGCAGCCCAGGACGGCGGCGGCGCCCGGCGAGTCTTGCCCGCACGGGTCGGGCTGGCGGGCGGCTGCTTGGGTTGGGCTGGGGATCCGGGAGCGGCTCCGCCGGGTTTTGCCTCGGACCCGCCTCGCCCCCTCCACGCCGCGCGGCCGCAGGCGGCTCCTGCCTGTAACAAAGAACAGGCGGCGTGGAGGAGGAGAGCGGGACGGAGGGGAGGGAGCAGCAGGCGGCGCCGCGGCCGCTGCCGGGCCCCGCCGCGCCTCCCCGATAAGCCCCCCGCACGCGCGAGAGGGGGGCCCGCCGGCCCAGAGTCCCCGCGCGAGGGTCGAGGGCGGCTCCCGGCGACGAGGGGGCGGCGCGCGGCGAGGCGGGAGGGTGGGGGAGGGGGGGCTGCGTTACCTGCTTTTGGAATGTTCACACCCGGATCGAATCCGGGCTCCAGGTTCCGATCCGAGCCGGAAACCACGCGCCACCGGAAGCTGGAGCTTTGTTGTTCGCGAGGCACCATGGGAATCGTAGTTCAGGGAGTCGGGGGTGTGTGTGTGGAGAAATGTTGCTGGCGCGGCGGCCAGTGAAACCTGGGCGGGCGGACGAGGTGGATGGAGAGAGTGGCAGCCGAGCTTCTGCTGAGCCGCTTTGTGCTAAGAAGAGGAAAGGGCAGAAGTTCTGTTGCAAGAGCAGCAGCCAAGGGAGGGATGTAGAGAGGGGATGAGCAGCGCTGGGTGACACGCGCACATGCGTGCCACCGCCTGGCATAGCTGAGAACGGGTGAAATCTTGGCACCTGCCCAGGATTACAGTTTCGATGAAGCAGTGCTCGTTGCCGCCCGCTTCACACTCTCTAGATTTGCAGCGGGTGGACAGAGTGGCATCCCCTGGAACTGACGAGGGACTCGCTTTTGAAAAAACATTCCGTGCAGTTTTCGTTTTTTTTAAAGGCAACGAAGTGCTGGATGACATTCAGGAAGGAACCCCTTGCCTTTTCCTGTAAGACCAATTGCAGTCGTTAACAGTCGTCGACAGGTTTTCCACACCTATCAGCCAATCACCCATTCCCACCACCCTTCTTAGTAATACCCCTCCCCACTCTCTCACTAAATATAAGGGTCTGGTGACTTCTGTTTCAGTGTATCTGAAGAAGTGTGCATGCACACGAAAGCGCATACCTAGGTAACAAACTTAGTTGGTCTCTAAGGTGCTACTGGAAGGATTTTTTTTTAAAAAAAAAATTTACTATGGCAAACCAACACGGCTACCTACCTGTATTCAGGAAGGGGACGTTGTAGCGCAACCTTTTGCAGGGCTCCATAACCGTGCCGGAATTAGTGCACATGGAAGGTTGTGCGTCCGAACGGTTCAACAAGTCAGAGACAGATGTTTAGGGGCAGATGAGACATTGGGTTCCACTTATTAGGGTACCAGCTTATTCTGAGAGCAATCAACAGTGCTAGTGTTGACCTTTATTAAAGCCAAAGGTTTGGGTTTAGGTTAGTTGAGGGACCGACTGCCTTCATCCATGTCATCCTGCCCAAGAACTGAGACCTCCCACACCTCCATCATCCCTTTTCTCCGTCATTTCAAGTATTAAGGGTAAAGAGACCCCTGACCATTAGGTCCAGTCGCAAACGACTCTAGGGTTGCGGTGCTCATCTCGCTTTAAAGGCCGAGGGAACCGGCATTTGTCCGCTTCCTCAGTTTTTCCGGGTCATGTGGCCAGCATAACTAAGCTGCTTCTGGCAGAACCAGAGCAGCACATGGAAACGCCGTTTACCTTCCCGCCAGAGCGGTACCTATTTATCTACTTGCACTGTGTGCTTTCAAACTGCTAGGTTGGCAGAAGCTGGGACCGAAAAATGGGAGCTCACCCTGTCACGGGGATTCAAACCACTGACCTTTCAATCAGCAGGCCTAAGCGGCAGAGTGGTTTAACCCACAGCGCCACCCACGTCCCTTTTTCAGGTATTAGCCATAGATAATATACTCTTGGGGAGGATGGGATACCATGCCCTCCCCTGAAAGTTTCGTCTGGCTCCTTCACTGCTTGCGTTTTACCAGAACAGTTAAATTTCTCTCTTAAAACAGGCTTTTAAATTCCACCTAGAGCAGCTGGAATCAGCAGAGCATTCACTGCCAGTGGCTCTACCACTCAAATTGTGCCCACCTACCCACCCCCCTGTTAGGATTTCTCTGTCCATCTTTAAGGGGACTGGGAAAACTATATGTACTGGGGGGTGGGGTGGACACAGCAGTTTAGAATATACAAGTTTCATTCATTTTTGTTTGAGGTGCCCTGTGTGTTATAAAAATGATATTTTGACAAAATCTTCAGGAATTTTTCCAGTCTTCTAGACCCCTTTGCAATGGGAGATAGGTGTTGCATTTTTCTTTTTTCTTTTACTTGCAATGCAAGCTGAGCAGGAAAAGGTTGATAACTTGCTTCTTTCAGCTAAGTTGAGTGCACACTTAGTGTGTTAATACATTCATGGGTCAGTTCCCATGTGAGCATTCATGGACCTTTGTCTATTCATGAGCACAAACCAAAACCAGTATTGAGGCAGCATAATCCAACAAGTGAGATGGTTGTATCCACACTGCCCAGTCTTGCACTCCGGGGAGGTCACTTTGATGCCGCTAACACACTGATTTGACTTCACCCCATGAGACACACTCCATTGTCTCTCGAAACAGATGCCAACAACAAGGTTGTATTCACACTGTGTTGTTCCCTCCCCTCAATTCTCATTTAGTACTTCGCCTACCTTTAATTCTGGAAGCCTGATGTCCCTTGTGGACATGCAGACAGGCACTTGTGTGCACACACCCCTTTTAAGTCTTTTTAAAATCAAGTTTTCCAGTGTATTATTAGCATGATTGCCCACTCTTCACCCCAAGGTCCCAGGTGGATTATGATAGTAACAATTTAACCCACTGTTTGCATAAATGAGCAGTCAAATAAATGTATGCTACTCCAAGCAAGGTAAGGATTTGGAGTCACTCGCGTGGAAGTACGTTGCTTCCCTTCTCCACTTTTGCTTTCGTGTTCCTGGAGCTGCAAGGGCAGTTCTGCACAAAAGAGCTGTTTAAAAAATACAAGTAACTAGCAGCTTGGGTGAGGGGATGGTATATAGGCACAACCCACCCCGACGTACTCAAAGCACCCTCTTAGAACTGCCCCTAAGTGAACAGTCTTTCCCTCTGGAGCAATGAACAGGTCTTGGCGAACGGACACACACACACACAGACAGAGAGAGAGAGAAGCCCACCAAGCTAGAGAGAGTTCTCAAGAGAGCCAAGTAAACAAATATGGGAACTTAAAATCTCTGCCTTCTGCGCTTTTCATTTGTGCGATTCCAACCAGCTGGCCTTCAACTGCAAAAAGTTGAAACTGCACATGTTAAAAGTTTGTAAGTTGCAAGTTACATGTACTGCAAAACAACAACCCCCTCCCTATTAACCAGTGGAAAATGGCAGGCTGCATCTTTGCCTTTGGGCTGCTAAAAACAAAATGGAAGTGGGGTTGGGGATACGTAAAAGGAAGCATGCAGTAATGAAGAAGCCACACAATACACCTTTAGCATTTTTTTTAAATCCAGCAACAGAGCTTTAAGGTTTTCAAATAGTTTTTAAATGTCTTCAAGTATTTGTAAGTTAGAGCAACAAGTGCTTCTCTTTCTAAAAACAGTTTCGCATTTCATTCCACTTGTGTGCCATCGTCAAGCTATACAATAAAGCAAAATCATAACTGAACACATTTGCAATCCATCCTAAATTCATTTACATGGAAGCAAGCCCCATCCATTATGAAACGGGCCTTACCTCCAAGAAAGCGTTAACTAGGATCACATGGTGCTTATACACAAATATTTCATTTTTATAAGTTAATACTCTTAACAGTCAATCTATAATAAGCTTTCATATTAGAAGCTAGCATTTGCCCAACATACTAGAAACTGTTGCTTCACCTCAACAGCCTTCTTTTGCATATTGGTCTTTAGAATGCTGCATCCAAACCATCATTATAACTTATGCAAATCACTAATGCATATATCAGAAGCAGTATCCCTTATCCCAATGATCTCTCTTGATTCAGTGGTTATAAGCAGCAGTGGTATTGGTATAGGTTTTGCCTGAATAAAAGTTAACAAGCGTTGATTGTTTACTTCAATCAAGCCACCTGTTCCAAAGTAAGTCCCAATGAAGTCAGAATGATTAAAAAAGGCTAACGTTTACCATTTCAGTAAGAAATATATATAATTGAACATCAGTTTAAAGCTATACACATGTATTATTTTCCCCCTTGTCTTCCAGTCAGTAAAGATTCCACCAGCCCTGTTGATATTTTAAACAGCAAACTATTTCAATACTGAAATACATACATCCCTCAGTGTGTGTATTTAGTTCCAAAAATGGGAATGAGAAAGAAAAAAGACTAAAATACTGTATTGTCATTCATTACTTTTGTTATGATGGGGTCTAACAAATGGTGGGCTCCTCGAACTACAGTGCTGCACTGGCAATGCAGATCTCTCAAAGGATAACAGATAATTTTAAAGTAATTTATCAGCATACCATCTTAAAAATAAAGGAGTTTTTTCATAGTATATGCACATAATATTAAAATTAAGAGTCATAATAATTGCATAAATTACAAGTTTGTATGGCTACTATCTATCAAAAGCAAGTCTAATTTACACAGCTTTAGCAATTATTATTCTATCAGGCTGCCTCATTCAGCATTTCATTTTTCCTTCCAGTAACATTCTGAGGCTGCAATTCTCTGCACCTGGGATTAAGCTCCTCTGCATACTGCAGGAATTGCTTCCGAATAATTATATACAGGATTGCATTGCAAATGCATGTATTCCACTTCAGAACATCTGGATCAGGATTTCTTTGCTCTTTCCACTTCTACAGCTCAATACCCTGTTTAAAAATTGTATTGCTGCTCTTCATTGCATTTTCTTTAAAACACAACCATGATATGCCACTATTAACATACATTCATGCAGACAATTGTCCACTATAGCTCCCTGGTACTGTATTTTAAGCCTGATATCTAAAAAGAAGTGTTTTGGGACTAAGGCCTGCTGATTTCAATGCGCTTACTTCCAAGTAAGTATGGTTAGGACTTTGCAATGTTAAATAGCCACAAGTCTTCTACCAATACCATGTCCTTGCTTTGCTGCCCAGCCTTTTCCATGGACCACAGCATTAGTGAATCTCAGTAAGCATATAATAGTTTATATTTCTGTAAACAGTTGCTCATGTGCAGGTCATATACATTTGGCATGTACTAGGCTCTATGCATACGGTTCAACTGATGTGCCGTTCAGTTTGCTCTTGCTCTTGCTCTTGAAGAGAATTTTCTTGTTCAAAATGCGTGTTAAAGTCCCCCCCTTTTTTCGAGTACCATCCGATGTGGGTTGCTCTAGGTAGATGAGGTCATTATGTGACTGGCTCATTCCTGGGTCTTTTTGATGGTGCCGTCGGAGGAAAAATAGCTTTGCACTCTTTTTTAATAGCCCACCTGCAATAGGGAAGATGCAAAACATTTTAGTAGGTTACGGTTTCTTTATTAAGTAGCCTTTATCTGAAATAGTAACACTCCCTAAACAAAGCACCTGCCCCACTTTCAATCCAATTTCTCTTCCTTTTTAGTCATTGACATTGTTTTTTAAAAAACAGAAGCAGAAAGCATTATCTATTTTAGTAGATGTGCTAGAATACCAACAGTAGTACTTAGCATTTATATAGCTTTGAGTATTTATGGTAATTTATTTCAATCATCCACAACAACCCTATGAGATGAGTTACTATTCTCTCAGGGGAGGAAGCTAAGGCTAATATGGTGGTTCTCCTATTGCCATTTAGTCATAGCTCAGGGTCTATATGAAATCTGGAGAGCTTGCTCATAGCTCACACTGCTAACACTACATCATTACTGGGAACTACCCCAAATATTTCAAGAGCAGTTTGTCTGACAATTATGTGAAAGTGTAAAAATCCAGCTGTATCACTTTAGGACAGGCATGGCCAAACTTGGCCCTCCAGATGTTTTGGGACTACAACTCCCATCATCGCTAGCTAACAGGACCAGTGGTCAGGGATGATGGGAATTGTAGTCCCAAAACATCTGGAGGGCCGAGTTTGGCCATGCCTGCTTTAGGATCATCCCTGGGAATAAGGGCAACAGGCCTTTTATTTTCCATAAAAGTATATATTAGAAGGTGTACACTTATTAGAAAGGCTTAGGGAGAAGTATACACATTTAAATCACTTCATGCCAATGTAACTTTTATACAACTATAGGTAAGTAGAAAAGACAGGGTAGTCAAAGAACAGCATTCTATATAGTGAGGACCCTCAGTTAAGTTGTTTAGAAACAGACAGTGATATCCAACTAAGTCATACTCAAAATCAGACCCACTAAATAAATGGACTGAAAATAAATTCCATTGATTTTCAGTGTGTCTTTTCCAAGTACAACTTAGTTGGCTATCACCCATAGGCCTAATCTTCCTGATATTAAACGTCAAGTCTCAGATAGGAGAATTCAAGTTCTTCATTCTCTCCTTATGAAATTAAGAGTTCAGAGTGCTTAGCTTTAGGGGGATCATTCCCTTAGTGACAAGCTACAATGATAAACATATTAAACCACAAAGCAAGACCCACTCTTACTTCAGTGTACAGCTGCTTAGGGCTGGATGGCTATTATAGAGAAATGGAACTGGTGCTTTATTTACTCTATTCATGAAGTCAGCAGAACATATTTGATAGCAATTTTACCAGTTGCTTTTTTTAAAAGGTCAGGGTATCTGGCATAAGTGTCGATAGCTACTTTCAAGAAACAACATTTTCAGGTCTATTTTATTTCTATAATGTATTTAATCCTTCAGGTATAGAAACTAAAGTATAAGATGAGTGTGGAAAAGGAATCAGTGCAATGGTATGTTGAAAGTAGCATTATTTTTATTGTATGGGATTATGCAAAGAGGCTAAGCAGGTATGTAACCAGCACAAAATGAAGCTACGGTTCTAAATGAAGGATTCCTTTAGCTTAGTGTGTTAATGCTAAATTTTGCAAACAGGTTATTCCACACTGTTAAGACATATTTTGCCAGGGAGATTTAGGTCCCCAGTCTAGCATAGTTTACAACTGCCACCTCAGAGGACAGCTCCCTTCAAAGCAATTGCTTGTTTTGCACATGTTTATTCATGTTAACTATGTGCAATAATTTTTACCAAAATGTATGCTAAAAATGACAAATAATTACTTCTCTAAGTAAATAAATGGTCAATCCAGTTTCAGACTAGGCAGATGACAACACTAGTTTTTATAAGCACCCTGATTGGTCAGGCTTCAGTTTATACTCCTCCTCCCCCCCCCTTTCCCTCCAACTACAATGCAAGTATTGGTGCAGTCTCCCATCCATGGTACTGATCAATAGCACCAAGAACCTAACACCAGGGGCCATTAGCTTTAGAGGTCTTAAAACAAAGCAAATTATTATGCTTCCACCTTTAATTTGGAGGAACCTGCAGACAAATAAGTCACATGATGTTAAAAGCCTCTTTGCTGGATCGTATCTAACAATCTCACTTTATAGATTCCTAGGCAACAACAGGGTTCACTCTGCACTGCTGGGATTTAGTTTTAGGCATGACTGGCCAAATACCTTTTGCTGTCTCAGGCAAAGGACAGGTTGCTGCACCCACCTTCCCCTCCACTGCACTTGAGTGTAGATGGCTAATTTAAGGAGCAAAGGGCAAACCACATGGCACACACCTCTCACATGGTACACGACACCTCAACACTAGCTGCCCACTCTACCTGGTACCAGGTAACTGACTATTCAAACAAATGCTGTAATGCTTGGTGCCAGCATGCAACACAGGAGCCCAGCTATGCATGCACACACACACACACACACACACACACAATGCCTGCTGTTGTCTGTGGCACCCATTTGTGGTGTAGAAAGCAGCTACTTCATTTGCTAAAGTTGTATGATGTCCCATCAATCCATCTGCAGTTAAAATATCCAGCCAGCTCATTCCAGGCAACAAGAAAGTATAATCTCTTGTAAGGTGGATTTGTGGGAGGAGGAGCTGCCATGCACTCCTACCATCCACTATTTAAAAAATGTATATATCCCACTTGTCAGGGTTACAGAGCATGGATCGTGCAGAGCAGGGTACTTTCTCCTCAGTACGAACCAATCACGACCAAGCCAAACACATCTGGGACTGGAAAGAAGAGCTTTCATGGAAAATGGCATAGCATCCAGCAAGCTCAGGAATAAGCACCTCTCCGCTCATAAATTAAGTACTGACTACAAATGCGTAAAGGGTATATTCCAGGAAGCCAAGTCATGCAAAGAAAGGTTCTGTGAGCACAATGAGAAAATGGTCCTATCCAGCAGGAAGAGCCTTCACATCTCTAGTGCAGAATGACTTTTGGGCTTCTTTGGATACTAAAATGTGCAGAGTACAAAATATTCTCTTACTGCAGTAGACGTGAAGGCATACACACACACACAGTGAGGGGGGGGAAGTATTTGAAGATAAAAGTCAGAGATTGATGTGCATTATAATGAGTGAAATAAGTATTTGATCCCTTTGCAAAAGATCACTTAGTACTTGGTGGCAAAACCCTTGTTGGCAATTACAGAGGTCAGACGTTTCTTGTAGGTGGCCACCAGGTTTGCACACAGCTCAGAAGGTATTTTGTCCCACTCCTCTTTGCAGATCCTCTCCAAGTCAGTAAGATTTTGAGGCTGATATGGAGCTACTCGAACCTTCAGCTAGGCCACTCCAGGACCTTAATGTGCTTCTTCTTGAGCCACTCCTTTGTTGCCTTGGCCCTGTGTTTTGCGTCATTGTCATTCTGGAATGCCCATCTTCAACCCATTTACAATGCCCAGGCTGAGGGAAGGTGGTGCTCACACAAGATTTGACGATACATGGTCCCGTCCATCGTCCCTTCGATGTGTGGTGAAGGTGTCCTGTCCCCAAAGCATAATATGTCCCCCTCCATGTTTGTTGGGTGTGTGTGTTCTTGGGGTCATAGGCAGCATTCCTCCTCCTCCTCCAAACACGGTGAGTTGAGTTGATGCCAAAGAGCTCGATTTTGGTCTCATCTGACCACACTTTCACCCAGTTCTCCTCTGGGTCATTCATATGTGCATTGGCAAACTGCAGACGGGCCTGTACATGTGCTGTCTTGAGCAAGGGGACCTTGTGGGCTCTGCAAGATCTCAGTCCTTCACAGTGTAGTGTGTTACCAACTGTTTACATGGTGACTATGGTCCCAGCTGCCCTGAGATCATTGACAAGTTCCCCCCATGTAGTTCTGGGCTGCTTCATCACCGTTCTCCTGATCATTGCAACTCCACGAGATGAGATCTTACATGGAGCCCCAGACCAAGGGAGGTTGACAGTTATTTTGTGTTTCTTCCATTTGCAAATTATTGCACCAACTGTTGTTACCTTCTCACCAAGCTGCTTAGCAATAGTCTTGTAGCCAAGTCCAGCCTTGTGGAGGTCTACAATCTTGTCCCTGACATCCTTAGACAGCTCTTTGGTCTTGGTAATGGTGGCTACTTTGGAATCTGCTGGATTGATTGCTTCTGTCGACAGGTGTCTTTTGTACAGGTACTGTAACAAGCTGGGATTACAGGTAAGACCTCTCCCTTACAGCAGCTGCTTCTAATCTCAGCTTGTTACATACAGTGAAGATACCAGGTAGCCTGACATCTGGCTGGTTGATAGGGGATCAAATACTTATTTCACTCATTATAATGCACATATTATAATGCACATCAATCTCTGACTTTTGTCTTCTGGGTTTCTGGGGGTTTTCCTGTTGTTATTCTGTCTCTCACAGCTACAATAAACCCACCATTAAAATTATGGACTGGTCATTTCTTCGTCAGAGGGCAACGGGCAAATTTAGGAGGGGATCAAATACTTTCCCCTCTCACTTTATGCAAACAACCATTTCCCTTTCAAAGCACACGCGAGAGGCCAATTCCTTTTTAGCTTTAGTATTTGTTTAAAAAGGGGGGAAGTGGCCATTACTATGCACACACCTCTTTTGTACTCTTGGTACAAGAACTAAGTTTGTAACACGTTACAAAGAGCTTGGCTTTGATAGAAAATGTGCTCTTTCACAGCACCTCCATGCGTTATATTTCCACAGTTAATAAATTCTAGCTCCAAGTGGACTAGATTCTGTGCATTGCAGCTCAGAATGAAAAGTGCTTTGCAAGTGACTTGAAATTATTTGTGACAGTCCTGTTGTCTTCTGATGCAGCTCTCTTCTGCCCCAATCACTTCTGCAGGGAGGGGGTGAGATTCAAAGCACCAAAGGAACATGCAGGCAAAGGGTGCTGAATTCTCTCCCCACTCACTGCCTTCTGTCTGCAACTATTTTTCACAGAAGCTTTTCTTCTGGCTGGGCCTACTTCTGATACCTGAGCCTAGCTGGCAGTAAGGAAGGATTTTGGGGGAAGAGGGCAAAAGCAGCAAGCAGAGGAAAGACAGTTTCTCCAGTTTTCTTAAGGAAAATTCATTCACACAGACTAACAGGTGTACCAACTAAGCTAGAGCTACAACCTATATTAATGGCTATGTCTACAAACACCTTTTGGAGGGGTAATCAGTATAGCCATGAAACAAACAGATGAAATGTTATTTGTTTGGTTTTCTTTTTTAATTAAAAGGTTATTCAAGTTATATTAAGTGTCTCACAGTAAAGCTACACACTCTCAAAAACATCAAGACAGATAACTTACTGTGTAGGCAATTAATTCTGGTTGGCATAGTGGTCCACTTATGTTTACGAAGAGAATAGGTAAGAAAGTTGGAGTCAGAAATATAGGTAAGGAGGTAAATATAATGAAGATTCAAAATATGCAAGTTCCAAGTTATATTGAGTTTGGTAACAATGGCTGAGAACCTGAAGTTGTGCTTTACATATTTGTCTTCCTTATATATATAAAAAACACCCAAGTTTTCCATTTTTAAAAATCCCTGCTCTTGAAATTCTCAAACTAAGATTAAAAAGAACCACCACTCACACTGTAATGCTGTCACACTACTGCATTTTTAAAGAGCACCCACCGACACTCAGTTTTTTCCTACCAAATTTAGAGTTCATATAACCAGTGCTTTTTCCTGGGGGGAGGGACGCAGGGGTACACATACCCCTAAACATTTTGTGAATCTTTGTACTTTTGTCCATTTACTGTATTTATTTTTCCCAATTTGAACTATAAAATGGTGATTTTCTTGAGTCAAAATGAGTGTACCCCTCCTGAACAATTTTAAAGAAAAATGCACTGCGTATAAGAAGTCATCCTTTTGCATGTGGCGCTCTTAGAGCTGCTTCACATACCAAGTTGTACAAACTCACCACTTTCAATTGAAGTGTCACAGGACTTGCCTTGGGTTGTTTGTATGCATTGGAGTTAGTTTTGCTGACAGTAGTATTCATAGACTGCACATAATTTTAAAGAGAGAACATATAGCTATCTCCCATGTTACAGGGTTTCCGGCCAGGACACACTGCACAAGTATGCATGATGTGCTTACTAACTGTGTAGTGTGCAACAGCTCTTATTAAAGTGCTTGAACACCTTTATTTAGGATATATTAAAGCTGGGTTTTTTTTTAAGTAAGAAAAATAAAGATGGTATAACATGAATGAATTATCGAAGTACAACAGAAACTAAAGTAATACGTGGGCGTTATACAAGAATTGCTCATTGCAATTCTTGCAATTATAGAAAACGTATAAAAAGATTTGTTCAGGTCTAAACACTTTGCTGCCCTGGCCTGCTTCAGAAGGAAGGACAGGATATATGTTTCATAAATAAAATGATACAAAACAAGTAATAAATATAGAACCGAGTACATCGTTCTTTAGAAGCCCTTTTAGGTAGATACTTTTTGCCAAAGCCAAAACTGCACTTTCTCAAGGGTACCACTTTTGAATGAGGTGCATCACCCACTTGCTGAGGCAGAGAGATAAATAAATTCAGACATATTGACTGAAATAGGGGAGAAGTTGGTGTTCTTAAACAAGTTTATATGTAGCAGTAATTATGAAAAGGTCATGAAACTGCTTAAAAAGTGTGCTCATAATTTTATTTTATTTTATTTTTATTTTTAAAAAAGCTCCAAGAGAAATCACATTACCTTTGGATTTCTTCACAGTTCCAGGTTCCGAGATGCTTATGGAGCTCCCAGACATCTTATCACAGTCTTGGTCTAGTAGTGCATTGCTCTGCCATTGCTCGCCACTGTCATCTAAAGTCCAGGCATCATGGCTGTTTTCCTGGGGATCTTCATGGGCAGGTATTGTTTGGGATACATACAGTGAGAGTTTTTCATTGGAAGGAGACTGTGCAAGAGACCCTTCTACACTGGAAGACTCATCTTGCTTATAGGAGTCATCCATGGCTGCCGCATAGTCCATCATGAGTGCAGCTTCAGTATCCTGAGATAAATTAGTCTGGAACAGTAAAACAAAAGAGATGCAGAGATAAAACTGGTTGAGAAAAATGTATAGGAACCAAGGAGCTGTTCTAGGCATATCCAAACCCTTGGGGGATTTTTTTGGTTATTCTGCCCCTTTGAGCAAGAAATTTATTTAGTTTTTAAAGTAAATTCTAGGAGGGGGGTGAATTATATAAAGGGTGGGGTTCAGGGGATGCTGACTGATCTTACCTTTGACACCCCTGATATTATGATCGTGCTTTTCTTCCTGGGAGACTTGAGTTTTTGCTTTGCAGATTCACTTAGTTGCCGAATGGCTACCTCAGCCACAGGATCTCTGCCATTCAACAGCAGCAGCTCTGAAAAGAACGTGATTAAGGGAATGACACAAAGAATCAAAGCAGGAATCTTTTAGTACCTAGTAGAAAGCCAGTTATTCATGTAAACTAAGCCTTGATTTACCAATATTTTTGCCAGTGCACTCCACTGAAATGCTGGTTTCGACCTATAAAGCCTTAAACGGCTCAGGACTGTAACTCCTCAAGCACTACCTCTCCTCATATGAACCAGCCCAGAACCTGCAATCATCATCAGAGGCCCTTCTTCGTGTATCACCCTCTGCGAAAGATATGGAGGGCAGCAACACAAGAACAGGCCTTTTCTGTGGTGGCTCCCTGCCTGTGCAATGCTCTCCCCAGACAGGCTCACCTGGCACCTTTGTTACATATTTCTAGTGACAGGAAGAAACATTCCTCTTCTCCCAGGCCTTTGTTTAATTAGCCAGTCTATGGCCTTTTAAACTGGGAGGGAGGGTATTGTTTTTGTTTGTGTTTTTGTTATGTGTTTTTGTGTTTTTATATTGTGGTACTCGGATGAGGGGTGATATAGAAATTTAATAAATAATAATGATAATTCAGCTCTGACCCTTGAGTTGTGTCTATAGAGACAGACCAACTTTCAAACTTAATGCTATTTATTTAACATTTTTAAAGGTCTCTGTGAGCACAAGTAAAGCAAGACATAAGGTTTACATGATGATGCATTAGGTAAGGAACTGCCTTACAACCATAGCTGAGTTCTCTCAGCCGTAACTTACCTGTATCTGATGATGATAAAGCCTTGCTTACTGAAGAAGTATTCCGGCAATGGATTGCTTGAACAGACAAATCCTTTTCAATCACCTTCGTTCTAACAGGACTTCGCATGGGTGAATCTAATGCACAGAGTATCAGTTATTTTCACATCTGCATATTTCAAAATATATTCCTTAATAAAGGTCTAGTAGGCAAGACATGCAAGTTCCATGATTTGATCTACTGGCAACTTTTTTTAAAAAAAACACCCAACCCCCCCAACCCCTTAAAAACAGCTCTGGGGATTTCCAGATCGAGTCTAAACACAAGGAAGAGCATTTTTTATTCTTCCCTCCCATGACATCTCTCCCTTCTAAAATCCTTTCACCAAAACTGATAACAGTCTTGCTGGGTGAAACAGGTACCTGTACATATATTGGAATGGCTCACAGAGCAGCGGTTTAACCATTCTGTGTTTATAATTAGTCTTCATTAATCTTCAACTGGATATTCTTGACAATTTGTGAAAACTGAAAGCCAGATTAATTTTATTGTGATTCAAGCCAGTCAGCTAGTGTTAGCACTTTCTCACTGTAAAAAATTCACAATTATTCTGAAAGTGAACCTAGATAGAGTTACATTGCACATGCGCCTTTTATACTACAGTATAGTAAATTTATAATTCGTGCCTGGTAGATCTCTCCACTTGCAGGCTGAAGGACTGACATGGAAGATTTTAAACAGACTTCTCATAAATTAGTAAAAGTGACAATCCACCTTCTTTATTGCTGCAATAGGATTTTATTACTTTATTACTTGGACATTCAATCATTATTGTGTGTGTGTGCATGAATATAGTCTCAGGACTAAAGAAAACAAATGGTTCTAAAGTTGAACACATACTGCAGACCTTCTGTTTTCTTGTCTGTGCTACAATATAGCTAACACACACATACAGAGAGAGAGAGAGAGAGAGAGAGAGAGAGAGAGAGAGAGAGAGACTAAAGAAAGAATGTATTGCAGATGTCTAAGTTTCCAAGTCCCCTGATGGCAGCCTGCCTTTCATCTGGTTACCAATACATTTCTAACTTCTCATTCATTTCCAAGGACTGTTCAAAATGCATCTCTTAAGTATAAAGGTAAGTGTTGTGGTCGAATTTGGGCTCTCAAATTTCAGCTGCTCCCCGTGTGACTCTAAAATTTGGTGCTCCCCCCCCCGCCCCGCTTCTCTAGCTCCATTTTACAGCATTCATTTAGTGCCCCCTGCACTGTGGCCCCCAGTACAAAAGCACCAGTTGTGCCAACTTGGTAATACTTGGCGAAGCTATCCATGCACAAAAATTAAGAAAATAAACCTTATGGAAATTCTTATGGTAGCAGCTTCTTACAACATTTTTGAAATTTTTACTCCTTGTACCCATCACCTCCTGAAAGGGTATGAAAAAAGCTGCACTCTTTTTCCAAATTAATCCCTTGTTTTCAACAATATTTCAGTATTTAGACATGCTGACATATGTACTTAAAGTATTTGGCTAAATGGTAAAGAGTGTGAATTTTTGAACCCACCCTAAAGCCATTCTACTAAAGCTGTTTGCAGAAGTTCATACCAGGCTATACTGGTACAGGAACCAACCTTGTGTGACATCATCATGTACCAGGGCCATAGATAATTAGATAATTTATTACCTGCCTTTCATGCAACTTAAAAATGTACCAAAGAATTGTTTTTTTAAAAAAAGTCAAGTTTTGGGAGCAATCCAATGTTGTGTTCTATTCTTTTACCTGAATGCAGAATAGATGGTCTCCCTTCTATTAAAGGCTTGGCTTTCACAGCAGTAACAGTAGTGATCACAGTCCCACAGGGCATCACAGTTCGATCTTTCTCTACTTTTGCAACAGGAATCTTGGGGGGAACTTGCAAGGTTCTAGACTCTGAAGGTTCTATGTATAAGAACTAAAGAAGAAAAATAGTTAGGATTTTAAAATTCAATTAAGGACAGTTTAGTAGTGATAAATTGGTGATAAAATTTGGATAGGCCACAAGGGAAAAACCTGCAATGTATGACCATAGCCCCACCGATTTTTGGAAATCATGTACATAAAAAGAGTAATTTTTGCTTTATCGTTAGCTACTTTGCACTGGTATACATGTCTACCATTTACTGAAAGAATTTATAAACTGTGTTGGACTACAGGACCCTTGTGGGCCCTTCCAACTCAATAATTCTATGATCCTATGAAACGTTTCCAAAGTGGTGTGCAATAGATAATTTTAACAAATTTTAAAACAAAACTTAAAAGCGCCAAAATTATGCAAAATTCAGTATACACCCGAGTCATATTTCAGGGAAAGCCATTCGTTTTCAATAGCTTCCTGAAAACAAGAACACAGGGTGCTTGTGTAGGTTAAGTTGGGAGCTGATTAAAACTGGTGGGGTCAGGTCAGGAGGAAAAAACTAGTTCGAGAAGCCAGCTTATAAACTTAAAATTCTACCTCTGCAGTAACGGATCCTACAGTAGAGCTGCTACTGCCGAGCTGAGTGTTCAGTGCAAAACCTTTGTGTCCAGAAGGCTGTCTCCTGAACAAGTCCAAAGGCACAGCAGCCAGAGCTGAGAAACCACCTGCATTGAAAAGAAAAGAAATGCATTGAGATCTACCTGTACACGAATCCACTAGTAGATCAGCATCCTATTAGGTTTTTGTTGTTGTTGCAGAAATAAAAGATTAGACACATAAAATGAATTTATCTGCAATACTTACTATCCAGTCCCCCTTCTTCTACAATCTTTACTTGCAGTTCTTTTGATTTGGCATTTAATTCACTGTGAACGGGGGGGGGGGGGGGGGAGGGGGGGAGGAAGCATTTTAGAAATTGTTCAGACTGTCATATAATTTCATATTTTGCAATATAGATTACTGACTACAGCCTATCCACATCCTGGAAAGTTTCACAAGGTGGATTCCTGTCTGCCAAAATAGCTGCTAAAAGGTACAAGAGCCTTGCAAGAAAAATAAAAAACTTACCTCTCCACACACCTCACTTATTGCAGTATATCAAATTTACCAAAAAGTAAAAAAAAAAGAACTTATTTGGTAAGACCACTGTACTGTCTTCAGCAATACCGAAAATGTATTAAGCTGCTAACAGTTAAGAAAATACAACATCTCTCATTTAATCGCTCTTCAATGGACAACCCAAGCTCCACCCGTGTTTGTTTAAAACAAAAAGCAACAAAGACTCCCCTCTCCATGCAATGGCACTAGAATATTTAGGAAATATCATAACTTATGAATGCTTAGCAGATAGGATTTCCCCCTGCCCCATAGTGACACCTGGAGGATAACAAAAGGTGTGACATTTCCCATTGTGCTTATTAAAGTGTTATTAAAATCAGTACTTACAAGATGAATTCATCTTTCCAAGAGAAGTCCATAGGACTATTGGCTGCAGAGCTTGAAAACTTCTGCAAAGGGTCATTGAGCTGGATTATACATATTGGGCTAATGCCACCTGCAATGAAGGCAAAAGATGTGGAGTTGGTTTCAAGTAAGAATTGCTTAAGGTACCTCTTTATGCTTTTCACATTTGAATGAACTACTGGCAAAAGACCTCATCCAAGAAACCCTTTGGGAGTTGTGTGAGAAATATAACCTGTACCAATATGGCTTGCAGCGCAAGGTTTGTTATCTACATGACAACAAAGCAGAAGCAAAGTTACAAGAATGAAGTTAGGAACTTGGGAAGGTTCCTGTGAGCAGAAGCTTAATCATTCCATCTTTGGGCAGTTCTGTGTGCACAATGGCAAAGACAGATTATTTTCAAAACAAAAGCCTCCATTACCCTTTTGATTCAAGCCCTTAGTAGCCAGAAATGCAATTATAGATGTATGCTAAAAACAACAACAACAACCCTGTTTTAATGTTTGAAAACTGCTCAGGAGATTCAAAGATCCTATTAGCCATTCATCTAGGGCTTCCTTAGGAAAAATATAACCAAACCATGATTCAAATCACAACAAAAGCAAGGCTCTCGAAGACTATACTGCTCCAAGATCAATTACCATCTAAATTAGGCCAAGATTTGAAAAGTAGGGGTAACACTCTGTTTAAAACAGTATGCAAACTCAAGGTGAAGAGCTCTGCCCTTAACTCTGGCCTGCCCTGAAGTTAGGGAAACAAGCAAGCATAGACTTGTAGAACCTTACAAAACCTGATGGGCAAGTTTTTAAGTCAGCTTCTCGTAAACATGCTGCACAGTTCACAGCACACACAATGTAATGCCACCTATACCTTTTGGCTGTTCTGATGTTTTGAGTTGTGTAAGGCACTTCTAGTTAATACAACAGAAGAAAGCGTTTCAGTTACTAAAATACTGTCATGAGTGAAGCAACATATGAGCAATGTAAGGTATGAAAAAGGATGGCTGGAGAGAAATATTTTTCTGTACTGAAGTTAAAAATAATATTTTTAAGAAGTATTATTATAGAAGGCCCATATTACAGAGATCAATGAAAAGTGCACTCTACATAAAAGAGAAAGATCACATCTCTCTGGGGTGCTTCCCAGTGGGGTATGGGCCACCCAGTGTTCAGAGTGCAAGGCAAGTTCTTTCCTAACCTCAGAAGCAACTCTGGGAATTTTATTTTGGCAAGCGTGTTGAGAAATGTCTCCTAAGGGCCTGGAGTCCACACATGGAACTGCAACTCAAAAGAAAAGAAAGCAATTTGTTTGAGGTGTTAGCATGCCATAGTTACGATGGGCCTCCCTGTGAGAGTTCTCCACCCTACATACAAAACCCTGAAGCTTCAGAGAGGAAAAAGAATAAACCAAATCTCAACCAGTCAAGTAAACTATGTATCCCTGAGGCAAAACCCAAGCCTTTCTCTGCAATTATGCGATATAATTGTGACCACTGCTTGTAATTTTTGCAGAATTAAGAGATTATAATATGGGGACAAAGGGAAGGAAAACCAAGTTATTTACCCGTAGTGCTTTGATTGGTCAGTGTAGCTTTGATGTTTTTCATCAGCAATTTTAGTTCATGAGCCCTTGGAGGTTTAGGAGGACTGGTGCCCTGAGGCACAACACCTGTTTTTTGTACATTCTATTAAAAGGAAGCAAAACAATAAGATTATTTTAGATAAACGCCAAGCAATTTATGTTCACATCAATTAACTTCAAACAGTCATACATATGTGTGAATTGGACAAATAGATTTAGCCAAAGCCCTGAGTCATAACTTACCACAGCAGTAATGAAGATGGAGGCACAGCAGTGACAAATAAAAACAGACTTTAAAATAAAAATAGATAAATACCTGCAATGCCTTTACACCTGTAGGTTTTGTACTCAGAATCACAGAGGGAGATGCTGAATTTATGAGATACCGCAGCACACCTTTAAGTGTTTCTGATACTGCACATGCCCCAGCTGTCTGGTCCTAAAAAGGAAGAATACCGGTACATTCATACATTGCACTGCTTGTAAAATTCAGAAGCTTGGTTCACTTTTGAAAGACACCACAGCTATATTGCTCTACATGCACTGTACTGAACAAAAACAGATTTTTGCTCCACTTCTCTGCTCATGGAACACTGGGCTTAGGTTGCATCAGGAAAATGGAAATATGTGTAGACCATGGGTAGGCAAACTAAGGCCCGGGGGCCAGATCCGACCCAATCACCTTCTCAATCCAGCCCACGGACAGTCCAGGAATCAGTGTGCTTTTTCATGAGTGGAACGTGTCCTTTTTAAAAAAAAATGCATCTCTGGGTTATTTGTGGGGCCTGCCTGGTGTTTTTACACGAGTAGAATGTGTGCTTTTATTTAAAATGCATCTCTGGGTTATTTGTGGGGCCTGCCTGGTGTTTTTACATGAGTAGAATGTGTGCTTTTATTTAAAATGCATCTCTGGGTTATTTGTGGGGCATAGGAATTCGTTTATTATTATTTTTCAAAATATAGTCCGACCCCCCACA
Organism: Lacerta agilis; assembly: GCF_009819535.1. Classification (NCBI taxonomy): domain Eukaryota; kingdom Metazoa; phylum Chordata; class Lepidosauria; order Squamata; family Lacertidae; genus Lacerta; species Lacerta agilis. The sequence continues at coordinate 53,624,464 of NC_046315.1, forward strand.
AGGTCTGAGGGACAGTGGACCGGCCCCCTTCTGGAAAAGTTTGCTGACCCCTGGTGTAGACATAAGCTCCTTTCCTATGCTCTTACTTACAGCAAAGGGAAATAGTCGGAGCAGTTTGTAAAGCCATGATGCACTCAATTAGAGCAACATTGTCAAAAGCCAAGTCTAAAACATAGCGGTGGTTATCAGCCAAGATCCAAGCAAGAGATCACACTGATTGGCTTACTTCCTGGCAAGGCCACACAAGTCATTATTAAAATTGCTGATCCACACTGCTCACCAAGAAGGGTCTGCGGTCATAATGCTGCATTATGACTATTTACAGAGAAGGCAGCATTTACTCTGAACAACCTTGACAATTCTCTGCATTTTTTTTTTAAAAAGCAATTCCTTTGTGCAGATGCCGATCCATGTGCAACATTTAGCTGTGGATAATGACTAAGACACAGGACCAACAAAATATCATCTTTAGCTAAGACCAGGGTAAGATACAGGTCATGTATGCATGTTGCCAACACCCTTTGAACACACACTGTTCTTCAACACTTCAGTCATGTACAACCCTCTGCTAACCTCCTTATTCTTACCCCTAAAAGTTGCACTGCAACAACCTAAATACCAGTATTTGCTTTAGCACCCCTTTTCTCATTCTGAATATTCAGCAGGTGGCACAGAAGCTAAATCCAATCCTGCCTCCTATGTGATATTTTAGTAGCATGACCCCCATAAATGCTGCCGCTCGGGTGGGGTCTCTTAACCTTGACTTTTAGAAGAGAGAGCTTTAAAAGTCCCCTTGTAGGATGAGAAAGCCATCTATAACACACACACCCAATACACAATTTGGGGCAAACAGCGGCCCTTTTTGTTGCACCACAAAGTGCTTTTAAGTCTTCCAAGCTTGATGTGTGGTGCAGGGAACTAATCCTTAAAGGGGGTGGGGGTGGGGAATGTAAAAGAAGTCTAGTTGGGTGTGTGGAGTTAATCACTGTTCTCTGTAGTGTGGCAAATATTAAAATATCTGTAGACTATTATTAAAGGTGAGCATTGGAAGCAGTGGCTTATAATTACTCATACAAAACTGACACCTAAACATTTAATTTTAATCATTTCAAAGAGCCATGCTTCCAAACTAGTATGCCATGGATTGCAGCTATACATCCTGCTACTACGTAATCTGCCTTGGAAGCAAGTCCTTCCAGGTGTCAGATCAAGGTATTAGTTAGAATCAAATTTGTATAAGCTACTGCAAACATTATTGTTAATTTAACATGTAGTTTTGATGGACATCATGCTAGACACAAGCAAATGCTAACAGACTTACCTCCTGCACTTTAGTAGGCTTAATTTCAGTGTTTGTTTCTGAGGTGCAGATGAAAGACCACTTGACCTGAATGTCTTCCTCTTTGGATTTCATTGAAAGTTTCAGCTGTAAATACAATACCATTACCAATTTTAGTTTTGTCCATTAACAGATCTTGTACCCTAATTCTACTAGTTCTTCCAACAGATCACAATGGTTGCAATTCATCAAGCAAATACTGGGAATTTCCCATTGTCAGACTCTGAATATTTTGTGCTTGTAGATTTTTTGATTATTATTTTTTTTTTTGCCTTCCATAGCCACAAAGGGAGTACAGTAACCCGGATAATTCATTGATAATCATAAACAATCAGATCAATTTAACCTGCCATCATTTATAATTCACGCTTGCTAAAAGCTGAGCCATAGCAGTCACTAACTGCACATTAGGAACACAACATTTCATAATGACTCCATATCTGTTTATAGTTGGTTCTGAGGGTTCAGTCAAACTACAGTTTTTAAGTTCAGATGTACTGGCAAACTATGGTTTGATTTCAATAAGGAAGTAATGACTTTTAACTTTGCATGCAAGGGGAGGAGGAATAGTTGAGCCTACACCTCTAAGCCATGTGTCAGGGAACTGCCTCCTGGCCCGCTGAGGGGAATGGAGGGTCCGTTAGCTTACAGAGAGCCCCAATGCCAATTGAGCAGCAGCACCTCTTCCAGCGCGAAGAGCAGCCACACCTCCAGTGGGGAGGAAGGGGAAGGGGCCAGCCGGGAGAGGAGAGGGCTTGGGGATGCTGCAAAGAGACCGAGCACCTCACCTCGCTTGGCTGGTCAGGAGGGAAACACGCCATTTCTGGCGCCCCAATTGCGCAGAGGGGTGAAACACAAGGAGGGTAGGAGGATACTTGGGGTGCCAAAGCTCTTATGCTGGGGAAGGAGCCGGAAGGGGCCACTCCCAGATTCTGCCAGCGACTGAGACAGACATGCTTTTTGTAGCTCTGCAATGTAAATAGCTTGCACAATAAAACTGCAAAAGACTGTTTGGGCTCTTGCTCTGTAATCGTGAAGCACCGTCACGCGGACCTTACATGATGGTTAGCAAAATTCTTCAAATGCAGTCAATATTAAACTTGAGGACGACTTTTGAAAGAGTTCCACCTACTAGACTACCTGGGCTAACGTAATAATAGAAATAAATAAAACTATAGGTAAGATTTAGCAAAGTGAATTCAAAAATTACCTGCAAATGAAGTGGAGACAGTTTTACACTGTAAGACTGACATTCCGAAGTAACAGATGAAGAAACAGAAGAAGGATTGGGCATACTGACAATAAAATGAAAGGCATTTCCAATTACATTACAAGAGACCACCTGTAATAAAAGTAAAACTTAGCTTTAGAGACTGCATACACACATTTATATAGGAGACTATTATGTGCATTTATGTAATTGACTGTTATTCACTGACAGTAGAGTTCAAGCCTTCATTGTGGCAACGCATGTGGTCTAAAATTAAAAGAGGAGGCTCCCCCAACCTCCTTGGGTGAATACAACTGGCGGATAATATTGTCCATTGTATCAAATAGTCTAATTTTAGAACCAAAATTATATTCTTCTAAAGACAGAAATAGAACAAACAAGTGAGGAGCTGCAACTCAAAATGGTGCATTATATGCCCAGCCTCTGATAAGAGCATTCAAGGTTCCAGCAAGTATTTGGGATTTGTAGGGAAGGGGAGAGAGTGGAGATTTTTTCTCCCCCTTTCCCACATTCCTGACACCTTTCCCTCCTATGTTGCTATGTAGAGCTAGCCCTGAGTCCAAGCACTCCACCCCGCCCAGCACTGTATTGGAGAATGAGGAAGTTTCTAGGGAAAGGGAAGAGGTGGGAGTTTTTTCTTCTCTCCCTCCTGAAACTGCCCTGGATTGTTCTGGGAGTTTCCCCCGCAACCAGGATAGAAGCTGTTTGGGGCTTCAGCAGGTCAGTTCCTACTCTCTCCCCACCTGCTTCATTTTCCTTTCCTCCACAACTGACACCCTCAACTTTCTATGGAATTTTGAATGTGTGTGTGTGTGTGTGTGTGTGTGTGTGCATGTGCGTGCGCATGTATGGTGGTGGGGAGACTAGTGGTGTCAGCTGAAATAACCAGAAAATGAAATTTAGCAGGAAGATATATTGAGTTAGGGAACTAGCTCAGTTATTTTCTGCAACATGCATTTAACAGATCAGTTGCTCCGCTTCATTGGGAGGGGGGGACACCCTTTACAAAGGCAGAAGCAGAACCCCCTCACTTTTTTCTCCGCCATGTTATTTAACTGAAATCAATATCTTTAAAATTTGTAAATCATGTCCTGTTTGTGGCTCTAATGAAAATTCATGTGACTGACAGATTTTCAATATCCTATTAGAATACACATATATATTATTTTACTTGCTTGCTTTTCAGCCACAGAGAGATCAGGATGGCCAGACAAAATTATGAAGACGTTTTCTTATTACCATTATTAGTCTGGCTTCTGCTGAAGACCAGACCAATGAACCACCACTATTCGCCTCTAGGCTTACCTGCAAGAGTACAGCATTTTCTCCCTGCCCCTGATTCCTTTCCCACAACCTTTGCAAATAATAATGGCAAAGGCTATTATAAGCACATATTTCTCTTTCTCAAGCTATTCTCTTTCCCAAGAACAGGTTTGCCTTGTAATTCCTATTAACTATTTCTTGTCTGCTAACTTTCAAAAGCAGAGTGGCATAATCCTAGTCATTAATCCTGTCATTAAGAGATCTGTGCAAATTTTACATAGCTAACATGGAAAAGGTTGTTTATTTACCAGCATGATGCACGATTTAGCCAAACTTTTTGTGAGAAACATCACATGTAGCAAATTGGGCAAGACTGTATTGATAGTTAGCGAAAACTATAAACACATACTTCCGGGCATAGTGATATTGTTACATTACTAGTCCTTATAAATGTTGTATTTTGTTACAAAAAAGAAAAGACCACAAATATCCAACTTTCCACTCAACAGCCAACTCATACAATACTCTCAGGGCAGACTGTATAACAGCAAACCCCTTACTATGATTCCACTGGTGTTATTTATCAGCTTAAAGAAGTCTTTAAGGCTCAGTAGGTCTTACTCCCAGGTAAGCATACACAGGATTTATGCCTTAAATTGTCACCATGGTTCCTAAAATTGCAACACTTACAATTTCCCCCAGCTGTGATGTTTTCAGGGGGCAAATTAAGTGTTCTATACAGCAGTGTTTTTCAACCACTGTTCCGCGGCACACTAGTGTGCCGCGAGATGTTGCCTGGTGTGCCGTGGGGAAAATTGAAAAATTACTTTATATATAGTCAATATAGGCACAGAGTTAAATTTTTTAACATTTTTTAACATTTTCTAATGGTGGTGTGCCTCGTGATTTTTTTCATGAAACAAGTGTGCCTTTGCCCAAAAAAGGTTGAAAAACACTGCTATACAGTACTCTTTTAGGGTCTAGAGTAGAATCTACTGAAAGGAACTCAGGGAGAGGGCTCAATATATATGTATCAAACAGCATAACTAGGTCTCTAAAGTACTCATTGAGCATTTGACAAGTGTGTTTATGTTAACATGCAGTGGTGAGACAGTGACAGGGGTCTGCCACTGTTCTGATCAAATGTTAACTCCTGTTGAGGAATGAGTTAGCTAGCAAAATGGCTGAAGACAGCTCTAGTGATATTTCTTCCTTGTACTGATCAGGCCCACATCTCCTTAATTTCATTAGTGCTAGGTAGCCGTTCATCAGCAGTAAAGTATTCCAACAAAGAAATGGGTTAACAAGGCACAGCATGCATGAATAGTTATGCTACTTTGGGCTGTTACTGTTTCGTGAAGTTTTTAATCTGTGACATTTTAATGTATTTTAATATTTGTTGGAAGCCGCCCAGAGTGGCTTGGTGGACCTAGCCAGATGGACGGGTACAAATAATAAAATAATAATAATATTCTTCACATTGTATTGGGCACCCCCCTTTTTGTCAATATAAGATAATCCTAGCCATAGCAAGAAAATTATAAAGAGGATTATTGCTACTGTATGATTTTCTGTTATCAATATTCACAGGAACATGACTGAGAGGACACACCCACTGCTAGAGAAAAGCATGTATTTAATAATGAAGTGAAAGTCTGCAGAGTGCCACTCCCACAGTTCACAACAGTTGGGAATTACAGACAATATTATGTGAACTTTGTTCAGGGTGTGCCTTAAGCTAAGAACAGCAGGAACAGAGAGATAAAAGTCTAACCCCATCCAGAAAGGCCAGCCTACGAGATGGAGGCATACCTCAGACTAGGCTTGTTTACAAGGGATTAAATTGAACCCTTGATCCTTACTCCTGCAGAAAGGAGTACTTCTGCAAATTACTCAAAGATTGTGAAGCCAGAAGAAGAAGAAGAAGAAGAAGAAGAAGAAGAAGAAGAAGAGGAGGAGGAGGAGGAGGAGGAGGAGGAGGAGGAGGAGGAGGAGTACTCTTAACTACTACACCACGCTTGTGCTCTTGTTTGCTTCTCATGGAGACACTGGTATGTTAATTCCTAGCATACTTGTGCCTGATTTGCGAATAATTTTCTTCACTGGAGCGATTTCAGATACTCCAGTGAGAACAGCATTGCAAAAAAAGCAGTCCTAAAATATTTTGTAGTACCAGTTAAATTAAACACTACGGTATGTAGATTCCAAACCACGTCAGGAGCCTGACAACCAAGTCGGTTGGCATATTACTAACAAAGACAGAGTTCTTAAAATGTAACATTTTTATTATTTCAGATTCTAACTAGGGCTTTCTGTGTATCCACAGGGCTTCTATTCTAACACCAGATGCTAAAACACCATTCATATGCTTCTTAGAAAAACAAAATGCAGCCCTTACAATTATATACCCATTCCTGGTCTTTATATTTGTATAGCTTATATTTTATAAGTTTATAAGAGGGCAAGTTATTAACCAGTTGCATAGGGGCATCCTGCATTTTTAGTACAGACCACTTTATATGTGTGTACTAATGATCATAAAAGAAAAAGGCAGACAGACAGACAAAGATAGGGTGGGCAGTCCAATAAAGAAAACAACTGTTACACTGACAGATGCGTATCATTTTAAAATTGTCTGTGACCCAGAAATTCTAGAGTTCAGAAATTCAAATACATACATTTTGGTGGAGATGGGAAAACGAGACAAGAGACCCACAAAGTAAAGAACTATCAGGTAAAGCAAGCTCACCTTTTCATCACCAGACTTTACCACACTTACAACACGTTGTACCACAAGCTCTAGAGGCTGGGGAGCTGCATGTTCTTCAAATGTAAACAAGCGGGAGTCCTGGGGGAGAAAAGTAACATTTATTTGAAATAGTTTCCATAGCCGAAGGCAGAAACGCTTCTGACTTCCAGTTGCTGGAAACCACAGGAAGGAAGAATGCTCTTGAGCTCAAGTCCTCCTTGAGAGTTTCCCACAGTCATCTGGATGGACATGGTGAGAACAGGATGCTAGACTAGATGGCCCATTGGCCTGATCTAGCAGGCTCTGACGTTCTTAGTTCCCTGTTTGGCATTGGTTTCAGAGTATATGTTATTACTGAAGTTCACGAATTCCAAAGAACCCCAAACAACTGGATGTTCAGCTAAATTCCAAGTCCTAGAACAGGACTAAATTTAGGAAGAAATATTTGACAATTAAGTATGCAAATATGCTGGCTATAACAGCTCCTTGATTTCATCTGAATTAGGTTCCTGAGAATCACAACTGCTTATATTAAAAGAGCCAAAAAGCAACTTATATTTATCTTGCCTAGTAATGTGTGTCATAAATCATGTGGATACAAGATCGTCACCTAGTTGTGTCACCTAATTATTACTTCAGTATAAACAGAAACCAAGTAATGGCTACTTAATACTGTGGTGGACATAAGTTTAGTTTTAAGAAATAACCCCTGTGAGCAGTCCATGTCCACCCCATACTGACAATACTAAATGGAGCAATTTTACCAACAAGTTACTTAGCATTATACAGCACTTTAAGAGTGTTCAAAGGATTCACATTAACTTCCCCAGTCTTCCTAACGACTCTTTAGGGTAGGCTAGTATTATTTCTATATTGCAAATTAGGGGCTGAGGCCAACAGATTCTAGTTTGCCCAAGGCAATCTTGTAGGATGTTGCATCTCTTTGGGTTGTGTCTGTGTATGATTAGGGTTTGCTCAAAGATTATTGTGGGGTACAGCCTCCAATTCCTTATTCATTTCTACAAATATTATCAAGAATGCTAGGCATGCAACAATAACTGCCAGTAGTTTACACAAAACAGCAGTGAACCAGATACAGTGCTTGGGTTGTCTCATACAAGACAATCTCCTGGAAATCCAATTGCATGATTTGGAGTGGCCTTAGTATGAAATTGGGGTGAATATCCCCAGTTCCTTATTTGTGTTTTCTGAGGTTCAAGTACTATGCAAAACACTATGGTTGTGTTTTTTTTTTTGTTAGAGTCTCATATACACAAATATGTGTACCTGAATGCACAAGTATGTTTTTTGTAAAATTAAAGTGACATATTAGCTGTAGCTGGGGTGTGTGTGTATGTAGTAAACTACCGTATATTGCGGCGTATAAGACGACTGGGCGTATAAGACGACCCCCAACTTTTCCAGTTAAAATATAGAGTTTGAGATATACTCAACCACAGATTTTCCACCCGGCGTATAAGACGACCCCCGACTTTTGAGAAGATTTTCCTGGATTAAAAAGTAGTCTTATACGCCAGAATATACTGTACATGCTCATACTTTCAGTTCATTATAATATACATGAAAGCTTGAGTCACAGGGTAAGGAGAATGTGTGTATGAATTCAACTGTGCTTAGCTTATTTTTGGTTGCTATTTTGTTACTGTTGTTATTGTTTTATAGATTATGAAGGCTGTAGTACTTTGTGTATCCTATAATATAATTTTTGTTGTAATTGTGATGTTTAGCTTTTTTTAGTAGTTTTGTTAATAGTGTTTCATAGATCGCAATTGTTTGATTGTTTATAACTGTTTTGCTGGCGATTCATGCTGTATTTGTGATGTTCTATTATGTAATTGTTATTTATTGCTTGTATGCAGCTTTGGGATTCATTTGAATGAAAAGTGGCATAGAAATATAATCGATCAATCATTGGCAGGGGAAAGGAACACAACTCCTGTTGAACACAAGTAAACTTTAAGCACTGCTGAAAACTCTACTGCAGATGTTCTCAAACTGTGGCCAATGGAAAGGTTGCTGAACAGCTGAGACTTTCTGTTCCTGGTCCTGCACTCAGGCTACTGCTGCTCCACTGGCTTATTATGACAATTCACAAGACTTTAAAATGTGCAAAAAAGTTAACTGCTTTGTAGGAAGGACTCTACAAACTGAAATCAGAGGTACTGTATGCACTTTTGTAAACCCCCAAAAAAATCTTTAATAAAAACATTTTTTTAAAAGGAGTCATGGTCACTTAAGACTAGGTACATTTACCTTTCTCTTTTGTACTTCCAGTCATGTATGATGTGATTTTAATGACCTGTTCACATTTGTCAAGTAACAAATAAGTTAAATAAATAAAAGCTAGCACACCCCTTCATGGAAAGATGAAGAATTTAATAGTCCTCTGCAATGCTAAAATTTTAGGATTTCAAGCCTGTGTGTGTGTGTGTGTTTGTGTGTGTAATCTCTTGAACTTGCAACACTAGCAATGAAGATACATTTAACTACCAACTGCTTATTATATGTTGCGTATGCTCAGTTGTTACATTAACATTCTTCTCGAGTGTGGTGAAGCAGAAGAAGCAAATCAGAGTTTCACTGGCTTCCTGATGACAGCATTGTTTTGAGTTGGACGGCTCAGTGAGAGAGTAAAAACACATTGCACTGCCAGGCAGTGAACTCATCAAAAGAAAAAGGATGCAGTTGCTTTCTTGGAAAGGATGTACGCATGCAAGGCATTGTTACTTTCCTATCAGCTTTCCTACAGTGTGCTTGCTTCCTAGCCTTTGACCCCCTCACAATTTACAGTTCAGTTTGCAGGGGGTTTTTTGTTTTTGTTTTAAAGTTATTAAGATCTAATGGAACACAGACAAGGAACGTGCTAGGTCAGGTATCATTAACCTTTCCTGACCCAGGACCCAGTTTTAAGCCAAACATGCATTTGGGGACACATTTATTAACCTTTTACCATACATATAATTGCAGGGTGCTAGTCAGAGGCATGCCTAAGGGTTGATGAAACTGGCCTTCATCGGGGTTGCAGGCCTGGGGGGGCACATGAGCAAAAATCATCTATCAGGCTACGGAGTGTATATATGTTTGTGGCGAAGCACTTAAATGCAGGATAAGCTTCCAATCCTTCACACAAAGGGGTGCAGTAAAGTGATTTTTCAGGGGCAGGCACCAATAAGGGACCCTGGGTATGCCTCTAGTGGTAGTGCTCCTTTTGCAACCCACCTTGGCTCAGGCCATGATCCACAAGCGGGTCATGACCTACTAGTTGCAGACCAATGGGCTAGATGACTATGCATGGCACAACCTCTTTATAAAAAAAAAAATCATGAAACAGAAACACAATAGAAATAATAATAAAGAGAGCTCCTGGGGGGGCAACTGCCCCCCTAAATCAAGGAAGTAAATTTAAAAAAAGTTAACTGACCAATTTCATCACAGATAACTCTGTTCTATCTCCCCTTACAAAAAAGCTTGTCCCCTCCTAAAAATAAATCATGTCTATAGACTATGTCCATAGGTGGGAGAAAAGGATGGCTGAATGAATGAACTCTTGGGATAGGAGTTTTAAAGGATAAGGTAAGTGAACAAAGTCACAAACAATAGTGAAGGAATTGCTCCATTTTCCAGAAATTTAAGAAAACCCAGAAAGCCTATACATAACCTACTTGCAAATAGTTGTCTGGTAGCAAGAAGGAAAAGATCCCTTTTTTAGATTTTAGATTAAACAAAATTACACTGATTATTCCACACAAAGTCCCACTGATTTTAAGGAACTGTACAGCTCCAATTTATTTATGCTTGGGCGCTTATCAATCAGCTCTATTGACATCAACCAAGTCCACTCCCCAAGCAAAGCTGAAAGATCCTGCCAGCATCTGGTCAACGAAAATCGCCTGCTCTCGGATCAGTGCAACCAGTGCAACCCACAACACTTAAGAATCGAGTTTACGGTGCAATTCTCATGGCACCTTGACTTGAGTGCAAGTTCTCTGGTCCCCATCCCCCCCAGTAAACACTATTTGTCGATGCTAAATTCCAGACTGCAGAGCGCCTTCTGTTTGCAGCAAAAACAGTACGCAGTCTTATTGTGGCACCTCCAAGACTAACTAAAGTATGACGATGGCGGAAGCTTCCCTGGACCACGGTGCGCTTCCTCAGGTGCAGGAACCCGAGTTGCAGATCGCGACCAGCGAGGTGAGAAGGAATTGCAGGGAAGCGGATGGCGAGCCCAACTCCCTACGGATAAGGAACCGCGCAGAGATCCCCTCAATTCTTTCTCTCTCTTACCTCCCTGGATTTGGCTTCCCGGTTAAGCGCCGCTATCCAGGCTTTCTGCCACTGGCTCCTCCAGCTGCTCAGAGACAGCAGCCAGGCGAAGAGGGGACCCTCGTCCTCGGGCAGAAGAAGTTCAGGCGTCGGCTGCCTCCTCTCGCCTTGCCGCAGAGCGCCCAGGCCCCACTGCACCAGGTAGACGGCGACCACGGTCAAGGCGGCCGCGAACAAGGAGAGCAGCGAGAGGCGCTGCAGCTCGCCCAGCCAGTAAGCCAGCCAAGACATGACTGACCATAATTAGGCGAGCGGCGGGGGAAGCCTCCTCACATGGCAGCAGGATCCCTCCCCGCCTCCCCGCGCGCCTCAAGGCATCGGGCTCCTCCGCGCCGCCGCCGCCGCCTGCCCACGACGAAGAATCCCCTCTCCTGAGGAGGGGCGAGAGCGAGCAGCGGCTCCGGCCGAGGCGCCCCGGCGACGGAAGGGCTCGCGAAGGACATTCGTCTCCCTCAGCAGCGAAGGGCGCCCGAGAGAAGTCGCCCGAGCGAGGAGCCAGCAGCGAGCGGGACGCGAGGAGGAGGAGGAGCAGCAGCCCGCGTCACAGGGCAGGACCTGCCCAGCCGAGCCTTCAAGCAGCGCCACACGCGCGCAGCTACCGCAGCCGCCGGCCGGGAAGAGCAGGAGGAGGAGCAGCAAAGCGCGCCTTCAGAAGCGCTGCCAACAAAGCGCGCTCCTCGGCCCCGGGAAGCGGAGGAGCCAGCAGCCGCATCCTGCCTTCGCTCTGCTCCTCTCCTCTCCGGGCATCCCTGCGCGATGTGCGGGGCTCTTCGGGGCCCGGCAGCTGTCCCGCCTCCACGCGTTGAGGGAATTGTCGTCCCGCTCTCAGCTAAGCTACCCCGCCGCCTGTGGGGAGGAGGAAATCCCCTCCCCTCTCACGCAACAGCGGCTCCTTATCCCTCGGCGGCCCTTCCCAGCCCTTAAAGGGGCAGCAGCGGGCTGCAGTCGCGCCCACCTTATCCAGCGGCCTGGATAATGGGAAACCATCTCGGATGTCAGGTCCGATTTCAGCCTGCGCGCGCAGCCTTGCGGTGCATCTCTGAGGCTCATTAGCCCTTCGCGTAGTGCTGTCAAGGTTTCGAGGCAGGCATGCCAAAATAGTTTTGTTTTAGGGCACATTGTTTGATAAGGCCCTTAAAAATATTACTTTAATAATGCCCCCAAAACCCACAAAGCGTTATTGAAGTTCACAGATAAATTGATTGGCCTTATTTAAAGGTGGTATAACTGCTAAGCAAAAGGCATTTCCCTAAAATTGGTCAGCTGTGTGTCTGAACAACAACAACAATTTATTATTTGTACCCTGCCCATCTGGCTGGGTCTCCCCAGCCACTCTGGGCAGCTTCCAACAAAGATTAAAAATACATTAAAATGTCACACATTGAAAACTTCCCTAAACAGGGCTGCTTTCAGATGGTCGCACATAGACCATGTTTGGGTCACCTCTTTGACTGACAGTTGAAGCAAGTGGTTTGACATTGCATAACTATGTACCACAAGACCAAAAACAGAAATGTTACAGCTTTGACAAAATATAGACCTAAAAAATAAAGAATTGATAGGGCATTTTTCGATGGCAGCTCCTCGAAAGGTGGCCAGGTTTTGGGAAGAGCTAAAGGGAGCTGCCTTGGCTTGGAAAAGTTTGGCAATAACAGAAAAGTTGACTTACAAACTGAAGGAGGCTAAAGGTCAGACTGTTATATAAATGTGTGGTCTGGTGTGATTTTGGAACCTATGATAACAAGAAAACAGCAGAGAAGTATGGACACAGTATGCTTACCTATATACCGGTAAGTGATAGATTGCAACTTCTAAGTATTTGTTTTATGCTTATTGTTTGAGTTATTGAGATTATGTAAAATAAAACAATTTTTTTCTCGTTGTGAATGCTCTGTGGGGAAAATGCTTTTTGAAAGTACTCTGTGCATTCTCCAGTCAACTCCATGCAGCATGTTTACACATTAGGAAAAGACCCACCCCATTATGGGTCTGTAGTACAATGGTACCTGCTAAGATATATAAATGTGAAGGGACAGGTAAGACACATGGTTAGAAGGTAGGTTTAGAATAACCAAATATACCTGGGTTAAGCTTACACTTAACCCAAAGCATCCCTGGAAGGACCTCACTTGCATGTAGCAGATCATCTCATCAGGTTTCTGGTTGTCCAACTAAAGCAGGGAAGTTTGAGCTCTGGAGCCACAATTATTTGCCAAGAATCTCAAAAGCTAATTTTCTCCTCCTGAAAGCAGCCATGGGAGAACAGAGGGAGGGAATGAAGTGTCCTGGCTCTCTGACTGGAGCCCAGGGTGCCCATCTCAGCTGCTGCTTATCTTAACAGTAAGACAATTGCTTGGATTTTTAAGTGCTAAGGAAAAAATGCTGTTTAATTCCACTGCACAGCTGGGTTTTAATGAGATCTCAGCATCAGTTGCCTGGGCTGCCAGCTTCCATTATAAACACGGGGGCCAAGAGTGGGGAAGGAGACTATGCTGGCCTAGCTATTGATCCCAAGAATCAGAGTGTGCCTTTAAGTAACTACTGTACACAGGCAGGGCAACAGGGAAAACTACCGTACTGCAAAGGGAAGGAGGAACTGCAGTAGCAGGGGGGGAAGGGTGGAAAGGACAGGGCAGGTGGCCCTGGAAGCATTTCTGCATACAACTGGGCTGCATGTGGCACTTCAGAAATTTTTAAAATTTGTATACCACTCTTCATCCAAAAATCTCAGGGCAGTTCACGGCATGAAAATACAAAATTTATGTATCCCAATGCTGCAACATATTAAACTAGTGATAAGTTCCGCTGATATCGCAGGGTCTTACTGCCACCTAATGAGAACTGGAGCACTGGCAGCCTATTTCATATTAGACTCCCATGAGACAGAATCACTCGAAAGAACATGTTTATTTTTACTCCAAATTTTCTTAATAAAGATCTAGGTAAAGAAAACATACAGTAGAAAAGTAATACAAAGCAGCAACATTACATTAAAAGAAGGGATTCTGAAAACAGGATTTCTCAGTCCTAAAAAAGTTAATTGGATTGCTACTTAAAATTCAGCACAGATGTATTAAACCAGTATAATGCCTACAATATATAAATAATTATAAAAACAGACCTTTTAAATGAAATTTGTATATATCTTTAGTTTGAGATCAGAAGCAATGTCAATAGAAGTTAAGTTACAGTCCTTTCTGCATGTTGGTGATGGCTACTCCAGCTGCCCTTTTAAAGAAGCCCCAGAGTAGATAGGAATACTATCAAGAAAATTAGGCCTTTTTGTTAATTTTCTTTTGAAACTTCCCTCAAGCCATTTAGATTTGACCTTTGGCTGTAGGAAGGGGATAAAATAAATTAGCAACCAGTTCACAGACAGCTGAAAGGTAACTTGGCAGTATGTATAACCAACAAAGTGCTATGAAATGCAAAACTAAATTAAAATGTAACAGACACAAAAACAAGAACTTGGTGCAGTCCACACAATCAGGTTCAAGAGCTATAAAAAGAATTAGCAATATTCACACCTAGGCATTTAATTGTTTGCCATATAAGTGCCAATGCTGCAATTAGAAGCAGATTGAGTTCTGTTGACAACAGTGGCCCCTTTAAGAATAAATGATATCACCATAGGAGGCCTTTAATTTAGATAGTTTTTTCATGATATAAAGTGGTAAAATGGTTAAGGACCTCATGGAGTGCTCATCTTGATAGTGTTCCTTCACAGGTCAAGTTAAGCCATACAAAATCTTTGAGATAAGAATACAGGCAACTCTTAACTTACACAGGGGTTAAGTTCCAGGAATAACACATAAAGCCAAAATCACAAATAGTCAAAACACATTAAGTGCATTGGCGAGTGGAATTGCCAAACCCACCAGATGACCCCTTTTTATTTGTTTTTTATTTGCCAAGAGTGTAAAGTTGAATGCGCACAAGTTAAATGCACGTAAGCTGTGAGTTACCTGTATATGACACTACAGCCCAGACTATTACAGCAAGGTTCAGCTCTATACAAGGTTTCAGTACTGATGAACTAGTTACCATTGTAGGAAAAAGAAATGTACGTTTATTTTACCCTAATACTCAGGCAAGAAAATGTAAACAATGTTACAGAGGACTATAGGCACATACCAGCTGCTAATGACAATGGGTTAGGGTTGACGAAGATATAAAAACATTCTTCAAGAGAAACATGGTAAAGGCATTGTTACCTATGATACACCTTCCTATGGCCCTGATAAACAGGTTTGAAAGGTTTTTCATTTTAGAAACCTGAAAGATCTCCTGAACCAAATAACTGTGGGAGAACCACTTTCAGCTCTTAAAAAAACAATCCTTTGTGTCTCTAACCCAGGCATAGGCAAACTTGGCCATCCAGATGTTTTGGGACAACTCCCATCATCCCTAGCTAACAGGACCAGTGGTCAGGGATGATGGGAGTTGTAGTCCCAAAACATCTGGAGGGCTGAGTTTGCCTATGCCTGCTCAGAATTCAGACATGGTGCTAAAGATGCAGAAAAACTGTCTGAAACAGTTTCATTGAAGTTGTGGTCCAAATCAATACATGGAACTGGTTTGGAATCAAAGTTGCTGGGTTCAGAGTTTTGACCATGTTGCTAAATGCAATTTATTTGGATTTCTCACTTCTGAATGCAGGAATTACTATAATTTGGAAAGCTGTGTAATGTGTGAGAGAGAAATATTTGCTTTGGAGCAGCCCTGATCTGACCTGGGATTGAACCAACTCTGATCTGGGCCCCAACCAATCCAGGTCTGTACACAGCTGTTAATTAGGTTTAAAAACCCTGGTTAAGCAAGGTCTTCGAGTGGGGGGGGGAGGGAATAACACATGCAGGTTGCCTGCACATCTGTTGCTGCCCTTGCTGCTAGACTGCCCCCCCCTTTGAAACTCCCAGATCACTCCAGGTGGACCTGATGTGACCCAGGGCTGCCTCAATCCAATCCAGCTGCATCCCAGTTCAACTTGAATTTGGTTTGGGATCTGGCAAGATCATGTGCACTGCCCTTGCAAATATAGGAGAGTAAATAAAGGTATCCCAATAAATAATCACAAGGGTGACACCCAGATGCAATTCTCTGAAATTATCCCATTGAACCAAGTGTGGCTATTGTGAGTGAGCCATTAATAGTTGTGCTCTCTCTCTCTGTGTGTGGAGAATAACTTAAGCATCCATTTATATAAAAAAAATATGTTTTCATAACCATTCCTTTCCATACAGAAAAATCCAAGAAAGGTAGACAGAAAAGTAATGCTACATTTCCTTAGTATGTTTAAATATCTACATGCTAGCTAAAAAAAATGTAGCCTTTTTAGAGAAATGCTTCCATGAGGTTTTTCCACAGTTATTACCATTTGGATATATTTATTTGTAGATAGAATTCAGCAAAGCACTTGCTTAAAACCAAAAACACTTTTTCAAGTATTGGTGCTTTCAGAATTAAATGTCCATTTCCAGATGTTGATTAAGCTTTTCTGGAGGAATACTCTTATTACACAAGTCTGAAATTACTTTAATTTCAAGGGCTACTTCTGAACATGTTGACATTAATTGACTATTTGGAACAGGGCTGAATTTTGTCCATTTTAGCAACAGACCTAAATAAGTATTGTAAAATAAGTATTTAAAATCTGCATATTTTTCTCATGTTAATACCCAAAATCCCTCAGTTTGAGAGATTGTGAACTTTATTTGATAAAAATATATACTCAAACAGAAGGCCAAAGCCTTTTCTTGTGTAGAATGAGACTATTTTAGTATTTCATTACAGCACTGCAGAATTAAACATGATAAATAACGAATCAATAGTTTTCACTTTATTTTTATTATGGTCAAACTAAATATATTCCTTGAAGATTTAAGGTATATAATAAGCAACATATTCCATAATTTATAACTTTTAAAACATATATTAATCTTTAAGCAGAAGCATATTTATTCCATGTCCAGCAAAATAAACACTCTTACAGCTCTTTAAAGTATTGGATTAAAAACCTAGAGGGAAAATCTCTGTCTATAAACATGTACCCAAAAAGTATTCTGAGAGGCAGGTTGTTTTTTTTAAAACAGTTAATAAACAAGAACTGATGTGGAAAAGGGTAACAAAAACAGACCTAACATTAGAAACTAACAAAAATCCTTAGTATTATTTTTTTAAGAAAAAGCCCCATTTCTTACTATAACCCAAATAGTAATATAGCAGAACTCCTGTTGAAGTTTCTGCTTGAGGATTAAGTTAGTGAAGCACCATTAGACCGGCATAGTACTTCCCTTTTATAGATGCTTGAGGATTCAGTTAACAAAGCACTGCTATGAAGGCATATTTCCCTTTTCTAGGACTGAGGTGGGGGGGACCTGGTTTTGGCAGGGCTTGTAAGCAGAAATTCAATAGGTGAAGCTATTCCCAGTACGGAGTCAAAGCTGGGGAAAAGGTCTGTCCCATAGCTGCTTAAAGGCACAGGAGCCCTGCTAGAATAAAATACTGGTATCTAGAAAGGATGATATTGACTCCAATCCATTGAAATTAATGCAAGTTCTGCAACTAACATCAGTGACGTTCTGATGAATGAAATTGACCGCATAGTGTTTTGTGTATAAAACCAATGGACAAACTGTAGGTAGGTTGAGTTGCACTTTCTGTTGCTGTCTACATAAGAGTAGTCATGACTATCCTTAGGCAGATACACATATGCAGACATGCAACATGTAAACTAAAGGAGAAAAGATGCAACTAGCATAGATTTCTCATCACAGCAGTTGGAAAAGGTCCTACTACTATTTCTGCAGAAGGTATTTATGTGCTACACACAGATATGGGTAAGGAATGCTGGAATGTGTGAGAAAAGCCCTGAGCGAACTGCCCTAAATACCTTTTAAGTATGGAATAAGCAAAGTTTTGATACAAATATTTGCTTATAGCACAAAGAGAAAAGGTCTTGCTACTAATCAATAGGCTTCGCTTCCACTTTTAGAACTGGCTGTTCTATTACACTGCACAGAATCACAGAATTGCAGAGCTGAAAGGGACCCAAAGGGTCATCTTGTCCAACCCCCAGCAGTGCAGGAATCTTTTACCCAACGAGGGGCTTGAACCCACAACTCTGAAATTAAGTCTCATGCTTTTATCACTTGATGTTCTTATTCCACTTGAAAGCTATGCAAAATCTTAAAGTTTAGGAAAGAAAGATCAAAGTTTTGTATGCCTCACAACCTGTTGGATCTTAAAATGGAACCATGGAAGATCCACACAGGTAATGAGCTATTTTATTTGCATTTCTGAAGAGCAGTTCCCCCTGCTTCATCAGAAGCTGCTTTTAATATATAGCTGAGTTTCAAAAGCAGCTTCCAATACACTATTCTTCAGAAAACAATTCACTACAATTCAACTACAGCATTCATACCTTAGAATGAACTGTGAGGGTGAGTCTATTAGATCAAGTTTAAAATGCAACTAGCAATTCATTAGTTTTAAATGTTGATTCCTTTAAAAAAAGAAAAAATTGATTCCTGAGTAGGAAACAAAACCGTAAGAGCTTCCTGGGAGATATCTGTATTAATGATGCTACCTTGCCATTTGGGAGCAAGTGCCCTGCTACATTGCTACAACTCAATGACCCAGTTCCAGTAGTCTTTTCCAACTGCATGAGTACCAAAGTGCACACAGAACTTGCCTACCCAATGGTTTCTCCCTTTACTTCAACAGGTGAAGTCAACGAATGAGAACCCTAATGTGTACAAGAATTATTTGTGCATATTATCTAAGCACACAAGGATCTTTGGAAAAGGTATATGGCTACCCTTGTCCTAAAAATAGGTGTGTGTGTAAATTGCATTGGATGAAGTTGAATTTACATGTTTTTAACACGGTAAGTATGACTGCATGTCACCATCTACTGCACGATTAGACCCACAAAAATAACGAGTCCTATCAAACGCTGGGTGACAGAATTCCGCTTGCACAACAAAACTTTACCTTCCCCGTTACTCCCCTAAATCTACTCTGGAGGGTCTCCCAAGCCTCTGGAGTAGATTTTGAGGGGTCTGCAGGTGAATAGGGGACATTATATTGCACAAGTTAGAAGTCTGCTGTACAAGTGGAACAACAGCGTTGAATACAACCCATAGGCCTTAAGCATGCCTAAGTGAGCATTGGATTGTACTTCATATGCTTTAAACAATCTTTTTTTATTTAAGTACAAAACGAAAAGATACTCAAAGTTTGATACAGGGTAAGAGAAACATTCTGCTCATTATTTGTGAAATACATTTGTGGTACTGCATTTTCCTTTCCGAACTAGTTATATTTAATAGAGGTTCCGTGTTTTTATTGTATTCACTTATACATATGTAAATATTTACATCTGAACTCCCCCCCCCAAAAAAAACTTTCTTGTAGTCTCAGCAGAGCTCACCACCAAAAAAACTGCATTTGCTTCTCCTTTTCAGAACTAGCATACAGTAGTCATACATTCCACTGTAATAAAACACATCCACACCAATACAAATCAGAAGAAACATAGCACAACTTATTTTTTGACATCCACTCAATGCTGTTTTGTATTTAAAACAGTAATATAGTTTGCATTAGGATATCAGTTGGCAGTTGCTTAGCACATTGTCTAGTTACCAAAATATCTATAGAATATCGGCCTCTGAGGCCCAAATAAAGCATCTTCATTTTGATACTCTTCCTTCAAAAATGCTTTAAAATGGCTGGAAGCAGGCTGGCTGCTACTTTATATATAAAAATCCAAATATTCACATATTGCTAACATTTAATTGTAATGTATCTTGCACAATATCCATACAGAAAATTCCAGTAACCCAAAAACTCCATGTTAATCAGTTTTCAATAAGGGTCAAGTTAACTCAAATGAGGTTTTATTTGTTATTGCTAACGTTTAATAAGATCAAGGTCAACACAGCAAAATTCTCAACTTAACATCAAATGAATGACGAATATTTCTATGGCGCCCATGAGAGAATTAATCTCTGCGAAAACAATAAATTTTTTTCAGGATTCGCATTATTCTAAACTCTTTTAACTTGCTGTTGCCTTTTTACTGGTATATAAATCCATATATACCAGGATCACAGGATAAAGAACATGTAACCAGATTTAAATGAATGCAATTATTCATTAAGTAGGAAATCCTAGACCACAACGCCTTAAAATGTGAGCAATTTACTAACAATAAATTGAGTTTACCTTAATCTCCACATCCAAAGCTGCACCACAAATGTCAAATTTAATTGCTGAGGGTTCTTGTCCCTTTATATATATAAAACTTCATTTCAAATGCTGTAACTTCAGAAACATCAGGGAAATTAAATCTTAAAAATCCCTTGTAGGCATTCTTTATGCCTTCTTCTCCTTTTAATTGTGTGTCTGTTCATGACTCCAAAGACTAAATGCAGTTTTGAATGTCCTATGGCAGAGTTTGCACATATACTGTCTTTTGAAAGTGATCGCTGAAAGTGGTGGAGCGTGGTAAAAGAGTGTGTCCGATTCCTGAGGGACAAATAATTTCTCAGCTGAAGGAGTTTCTGACAACCCCGTAGGGCTATCGGGTTCCAAAGGTTGTATTTTGGGAAGGGGTGGGGGAGGAGGCAAGGGTGGGGGTGACGGAGAATTAGCTGGTGCGTAAATCTCAGGTTCCTTTCGCACAGGCTCCTCCGTGGCTTGTGCCATGTGGGACTGGAAGTGACTCCAGAGGCGGAAATTGGTGCGGAAGGCCTTGTTGCATACATGGCAAATGAAGGGCTTCACAGAACACAAAAGCTCCTGGTGGCGCTCTAGCTGCTTGTGTACTGTAAAGATTTTCCCACATTTTTCACAAGGCCACAAGCCAGTGTCTTTATTGGAGATGGTTTCCTTGTGTTCCTGGTTGCCTTCAGAGACCTCCTCTTCTAAATCATCTGCAGGCTCTTCTTTGATTTGGATTTTAAACTGCTTGGAGACACTCAGATCTTCGGGGAGGCATGAGGAATCTTCCGAGTCAAAATTAATCTGCTCGGAGGAGTCGCTGAACACGCTGTCGTCTTTGGCTGCAACGAAGCTGTTCGTCTTGTTCGGCTCCAGCTGAGAATGCAGCCTGGAAGTGCCACTCACTTCGCCGTTGTGTTCCAGGACCGGCAGAGACAGATTCTCTGTCGGAGCCATGGTATTTTGATTGTGAACCTCAACCTGGTGACGCCAAATACTGAAAGAGGATTTGAAAGTGCGCATGCATTCTAGGCAGGTGAGCTTCTTGTATTCGCATGCCATTTCGTGGTCATGCTTCAGGTTTAGAGAAGAAAAACGGAGGCTGCAGTATGGGCAGACGGTTGCATTCCGGCAGAGCCGCTCATGATTCCCCTGTTCAATAAGAGAGGGAAAATTAGCATGACAAAGGCGGCACTGGTAAACTTTTTTGTTTTCTACTGGGCTTTCGACGCGAGGTTCCTCTTTGGGCTTAAGTGGCTTATTTCCTCCAACTGGTTTTTCCCCTGGATGCATTTTTATATGCTGCTTGAACTGTGAGAGGAAGCGATATGCCTTCCCACAGTAGGTACATACATAGGCTCCTCTGGTTCTCGACCTCAGGTTTCTTTTGATGACTTGCTGTGCTTGTGAACCAGCCTGTCCCTGAAAACCTTGCTTGCCACGCCTTAGCTTGACAATCAGGGCCTTTTTAATCTCTCGCTCCCTCACTATATCAATTAATTTCCTTTGGAACTTTTCATCCAAGATAGCGTGGGAACTGGAAGCAGGTGAAGGGTTCTTCACGATTCCATGCTGTGTCTGGCAATGCGTCCAAACTTTGAAGTTTGTATGAAATCTCTTATCACAAATATCACAAGAATAGGGTTTTTCAGGGTTGTGGTACATATTGACATGACGATGAAGGCCTGCTGTTGACCTGAATATCTTAAGGCAATGTTTGCACTTAAACTTTTTGTTAGGCTTTGTTTCTTCCAGCTCACTATATTCATCTTTGCTAATGTCAGAATCTGGGAAATCAGCATCACGGGGTGTAGGATTTGAGTTTTCCTCAAAATTGTCCTCGGACCCAGGGGAAGCATGTTCATCCACTTTAATTTTTTTGAGTGGTAGCCTTCTGTCTGCTTGAAACCTCCTTTTAGCTGGGAGTCTACTGAGATCCTTATGATCATCTTCTGTTTTAAAAGCATTAATCTTATTGGGAGATGATGAAGCATCCCCAACAGTAATTCTTATTATTTCAGAAGGCTCTGAAAGTGGACTGCTAGGTTCTGTTTTAATCCGTATTTCTCTAAGAGGTGAAGCGACCTCCCTGTCTCCAGACTGGGAGGCACTAAAGGACCTAAGGCGATGGGGGTACATTACATGTGTCTTGTCACCAGGAGCTGCTTCTCCTGAAGAGTCTTTCACAGGTGGCTTTTGTGACATTACATTTAACATTCTCCCTTGTGCGTTGTTCACCACTGAAGGTCCTTGAGAAAACTTGAAGTCAACAGAAGGCGAATAAACAGGAACTTGACTATCCATGGACAATGACCTTCGAAGGAGACTTTTTACAAGTGGCCCACTCCTGTCAATACTTTGGTTCGCAGGACCAGATACCTTAGATGGGATCACTAATCCTAACTTTGAATAGTACAGCAAATTCCTGTCTTCCCCTGGACCAGCTCCTTTTCCTGTCTCTCTCAACAAAAATGTGGATTCAGAGCAGCTACGTAATGATAAGACTGGTGGACAAGGTCTTTTCAAAGGTACTTCTGCTGCCTTTCCTCTTAGGAACTGATCACTTCCTCCTGCTTCGTCTGCTCCCACTTCTTTCTCTACTGATGTTTTCTGTGACAATACTGCATTCCTTTTAGTTCTGCTTTGATCATCTGCTGTAGCCGAAGAATGTTCATGGGACTTGGAGTATCTTAAAGAACTGTCTTTCAGCCATCTCCTTTCATTTTGCGATAGGCTATGTAGAAACTCAGTTGGCTGTGTAGATTGTGGCCGCTTAGGTTTGACAGCAACTGGGGACAAGGACTTAGAATTATGGCTTACATCATGTGAGGTTTGACCAACATTTTTTCCCTGTGCTTCATTTTTGCTCTGACAAACTATGACACTTCTTTTCTGGGAACTGCTTTCATCATCCTCTTGGAAAAATATTTTTTTAATAGGACATGCAGGCAATGGAATTTGAGGACTTTTGGAAACAATGTTAGTAAGAAAGGAAATTCCAAGACTGTAGCCCACTTCTTGCACACCAGCAAGGCTACTTTTCTCAACAAACAAGGATGATGAGTAAATGTAGTTTAATACATTGTCGAAAGTATCCGGTTCACAAAAGTCAAGCTGAAACACTGACTGAGACTCATTTTCTTTTTTAGTGAACAGAGACTGAAAATATTCACTGCTGGCAGCCAGAACATTTTTATGAGCTCGAAATTTTTGGTCTCCCACTATCAGAACAACATCACAAAGTTGCCCTTTTAGTCGTTCCTCATTTAAAGCACTTAGGAGAGAAATAGCATGTGCTGGATTTATATAATGCAAGAGTCCCTCCATGATTTAGGTATACCTGAAAGACAAGAAAAAATAAAACCAATAGTGTTTAGGTACATTTACAAGAAAGAAAGAAAGAAAGAAAGAAAGAAAGAAAGAAAGAAAGAGAAAGAAAGAAAGCTGTAAAAGTAAGGGTTTCTTCTCCAGTAACAGACTGAAAAGTCAATATATAAATAGTAATCTGTTTTCCTTTGGAGACAGAGGGAAGATGATATGCCTAATACACCATGGGAGTTAAAACAACAATATATCGACCCTGATTCAACTAACCTGGTGTGTTAACAAAAGCCATCAGAAGGGCTCCTTTTAGTGCCGTGTGGGCATTTCTCTTCCCAAATCCACTCTGGAAAGCCAGGTAAACCCCCAGAACAACATGAGGAAGGAGGAGAGGGGGGATTTTCCATCTGGCAGCAATGCTTGCAAACACAGAATGAACAGAAGAGTGCAAGTTGAGTTCCTCCCACAGTAAGCCACTACAACAGGCCTAGCCTAGTGCACAGTAATTGATTTCATGTATTTGCTGCCATTTTAAACTGTTTTATATATAGCTATTTTTATATATGCAATTGTTTTAACTGTTTTATATTTGTTTTATTGTATTGCAAATCACTCCAGGATGCCTTATCAGTAGCAATTCATAAATGCAAACAACAACAACAACCAGATACGATTCTAGGCATGTGAAAGCTAACTTATCTTTATAAAAAGGCACCCCAATGTAGTGATTACTACATACAGTAGCTAGCAGAGTTCAAAAAATGTGTTTAGGTATTCCCTCCTGTTCTGTAACAAAAAAGAATCCAAAATATGAAAGCAAACTGCATGCAAATACTTAAAAGTCAGATTCTGGGGGGAAACCCCCCATGAATTTCTAACCAAATATTAAGGGCACAGTTCTAAATATACTTACTAAGGAGAAAGATATAGTCAACACAGCAGGACGTATTACTAAGTAAGCATGGACTGTGCTGTATAGTTTCAATCCCACTGTAGACATGTGAAGGCTGGCTTGGATTGATACTAAATTAGTCTGTTCAAATTGTAATCAATATGGCTTAAATCCCATTGCTTTCAATGGTAATCAAGCGCAACTAACCTAGTCTGGCTCCAGCCCAATGTTTGGGAAATTGAGCCTTTTGTATCTTACATGTATAGCTTAAGGCAAGTATTGTTCCAGTTCCATCCTTTTTTTTTTTACTGACAGTCTCATGAAACAACTGTCATAAGGATTACATGAACAAAATTATATAGGCAATCATATTATAATTTTGTTCCAGCCCAAGCAATAAAACCCAAGATGATTCATCTTAAAAAGAGAGAGAGAGAGAGAGTAAGAAGGTTACTGTTCAGTAAGATAGTGGACTTATAAGTCTCACTGAATTCAGAGGGAACTTTCCTCCAGATAAACAAGTATAGGATTGTGTGTTAGAGCAAGGCTGACTCAAGTGTACAAGGCTGTGTCAAGAGCAGGAGGGTTGAACACCTATATGTATCATGAGCTATGCAGCAGAAAAGAAGTGAAGAAAACTTTAGGAACAGTTCTTATTAATATAATTCAGCAGTGGAAACCTGTGTGGGACTACAACATCCATCAGCCCCAACCAGAATGGCCAATGGCTGTAAATGAAGAGATGTAGCCTAGCAACATAAACTGCAGGTTCCCTCTGCTCATTCATGTAAGGCTTAGCTATAGCCTTGCATCCAAAATGGGCTAGCTTTTCTCCAGCTAATTTTACTATTATCCTCCAATGCTATGTCCTTTGGGAAAGCATCTCAGGGGCGTTAAAGTGTTTCAGACCTCCCACTTCAAGGGTGGAGAGAGAGAGATTTGCCCCCAGAGGGGAAGGTCCAATCTTGGGTAGCACCTGCAGAGCCGTCTTTCCTATTGGGCTTACTGGCGCGTTGTCTCTCAGGGGCGCCCCAGAGAGTGGGGGAGCTGTGCGGCTTTGCCGGCGGCCTCCCCTTTCCCTGCACGCCTGCCAGCTGTGCCCCGTCAACCATATGTCTGGTGGGCATGCAGCTTCCTTCCCAAGCCTCCGCGGGAGGAGAGTAATCCCCGCAGAGGCTTGGGAAAAGGTTGACAACTCTGGGAAATGGGGGAGGGGTGCCGGAGGGATCTTTGCACCACAGCGCCGGATATGCTTAAGACGGCCCTGAGCACTCGCTTGACATGAAAACCTCCATGGTTCTTGCCTCATTGACAATGGACTTCCAACACGAGAAGAGTCACAAAAGGGGCGTGCTGGTGGCAGATCTGGTGAAGGCATGGATCTGAAAGACCCATAGTATCTCCAGCCCCCGGACACACTGCTCCCCAAACCAGGGAAAACATATGTTAGCCCTGGAGCTCACCTACGTGATTTTCCTTGGAAACAGTGGGAAGGAAACAGTTCCAAAATGGAGAGTGAAGGAAGGAGGGAATGCCCAGAAAAGACAGAACAGAAACTGTTCCTTCACCCTCATTTCTGCCTTGCAAGGTGTGTCTAGCAGGGCTCCCATTCCAGCAGTGTCCCACCAACAGGCATGCTCTCTAAACAAAATGAAATTTCTCAAAAAAGTATAATCTTAAAACAATTGTAATTTAAAAATAAAACATACCGTAAGACCTTCCTTCTCTCTTCTTGAATTTAGAACATGCTCAAAAACGGCAGAAAGATTCAGGATTGCATTTCTTCCTTAATTTGCAGTTACTTTCAGGTCTGCATCTCAGATGATCTGGGGGAGATAAAACAGCTTGCTTGAAAAAAAATTTTTATCAGTGTGTGAAAATTTCACATTTTCAGGTGCTTTGCTCCTCCTCCATTACTGCACTGCACAGGGGAAGAAACAATCCACCAACCAAAGCCTGACATGTCACAATGTGTCAACACATGGGCCTGTGGTTTGTTTCCTTCAAATGTCCACAAGTGGCCAGTCATAAACAAACTTTTGCTCCCACTCATTCTGCCCATGTTCTTATATTACAAGTCAGGTTTTGGCTTTGTTTTCTTTCCCGCTGCTTAGCAGTGTCAGGAGCGAGAAAGGAGGCCCCTGAGCAAGTTGTGCCCCTTAGTTTTATCTCAGACTTATCAAGCACTTGCCCAGGTGTACAGAGGTACTGGAAAAAAGATGATCACTGCAACACTGGCTGTATATTTTCACCACCACTTCTGTACAGCACAGGGCCATCCATTTGTTTAGTTTAGTTTAGGTCTCCTGGAGCTGGTGAGGCCCAGAATTTAGTTGACCATGCTGGGTACTGAAGCAAGACCTGTTTACCAATGTTGCTGTTCATCCTACAGTATGCGACATCCTGCATAAACACCTGCACTGGTTTCTTGTCCATTTGCGTAAAAACACCTCACCCTCACCTGTGAAGTGCAGTCCTCCATGGCTTTGAACCATGCTATCTGCACTACTGTATCTTGATATATCACTACCCATGGCCTTCATTCCACCCTGCCAGCTATTTAAAAGTTTCCTGCTCACTTAAACAACTGTGCTCTTTCTCCCTTCCACTCCTTATGTCAAGAATGCTCACTAAGAACACCTTCATGATGCAACTTCTCTCTTCCTTCAAAGGTTCTTAAAAACCCTCTTCTGTCAATATTTTTGGATTACCACTTTAGTTCTCATCTCCTACTAGCCCTAAAGCACATGTAATTAAGCCCAAAGCATACAACTGAACACTTTGTGAGGAAAAACCCACCCCACCCGCACTTCACATCTCTCAACTGCTTTCCCCAGCTCAAAACAAAATAAAAAATAGGAAATTCCTTCCAGTAGCACCTTAGAGACCAACTAAGTTTGTTCTTGGTATGAGCTTTCGTGTGCATGCACAATCCCCAGCTTAGTTCACTTCAAGTATTAGAGCAGAGCATGGAGAAAGCAGCCTGCATTACTCAAGCACAAGAGAGGCAAAGTGGGAGGGGGGGGATAATAGTCTTGTCATCAATCTTCATTTTAGCTTTTCACAACCCTGTCTTTGACACAAGCAGGACTTCAGAGGGAAACACTTGGTGGCCCTCACTTGAAGGTCTATTATAGCCACATTAGGTGATGTCTGACTTTGATGCCCAAGGATGCCTTCTACCTTCCTCACCTTGGGAGCACAGGATAGTCACTCTGAGTTGGGGATTCTCTTTCCTGTGGTGTGGCCAAGAAATTCACACCAAGGGCTTCTTCTCCATGACTGCCTTCCCAGTGAAATGGCAAAGCATGCTGGGAAAGGAACAACTGTACTCCACCAGCACTTTTGTTTCCCTAGAATTTTGGATTGTTTTAACTTTGTGCCCTTGTGTGACTAAAGTGAGAAGGGGGCAGAGCAGAAGTGGTCCATTTTTATTAACACATGCTTCTTCCCCTGTACTTGGCCCATTGTGAGCAAAAACTTCAGTGAATGCCCTCATTGCCTTGAAGTGTGGTGGCTGAGCATAAGTGGTAGGGCCTTTTCAGTTGTGGCACCTACATATAAAGCAACTTTATCCAGGAAAACCTTCCCATCTCATTTACTTGAATTTCATCATCTTGTTCAGACGATTTAAGGCAGGATATTGGCTGAAACTGATGGCATTGTTATTTTGTCACCTGCTCCTGCAATGAGCAGTAACCCTGTATTCCTCAGACTCTTTTGTGTTACTTTGTGTGTTAAGGGTTGTTTTATTTGTATACGCAATCAGTTTTCACTTAGATGACTAGATACCATTGTATCATATTGGGACATACATTTGCTAGAAGTATCACAAAACTCATGTTCTGCATGAAGCTGTTCTGGCACATCTGCTTGGGCCCACTGAAATTAAATCTAAACAGAATGCTTTATTTGTATGGGCTGGTTGCAGTTATTCAAAAGACGGCTGGGCAGCACAAAGGACATGGCCAGATACACTTTATTTTTGTGTATCCCAGGGCTGGCACCTTGTAATGAAAACAGTTCTGGGATTGAAGTTGCAGATTCTATAGCTGACCTAGCTGGATCTCAAGTTAGTTCTTGTTGGTCTGTGTGGCTGGATTTGGCATCAGTATGGTCAAGTTGATTTCAGCAGGCAATGGTATTGGATAGCACCACACTGTATTTCTTTATCACATTTATATCCTAACTTTAAACTACAAAAGTCCCCACCCCCTGCCCCAAGATACACACACACACACACACACACACCATAAAATCTTCTCCTCTTTGGTACCTGAAATCTGAAGTGAGACTAATTGATTTTGAAGCAACTGTAACTCTCCTAGCTCTTGCCAGAATTACATTGCAAAATACAGGAAGATCAAAGCATGTGTTCAGTTAAATGTCTGGTTAGAAAATAAATGACAAGTAATAACATGCATTAAAATGCACATCTAAGAAGAGAAGACATAGATCAACATGAGAATAAGTCCACAGAGCACTGGACTTTTTTCATAAGTCAATGGAATGAGAAAACTGAAGATAATATTTACCCATTATAACTCAATCACAGTGATTTGATAATTAAACAGCTCTTTCATTTGGAGACTCTCCATTTTAGATTTTCTGCTTTATTTTCGATTCTACGCACCATTTTTAAAGAATTTATTTCCATATATTCTTCCACTCTCTGTCAGCTATCCATTAATAACTTATCAATAATCTTAATAGATTATTTATCTGTACACATGCATTTGTGCTATGATTTCTCATTTCTCTCTCCTTTTATTTTTGACTATAAAGCAATGATGAGATAATGCTATTTTATCTGAATCAATCACATGACAATAAAGCAAATTTCTGATTTAAAAAATAATAATAATAAACCATCACAATATTACAGTAAGGCTTCAATTTCATACCAACTTACCTGGGAGTAAGCCCATTTGAGGTCTACAGGGCATACTTTAGAGCTGACATGCATAAAATACTTTAGAGCTGACATGCGTAAAATACAAAAATTGGGGAGTTAACAAAGCAGCAATAACCTAGACCAACAAGGACAAACCTAAATCACAGTTTTTCAGGTACCAGTGTAAGTTCAAGCCCATAACTATTTTCATTAAGGGGGGTCAGCCAAATGATAAAACGAAAGCAAAATCACATCTGGATATTATGACCAAAGCGCTCCCCAGAATCCTCCTGCATAACTAGAACCAACCCACGTGTATGTTGGTTTGGGGGAAAGTATGTCACAGGGTGCAGATTCTATTTGTGCTTGAACCTCCATCTCCAAATGCTAGCATCTCAAGAAGTGTAAAGCACTTATGAGAGGGCACATTAGCACCCTTTTCCTTCTGCAGAGAGCAATTCCCCCCTACTCCTTACCCAGAATGACATCATAAGGCTCAACAGCCCACCACACCCATTTTCCTGCGCACGCTCACAGAGCCCTCTTTCACCCCACCCACAGGGACTACCCCGAGCATAGCGGGTGTGCGGTCAACTGTGTCCGTATGGGCAACGCACAGGCGCAGTGACAAGAAGTAACTATGCACAGAGAGCGGGCAACAGACATGCGTATTAGACACCCAGCGGCATACAAGGGCATGCGTATTCCGTACCATGAACGAGGCTGCTAGGATCGACGCATGCGCCGCAAAGGGGTGGGAACCCGTTTTGTAACCGGCGCAGGCGCAAATGAGAGCTCAGAGCTCAAGGACCGCAGCCCTTACACGGTGGAGGGGGGGGGAACATACCTCAGAGTTACGTCAGGAAAAGACGCCTTTGTGCATGGGGAAACCCACGCCTTTGTGCAGGGTGGGGGGAGACCCGCCTTGAGCAGGCAGGAACTGGGGACCGCTACTCACCTTCTCCGCCGCTGGACAGGCTCCCCCCTTCCTTCCCCCCCACTCTCCGGCCGCCTCCTTTTACGATTCACCCGCGCGCGCTGCCGCCACCGCCGTGATTCCATCCATCTTGAATTTGACGTCATCCCACACCAGGGATGAGGTCATCGCAGTGAACGCTCGTCACGTGCGCAACATTCCGATTGGTCAACACCAGGCGGGGGGGGGGGGAGAGCGGCGGCGGCAGGGGAGTGTAAATTGCCCGAAATGGCGGTGGAGCGTGTTCGTGTTTAATGGGGTGTCATAGCAATCGCGGGCGGTGTTTCTCCTCCCCACAGTCAGTGAACGCTCCCTGCGTTGGCCGCCTAAGCCAAGTGGAGGAGCGGGCGGCGCTGGTCGTTGCTAAGGGCGGCGGGAACTCAGCAGGTCGCTGAGGAAGAGGAGGCCTGAGGGACACGAAGCCGACGCAAGTCCCCCCCCCCCTTTTAAAGAATGAGGAAGGGAGTCTTTCCTCTGTGGATTCCCCTTAGTAAGCACTTCCCGCTGCAGGATACGCGACACACACGCGCTCGCCTCTGTCAAATAAAAACTCCCGGGTGGAAACTTGCTGCCTGTGTGAGTTCTGAAGAAAGAAGGAAGGAAGGGGGGGGGGAATAAATATCTTTCCAGCAGTCTTCGTTCTCTTAATAAAATGCCGCTTGTGCCTTGGGAAAAGCCAATAATAAGTGGCATCTCTTTTCGTCCTCCTGGAGTCAAAGACTTCATGGTGCGAGCTGGTTCTTAAAAGTAGCCGGCGCCCCTGCTGAACGAACGCGTTTCAGTCTTGCAGCCCTGCTGCTGATCAAGGCGAGGTTCCCCTTCCCACCCGCAAATGCAGAGGGAAACGAGGCTGTCACT
Source organism: Lacerta agilis (assembly GCF_009819535.1). Classification (NCBI taxonomy): domain Eukaryota; kingdom Metazoa; phylum Chordata; class Lepidosauria; order Squamata; family Lacertidae; genus Lacerta; species Lacerta agilis. The sequence continues at coordinate 53,655,559 of NC_046315.1, forward strand.
CAGCACCAAGTTAATTTTCAGGGAGTTTACACAGGCGAGGCCTTTCCGTGCCTCGTATCTAGTGCGAATCACAAGCCTGCTGAGCAGCTGGATTGCGCCTTTGAATTTTATTTGTTTATTGAAAAAAGCACACACAAGAAGTGAAAATAACCGGCACGGGACAAGCGCAAACATGCTTTAGCATGTGTGAGGAAGAATTCATGCTGCTCTCCCATTATTTGTGAGAACTGCAAAATGACTGAATACAACTTCGTTGAGTTGTGGTTTTCAGTTTCTGTAGCTGTCCTTGTTACCAGGGAATCTTGATTCGGTGCATTCTCTATAAGTTTTTTTATTCATTAAGTTTGTGTAAGTTATATTCATTAAGTTTGTCATCCAAAGCAACTTGCAACCAAACAAATAGACAATAAACCCCACATTGATACAGTAAGCCTACAACCTTACTGTAGAGCATTAGGCTCTTAATATGAAGGTTGGGCAAAAGATTCCTGCCTTGCAGGGGATTGACTAGATGACCCTCATGGTCCCTTCCAACTCTACAATTTTATGATACAATGATAACTTATGTGGGGGTTATGTTCTGGGGTGGGGTTGCCAAAGTCATTTTCTCCAGAATCCATAATCTGGGGAACCAGGTTTGTGTCTCCGCTCCTCCACATGTAGCTGCTGGGTGACCTTGGGCTAGTCACACTTCTCTGAAGTCTCTCAGCCTCACTCACCTCACAGAGTGTTTGTTGTGGGGGAGGAAGGGAAAGGAGAATGTTGGCCGCTTTGAGACTCCTTCGGGTAGTGATAAAGCAGGATATTAAATCCAAACTCTTCTTCTTTCCACGACCTATTTATTTATTTATTTATTTCCATTCTTTTAAAGGTAGATGTGCACAAATTAAATGTGCATAAATTGTGGGCTTGCTATATATTAAAACCAAGAGGAAAGAGAAATACATTAAAAGCATCCCACCCACTTCCAAAGGCTACACATTGTTAAACACCAATGTATAAAGTTTTTGTCTGGCGCCTGAAGACAAATGATGGCACCAGGCAGTCCTCGCTGGGGAGAGCATTCTGCAAACATGGCGTCACTGCAAAAAAAGGGCCATTCTTGTATTGGTGCCCTCTGGATCTTTTGTAGAGGAGGCACATGAAGAAGGGCCTCAGATGATGACCACCGAATCCAGGTCGGTTCATAGAGAGAAGTGGTCCTCGTGGTATTGCTGTCCTGAGCCATTTAAGACTTTATAGGTCAAAACCAGCACTTTGAACTGGCTCTGGAAACTACAGTAATTGGGAATCAGTGTGGTTGGGCCATGATTGACGTCATTTGCTCAAACTGTCTTGCCCCCCCCATGAGCAATTCTGCACCAGCTGAATTCTGAATTCTGTACCAGCCACTGAATTCTGCACCAGCTGAAGTTTCTGGACTATCTTTGGACATTCTCATATATGCATTGTGGTGATCTAACCTAGAGGTTAGATTTTCTGGTTCTCTCTCTCCCCACTTCTCTCACCACCCCGCCCTGTCAACAGACTATAACCAGGGCTTTTTTCAGCTGGAACTCGCTGAAACAGTTCCTGTACCTCTCCTGTGGGTGCCATTGCCAGTATAAGAGAAAAGGGGAGCATTCATGGGGAGTTCCAGCCCTTCTTTTTCTGTATGTTCTTTTGTTACCATGAAAATCTTTTCATAAAAACATTTTTTAAAAACCTTAACCACTTTTTCTCACTAGCCTAGCTACTGTACTGGAAGGCAGTTAACACACCACCTGGGAGGACACACTCTCTCTTTCTCTCTCTCTCTCACACACACACACACAAACACCACAAGCCAAAAGCACAATAATGTACTTACAGTTGTTTTCATATTGCATTTATTTTTTATTGTTTAGCTATTACAAAATACTATAAACAAATTGAGACTTAGAGACTGCCTTCCATCTGTAACACATTAACTAAGTGGACATCGGGGTAGATGTGCATAGAATTATGGCAAAGTATTTCAGAGATGGATGAAATCCAAAGAAAATTAGCTATGTTGCAATTTTATTGAAGTAAAATTGATCTGGACATATACAATCCTGTTGATTCAAATGGGATTTGCTGTACAATCTGAAAATGCTTAATACTGAATTCAGTGGAACTGCTTCTGAGTAAGGTCTACCAAACTTCCTTTGGTTTATGTCTATTTTTTTGTAATATACTGAACTATCTAAACCCTCCTGAGGTACAAATTCTAAAATTTCAAAGCAAAAATTCCATTAAAAAACAAACAAACCAATGTTCATACCATAAGTGTAGAGATGTCAAACACACACCCTGAAAAAAGTCAATGAAAATGGTAATTGTAAACATTTTTTCTTCATTAGTATAGTAGTTATGTGCAGCTGTTATTTTCCTGTTAACAAGGCTTTAGGGATTAGGTTTCTTGGCAGGACTTGCAGTAATGGAACACCATTTCTCTTGATTGTAGTGTTCAAAAGGTTTGTGCATATAACATTCACAAGGTTTTAAAGAGAAAACCTTGGGCTTATTTTGTGTGTGTCCTCAAAATGTAAAAAAAACCCGAAACCACTCCCTGCAAATAGAAAGATAGCATATCATGGATAAAGATTTTATTCTGGCATTCTCTCTGTTCATAGAAAGTTAAAACATTAGGAAGAAGGCTGAGCTAACAACCAAACTAGACGTGATGTGGGATATCTGTAGAAAGGTTTTCTCATGGTTGGTTGGTTGATTGTTAAATCAAAGTGGCAGGGGTGCAGGGGCGGGAATTGGGGCCTCAGCACAGGGGAGGAGTTTAACCTTTTCTTCTGTCATTTTTCTGATCTAAATTATCTCACCAAAATGCTATTTCTCTCATGGGGATTTAGCAGACTTTCTTTTTTCTTTTTTTTTGGGGGGGGGGAGAGGAGGGATATAATCAGGGCTGGCCTGAAACGTTTGGCTGTCTGAGGTGTCCTCCCTGTTCCACAAATGGATTGGTAGGTGATGATGAGACAGCATCTTCCACTGTGCCTGAGGGCAGCAGGCTAGTTTAGGGAGTGAAGAATAGCTTTTGTGTCACACACAACTCTGTCCTTCAACAACTCACCAAAATTTGCTGCCCGCTCCACCTGCCCCCTGCCACCTCAAATAATGCAGTGCAGTAGCTGCAATGCCAGCATGTGTTTCATGAGCACAGCAATGCATGCACGCGGGCAATACTTTCTGGAGTGCATGGCTTGGGTTGTTTGCCTCTCTGCTGACCTGGTTAAGTGCCTTTCCCAAAGGCACTGTTGGCAATACATTGCAGAAAAACAGCCCAGGTCAACGAGAAACAAGCACTTTTGCCTCTAGGGCACCCCAGCTCAGGAGGATGGGAATAGTGCAACTGGGGAACCCTCAGCGGAGGCTGCCACCTCTGCCTATTGGTAGGGCTGGTGCTGGGTTGCATAGTTTCAGTCAGGAAAATGGCAGCGGCAGCAAAGGACTGGATTAAACCTCCCCTTGCATTGCAGTCTCATTCTGATTCTCCTTAGCATGCATGTCTGTTTTGACCTTAAGAGCAAAAATATAAGATATTGATAAAGAGGACCTCCTGCATCAAACTTAGATTGACCCTAAAAACCCTTCCTCTGGCAGGTTTTCATGCACAATTTTTTTTTCTATACTGGGGAGATGTTAAATATATTATTTCCCTACTCCCCATGAACTACATTTTTGAAAGGTATATAGCACATAATATATTGACTCAGTCCTTAAAGTCTGTTTTGAAGTGGTTGTAGGCTTCCTCTAAGGACGTCCTTGGAGCTGTTCACAAACAGTTGAATCTTTTTTTCACTTTGTAGTTTCAGTTATGATGTGATGGCCTAAACATCTTTCAAGACCTGGTGGCTTTCATTGTAAAAAGCTTCTTTTAGCATGTTATTTAAGCCTGAAAGGGTGAGATGTCTGGCGAATAACAGTTATATAAATGAGCTGTCATCCAATTTGACAGAATCTGCTCTGTATCTGATGTGTTGCAGAGGTGAAAGAAATTTATTTATGTAGGTTTTTATCTTTATCATTCTTGACCACAGGTTGGGTTACAAACATATGCAAACATTGCATTTCACCAGAGGAGAAGATAAAACTAATGCTCCAATTAGTTAGATTTCTTAAAACCAATAGCTGCTATTAAATCACAGTATTAAAAGCACCGGGGGGCGGGGGAGAGACTTGGAGCCGATGGCAAAAAGATTAAACCATTACTGCAAACCCCACAAGTGCCCCTATTTTCCATGGACAGTCCCAGATTTACAGAAGCCATCCCGGTTTCTGATTTGATCAGGGAATGTCCTGCTTTTCCTAATTTCATCGGATAAATGTTGGAGGGTATGGAGTTATGTGACTCCCAAGCAAAGGAGATAAGTAACTAGATAACCTTTAGAAGGCATCTGAAGGCAGCCCTGTAGGTATAGGTAAGTTTTTAAATGTTTCATGTTTTATTATGTATGAAATGTATTTAAAAGGTATTTATTATGTATTTATTATTTATATATAAATAAATACATAAATAAATACATAAATAAATAAATACATAAATAAATAAATACATGGCTGGGGCAACATAGTCAGATGGGCAGGGTATAAATATTAACATTTATTATTATTATGATGGAGTAGGATGTCCCAATTTTCATCAGATAAACGTTGGTGGGTATGTTAGTGCCAGATAGACTTCTGAAAGGAGGACATACCACTTTCAAGCTGTCACCACTAAGAAAATCCATTCTCCTATCTATATATCTTAGCACTACAAAATTATGAATAGATTGGAAGGAAGCACATACTGTTAGATGCACCCTGGGGTGGATAAAGGCAACAACTTTCTTCTCCCTAAAGTTTGAGTGAATTTAAGTAAAAAAATCCAGGTATATTTAGATAATGGACGCTTTCCCCTTTCTTGTGTGGGTGTATAAAGCCTGTGTAGACCTCTGAAACAAAGGCTGTCAGTAGCTGAAAAAAAATGTTGAATTTTCTTAATCCCTTTTAGCAACTACAAAATCCTGTATTTCCTTATAGGGTAAATTTCCTTGAAGTAGCTGCTATTGGTGTTGACAGGAGAGCTTATCAGATTCAAGCTTAGCTTCTGGTGAATGCAAATTCACTGTCTTATACTTAACTATATTTGTAAACCTGTCAGTTTTGTGGCTTCTACTTTGCTTTATTCAGCAGTATTAGCAACTGAGCCAAAATAAATCATAATTTTAATAAAAGGACATGTAATGAACACAGGATATGAATTGCCTGCGGTATCTGCCCCTGATAGTTCACAAACTCTAATTTATCATTTAGCTCTTTGCAAGTGAATCAACCACTTGAGGGAAAAAAAACTATTCCAAATTCAGTTGTTGGTGTCACACTGCCTTTGGATATTTGCACATATAAAACAAAAACAAAAAATACTGGGTTGTGTTTTTTTACAGATATAAAAAAACCCCATAGTAAATGGACACTTTATAAATATACTAATTTGAAAGCACATATATGTTTGATTTTGTTTTTATAATCATTATGTAACATGTTTTACTTGAATGCAAAAGTATGGAAAGGATAAACAAGTTAATAAGGTGCTATGGGAGCTGTGCAGGTTATGGCTTGTTAAAGTCAGAACCTTCAGTTACATGCACAGAAGAATCTGCAAAGTCATTTAGAGAAGGTCATATCTTCTCAGTGTACTAATGGAGTGTCCAACATTACAGATGCTTCCATTAATTTACATTTCCCCTGCTTCTCACTATCTCTAGTTATCCATATCTCCCGCCCTTCCTGTCAAACACATGTACATCATAGGCCAGCAATTACCCGTATACTACAAACAAACTTTGGATATTGATCGTACTAGGAACTAGCAAATAAGAGAGTTTTGTTTAAAACAAGGCTTATAACTTATTAGGATGGGTGTAATAATTTTTTAGAAGTGAGGAGATATGCAGATAAATATCCTTAAGATGATAGCTGTGCTGTCTTTACACATACGCAAAATTATTTTCAGATCAGCTTAATGAACTTATGCAGTTATGGGCCATGTGTTAAGCATGCAGGCTAGATAACAAGCAGCTAGAGAGTGCAGGAACAGGCATTTGCTCTTCCAAAACAGACGGACTCATCCCTCTCCATCTAGGGATGTCCCATCTTCTTAAGACTGCTGGACAGTGGGCAGTGGTGGGGATATGCCTTAGAACCCAGCTACTGGCTTCCAGGAGGGAGGTTCTGTGATGGAGTGAGATGAGACAAGCAGGATACATGAAATGAGAATGAGTTTGCTGTATTGTTTTTGATCTGAGTGCAGATTCTGAATGGGTTGTCTATTAAGACTGCTCATTTCAGAGCATTCTTTTCTTTTACATTCTGTAGTCTCCTACAGCACAATAGAACAGGATGACGTACAGCAATTCAGTTCTTCAGCAGCTGATACCATTCAATTCAATTCAATTCAACACCTTTATTGGCATATATAAGACAATAGAATCATAAAAAGGCCATCCATATGCATTATATTTATATTAAATACAGTAAAAAGGGAACTTCCTGTTATTTTAGTATCGACATTTCAATTTTAGTACAACAAATCCACCTTACACCACCTTTCACTTCAAGAAGAAATAGTATTATTCCCTGCTACTCTGGGTACTTCCAAATGGCTTTTAATTTTTCCTTTTGTGGTGGGGGTAGGTGGGTATGTGTGCAGCCAGGGATCTGACACCTGCCAACCACATTGGGTCTGTCTTAATCCTCAGTAATTCCAATCAGGATGGTCTAGAGGAGATCAGAGTGGTGGGTTTGTCCAGAGAGTGCTGCAAATATAAAACAAAGCAACCAACGCTTACAACTTTGTATCTTCAAGTTTTGTTTTGTTTTTTTACAGTTAGTGTTACCAGCAAATAGAGGTCAGTAACAAACCACACAACCAATAAGCAGGAAGCTACTTTATGGATGAATTTCATTTTACTTTGTATTCAAATAAATGTACAAAAAGAAATGAGGCAGAGGGAAGAAAATAGAAATGGTTGGGACAATTGAATTTACGGAATGGAAGGAAAGGTTCAAATATTTTGGGTATCATGATAAGGAATCTGAGGTGTGAATTGAGCAGAATGTAACAGATTTTTAGAAAATTAAGACAAAAGTAAAAGACTACCAACCATATCCAAGAAGTAAAAAAATGCCCCAAAGGGTAGGAAAATCCCCCATCTGACAAATTATGCAAAAGGGTGTTGAAAATATTTTCTGTTGTCCAAAATGGCTGGCAAATCTATTTTGAGTCCTTCACTGAAAACCTCTTTTGACTTGTTTCCACGGCACTGAAAGATTCACTATAGTAACCGTAGCCAGGGGAGAATTGCATCCTCAGGGGATATGAAAGCTCCTCTTAAAGGTAAATGGAAACATTGCTTAATCAAATTCATTTAATCTTTTGAGTGATACCATTTGCAGCACAGAATTTGAACATGCATATAATGTTGCAAATAGGGCTAATCCTACAAGGAAAAGCAAAATACTTTGTTCCCAAGAAAACTCATGTGCACACTGTAGAAGTTGAAATGAAAGTTAGATAAGGCTAAGAAAACCAAACAGGGATTGGTGTTGCATCTGTGTCCAAAACAGGAGTTTTCATCTTATTGCCACACAACCTTCATGTCTTACCAGGTCTAACTTAAAACAGCTCTGCTAAAAGTCCTCTTTTCCATTTAATCACACACAGTGTGCTATTTTTGAACTGTAATTCAGTTGATACTGTTGAAATGATCTTTATTTTTGTGCTTTTATCCAGAGCAGATTAGAACAAAGGAAGTGGCACACAGAGAGACTAGGAGATTGAGAGACAGACAGAGAGAGAAGGGATTGGCTCTGACAACATGCACCCCCCAGAGATTACCTCCCTCCTAAAGGAGTGGGGCCCTCAACAGCACACAGGTTCCCCATGATGAAACATGATGGTGGTTTCACCCTCTGACTCTTAACTACTCCTGTTCTCCCCCAAGGAAGTCTCTTCCCTCTGCCCAGTTCAATCTAGACTACACCCCAGTTTCCATTGCTTCTTTCACAAGGGGTTGAAGCTACCCTCTAATCCTGCTGACTCCTGCCCCCCAAGCTATACTCATGCACTTGTTTTTAAGACCAGTCGACCCATGGAAGCTGGCTACAAATAAGTGTGGTTTAATCAGGGTGTTATTCTGCAAGCGACTACATCAGGTTGCTGAGGACCAGGATTAGTAATTGAGATGCAGGCATTCCATGGGGAAAGCGTTAATGAACCTCCACAGGCAAGGTACTGCCTAGATTCTCTCTTTGTTCTGAGGCCAATCACTTTACCTGTACACTAAGGAGAAAAACGAGGGCAATTCTGCTTTATTCCCTAAAATCTGGATGTAAAACCTACTGCTATTTTGTTCCCTGGGAACAATGATATTGCAAAAAATGATGAGGACCTTTAATTCAGTGGCTAGGATCCTTGCTGTGTCCATCTTCATTCTGTGTACCGCTACAGGGCAGAGAACAGTCAACACCTTTACAGGCAAGTAGCAAAACACTTTACTGATACCTACGTAGTTTCACATTTAATTTTAATTTGGACGTGGCACTGAACATTGCTCTTCAAAACTACTTTTACCTCGTGGACCATTTATTTTCAGGACAACTCTTGCGATTCATCCTAGCTCATTGGCGATTATGGATTTAAAATTCTCGGGAGTGCTTGGTGTCTTTTGGATATAGGATTCTGGGTGGCAAGTGAAGCAGCTTTTTATCATGATGTGCCTTTAAAAAGATGCGAACCAGGGTCATTATGCTATGTAAACTATAGACCAGAGAAACTGCCTCTGCAGAATTATCTTAGAAATTGTGGATGTGGAGGTTTTTCAGTTCTGTTTCTAGCTCTGGAATCCTGTGACCCCGTTCTCGATTGGGGCGGTGGTGAGTTTAGCTTAGTAAGCAAGACTGGCTAGATCAGTCGTGGAGAGGCTTTCAACAAGAGGTGATGAATGGGAGTGAAGGATGTTGTGCCTGCAAATGTGTGTGCTGACCTTTGTTTTTAAAACAGTTGGTTGATGGGTCAGAACCATGAAAGGACCCAGAATACGGTCCTCATGGGATCACCATGCTGTTTAGCCAAATCATGGACAGGAACAATAAGACTGTGTAGCTCTTCTATTACCACTTCATTCAGATCAATATTTCAACATTGGTTTAATTTCTTATTGACCCTTATCATCTAGGCTGGGATATGATTTCTGAATAATTAGAAATATTTGCTGTTCTAAAAGTGTATCCTTAAAAGTTGAAAGCATTTGCAGACAGCTGCATTCTGAATGAATTAAAACCAGTGAAAAAAAATAAAAAATTGGCCAGTAGCAGCTTAGAGACCAACTATGTTTGTTCTGGGTGTAAGCTTTCGTGTGCATGCACACTTCTTCAGATACCTTAAAAACTTAGTTGGTCTCTAAGGCGCTACTGGAGAATTTTTAATTTTTATTTATTTCGACTGCGTCAGACCAACATGGCTACCTACCTGAATCTAAAACCAGTATCTCATTATTCTTAATTTGTCCCAACATTAGAATGTGGAGGGGACCTTGAATCCTCAGCTAGAGTGCATAACTTTATTCCCAGACATTCTGCAGTAGTCTTCTAAATATTGAATTTTGCAGAAACATATTCACAACAGAATGACAAAGAAGAAAAGAAAAACAGGCGGATAGGTAAAAAAAAGGGTAAAAATGTGTTGGCATCACCCCAAAGGGGTGGACTTCTTTCACATGCCACATTTCCACTGGTTACCTGCCACAGTATATTTATCATGTGTTATTTAACCAATTATGTATACCGTACCATGTGTAATTTACTTTACCTGCTGTGTTCACACATTGTTAGCAGTTTTAGTCTACTGAACATATTTTTTTTACCCAAGAACAATATTGCAAGACTGTAAGACATTTGATTCACATAACCTTTGTCACAGTCTCCAATGGATGTAGTAAATCAATATTTCCAAGAATCATGATATATTCCTGTTACAAATAATCTGTGTTACAAACTTGCAAGTTTTCTGCTATTGCTAGTTGACAGGATAGCACATTAATTTTCAGAAATATGTTTGCTTGCACGGGTGAAAAAGTACCGCCGAGGTGATAATCAGTCTATAATAATAAACCTAGTAAACACCATCTTACAGTCATACTGGAAATTTCAGCTTGTTGCTGGTTAAAAGAATCCATCCAACAAAACACATTTTAATTAGTTTAGTGGCAGTCTAATCCTTGTAGTTTGGAAGCTATGGAGCAGTAAATGCTAATTTGTAAACCTTTTCTGAATTGTCCCTAGCAACCCTACACAGGGGAATTGTCCTTCTCTGAGTACTGAACTCTATGCTCTGAACTCTAGGCTGTAGGACGGGTGGGATAGATTTTGAATAAACATAACAACAACAACAACAACAACAACAACAACAACAACAACAACACTACAACATAACAATACATAATAATATAGGATTTTAGCAAATGTATAGGATTACTTATCAGACTTGGATTTCCTCCCAATCTTCCTGATTGATGTATACATAGTTGCAAAGAGAACCCGTTTTGCTATAGACTTGGCAATATAATAAAATAATAATAATAATAATGCAACAAAACATCAAACAATAAAAACTTCCCTAAGTTTCCCAGCTTAGAATTAGACATAGAATACCACTTCATTCAAGGAAAGCAAGTTGAAAGAAAATTTACTCTTCTTTCAAAAACATGTAAATAAAGCTTTTAAAATGTTTAAAGTTACTTTTATCTTTTCATTAATTCCTGCTCTTGTTGTTTATCGGCCTGGCTATCTTTCTTCTGGATCTCCAGATTACTAAAATCTTTTGAATTTTTTATTAGAGGACACGAAAAAATAGATTAGACTTAGACATACTCATTCTTACAGAAAATCAACTGAAATTCATTGGCTCTACTTTAAGCATGATGGGGAATCTGGATCTAACCTAATCTGTTTGAACACACACACACACACACACACACACACACACACACACACACACACACACAGAGTGAGTGGCTGGTCACCTGCAGTTGTTCCCAAGTACATTGATAGGTGAGTGCTTTTGAAAAATCACCTACTGTGTCACTAATTCCTATATCACTCTGTTTTTCTTTCTCTCTAGAGAAAGGTCTCTCCTTGCTCAGCTACCATTTATGCAATTATACTATAGACAAAAATGTGAACAAAATGGTTGCCTATCGAAAGTCGTATGAAAAGGAAACACTATGCGGAGGGTGGATTCCGTGGAGGACTTGCACCAAAACCTATTACAATGAAGAATATCACCCTGTCACAGTCCCAGAGAGTATGAATCTGACAGATTGCTGCAATGGGTATGAGCAAGTTGGTCTCTACTGTGCCTTATGTAAGTATTCAATGAAAAATCAAAATTAGAAGAACTGCAAAAGTACAACACTAGAATACCTGCAGATGCAGCTTTGAGTCAACCCACTCCAACCTGGGTATGTGGGCTTTCAACACAGTGGGACATAAGACAAGTTAGCTTTGTACACACCTGACCTATACCAGAACTGTGACTTTCGCATATAGGCTCTCTTTATGCCACTGTGTGTCAGCCACAGTAATCATTACAGTTTATATGTGTCCTTAGGGAGGCTGTTGGAGCCCAAAGCTTGCTCTTGGGTGAACTATCAGCGCATAGGTAATCTTCATGCTTGGACTGCGTATGAACAAGTCTCAACGAAACCTGTGAGTTTCAGCTGTTTTAAGGGGGAAGTGTTCACAGGTCAAATCAATTATTAAATTATTACTGCTCTGGCAGCTGAGGTTCAAATAGATCTGTATAAAACAGCACCCCATTTGTATCTAAACTCTGTTTTGAGTTGAAAAGGCTTAGTAAAGATAACCTGCTTTCAGATTAGGCTGCGGACATTTTGTTGTTACCTACTTGATGATCATATCCAAAATATGTGTTGCATTTTGTATGTCTTGCATTACACTCACTTCTGTTATCACTGAGTTTATATTAACTCGAAGATCTTTTTAAAAAGTATCATCATCATCATCATTAATGGTTTTTATTTAGTTTTAAATGGGGTGGCTTTTTTTTGGTACTTAACAAAAATGCACACCTAAGCAGCAACACAAACCAGAACATATTCTGTAGGAACAAAATTTCCATTAGCCTGAACAAGGAAGTGCTGTCTCTCAATCTGCCCTCCCATCAAAATAATCTATCAAGGAAAAGGAAATAGAATATTTTATATGAAAGATTAGCACATCCCTGCCTTAGCATCTATGAAGGCAAAATAAATTAAAAGAACCATTCTGAGGCCTGCCTTTAAAATAGTAACGGGTAAACTCCCATGCTCAGTTTAGACTGGTCTTGGTGATTCCAAGTTTTCTTGAAAAGTGATCTTGGGGGGGGGGGAGAAGAAGAAGGGGGAAGGAGAGAAGCGATATGGGAAAAATTCCTTTATTTTGCAGGAGTCTCATCTCCATTTGTAACACTGGTGCAGGCACTCTTGTGTTTCTGCAAACATATATGTGTATTGTCATATCGCTCCCTGGGAACGGAAGTTTCCAGCACTTGTGATGGTGGACAGCTGCTTGGAAATTGAACTGCTTCCCCCTCAAACAATTGCACTTGGGAACATGAGAATGTTGTGGACAATAAAACATTATCTTGTTTGATAGAAACAGATTGATCCAAATAAAGAAAATGCTTATCAAACAAATGGAAGCTTAGTAAGGTGGTCTAGTCACATAATTTACAGCAGTTGGCCAGTGAGGGGGATGCGGGTGGCGCTGTGGTGTAAACCACTGAGCCTAGGGCTTGCCGATCGGAAGGTCAGCGGTTCGAATCCCCGCGATGGGGTGAGCTCCCATTGTTCAGTCGCAGCTCCTGCCCACCTAGCAGTTTGAAAGCACGTCAAAGTGCAAGTAGATAAATAGGTACTGCTCCGGCAGGAAGGTAAACAGCGTTTCCGTGCGCTGCTTTGGTTCACCAGAAGCGGCTTAGTCATGCTGGCCACATGACCTGGAAACTGTCTGCTGACAAACACCGGCTCCCTCGGCCTATAGAGCGAGATGAGCACCGCAACCCCAGAGTTGTCCGCGACTGGACCTAACAGTCAGGGGTACCTTTACCTTTACCTTTAAGGTGGTCTGGTCACATAATTTGCAGCAGTTGGCCAGTGATATTAGGGGCTTGACAATAAAAATAAAATGTGTTTTGTGAATCTGCCTACAAAGAATATGTCGTTATTGTTAATGTCATTTCATAGTAGGCAAAAGAGCTGCAGTCATACGCAGCAATAACTATTGCAAAGGTACCTACAAAGCAGCTGGGCTTGTGTGGTCCATTGAATGCAGACTCTTTTCTAGCTGGAGAAGAGCATCTGAGAGAAATGCTGGGTGAGTCATAATATAGCTCAGCATTACAAGCTTATCAAAATTATATTCTGAGTCACAGAATTGTAGCGTTGGAAAGGACCCCAAGGGTCATCTAGTCCAACCCCCCAATCAGACAATTAAGAACTTCAGTGACATGAGTTTCTACTCTAAATGTGGGCAGGCACCTAGACAGAAGTTGCCCTAGGGTCCTGGTGGAGCAGAAGCTCTTCTTGAAGTTAGGTTAAAGAAGCTTTCTAAATTCTGAATTTCTTACTCATTGGGGCTGTCCCATTAAGCTTCAGCAGCGTGTGTTTCATTTGTCTCCTTCAGAACATTCTTTCTAGACCTCAGAGCCTCAGTCACAGCTTCTGTGAATGGTAATGCACTGTCTAGACATGGTCTTAAATAAATGATGAGAAGAGGAAGTTGACAACTAGTGAGATGAATTAACAGCATGTCACTAAACTACGGTTAATGTTTTCTCTTATGTTAGAACCCAGACAAAGCTAGTTTGACTAAGTGATTGGAGCTCAGAGTTCTGTGGGGCTCTTCGTTGAGAATTTTCCCTTGATACATTTTCTCCAATCCCACTGGAAACCATAATTTACTTCTGCTTGGATGGCAGACCAAGGACCAATTCACACTTTATGTAGCAGATAAGTTTCCTGTTTGTCCGCTCTGCGCTTCCACACACACACATTCTAATGTCAGAATAGGGAATAATTATTATTATTATTATTATTATTATTATTATTATTATTATTATTATTATTATTATTATTTGTATACCGCCTTTCTATCTTACGATACTCAAGGCGGTTTACAAGCAGAAGAAACAATTTTTTTTACATCTTATAACAATCTAATGCGATATAAAAATGTGATAATAAAACAAAACTTTAAAATAAGCAACCTACATCAAAAAGTAACATTCAACAATTATTAGAGTAATATAAAATAATATCAACATATAAAAGTTAAACAGAAATCCACTCAACATTTACAATAAACAATTTCTAAACTAATCAATAAAACAACGGCAAGCCACAGTACATAAAATAATACAATACAAATTGAGAAGCAAAGACTAGAGGGTGGAGCAAGGCAGGTGGAAGAAGGCCTTGCCTGATGGAGTCTCTCCCCACATATGCTTTGCTTAAACTGTAAACTTGTAGGCAAGGCTGTGTTATCTTTTATCTGTGTACAGTGTCTCATTCTCATGGGCTATTGGTACATAAATACTATACTAGTGCTACAAGTCCTGCTAAATTAATTAACACATAGGGAGAGTGAATGCTTAACAAGGAAGCTGTGGATTTCTGGTGCATATCCACTGCATAGACAGGGTTCTCCTTGACATGGTTCACCTATAACAATATTATAGGTGATTTTCAGTGGACATGTAACAAATATATCAGCCTCAAAAAATATGGACCAGCAAGTGGCGACTCTCTCTCTCTCTCTCTCTCTCTCTCTCTCTCTCTCTCTCTCTCTCTCTCTCTCGTATATATAGGGAATCTGATCAGATATTTATGAATATTCACTCCGTCTTTCTTCATCAAAAACAATAACATTAACCCTGATAGTCTAAAGTTTTTCAAGGCAGTTTACAGATTTAAGATAGTTCTAAAAATAAATAATAAAGAACAATAAATATTACAAACGCTTTGTCATTCCATTCTACTTATATTAGTTATGATGGAGCTTTCATGCATGTATAACGTATACATTTTTGCCACCCTTGTGAGTAAATCAGGAAGGCTTCTACTCACTGAAGGAACATGTCAACTGATTTCCACCTTTTAAGCAGTTGCTTGACAGATGGCTCGCTCTGGGAGTTGCTCGTATAACAATTATAGCTTGATAGACTTTGACAGGGACATGTTGGATGTCTGTCTTTGTGTTTGGCTCATGTAAAAATGAAGACCTTGACATTTCAGGTTAATGCTTTCTATGGCTCTGAGCCAGAATTGGTACACAACCCGGTTCCTTGCACTGATTCTTCAGGGTACTTTTGTGGCTGTGACTTGTTAAATGTTTGTGCCATCATTTGCAGATTACGTAGGCCAGATCTGCAGGCATGTTTATTTAGCTTGGACACCTGCTGTTTCCTCTTAGCCATACCATACATTTACAGCACATGACTTTGCTCAGAGGTGGTTTTAGGGTGGCATGACTGGTGTGGTCGCACTGGGCACCCCGCTGCAGTGGGCACCAAAACAATGCTTTAGAGCGGTGTGAGGAGGCAGGGTGCCAAATTTTAGTGTTTCACAGGGCGCCGCTGAAATTTGAGAGCCCGAAGTCCACCACTGCTTCCCCCAAAGAATCATGGAAAGTGTAGTTTGTTAAGGGTGCCAAGAATTGTACATCCACAAGGTGTGAACTACCGGAACATTTCCTAGGATTCTTTGGGAGAAAGCTATGTGTGTGAAATGTGCTGTAAATGTATAATGTTGTTCCCAAAGGAGCAGCTGTCCAAGCTGTATCCAGTGTTGTTATGAGGAAGATGTGTGCTGAATAGAATAGCTTTAATGAAAACAAATGCTGGCTAAGATCCAAAGCACTCAGTGAGTTTCTTGATTAATAGTCCTCCTCCCCAGTCTTCAAAGAAAGACATTCAATAGCATCTTGAGGTATGGCATGGTGGGATTAGCAGTACATGTGTACGTGTGGTGGGAAGAGAGGAATAAAAAAATCCTGCTAAGCCATAATCAAGCTCTTGGTCATGCCTAAAGTAGAACTTTGAATCCTTGACAATAGATGCAATTTTTTGTTGTTAAATGTCTTGTTCTGTAGCCCTAAACAGTTCCAGTGCATTTGCCTCAAGACCTGGTGCCTGTCCAACAAAGGAAGCGGAAGTGTTAAATATTTCGTGCACATTGGATTTGGATTGTCCAGAACATAAAAAATGCTGCGAGACATCAAAAGGCACTGGCTGTTCCGAACCTGTATCAGAAGGTACAGTACTGACAAACATTTGCCACCTTCTAACAGGTCTGTGATCAGAAATGTTGTGGTGAGGCGTGCCTTAGAGTGCACACAGTGGAGGATGCTACTAACTAGAACATCAATTCAGGGCAGTCAGAGCCTAGATGTAGGTAGACTAATATCCTTAACATTATTCATTTGTATTTGTATTAATAATAGGCATTGTAATTTTATGCAAGGCTAGTGCTTGTCTGTCATCCCAATGCCTTTGCATACATTGGTCAGAACACTGGAAAGGGAAGACAGGCTTTCTTCTTAGTAAACAGTTAGGTAGGTTGTCAACCCTTATACTTTCACAAGGAAATTTCTAGAAGTGACCTGAAATATTCATGTGTCTGTGGCCTTTCCCTCCAGCAAAAGCAGCCCTTTATCTACTGAAAGTTGCAGTTTTATGTAAACACTTACCTGGGTCTTCTGAGTACTCATGCATGGGATAGTTTTGTATGGTGGTGGAAGGAAAAGACCAGATCATATTGTCTGTAGAAACACAAAGTCTAATTCCTAATTTATTTAACAGGGAAACAAATTTGCCTTAACTGGGTGAGTAAAAGATTATGCTTCTCAGATAGCCTTCCTTCTAGCTTTTTACCTTTTAAAAGAGTGTCACTGATCTGAACACTTGAAAGGCTGAAAGGCTGATAGATCAATTGTATGCATATCTACTTAGAAATAAGTCCCATTCAAGTCAATGGGACATTTCCACAGGACATAGAATTCCAGGCTGAATGTATGTTTAGGTGGAACTTTGAAAAGCCAATAAAAAAATTAAAAAATTAAAAATTAAAAAAATGATGTATTTGCTAAGCAGATTAAATATGGCTGTTGTAAATGAAAAGTCCACTGTGATAACTGAAAACCTTTCCATTAATATAATGTTCAAGCTCCATATAAATGGTTTCCTCTCTTCAATTCCAGAGCAAACAGTGCCAAGATACTGGTATGATGTGTCAGTCCTGGTGAAAATGGATTTTGATGAGTTAAAAAGAGTGGATCCAAAACTTCTGAATCATTCACGGCTTCTGCACTCTATGGTATGATACAGTAGTCTTCATTCTACTACATACCGGTACACTTCTGTTGATTCTGTTGTAATGGTGCAACAGAACCTAAATAGGTTCTATGACTACCACCTACTGGAGAAGGCACAAATCATCAGAAAAGTCATCTGTACTTCCTCCTTAACACACATGCACTCACCACATTAAAAGGCCTAGGCTCCTATAAGCATATGCATGCAATCTTCTTTTCATTCTACTCAAGATACACCTGAAGAGGCACATAAGGCTTCCCCTTAAATATATAAGCTTGCAAATACCCTTATTCTCTCTCCGACCTCTTGCTCTCACTGCACAGAGCCAGACTTTTAACCTGCATGAATCTTGATCAAAAGCAGGGTTTGCTTGTGAGTATTTTCACAACCAACTATGCAGCAAACGCTTGGTGTGCAGAATGTAATTAGCAAAAACTTGGCGGTGTTACGTTATAAATCTGGCTTCTAAGATCCCAGAGCTTCAGTAGCAGGTTCAAATTAACCCCTTACATGTTTAAAGCATGAATAAGAAAGTTGCAGGACCATGCCAGCTAGCCCACCCCTTGCTGCCATGCTACCACTGGCCACGTTCATTGAGCAAAGTGGCTCTAGGCGCACACTTTGATGCCCATGCAAGGGTGATTTGGGGGTCAAGCTCGTGGGTTTATTTATTGACTAATTTTGATTGTACTATTTCCTCCATGTGTGTTTAACACGAAAGGATTAATTGCATGACTTAAGTTTCACACAATTATGTAATATATAAAAAGAGTTTCTTCCTTTTACAGATTACTGGCGCACTATGGCCCTTGGATGCCTCAGTGTATCATATTCATACCGCACAGGCAGAACCCTATACAGAGACATTGGTTTCTCGGGTTCTGATTGGACTGCAAGAACTGGTTCCACTGGCAAACGTTTCTTCTTTGTTGAAGGACATTGTGATGCGAGTGTATGAAGTTATCGACATAGTTGTCCAAGGTTGTAACATTTTAAATATATCTGTCATTTGCATAGTTTTGATGAAAGAGTTACATAAAGCTTTATGAACTTAACTTACAAATGAGAAATAGGACCCTCTGTAAGGTACTTTGTAAACATGAGAAACTGGGATCCTTAGGCCGAAGAGGAAATTGTGTGGATCCCATGTATAATTTGCAATGTGTGAGTGACAACGACAAACCTCTCTTTCGCACTGTGAGACTTTCCAGAAGCCCTTTTTGTTTTGGCTTCCAGCTGTACAAAATCCTCTCGAGATTCTGCTCAAGGATTTATATCAACTGCTAAGTAGTCTCAAAGTTAGCTCAGATTTATATAGCAATTTTGGGATTTGGCCTAGCATGTTATTTTACAGTATCTGTGGGGTTGTTGTTGTTTTTTGTGTGTGTGTCAAAACCAAGAAGTTTGTAAAGCCTCTCTTTTAAATTTAATTTCAGCAAAAGGAAATAAATGTTCTTAAGCAGAATTCAATGCAGACAAGAAATTTGTATTAACCCAGGAGTTCTCATAAGCATACTTCTGAGAATGAATACAAATGGATACACATTTTAAGCAGTCTACCAAAGTATACAGTAATGTGGTAGGAAATTTTGGTCTATAAAATTAAAATGAGTGGCATAGAATAAAAAGAAAATTAAACAAGCAGACCATTCTATTGCACCAAAAGCCGGAGGCGGGGTGGGGGAATGCTTTTTTTTTTTTTAATGGTTGTGAAAGAATAGCCTCACTCAGAACCACGGAAGATGGTACTGAGGCTGGCTAACCCTGATATAACGGCCCACACTTTCCCAGCTATCAATCACCTGAAATTAGGAGGAGGCCAGGTGACACATTTTCCTTTGCTCACAGTGGTTTGAATTTAAGCTATGTAGACAAAGGAAGAGGGGTTTGCAGGCACCACTGATCAGTTTGCCTCTGTAAACCCCTCTTCCTTTGCCCAGTCACTTTGAAATCAGATTGTGTGGCAAGCACATGGGGTTGTAGCTATGACTTCACCAACCCAACACAAAATATCGCACATAAGAGGGTGGGGAAAGCAGCCTTGTAGGCCCCGTGGGTATAAGTTGTACAGCATCTGAAATGAAGGCATATAGAAGAATGCAGGGGCTGATTCCATTATTATTAAAAATGCAAGATACTGTGTTTTCTAAACACAAAAACTGCTGCTACAGTCTTCTTTGTGCTTCCCCTTCTCACAACATAGTTGTTGTGGTGGTGGTGGTAGATGGGTTTTTTTTAATAAAAAAATCTAAAGTCTGCATCAGCTTTAAGAAACAAATATAACAAGGCAGAGCTACCACTGAAAAGACCCTGCTCTTCATCTTCATCAGCCTTCCTTTCAAAGATTGGGGCATTTAATCAGGGACTGTCCTGAGTACATGAGCTTATGGAAGGGTACATAAAGACAAGATTAAACCAAGTCAAGCTAAATACATATGTTACATAGCTGCCCCCTGCATCTGAACATTCTTTGAAGTAAAATGAACAGCATTACAACTTCCCATCTATAGGCTAAATGTTAAACTGAAAATAGCTAAATGTTAAACAAAGACAGGTGTAAATGGACAAATGCAAAAGCACACATTATAGCTAGCAGAGACAGTGATCAGGGATGATGGGTGCCTTAGTTCAACAACACCACATTGGCTACTCCTGATACATGCAGATACCGATTTGAGCCTTCCCTTGCTCACACTTACATAGCCAAAACTACCAACAACACACAGGAGTGGGCATGGATGAAAAGAAAAACGCCACAGTTTTTGTTGCAGGTTCCATTTGTTCAATGAATAGTTAAATCGAGCACTTCTGAGGAGGGGAGTTCTGGGAATTGCTTTGTAAGTCTGTCTGCTTTATTATTATTTTAGATGCCACAGACTCTGGTCCAGATTCACTCAATATTCTATTTAAAATAAGAAATTATTCTATTTCAGCTACAAATTCAACATCTGCATCACAAGAACTCAGCAGACCAGTGGATTCGAAATGCTGTAAGTTACATTTTCTTTTTTAAAATATTAAATTTTGCACCCACTTTGTCTAAGGGAAATAGTGCATGGCCACCTTTTGGCTCGTTTTTTTTAGAAGGGTATTTTACTGTATTTCTCTCCTGAAGACTGCCTGAGTTCTGATATCTACAGTGACATCTGGTGGCCTGTATGAAGAAATCGGCCATCCATTCCATTACAGATTTCTTTTTTTCACAGACTCGTTTAATCCCCTTTTCACTGTGAAGGAAACTAATTTAATGTGTATGTGCATTACTTGTTTTCTCATCACATGACTGCTCAATACAGCTGAATGTGCAAACTGTAGAATGTGTTTCAATAGGTAGGAGAGGTTATATTTATTGCAATTTATCCCACCAGGTGCCCACGCATGTGGGTTGAACAGAGTTTAAAGTCCCATACTTAACAGCAGGATGGAAGTATACAGAAATAGGCTGTGAGCAGAGCCGAATTTAGATGAAGAGAAGCCCTAGGCTACTCCACTTGTGAGGCCCATCCCCATCCCCCACCCTCACAACTAGAAGAAAATGGAAAAGTGTTATAAACAAAATTGAGAGAAGCCAAGGATGATGACGGGTCTCTTCTAATCTCTGGGGTCCTAGATCCAGCAATGGTTCAAATGTAATGGAGGTCAGGCAAGTGTGTGTGTGTGTGTGTGAATGGTCCTAAGGACCATTGTTGATATAACGAAAGAAGTTGCTCAGTGCCCAGGGGCAATTGGATAGGCCCCCTCCCTCACCTGTCTGGTAGTGAGAAAGACAAAAGCCAGCGTGTGTGAGAGCTGGAGGCTGGTTGCAGGCAGAAGCTGGGGTCAGAGCCATGCTTGACTTCTGCTGGAATCTAGCTCTAACTATGGGAAGTTAGAGTTAGAAGTTATGTGAGCTAGAAGCTAGATGCAAAAATGCTGCAGGCTGGAAAGACACAGAGAGAGAGATGGCTGATGCCTACTTGAACTCAAGGCTGCACCTATGGGAGAAACAAGACCTTCTTGGGATGTTAATAATGTGATCCCCTCCATCATAGGCTGAGGCTGTATAGGCCCTACATGTGTAAATAAACCATATATCATAAAGACACCACAGTCTCTGCTATGGCTTATTCCAAGGAAACCAGAGCCTGGGTATAACCACCTTGAACCCCTCACTACTCAGAGTCCCGGGAAGCGTGCAGCAATACTTTTGGTCCGTAAATATACTTGGCCATTTTGAGGCCTCAGACTGGTACACAGAGGCTTCCTTGATAAAGTTTTCTGTATTGAAAACTTGGTTTCTTGCAGCAAAATAGCATTTTTTCTTTCCTACATACGGTAGTTGGTTTCTGCCTGGAGAATTTTAATGGCTTGCATAATTGCTTATTTTGCTGTAGATTTAGCCACTTCTTTAAGCTAATTGAATCAAGAAACTTACATTTGCATGAATGAATAAACATGACGCTGTTGAATATTTAACTCCTGTCAAGACATGGCATGTGGTTTCCACAGTCCTGCATACCACTACTATTTATGTAACAGAACTCCTGTGAATTTGCCTTTTAGTACAGCGCTGAATAATGTTTCAATTGCAGAATTCAGAATGCATTTATTAAAGAAGTCCCCCTCAAAATAATATAATATAAATCTTCAACATCTGAAGCAAATCAGTTTACCCTGCTGCATGGCAGGACTGTCATTGGTAGCCAAATACTTTGGATGTGAGAAATAGAATGGTGTTCAGCTTAAGGACTTTTTTTTTTACTACTTTTGTATGACACAGGAATGCTGCCACAAGTCAACCCCGTATTAATTTTTGTAAAAAATAAATAAAATTGACATGCAGTTTCTCGATCTCATTATAGTGATATCCTTTCCAGATGTTGTAATGCATTTCTTCACATTCTCTTATTCCCTGAGTAGTTCAGAGATTAAGATCAGCTTTATAAGACCTCTTTCCTTTGGAGGAAAGAGCCCTGGACACCTCTTGTAGTTTGCAGCATCTGTCTATTATATATATATATATATATATATATATATATATATATATATATATATATATATATATATATATATATATATATATATATAAAAAAGTTGGGCAGGTAACAAGCTCCTAGAATATTTTAGACAGAAACCAAAATAATTAATTCTGAGCCCCCTATTTCCCATTTCATCACTGTGCCCCTAACAATCTGGAGGGTCAGCTATTACTCTGACCATCCAACCCTTGGGGCCAAAAGTAAACAGTCCCACAAGTCCTCCATATACATGGAAGCAATCCTGGATCATTAGGGGCATGGGATACATTTTATATTGACTATGTATTTTGCTGACTTCAGCTGAGTTTGAACATTTCTATTGAAGTGGATGAAGCATTTTTATCTCCAAATCTCAAAGAAATGAATGTAAGGCTCTATACTTAGGCAATAAGGTAAGAATTCACGTATAGCAGTGATAATGGTATAGCTCAGATTTTTGCTGGTAACTGTATTTTCCTCACTTACAGAACTATAGACAAGTGGACAATGAAGGAGGAAAAAAGAAAATAATAGATGTGTAGCAGATATTTTCTTTTTGTTTAATTCTGTAGTGCAGAGGTTTTCAACCTTTTTGGGTCCACGGCTCCCTTGAACAACTACATTCTTTCTGGGGCACCCCTGTGAGGCTCAGGAGACCAGTTATGTCACCCCTTGTCTGCAGAGCTGGCAGCCCCTCAACCTTTTTCAAACACCCTCCCTTGTGGAGCGTTCCCTCAGCCTCCTCTCCCCTCTCCTTGGGAGTCCTTTGGGCAGTCGCAGCTGCTGCCCTAGTCTCTGAGCTGCTCCCCCCCTGCCCCAAAGAGAGGTGCCTCCTCACACTGCCCCACAGGGGCCTGGGACTTGTCTGTCCATTC
This sequence comes from Lacerta agilis, assembly GCF_009819535.1. Lineage (NCBI taxonomy): Eukaryota > Metazoa > Chordata > Lepidosauria > Squamata > Lacertidae > Lacerta > Lacerta agilis. Next base: position 53,678,862 of record NC_046315.1, read on the forward strand.
CCAACAGCAAGGCTGGCTGGACTCCCTCCATTGCTCCCTCCCTCGCTTGCTTACTTCAAGGCCACCAGCTCCTGGCAACCAGCACCCCATGGCCAGCCCCAGAGGCACCATTCGCCTGGGGAGCTTGTAGCCAGGGCTGCTGCAACAAACAGCTGTGCAAGCTTTGGGAGGCAAAGATGCTAGAGGGCATCAGAGGGAAGGAAAGAGAGATAGAGGCCAGTATTGCCCATGGCACCCATGACCATCATTCAAGGCACCCCAAGGTGCCATGGCACACTGGTCGAAAAACACTACTGTAGTGTATAACATTTTAGTTTTTATTTTGTGTGTTTATCTTACAGTAAACTAATCAGAGTCTTTGAGATTGTGCATGCCACAAATCAACTGAATGATTAAAGTAGGATTAGGATTATAAATGGTCAATCTAGCATTTTAATTTAATGTCAGGAGGCAATTTTATATAAATGCACAGTGAATTTGTATTCCTATTATTACTTAAGGGCTGCAAGTGTATGCATATTTACCTTTGAATAAAGCTCATGGATTATAACGGGAATTACTTCTTTGAGTAAGATTACATAGTAAACATGCAACTGTGGTAACTCTCTCATAATTGCTATTGCAGATGCTCCAGCTATTAGAAACCACAGGATCTTCAGTGTTACTAGCAGCAGTTTTGAAGTGGCTTGGAGTGTGAATTCGACACGGAACCATTCGTTCAATATAGAAATATACAAAGGCAAAGAACTTGTGCAACAAATGGAAACCAATGATACCAAACTAGATGTGTTCAATCTGGAAGCAGGCATAATGTACACAGTGAACGTCAGTGCTGAAGATTGTGGCAAAAAGACTGTCTCAAGTAGAAAAGTAAAGACAGGTAACAACCATTTTAGAATTTGGTTTTCCTAGTATAAATCTGGACTGTGCAAGATACTGTGTTTATATTTCAGGTCAGACCTTCAGCTGCATTTCATCATCTCTACTCAGCCCACTTGAACGAGTCAATGCAGATTTATAGCTAATCTTCATTGCCTAGATGAATTGCTGTCACATCACAATTAGTAGTTCGGTCATACAGTTTTGAAATGTGTTTTGATAGATCTGTCTGTTCTCAAATGAATATCACACCCCACCACCCATATTACTCACTTAATATTTTGTCTTTTAGATGCCTTAGTATTTGGTTTAACAATAAGGATCTTGAATTATAACTTCACGGATCAGCTCCTCAACACTAGCAGTATCGAATATCAGGCATTTTCTAGCATTTTGATGACTGAGGTAATACTAAAAATATATACTCCTTTTTAAAAAAAACAAAAAACGGGATATTTTATTCACAATAAGTACTATATTTTATAGCAGAGTGTCCTAGCAAAAGATATAGGATTATAACTGCACCAAGAACAACTTCTATTTTAAGTGTTAAGCTGATAATGCTACCATATCCCTTTACCAATGCAACAAATCTGCCTTCATAACATGCATAAATTCCAACATTGTTTCTCAAGGGGTTAGCTGTTTCCCCACCAACACCATTCCTGTAGAGTAGTGACAAATAATCATAAGGAAAGAGGCACATTATGAGTTGGAACACTTTAATTGGATACTATAGGTACAGGGCCTTAATTTATATGCTATCCCAACAAAACTGCTACATCTTTTTTTTACCATTGTGGAGCAAGTGAATGACAACTGTGTAGAACCATCTGAATTAATGGAAATTTCAGGTAGCCTACTAAATTACCACTTTTTTTGTGGGCGCACCATGGAGCATAGGTTTTTCTACAAATTCTGAATACAGACATGATAGTGTTATGGAAAACAAAATTCAGTGTATATAGTTTTATATTAAAATAGCAATAGTTCTCTTATCTGTTTTCAGATCAGAAAGTCACTTCCTTCAAATATGTCTGCATTATACCAGATGGGAAAGCTGAAAGTGCAAATAGACTCTCTTAGAGCTGGTAGCATTGTCGTGAAACTTAAAATCATAGTCGAAGACTCATTATTTCCAAAAGACTTGTCTGCATTTGAGCCAATGATTTCATCACTGTTCAACAGTCCTGCATTCCTTGTTGACCAAAATAGCTCTCGAGTAGAAGGTAGGCTATCTAATTTAATGTCAAACTTGCATAGCTGCTCAGTTATAGTACAGAGGAAACTAGTATTAGGTCTGTAGATCTCCTAGGCCTTGGAGAAATTACTGCATTATTTCTCATTCTAGTCCCAGTTAACCTAACCAAAGTTGCTTTGCTAATTGAATTTTGGTTTTTGAATTACAGACTGGAATGAATGTGCATCCCGGGCAGAGAATGATTGTTGCATGTATGCAGAATGTATCAATATATTGGGCTCATATATGTGCAGATGCAAGACAACCACAGATGCCAATCCATCCCGACCTGGGAGAAACTGTGAGGGTAAGATTCAGACTTATTCTTCTGTGGAGGCTTTTTCTTTCTTTCCATGGATTGAAAAGGATTCTACTATGCCCCCCCCCTGCATTAGTTTACATGAAGGGGTTTGGACCAATTAAAGGAATGGCATGGCCATGCAGGTGGAGCCACCCTCAGCATTTCAACTGCTCACCCAAATCTACCTTCACACATGGAGGGAAGACCTGCAGGAGGAGCCACTCATACTTGTTTAGGCTACTCCATGCAAGGAGGTGCCTCGTGTGAATGGGGAAGGGCTGTAGTTCAATTGTCGAGCAACTGCTTTGCATGCAGAGGGTCTCAGGTTCAATCCCTGGAGAGAGAACCTTGTCTAGACTCTGGGAAGCCACTGCCAGTCAGTGTAGCAAGTACTGAGCCATATAGATAACTGTTCTGACTCAGTGTTAGTCAGCAGCTGCCTTTATTCCTCTGTACCGTCAGGACATCAGGAGATGGGCAAGTGCAATGTCAGAGGTGAGTCTAGTAAAATGGAGGTCTTTCTCATGGAATAAGACATAAGGGATACTAGTGTTTCATATTTATTATTAATTGATTTATACTAGTACAGTCGTTTCATGTATAGTTGTTTACCAAGGAAATGCCACTCATAGTGTACACTATGGTTTGTGTCAAATGCGTAAATGTTGCATTCCAGGTGATATTGTAGATCCGGTTACAGAAATGGTGCCTGCATTTGAAGCAAATGCTACAGAAGGACTGCCTGGGACAGGTTCCACTCCTCTGGCAATGTCTGAAGTAAGGGCAGTGACTTCATTCACGTCTAAGTCCACTGAGACAATAATATTGCCCTCAAATGGGACCCAAGAGTCAAGCACTCTTCCGCCAGACAAAACCCTGTCAGCATCTCAGAGAATGACCACTTCAGGGTATGTGAGGAACAATTACAGCCAGAGTACTTCAGAAACTCCTGCTCCAGTAACAAAAAAGTGGAATAATGTAACGACCACCGGGTATGTCAAGAATAATAACACCCTGAATACTTCAGAAACTCCTGCTCCAGTAACAAAAATGTGGAACAATGTAACTACCACAGGGTATGTCAGGAATAATAATACCCTGAGTACTTCAGAAACTCCTGCTCCAGTAACAAAAAAGTGGAACAATGTAACTACCACAGGGTATGTCAAGAATAATAACACCCTGAGTACTTCAGAAACTCCTGCTCCAGTAACAAAAAAGTGGAACAATATAACTACCACCGGGTATGTCAAGAATAATAACACCCTGAGTACTTCAGAAGCTCCTGCTCTGGTGACAAAAAAGTGGGACAATGTAACTTCACCAAATGAAAACTTAGTTGAAGAGAGATCAACAACACAAGAAAGGCATAACTCTTCAATGTCCATGTTTCCTGGCGTTTCAAATATTACAGTTTATCCATTTGTGAGAAATGGCTCTGAAGTAGAGACAAGTACACCTAGCCTCATAACTGAGAGAAGTTCTCAGCAAAATGCAACTTCAGCTCTGAATGTAACACAACACCCCACATTTTATGTTCTAAATCATACCCTTGACAAAGAGATGGGGAAAGATAACAGATCTTGGGCTGAGAAAAATCCACCCACAACATTACCATCTTTGTCTGGGGGCTACACAGTTGTCACCCCTGCCCCAGATTGTGGTGGTGAGTCTGCCTTTATACAAAAACTTTCCTTAAAATCAATTTGTTAGTATGTAGAAAAAGACATTGAGGGTTAGTGTGTGTAGAAAATGCAAGAGAATGGCTAAAGGCCAGTCAAACACTTAAATTCCTTTGAGATTTAAGCACACACCTTTCTCTTAATTTCACTCAATTACATCTCCTGTTTGCAGAGTGGATGTCCAAAGTACAGAAGAACTGTCTAAATTTGGTGCTGAATGCAAGCTGCACTGTTAGTAATGGGTCCATTTGGGTGCTCTGATTAGGAGTTCCCAACTGGGTCTGATGCCAGTCAAAAGCAGTGCAACTTGTATTTAGAGTCAAATTTAAATGGTGCTGAATACAAGCTGTGCTTGCCAAGGGACAGTTCAGAGAGCACTTGAGATTACCTAGTCAGAGCTCCCAAATTCATCCGATCCTGGTGGTTTAAATTTTGTGCTGCATGCCAGTAGGTGGCCCCACTGGTCATATGAGTCCTGCAAAGCGTTGGCTACAATGTCATCTGGCCTTTCTACGCCTGGTGTAAAAGAACCTTTGCATCAGAGGAGGCATGCTTTCTCCAAACCTGATTTCCACCTCTCCCTAGTAGGATTCTTCTGGTGAGCATTGAGGGCAATTCCTCACTGACAGGGGGTACTTCCCCTCTTTCAAAGAGGTATCCTTTAAACATAACAGAAGGGTAAGAGAAGCCTTGTCAAATTCTATTTTGACTGGTAACATGTATGTTCCAGTATTATTCTAAGAGAGTGCACTTTCATTATCATTGATTATTTGTAAAAGCACCTAAAATACAGTATGTGTTTAATATCCATAAAAGTCAACTAGCTCATAGTCTTGCTTTTTTGAAATTAAAAGTTTCATGTAGCTTTCTCTTACTGAAATTAGATATATTAATTTTGCCTTAGGTGCCAAATATCCAAACACTGTTGTTGTTGTTTTTTGAACATAGTTTAAAGTTACCTCAACTTTCCTGCCACCTTTAATTGCCACTAGTCTATAGTTTATTTGGAGATCAAATTTGTTCCAAAATGTGGCTGGTGTGGGAAGGGGATTCTTTCTACTGTAAAATCTGTAAAACTTTTCATTAAACTTTACATTTAAAATGTGGCAAATGGAATAGATGTTTCTTAGATAATTCTTCCCCCCTTCCTTCAAAGATTTAATTGCCATCTCTTTTCTTCTTAGTGCGCTTTCCAGCTTCAAATATCATTTTTTCCAATGTAACCAGTACCAGCTTTCAAGTAACTTGGACCACAAAAGTTACACTAAATGCTTCTTTCCACTTTCTGTTGCTTAATGGAAAGGAGCTTATACAAGTGCTGAAGACCCAGAGCCCCAACCTGACTATTTCCGGACTAGAACCTGGGATTTTGTACACTGTTGAAATTGGGACAGAAGTTTGTGGAAATAAAAGCAAACCAGTACAGCATAAAGTAAAGACAGGTAATGGACACTTGCCCCTTCCTCCGCGTGGGCGGTTGTTGTGGATCCTTGTGCTCGTTCGCCATCCCTGGGCAGCCAGAATGCACATGGCCAGGTGTCTGTTGGGGAATTCCCCTGGCCACCTGGGTAGTTGGCTGGAGTTTCTGGCAGCTCCTGCATTTTAAGTTGGCCAATGAGAGACCTGCTCTTGGGGGGGGGAGGTGCCTCGCAGGCTGAAAGGGCATTGGTTGCCACCTGCCTGGGCAGCCAATGAGGCATAAAAAGCTGGCGCTACTTCCCTCCCTCAGCGCAGCCAGTGGAAGAGCAAAATGTATAAAGCATAAAGTAAAGTATACAACATAAAGTAAAGGCAGGTAAAATATTCTTAGAAGTTTTTTTTTTATATATAATCTGGTGACCACAAGTCTGTAAGAGAAATGTCAGCCCTTTATACTTATAGGGGAATGCTAAATATGAGGAGGAGGAGGAGGAGGAGGAGAAGAAGAAGAAGAAGAAGAAGAAGAAGAAGAAGAAGAAGAAGAAAGTACTATTCACAAAAAAATGACCATTTAGTTCGTCAATGAGTTGGGTCACATCCATGCCATACATTTAAAGCATTCTTATACTGCTTCAACCATCATGGCTTTCCCCCAAAGAATCATGAGAACTGTTGTTTGTTAAGGGCCCTGGGAATTGTAGCTATGTGAGGGGATTGCTCAAGAACATTCAGCACCCTCAACAAACTAAAGTTTCTTGGATTCCTTGGGTGGAACCATGAATGTTAAAGTGATTTAAGAGCACTTTAAATGGTGTGAATGTGACCTCTCACATTTCCTGCTCATAAGAGGGAATGGAAATTTTGAAGCCAATCATGTCTTACGAATACTTGCTTCTCCATTCAGAAATCCAGAACAGCCCAATAGTGAAGAAAAACTCACTGCATCTAAAAGCAACATTCGTTATTTTCCTCCAGTTCTTTTAGTTATTTTTATTCAGATTTGCTATTTGAGTTTAGAAAAAGAGCTAGCATGAGTTATCTGAAATTTCCTAGAGGCCTAGAAATTGTATTCTGAATACTACACTTATTACTGTGTATGTTTACATTTTCCCCTCCAATCCCACAGCTGCCCAGATACTTAGTGGAACCGTCAGGATATCAAATCTCAACTATAGCTCAGGGTTCAACAACACAAGTAGTGAAGAGTATCAAAATTTTACACAGTTGTTTCTCACTGAGGTAAGTAAATTTGATAAGAGTGGGAAAACTCAATATGGTATAAAATGGGTATAATTATGTATTTAATGGGTTGTACTGTTGTCCTTCACTGGAGCTTCTCACTTTTCTCCTTTCTCCTGAAGCCTCCACCCCCTCAAAACCTGCTCCAGAGTGTTGGAAGACCCTCATGAACAGATTATTTTGGGGCGGGGGCAGAAGAGCACAGCAAGAGGAATGAGATACACAACCATTGTCTCTCATGTGATCTTGAATCTTGGGCCTCAATTAGGGCTTTATAATGTGTTAATCTGGTAGTCCTGTGGCAAGAACCTCATGTGTGTTCATCACTTGAAGATTGCAACATCATGTTGTCTCACAAGTATGAAGCAGTGATAAGAGCCATGTTCTCACCTTCACATCCACACTGCCACTACCCAACCTGAAGCTCCATGTATCCCTTGGCTCCCACATGGTCAGCCAAAGTCGAGGGCAGGCTCTATGCATGTGCAGTAGGATGCATTCATCAAATGCATGAGCTTAGGTCTATGGTTTTTGCCACTTCACATCCCTGTTCCCCCCCCATAAAGTTCACACATTCAACTGAGAGTTATCAAATGATGAAAAACCGAGTTGTCTTATGGTGATGGTTGTTAACTTTATTTATATAACACCGCACAATAACACTGTTCTCTAGGCAGCTTAAAAATGTAAAATGTTAAGATCACAACTAAAACAAGACAACCCTAAAATAACAATTTGCAAAAAAACAACATAAAAGCTAGGTACCTGCTTATAGGAAACAGTCTTCTGTTCATACCTGTCTATAATGCGGGTTTCTCGTTTATAATAAAAAGGGTAAAACTATGCTGGTCCAACCAGTTCAAAGGGTAGTAAGAAAGAATTGTGCATTATTGGTTCAGTTTCCTAACACAGGACTACCCCATCTTCTGAATATTCTCTAATCTTGGGTCCAAACAGTTCCCAGTGCCTGATATGTTGAGTTGTCTGTAAAACTTCCTGCACACAAAATCCAAGTCATTCTCAGTGCACTTTTTTTATCCAGTACATTCATTCTGTTTTGACAATAGGTCCATACGTCTCTGCCCCTTAATATTCTTCCGAAAATGGATGCTGGCTTGATTAAAATGTTGATAACAAGTGTGACTAATGGAAGTGTGGTGGTGAGCTTCAACCTCCTGATTCCTGAAGACATGGATGCAAACAACGTTTCCAGTTCTTTCCTTGAGGCCTTTCACCACAGCCGCCATTTCATGATTGATAACAGCAGTCTCTCCATACATGGTAAGCAATAGTTTATTGTTGTAATTTCTCAAACCCTGAAAAATGGTAAGTGCTGGACTTCAGACTTCAATTCTAAAAGTAGGTCACAAATGAAAGTGACAAATCAAAAGCTGTTATGGGACCTTTAGTGTTTGTACTGACTCACGAAATAAAATCTCACAAAATAAAATGTATGATTCATCATTTCCAAGCTAAAACAGCATGTTCGGTCACAAATGTAGAACCATTCTTGACATTGCATTTTATTTGTTTATTTTGCTTAATTTATATGCCACTGTTCCTTTGAGGAGCTCAAGGCACATGGTGCAGCCACCTCCATATTATCCTCAAACAATCCTGTGAAGTAGGTGAAGCTGAGAGAGTGTGACTGTCTATAGTCACCCAGTGGGCATTGTGGCCAAGGGAGGGTTTGAAACCATGTATTTGCTTCCCAGTCTAATCACCTCCTTTAGTAACAGTAGAAAAGCAGCATCTCCAAAATGGCATCCAAAACACACACACACACACACACACACACACACACACACACACACACTTCATGTAGCACAATCCTATGCAGGTTTATTCATGAGTAAATCTAAAAGGATTGCAGTCTTGGAATGATTGCTATGAAATGGCACCTCACCTCAGTCAAAATGAAATCTCCTCTAAAAAACCTACATGCATTGCCCACCCTTGACATCATGTGGGGGGGGGGGCTAACCCCTCTTCAGGAGTATGGAGCTGGTGGCATTAGGACCCAGGGCTGTCATCTTTTGAAGAAAGCTGATGTTCATGCTGTGGGGAGAATCAAAGTCCTTCCAGCTGGGGTTGGTACTTAAAGGTGGGGAAAAAAACTTCTCGATAGCCTGTGAGAATGCTGGCTTATAACACTGCCATTACTATAACTGCAAGTGCAGCTAAATAATAATCACTCATGAATTGTCACTATTATTATTATTATTATTATTATTATTATTATTTTAAAAAACAGATTATGATGAGTGTGAGAGGGAAGAAACAGATTGTTCTTCTGATGCATCTTGCTCTAATACTTATGGATCTTATGAATGCAGCTGCAAAGAAGGATTTGTCAACGCGAATGCTGAGAGACCTGGGAGAAACTGTGAAGGCAATGTTTCAATATTTACTTTCCTTCCATTCCATGAATATAAGATCAGAGCATATCTAGCAAATTCACCATAGGTGGTGGGATTACAATACAATCTATAGTCGAAACAAAATAAAAAATTCTTTCCAGTAGCACCTTAGAGACCAACTGAGTTTGTTCTTGGTATGAGCTTTCGTGTGCATGCACGAAAGAAAGAAAGAAGTGCATGCACGAAAGAAGTATCTGAAGAAGTGTGCATGCACACGAAAGCTCATACCAAGAACAAACTCAATTGGTCTCTAAGGTGCAACTGGAAAGAATTATTTATTTTTTTCCGACTATGGCAGACCAACACGGCTACCCACCTGTAACTAATACAATCTATAAACATATTGTAGCAGATGTTCACACAATATAATCCTGAAATAAGGTGCTGCTGGGTCAACTGATGTATGTATAAATTCATTTGAGAAGGGCAGTAGAGGGGCACTTACATTATATTGCTCACTGGAGCCCAATGTTTTGTAATGCAGGAGGGGGGCTCATTTCTATGAACATTTTTAGCAGAACTGAAAAGCTCTCCCCACCCCTTCACCTCTTTTGGTGATTGTTTGGGAAAGGCTAGAAAATGTTCACCTATTCAGGAAGCATTTCACTTGCTGAATTAATTTTGTCCTCAGTGGCATCAGCACATAGTCAATTCCAATGGCCTACATAGCATTGTGACATCAGCTCACTAAATGGCAGTCATTTAAATGATTTCTATGCAAATTTACCAAGCAAAATTAAATTATATTAATTTAGCCCAAAGATATTTTGAATTCCCAAGCCATGGTACAACCTTTTAGCACCTTTCAGTTTTGGAAATGAAAATTGAAAAATTCAACAAGCCCTATTGTTACAATTTAAGCTTTTTAAAAGGGAATGTTTCAGCCCTCCTGAAAGCACTCCTTTTGATGAGAAAATTAAAATGGAACAACATCCCCACTTTAAACCCGTATTAATAATGTGTTCTGGTCGACTCCCTGTAAGAAAATTAATTGAATAATGCAAGTTGCCATACCTTTCCCTTCCACTCTATAGCACTTTCCCCCAACCCTGATGCAGGAGGTACCCAGACAAAAGACCTGAGCAGCACAGTTTTACCTTTGACACATCCATATACTTCAAACCATGTGCCATCACCTGCTGGAGAGGATTCTTCTGTCCCCCAAACCAGAAGTTTGGAAAATGCAACTACCAGCACTATATTTAGCAATGCATCTACAGAACTAATGCTGAATGTTCAAGTCTCACCCTTACCACCCAGTAAGCCTCCCCAGGGGTTTTTAATTAAGAAAGCAGTCAGAGTGCTTTGCGAGATTGAAAAAATTGTCATCACCATTCAGAAGGACTTTTTGAAGCAAGAATCTATCCCAGAATCTTCCCTGTACCTGGGAAGGCCCCACTGCAATGTAAGCTCCAGCAATTCCAGTCATGTCATACTTCGGACTGGGTGGAACGAATGTGGAACTGAAGTACAAACCGTAAGTCACTTCAATCTCGGAAGAGAACGTTAAGTGATATTTACTGACATATATTAATAATGAGATCATTGAGATAACAAAGTAAGCACCAAAGGTCACTGAAACAATAGAGTTCAGACTTGCACCCTCCAAAACTACTAGGGAACTTGCTTAAGAACAGAGAAGGTTGGAGAATTATTACCCACAATCCCTAAAGGAAACTGCTTACATATGAAAATAGGATAGTGAATGAGATATAGGCTTTTGGTTTGGTGAGCAGTTTGGATATAAACCATTGCTATAATTAATAATAATAATAATTTGATATTCTTACCTTCCATTTCCTTTCCTTGCTGTTGTGCAGAAACAGCACTGTGGATTCCATCACTGAGGCCTAACCTGCTAATTGTTTTCAGTCAGGATGAAGAGAAGAAACACCTGCCTCTATTCAATCTGTAGAATATAGCTGCAGTTGCTTTATGGCCCTTTATAGAGATTTGGGGTTTATTTGTACAAAATAATCAATATGTCTGATCTGTGGCCTGATACAGGAATAACTACATTTTTATTTTGTCACTTGCATTAATATGTCTAAAGCTCATTCCTGTGCATAATGGTGGCTACATGCAATTGGTTAGCTATGGAGACATGACGGTGTGACATTTCCTGTTAGCCATCATGAACTGAGGGTTGTGTGAATTAGTGGACATGTGCCAGTTCTAGAACATCCCCATCCACTCCTTATTTTATTGTATTAATTATTTTATAAATATTTATATACTACCCTTCAACCAAATGCCCATATTTTCACTCTTATATCATATTTTCACTAGTGCTTTTCTAAGATGACTAAACTTAATTGTTTTAATCATTCCTCATATGGAAAAGGTTCCATGCCCGATTGTTCTGTTTTATTTGCTGAAGCCAGTATGTCCTCTTAAGTTATCCTTAAAATGTAACAAACAAACCTTGATTTTTTCTTCCGTTGCATTTGGTTTTTTTCCCCCAGAACACAACACACACCATAGTAAAATCAGTTCTTCGAAATGATCTGCTTTCTTCAAGGGTCATCCGCCACCTGAAGGTTGTCAGTCCAATTCTTTGTGTGTTTCAAAATGACCTCTTGACTTCATCTGGATATACTCCAGAAGGGTAAGTGGGAATGGTTCAAATCCAAATGGTTCAGTGTACCTTCATTTTATTATACACTAAGGCAGAATTTTCCAACCTTTTTGGGTCCACGGCTCCCTTAACCAACTACATTCTTTCAGCAGCACCCTCGTGGGGCTCAGGAGCCCAGTTATGTCACCCCTTGCCTGCAGAGCTGGCAGCCCCTCACCCCTTTTTTTCTTTTTTATTAAATTTTTATTCACTTTTCTTTTTCTATCATTACATACATCTCATATCAATAACATTTATATTACATCACCTCTTCCCTTCCCTCCCGGGCACCCCCCAGCTTCCACTTCTGGTTTGTTTCCCCCTTATTACATACTGCTATTTCTTAAAAATCCACTATATCATGTCTTTGTCGTTTTAAACTGTCTATAAAATGATAAAACGACCCCTTTTTGAACACCCTCCCTTGGGGAGTGTTCCCTCAGTCTCCTCTCCAATCTCCTTGGGAGTCATCTGGGGAGTCACAGCTGCCACCCCTGTTCTCTGAGCTGCCCCCCCCGCCCCAAAGAGAGGTGCCTCCTCACACTGCCCCACAGGGACCTGGGAAGCATCCTCTGACCAGCCCCATAGGCACCATTTGCCTGTGGAGCTTGTAGCCAGGGCTGCTGCAACAAACAGTTGTGCAAGCCATTGGGAGGCAGAGACATGAGATGGCATCAGAGGAAGGGAGGGAAGGAAAGAGGGACAGAAGCCAGTGTTGCCCGTGGCACCCCTGACTATCATTCGAGGCACCCCAGGGTGCCACGGCACACTGGATGAAAACCACTGCACTAAGGAATTTTAGTAAAGACCCCTCCCTCCAAGAGACTCTGGGGGACACTAACACTCAGATAACAGCCTATTAAAAATGGATACACTCTCTACAACCTCCATAAAAGAGGAGAGGGAGAGGATAGGGTGTAGTTTTGTGACAGGCAGCTGTAGCTTACAACCAGAGAATAATTTTACCGGGGCTCTTTCCAATCACAGTGGTTTTGGCGAGAGGTAATTGTCAGAACTGTGTCATGGTTTTCCATTCCTCTTCATAGTACACTTTTTTAGGAGAAGGAACACTGGAAAAGTTTTTGGTGGAGTGTTATAGATTTTGTTTATGCTTAGTTTCCAGCTTAAGGGATCTAATCCCTTCCTAATACCAGTCCATACCAATGCTTTTCTGAAGCCTTTCTTTAAAAAAACCCCCAGTTCTGCACATTGTAATTTTTAAATTAGTTTATGTTGTAGTTTGTGTCTGTTCTGCTGAGTGTTAGTTGTTATTAGGGGAGTCACTTACCACCATCAGCCCTCCCCTATTCTGGTCCTAGCTGTAGTTTCACCAGCTTTTTAGGATAGAATATAGCACTGTCTAGCTCTGTGGTTTTTGTTGTATATTTGTTTCTGACTCTGTTTTAATGTGTGTGTGTGCACACACAGAGTGCTGTACACAGAATCTAGAAAGAATGCTGGTATTCTGCACATATGGGACAGAGGAACAGAGCCCATAAAAAAACAAGCTCTCCATGAATTTTAACAACTGATTATCTTGCAGGGTTTATACCATTTTTGAGGATTTACATGGATCAGGACGCTTCTTAACAGAAATGCAGCTCTTCATTGGAAATGCTCCAATTCCCAAAAATTTCACCATCTCTGCTAGTGACGACCTAATGATTGAAGTGGGAATACAGAGACATGATAGCAACCTCAAGGTGGTTGTCAGCGAATGTTGGGCAACTCCAACTAATAACTCAAAGGACCCTCTGTCATTTCCTTTTATAGATGGCAGGTATGGTACACGCAATATATTCAGGGTATCATACAAAAACCATGTACCAGGTAGTGCTATCTGAAAAATTAAAATACAGCGTTTAAGCGGATCATTTTGAGTTGTCAAGTCTGTGATTACTTTATATTTAGTTTCATTATTCTTTAGATTCCATCTTATTACTCGGAGTTACACAATCCATTATTTCTCAGTCTCTGCCCCGTCTGTAATGTTGGGATGATTTTTATTGAACCACTGTGAATGGTGGTTGTAAATATTACTAAGTTAATGAATATGAAGCGGCTTGAATCCTCCCAAGCAATATATATATAAATGCTGAACACCCAAGTTGACTGCAGCTACAGTGGGCTTTCACAAGAACAGAAAAACAAAACTTACCCTTGATCATGGATTGATTATAGAAAGGAACGTGGTATTTCTTCCTGGATTAAATTAATTAGGGGGGGGGCTAAGCAAAAAGGTAGCATTGAAAAGTTGGGTTTATTTTTGATCAAGTACAATATAACGCACACCCATATATGCCTTGTTTAAATTATTATAATGTATGAATACTCTTAGGAAACAAAATGAAAATTGCTAGGCATTGCTACTGCAGTTGTTGTTATAAGCTATTCCATAGTTGCCAAGTGAAGTGTGTCTGCCTCACTTTCTCTCTCTGGACGGCTACCATCAATTTTTGAAGGAAGCTCAAAAAGGGAAATACAAGTTAGCATGGGCAGTGTTGAATTATATTCTGTTCTCTTTTCAGTTGTCCAGTTCCAAATGCACACACCACTATGATTTCAAATGGGATATCCAACAAAGCCCAATTTAAACTGAAAATATTTTCCTTTGTCAATGACTCAGTGGTTTATCTACATTGCAAAATCCATGTTTGTCTGGAAATTCCGAGGAGTACTTGCAAGACGGTAAGGCATCTCCTTGCCAGCTTTTATTATTTTCTACTTGAAAACCTTGTTGGAAAACAAGATGAAAGGGGTATATATTTCTCCTGTATTCCCCAACTACAACAATAAAAAACCCAAGAACATATAAGGCAGAATCCAATGTTGTGTGAGCAGATGTCTGCTTGTCCCAGTAGACTTCACTTTCCTCCCCCCCCCCCCGCAGGTCCCAGTACACCCTCAAATTGTGAAACACAACCAGCATCCAAAATGTGCACATCTCTGAATTTTGCAGTGCAGTTCTTCAGTCAAGCAATGTACACAGAAATGCATTTATTAATGAAGATATTAGTGAAGATTATATAAAAAGACGTTATACTAGGCAAAATGTGTATAGTCAGATAAGTTTGCTGATAATTTTTCATGACGACTCTTCTAAAAAAATCAAAATTGGAAATTTATATGGAGAAATGAGCTTCAGATAGGAAAAGTTAGAAAATGAGAGAAACCAAAATTCTCCCATCCCTAGTTGCTGACCCTTCTTAGACGACCTTTTGAAATCTATTAGTAAATTACTACTTTGAGTGTTACAGATTGAAGTCAATACTTAGCAGTAGCTTTGAAGGTCCAGGAAAAGTATTTCTCTACCGCCATATCATTAAATGTCTAGGTGGTGTACAAATAGTTCTCAAACTAGCAGCTTGAAAAATCTGTTAAGATGGTCTGCAGAATGGTAGGCAACTAAACATTTCACACTGGAAAAAAGAGAAGGCCACCAATTCATGTTTCTTCATTTTTATTCTTCCAGAACTGCAATGGTTTCCGTTTGATGAGGACTGGTGAAACTATTGCAATGCCCAATGCATCATGGGGGCCTCTGCGCAAATCCAGTGGTAAGCAATCAGTCACCAGGCTGGCAAAGATTAATACTGAGAGACAGCTAGGAGTAAAAATGATAAGAATGGTCATAAATGGGTTGGGGCTGCTGTGAACTAAGCAACAGAACTGTGCTGTGGAACCACACCCCCCCTGTCAAAACCAACCAGAGCAGCCACTTGGCTCCAGGAGAAGGCCTTGGGCTAGGATGCAGCCAGACATCTGGCCCACCTCAGAGCATCACCCAGCCATGCTGGGCAATCACACTCACTCAGTGGCAGATTGTAGGCTCTCAAATTTCAGAGGCACCCTGTGAGACACTAAAATATGTCCCCCCTCCCCACCTCTCGCACTCCATTCTGGTCATACTACCCCAAAACTGCCTCTGACTCTCCTTTCTCCCTCAATTTTTAAAAATATAATTTTTATTGCTTTATTTTTTTAACACAATAATTCAACATACCAATAACAAAACAAACAAATTCTTTGCTCTACTGAGCTTGTGACTTCCCTCCATCCGGTTTTTAATTTTCAAATCTTTGTGTCACACTTTATATCCTCTACCTCCTTTCTCCCTCCTTATAGGGCCACACAGCAAGCACTGAAGTGTTTCAAGATGATAACACAGCAGACTAATTATTGTTTGTTAATGCTGTACTGGCACTATTCCAATCTCATGACTGTTGTACTTTACCCAGTCCCCACATGTTAATAAAAAGAAGTTCATTGGTGGTTGTCTGAAAGTTCTCCACCGGCTGTATGTGGAGGGAGAGGGCAGCCTGGCCACTGCTGATCTGCTTAGCTCACAAGATCCTGTCATCTCTCTCTGTCTGGCTCCACCCCTTTCCTCCCTGAGCAGGAGGTTGCAGTTTGTTGATTTGTGATAGTGAGAAGATGGAATTATCTATGCAGACATTAAGGCTGCAATCCTATACAGATTTAGGAATCATCCACTCTTCCACTTGCCTATGCATAGAAAGCACAGGTCCAATAGGGGTTTGTTTTTTCCTTGTGCCATGCTTTCTAGACTTGGGTCTGAGTAGTTTGCCATTTGCCCTGCCACTTAATCTGGGAAAACACGCTTTCCACCCCTGAATTGTAGGCAAACTTCAATCTGCGGAAAACCCAGTTGACGTTTGCTCCAATTCAGCAGTAAAGAGTGGATTTTCCTGGGAAAAAGTGGTGGGGTAAACAGAATTGTGGATGATATCTTGAAGGCAAGCCCTACTGAATACAACTGGAGTTACTTCCAAGAAAACATGAATAGGATTGCACTTTTGAAATCTGGTAACGTTTTACCTTGTTTGCCCTTATGTTTTATAAGCCCATTTAAAGCACCTAGTCACCCAAGGAATTCTGGGAAATGTAGTTTGTTAAGGGTGATGGGAATTGTAGCTCTGTATTGGGTAATCTACGGTTCCCAGACTTCTGTTTTGGAAAAGGATATACTTTAAATGCATTGTGTGTATGCAAGCCAATATATCATCACATCTAATATTTTTATTTCCTTTATTTCAGATGAAGAAAAGCGTGGCTTAGGAGCAGGTTACACAGTCCTCATTGTCATTGGTGTATTTGCCTTTATATTGGCAATAACAGGTCTTTTAGTTTTCCGACACCAACACAAGGCTGGGGCATACAATTTCAAAATCAAGTCTGACAATTTTAACTACCAAGTGTTCTATGACTGAACATTTCAGTTTTCCAAATGTAAGTTCTACCTTTCACTGAACTATTGTTCAAAGGGCTAGCTTGTGTGGTCCCTGGGAAATCTTTTAAAACAAGTTTTCCCTAGTGCAAATATATGGACTGGAGACTAATTAGGGTTTTGCTGCTCCTTTCTGCTGTGTCTGTGTGTGTGTGTGTGTGTGTGTGTGTGGCCATCTACATGTAAAATCTAGTTTTCCCTACAAAATTTGTCCTTTATACACCCAGTATCCACAATCAATTAGTACAATATGGTGAACAAACCACTAGGAAGCAAGCTAGGAAGATGGGAAGTTAAACTCCTGCTCAGTACTAAAGCTCATTGGGCAGCTTTAGCCACCTCACCTTGGGCTTGTTTGCCAACATTTGAGCATTCCCACCCAGATTAGACCACACCTGCATGCCTTTGAATTTGTATACTGTATAAGAAGCAACTAGTTTCCCCCCATGTACATACCAGTAGGCATTTCCATTAGTGTTTGTCCCTGCCTTCTAATTTGTTGAGTTGATTATGCTGCTTAAGTTGTGGCAGGGCACATGTGTTGATAGCTGAATGAACACCTTAAAAAACAACCACCCAGGAAGTGTGCAAAAAGCACATGGTCAGACAACTGTAAATTCTTAGCACACATTTTTCTGACTGCTGTGCAGTATCTTGTGTAGATATTTGTAATGTGGTTTGTTTGCACAGCTTTCTGGTTTTGTGCAAAACCTGAGGGATCAAATGCAGGTGGGGAATAAGGCTATGCTCTGTCTGGAGCACGTTGGAAATAGTACAAGCACAGTCGGAAGAGAAATGAAAGCATTAAGGGAATAGTGCATGTGGACAGGAGAAAGAAGATGATTGATCTACCCACCCCAAGACACCAAAACAAATAATCTGTGATCCTGAGTAGAGTAGTTTGGAGACTCATTATCTTCAGTTTATCTGATTATCTAGATATTGAGTGAGCTTGAAGTTACAGGGGGAAAGCATCAAGACTGGTGTTGTTTGAGGGTAACAGTTAGTGGACTACACAAATTAAATGGGATTGGAAAAAGCTGCAAACCCACAGTAAACACCAGTGTGGACAAGCCTTCCCTGCTTGCCTAATTGGCTTGTGAAGATAAAATAGAATCACCCCTGTGGATGAAACGAAGCTTCATGGAAGAAGGGTGTGATAGAAATGTGATGAATAGGAAGACAGCCAGTGTCATGCCACTAATCAAGTGTCCCCCCCCCTTGGTGTTCTAGCTGGAAACATTCTGTGAATATGATGCTGCTCCATAGGATGTTGGACCTGATGCACCTCACCAAACTTAACCACAAATAGCCAATGCTCAGCTGTATCTCCTGGTCTTGACATAAGTCCTCTAAGAACTTACTAGTTTCTGTTGCTATTTTGAAGCACTTTGCAGTTCTTGCATCCTTTCAAGAGGAAAAAAAAATGATAATCACTTTAAAAACAAAAAACAAAAACCCCTCTCTCACTCCCCTCATAGTGCTATCATTGTTGATATCACCCACTCAAGAAAGGCAGAACATTTACTCAGTTACAGAGCATTTTGATTTTCCATTCAGGCACTTAATTAAAGGACTGTAGTATTGCCGCCTTGATGCAAAAGTCTGGCTCCTAGAATGCATTGTGAGATCTGCATTATCACGAAGAAAAGCATGTTTGAAGCTGTTGTTTAAAACCAATCCAATGCTGTTATATATAAACTTTGTAAAACCAGTTCAACATGTGGTTAAAAGCAACCAAGAGAAGGAACCACTTCAGCAACTGGTCTGGTCATCCACCCCCCCCCAAAAAACAATATTCGCCAGTCAAGAATATTCATCATTAAAGCACTTCCCTAATACTGTAAGTTTTTGCACTGCAAAACTAGGTGAATTTAAACATCTCCATGAACTTGCATAAATTCCAAACTGATAGGAATGACAATGGCAATAACATGAGACATGCTAAAGAAAAGGATGATAGTCAGACACAACCTTACTTACCAGAGCAAACTGTGCTTTAGTTGACTGGCAACTCCACATCTAGAGGAGTGAGAGATGGGTTATTCCAATGTACAAAGCAGCAATCATGTCCCTGCTGGGGCCATTCTATGTTGCCTCTATTTATTGTTCACTTCAGTGGCAATAAATTGCAATTATTCAACGTTTCTCACCATGCCATTGTATGCATGGACTAGGCTTGTCAACAAATATCCAATTTCCACTTGACATTAGGCTGTTGTACATCTACTTGTGGGGAAAGCCTTATTTGCTGAGTTTCAAATGTTGAAAGCACAGGATCCCTCAAAAGGGGTGGGGGAAAGAGCTGACAAATTTAGCATTGACCCATGGGCATGTAATCACATGTGGATTGTACTTACCGACTTTAGATATTCCCACAGCCATACAAAGGTAATTAAAAGATTCTAAAAGGTAGGCACTTCTTTCTTCCAATCCTTATTTTACATCGCAGTGCTAGTTAAATCTTAACATGAAGGTAATGATTTGGTAAAATGTCTGCTGTACAAATAAAATTGTTGAGATAGCCTGAGAGACATGGCAAACCTTTTTTTTAAAGGAGTCTATATTTTTGGTACATTTATTGTACGTTTCCGCAATTTAATTGGCTTTTGTGCATATATGAAAAGAGGAACTATTTTTATAGGTTGCAATTTATGTGTTTCTATGCTGTAATGATATTGATAGTTTTGACATGGTCACCCATGAGCTACTTAAGCATAGTTAGTATGGCTGAAGAACCCTTCAAATGTTACACCCCCTGCATGGAAACCTCCCAAAATTACTTCCACATAGTGGCGTTCAGTGCTGGAGCTGGAGGTGTAAAAGTGGCCCTAACTGGGTTATCTTAAGTAACCCAGCTAACTTATGAAAGGGGCTAGCTAAAATCCTGGAAGCTATTAGAATAGTGGAAAACAAAATGGGGCAAATTCCAATTGATTTATGCTGAATAAAACCCTAGTGCTGAATTAGATACAAAGTAATATTATTAGCTTATTATTGGCTGTTTCAATAAATGCATTTTAAAGCTTATTTTGTTTTAACACCCTTTGAAGTCCACCCTATGATTGTAGCTTGAAAAGTTTTTAATTCAGTGCTAAATTCAAGGCATGCTTACCTATGAATAAGCCCCACTTGCTCGGGAAGCCCTGTTGGGAAATGGTTTGCACTAGGTTTACAATAGATTAATTTCATGATATGAGATTGTAGGTCTTAGTGTACAAACAGATATACATAAAGCATAATTTACAGCAAACAAGTGTCACCTTTTCACCTCCGTCTCAACCGATACTTGGCTTCCTGCATGCTCAGTATGAAATGCTTCACTTGAAGAGCACTTTTGACCCATGAATACCGTATTTTTCGGTCCATAAGGCGCTCCGGACCACAAGACGCACTTGTTTTTTAAAGGGGAAAAACCAGGAAAAAATATTTTCCTGGTTTTCCTCCTCTAAAAAACACGGAGGGGAGTGCTGGAGGGGAAGCCCCTTCTCCCTTCACAGCGGCTCATCCCCGCTTCCTTAAAGGGACATGGGGACGAGGGGAGAAGGTTTCTCCCCTCCTCCCCATGTCCCTTTAAAGCAACAGGGGATAAGCCTGCTTTTGGCGTCGGGGCCAGGGTGGTGGAGAAAGCAGCAGCATCCCCGCTGTTTCCTCCACCATCCCATGCCTTGCACCGATCCCAAAAGCCTGCTTTTGGGATTGGCGGGCAGCGCGTGGGGTGGTGGAGGAAATCCTCTACCAACCTCCCTGCCGCCCACCGATCCCAAAAGCAGGCATCGCAGCTGCCTCCCCCACCTCCCGCCGAATACGGCGGGGGATGGGGGGAGGCAGCAGAGATGTTGGTGGTTCGTGCTAGCAGCTCCGTGAACGGAGCTGCTGGCACGATCCACCAACATCCCCTTTGCTCCCCGCCGCCTCCCCCCATCCCCCGTCGCGTTCGGCGGGACGTGGGGGGAGGCGGCGGAGGTGTTGGTGGATCGTGCTAGCAGCTCCGTGAACGGAGCTGCTGGCACGATCCACCAACATCCCCTTTGCTCCCCGCCGCCTCCCCACATCCCCCGTCGCGTTCGGCGGGACGTGGGGGGAGGCGGCGGAGGTGTTGGTGGATCGTGCTAGCAGCTCCGTGAACGGAGCTGCTGGCACGATCCACCAAATCCCTTTCGCTTTCCGCCGCCTCCCCCATCCCCCGTCGCATTCGGCGGGACGTGGGGGGAGGCGGCGGAGGTGTTGGTGGATCGTGCTAGCAGCTCCGTGAACGGAGCTGCTGGCACGATCCACCAACATCCCCTTTGCTCCCCGCCGCCTCCCCCCATCCCCCGTCGCGTTCGGCGGGACGTGGGGGGAGGCGGCGGAGGTGTTGGTGGATCGTGCTAGCAGCTCCGTGAACGGAGCTGCTGGTACGACCCACCAACATCCCCTTCGCTTCCCGCCGCCTCCCCCCATCCCCCGTCGCGTTCGGCGGGACGTGGGGGGAGGCGGCGGAGGTGTTGGTGGATCGTGCTAGCAGCTCCGTGAACGGAGCTGCTGGCACGATCCACCAACATCCCTTTCGCTTCCCGCCGCCTCCCCCCACCCCCTGTCGTATTCGGCGGGAGGTCGGGGGAAGCAGCGGAGATGTTGCTGGATCGTGCTAGCAGCTCCGCTCGCTGAAAGAAGCTTCTTTCGGTGAACGGAGGTGCTGGCATGATCCAGCAACATCGCTGCTGCCTCCCCCCACCTTCCGCCGAACGCGACGGGGAATGGGGGGAGGCAGTGGGAGTGAAGCCTTCGCTCCATAAGACGCACAGCGATTTCCCCTTCCATTTCAGGAGGGAAAAAGTGCGTCTTATGGAGCGTAACATACGGTACATCCGTCATGCTAAGGTTCTCAAGTTTCTTGAGGAAGTTTTATTTTTTAAAAAACAACAACAACGAAGTACCTTTTATTATGAGCCAAGTTTTTCAGAGAAGAAACCCAAAATGAAACTTTCTGTGTTATTTTGGGAAAGTGGTTTCATCCATAATATCATTATTGCAAAGTTTTGGAACCACTATTACTTGAAACACTGTTCTTAGTAGTTTACTGAAGTTTCCAGAATATAAGGTTGCCATATTTAAAAAAAGTAAAAACCAGGACGCAATTTTTCGATTGACTTGCCTAAGATCTAGGACAAAGTGCCACATTTACAAAATTCCCCCCTGGATGTCAATTCCGTCTTTGAAAATCCAGACATATGGCAGCCCTACCGGACTATAATTGCAGACACATGCATTGCTTGAGACAGCGGTTGGTGTCATTTACATCTGTTAAGGAAATTCACCCATGAATAATGTGTAGGGATTGTACTAGAGACATTCAATATCATGTGGGATCCCAGAAATCCATTGGTGGCAGCATTGCTGGATCAGACCAAGATTATGGGCCAAGTCATGCTGAAATCCAGTCTAGCAGTGTGCACTGAAAGAACGAGAGAGGACTGTGTGGCTCCTGATGACATGTGCTGAACTCAGTACAGATAGCCTTTTAGTATGCTACCACAACTGGAAATAATTGGGCTAATGCAGTGGCACAAGAAGATAAAACCTATCTGTACTGAGTGGCAGCGATGTCCACTTCTCAATATGCAGATCCCAAGACCCACAACATGGGACCATACTTGAAGAATGCAGAGTTGGTGGGACAAATGAGATGATATTTTTATCAAGCTTATTTCTGCTCATCAGCAACACCCAAGGTATTCAACTATATAGGAACATTGTTGTTGTTCAGTCATTCAGTCGTGTCCGACTCTTCGTGACCCCATGGACCAGAGCATGCCAGGCACACCTATCCTTCACTGCCTTTCGCAGTTTGGCCAAACTCATGTTAGTAGCTTCGAGAACACTGTCCAACCATCTCATCCTCTGTCGTCCCCTTCTCCTTGTGCCCTCCATCTTTCCCAACATCAGGGTCTTTTCTAGGGAGTCTTCTCTTCTCATGAGGTGGCCAAAGTACTGGAGCCTCAACTTCAGGATCTGTCCTTCTAGTGAGCACTCAGGGCTGATTTCTTTGAGAATGTAAGAGGTGACATGCCCATTCTAGCCAGGCTTTCTTTCTTGCCATTGCAGCACCTTATCTGATTTCCAAGAATGTGTCTGCCATAGTCTGCACACCTTAATGATATAAAATCTGAGTAATATATGGGCAGTAAGTTATAGGTAAAAAGAGCATGCATTCAGGCTTGAAACTGATCAATATCTGGAAAGAGACATCTGTTGGCTTCAGTATTTGTTTCCATATGAGTTGTCTAATTAAATGTGTATATTATCTGGATAATTTTAGTATTATTAGACAAAAGTGAACATTATTAGTATTAGTATTATTAGACAAAAGTGAAACATACAATATAGCAACTAAGTAAAAGCAATAAATCAATAAAACCAACCCAGCAACAATAAAACTATGCAAACAAAAGACAGTAATATAATCCACATAGACAAACACATATCAAAACTTCAGCAAGAAATCGAGCAGAATTCACACCAGCTATGAAAGCTAAAAAGAGCAAGCAGTTGCAGCTTACAAGTTAATGTTGTGCACACACCTTGTAATTCACTGTTAACCAAAGAATGATACAACTCTATGGATTTACCATATAATTATGGGGAAAGTTTGAAATTAGTAAATAACTGGTCAATCTGACCGGTCAACAAAACAAGAGCCAAATGGTTGTCATTTGTTCCCGGAAGGTGAATAGCCGTTGAGGTATTTTAGAGATTAAGTTGAGTGATTAAGCCGTTAATTGCGGTTCCTGGCACTCGTACACTGGTAGCTGTTTTGTCTCACTGCTGGCAATAATAATACTGTACATCAAGGAAGAAACTGGACTGTTTTATCTAACTATCTAGCCCATCCCTGACCCTGGATAGATGGCACTATCACCCTGACCAGCTCTGACAACCAGATGGGTTGGGGAATGACACAATAATGGGGTTAACCTCTGGAGATCATGTAAATAATGGCAGGAGGGAGTGATTCTGGGGAGTCACCCACTGGTGGTGCTCTGGACTGGTTTGCTGAGTCAGAAGAAGTAGAAGAGGAGGAGGAGGAGGAGGAGGAGGAGTTTTGGATTTGATATCCCGCTTTATCACTACCTGAAGAAGTCTCAAAGCGGCTAACATTCTCCTTTCCCTTCCTCCCCCACAACAACATTCTGAGAGGTGAGTGGGGCTGAGAGACTTCAAAGAAGTGTGACTGGCCCAAGGTCACCCAGAAGCTGCATGTGGAGGAGTGGAGACATGAACCCAGCTCACCAGATTATGAGTCTACCGCTTTTATACCACTACACCACACAGTCACTAAAGAGGTGAAATTGCCTAATCAGGCCAGCCAGCAGGAGCCAGCTTCTCTCCCAGTGTGGAAATGGAAGAGAATGTATAGCATGCCTGCATTTTTTGTGGGATGAGCTCAGCAAATATTCAGGAAAGAAGGGTACCCTACAGCAGGGGTAGCCAATGTGATGCTACTCCATGTGTTGTTGGACTACAACTCCTATCATACCTTTAAGCAGCAGAGCAGGGTCTAGCAGGGCTGGTGCAGGGATCCAGTCCAAAGAGAAACTGTAGTTCAAATATTCTTTGAGAACTTATGCATTAAGGCATAGACCCGACCAGCCCCCCAGCATGATTTTGATTAAAACACTAGAGTGCTAAATCAGCTTGTGCAGCTGGCTGGTCCCTTGACATGATCCATTTTGATTAACCTGAAGACTACCATTCCCAGTCTCATTTTCAAACTGGTGCAATTATTTCCGTCAGCAAAGCAGGAAATCCTCAGTTTGAAGATCTGATAGTCAGTCTACATAGACTCATAGACAGAATCATAGAATTAGAAGGGACCACGTACATGTCCAGACAGTTACCACTACAGACAGCAGTTGGGAAATTACCGTACATAACGTGATGTGATTCCATGCCCTGATTTAAACTTTTAATGTGGTTTTCATTGTATGGTCTTATGTACAATGGTTGTAAACCACTCTTATTTTTTATGAAATATTATATATATACATACTTTAATTAATAAATAAGACAAATAAAACTGCTTAACATGCTAGTTTTCTTTCCCCCTGATATGCTAGATCTCCAGTTCAGGGACTTTTTTCCATGGCAAAGATTCAAGCATACCATATCCTACCTACAGTCTGAAGTGGGTACCCCATAGTCGCCTTTGACTGGACTTAACTGTCCAGGGTCCTTTACCTTTACCTTTACAGTCTAGGTAAGGCTAGGGACAGGGACACGGGTGGTGCTGTGGGTTAAACCACAGAGCCTAGGGCTTCTGATCAGAAGGTCGGCGGCCGTTCAAAGTCCCTGCAATGGGGTGAGCTCCCGTTCCTCGGTCCCTGCTCCTGCCAACCTAGCAGTTCGAAAACATGTCAAAGTGCAAGTAGATAAATAGGTACTGCTCTGGCAGGAAGGTAAATGGCATTTCCGTGCACTGCTGGCCACATGACCCGGAAGCTGTATGCCGGCCCCCTCAGGCAATAAAGCGAGATGAGCACCACAACCCCAGAGTCATCCGTGACTGGACCTAATGGTCAGGGGTCCCTTTACCTTTACCTTTAAGGCTGCACCACAGGCTATTTCTTGCCTAGAAAAAAATGGTGAACACAGCCTCAACTAACACACAAGTTTTAAATACAGCTGTGCAAATGCAGGTATGGAAACAACTTCCCCACCTGTATTTTTAAAATCATTTCTTGTAGGGTGTGATTTTGTTCTTCTGTGTTTAACACAGACAGTTTGTGTTGTGGGCAGATGACTCAGGTTGATCTTGTATACTGGAAATACTTTTCTTCTCTGTAAAACTCTCATTGTGCAACAACAGGAATTATTTCAAAGGCTGTATACACAGCAGCAGGTAAAGTAACTTCCACTGTCCCCAGGGCAATTATTAAATACAGGTAATAAAGAGATGCCAAGTTTTTGATGGCTATTTCTTCGTGGCTTGTCCATTTCTCATAACACTGTTTTCATTTTGCAAGGCATATTTGCAATCCTCAGTTTTAACTGAGTAACTAACTCCTCATTATAGGGATGCATAGGCTGTGATCATATATGCAGGCTTATTTGGAAGTCTGTCCCACTGAGTTTCATAGAATTGATTCCCAGGAAGACACACACAACTTAGCTGCATGTAATCCTATACATGTTGCTGGCAAGTAAGTCCAGTTGAAGTCAATGGCTGCATTCAACAGCATCACCACACAAGTAAAACTGACTTGCTCTCCCCACAAAACACTTCCACTTCCTCTCAGCACCCCCCCCCCCAAAACACCCCTCCAAGTCTGGTCCGGGGTGAGGTTGGTACAATAGCACTGTCAGGAGGAAGGGGGAAAGTGACGTCCTTCTGCACAGTGGAAACTTGTGCTTAATTGGCTATCTCCCAATGGGATTTACTTCTGAGTTTTGCTATTAAGGTCTCTCTGAGAAATCATCAATAGTGGTTGGATCACATCACGTCACACATACAACTGGGGAGTATTCTAGTGAAGCAATTTGACAGTGTGTGATGTAGTGAGATTCAGGGAAATTTTATCTTCACTCCCAAAAGGGGAAACCACCAAGCAGTCCCCCAGGAGAGCACACATTTGCACTATAAAACAAACACAAGCATTTTATGTTATTCATAGTAAACAGAAACTGAAGGTGCTAATCTTTTGTTTGATTTCCTATAAGTATGCTGCATTAAGCTTTGGTTGTGCTACTGTTGCTAGGTTGGCTAACTAGTACTCAGCCATACGTTAAAGCATTGATGTCATAAAAAACACAATTGTTGATGTAGGTTTATTTGATTGAGTTAGCCATATTTTGTCCCACACATCTTGTTCTATTATTATCACAATATCTAATTTCCAGATTAAACAATATGGATACTACTACCCTTTTCCTTTTCTGTTATTGATTTATAACAGTTGCAAAAAGTAGACCAAGTCAAAACAACAAGGGCAGAGCAGAAATCATCAGTTCATTTAAGCAGAAAGTAAACTGTCCAATATCCAAATTTCACAATACACCATGGGCTGAGTCCTGTGCACCTGATTCTGGAGAATAAGAACTTAAGTCCCACCAAGTGGGATAGAATTGTTCTAGATTTTGTTTACCTTTAGAAACACGTGTATCACAAGCTGTTTGAAAGTCTAAGGATACACTGGATCATCCTTATCCAAGTGCTTATTGACACTCCTTGTTTGGTTTTAGTTTATTGTACCTCAACCAACCTATTACTGAGCTCAAACACATTTAAGGAACTTGTTGCTGAACCAATATTTAGAATTGGGTGTAGTCAGCCTAACTCCTAGGGACAATATTTTAAACATTATATAAAGATATCACAAGGTAGAGGAGACAAGATGAAGACTGTACTACCCTACATGCTACATTCCTTAGAACAGAGGAAAAGTTACCCAATGCTGCTTTCAGATTTTGCCCCCAAATGGAACTACTATCATGTAGTGCCCCAGCTACAAACCATTCCAAGCAGTTCAAATGTTTTTGATTGGTTTGTTGACACAAAAGGCATGGAGAGATCCAGAATAATGAGTACAGCAGTCTTCTCCGTTTCAAGATCCTGGCTGTCCATCTGAGCCCTTAAAGCAGTTCATGTCCTGAACTTTGACTTGCACTTATTAAAATGGGTCTAAAAAAGAGTCTAGATTATTGGTTTCATCCAAGAATCCCTGGACCTGGACCACTATAGCTCACTTGACCGCCATACTAAGAAATGACAGGTTTGAAATCAGTGTTCAGGTGTTAAGTCTGCTGGGTCCGGTTTCTTTTTTGACCTAACCCTGTCCCCTTCCCATACAGAGTATAAAAAAATGTTTCTTCTGAAGGAAGAAATTCCTCCCTCCAATTCCTCTTCATCAAATCCAAGATGGGGAACTTGAGCCCTTCAAATGCTGCTGAACTACAGCTCTCATAATCTCTGATAATAGACCATGCTGGCTGGGGCAGATGGGAGTTGGAGTCCAATGACAACATTAATGCTTTGCAATGAGACAGAGAGCTCGCCTGTTAGAATTAGTTGGTCATGACAAAAAGGCACTGAGAAGGCACTCAGAGGGAATCAGAACACTTATTGTTTCAGGCAACATCGGTTGAAGGTTATGCATAGAAATCTGCCAAACAGACACTATGGATACCTTCACTTCAACTCAATAAACTGTAGGCAGAAGTGCTTGTGAGCAATTTTATCCACAAAGTTTATTGCAAACTGGATGTAGTGGTCAGTCTTTATGTGACAACATTTTCACATAAGAATCAAAGGTTTACAAGTATTTTCTTCCAACGCATGGAAGAGCTATTGTTAACTATGTGTGTCAAGCAACAGGTCCGTACAAACTGATTTTAAAACTTAAATAAACATGCCAGAACAAATTCTGACTGAGTCACAGTTTAAGCTCTTCACAAGCTGTACTATTTTCATCAGAACCTTCTCAACGCACTTTGACGTAAAGACGTCAAAAATAGAGGAACACACCAAGCAAATAACTAAAAGCATTCAAGGGTTTGCTTGCTTAAAAAAAAGCAGTTAACAATTCAGCAGTCAAAAGCATACATTGCAATGTCATTAACCTGGAATTTATTTTAAGCTTCTTGCTGAATTAAGGAGAAAAAGGTTTTGTAGAAGAAAAGGGATGAAAGTTGTTTGACTTTTGCAAAACTGCAATGAAGTCGACTGCACAAAGGTGATAAGAGCCAGTGTGGTGCAGTGGTTGGAGTGTCAGGCTAGGATCTGGGAGACCAGGGTTCAAATCCCCACTCAGCCTTGAAGCACACTGAGTGATCTCCAGTCATTCACTGCCTCTCAGCCTTACCTACGTCATAGAGTTGTTGTGAGGATAAAATGGAGAGGGGAAGAACCAGCTTTGCTACTTGGGATAGCAATGTAATAAACTCAAAATAAATTCATTACTCTGCCCATTTTTGCTTCTGGCAATGACTTTCACTAGCAGGTGGCCCCTGAAAAGTTTTCCACAAGGGCATGGACTTTAGAAGATTCCCTATCCTTGTACTGCAGGTTGCAAAGGCTGTCTATCTTCCAGAGGCATCATTCCTCCACCTCCTCTATTTATTCCCCACTCCCCAAACAGGAAACCACCAATGGGTTAGGGTGACATTTGTCAAAACTGAGGTCATAATAAAATGAGTTTTTAGTAGTAAAAACACTTGTGGCTTCTTATAGCTTCTGTTATCTTTGCTGCCAATTTAATTGACGATATGAGTCACTGGCAAGCAAATATCCTGATGTTAATTCCAAAGAGGGCGTTATTTTCTTTTATTTGGTGCATGTGTTAAAATATAACATATTCAAATTGTTAGCTTTCACACGCTCAAGCTTTTGTCTACATGGGCATGGCCAGTGCAATGTTTCCTCTTTCCACGAATAATAGAGACTTCCATCATATCTCAAACAGCTATTTAAAGTTCGAACTCTGTTGAATTTCCAAAGCGGTCTGCTGTGCAATATAAGGGGATGGGGGCAAATGCACATCTAAAGCCCTACTGAACACTCTCTCTCTCTCTCTCTCTCTCACACACACAGAGAGGAGAGAGAGAGAGAGAGAGAGGAAAGAGAGAGAGACGCCCATACTGTATAGTTCTCTGAGTAGTAGTCTGTGACCGTGTACACACCATGAATTTAAAACACATTTAAGCTACATGGCTTCCCCCAATTAATCCTGGGAATTGCCACAAGGGGTAAGTTACATTTCCTAGGATTCCTTGGGGGAAGCTATGTGCATTCAATGTGCTTTCAATGTGTTTAATGGGTGGTGTGTCTTCAGTTGCCTGCATCTAAAGCTGATTCTAATCTATTACTAATTTAACATATCCAATTCCTCATTTACTTGCTTCGTATATAACATGGGTTTTCAAGGCTTTACTTTTTTATGCTCAAGTGTTTGCAGTGCAAACCCACCTCAAAGACTGTGAAAAGCCTGCATAAAAAGACAAGCTGAATAAGTCAGGTTTGAAGTACATTGAAGAGATGTGCCAAAAGAAAAGTGCTGGGAACATTGCTTAAAAGTCAATTAGAGGGCAGGTTTTAAAAGCCCTGCATGACTCTATGTTGCTTGATTTAGACTTGATAGGATACTAGTCGTATCCTCTGTTGGTCACCCTACCACCTAATCACACCAAACATATATATCCAGCAGCTCTGTCTTAAAGGATAACAGAATCCTTAAAATGGTTTGTAGTAGGGCTGTGTATATCAACAACCTCAGATATGCTGATGATACTACCTTGATGGCAGAAAGTGAGGAAGAATTAAAGAACCTTTTAATGAGGGTGAAAGAAGAGAGCGCAAAATATGGTCTGAAGCTCAACATCAAAAAAACTAAGATCATGGCCACTGGTCCCATCACCTCCTGGCAAATAGAAGGGGAAGAAATGGAGGCAGTGAGAGATTTCAATTTCTTGGGTTCCATGATCACTGCAGAGGGTGACAGCAGTCACGAAATTAGAAGACGCCTGCTTCTTGGGAGAAAAGCAATGACAAACCTAGACAGCATCTTAAGAAGCAAAGACATCACCTTGCCGACAAAGGTCCGTATAGTTAAAGCTATGGTTTTCCCAGTAGTAATGTACGGAAGTGAGAGCTGGACCATAAAGAAGGCTGATCGCCGTAGAATTGATGCTTTTGAATTATGGTGCTGGAGGAGACTCTTGAGAGTCCCATGGACTGCAAGAAGATCAAACCTATCCATTCTCAAAGAAATCAGCCCTGACTGCTCACTAGAAGGACAGATCCTGAAGTTGAGGCTCCAGTACTTTGGCCACCTTATGAGAAGAGAAGACTCCCTAGAAAAGACCCTGATGCTGGGAAAGATGGAGGGCACAAGGAGAAGGGGACGACAGAGGATGAGATGGTTGGACAGTGTTCTTGAAGCTACTAACATGAGTTTGGCCAAACTGCGAGAGGCAGTGGAGGATAGGCGTGCCTGGCGTGCTCTGGTCCATGGGGTCACGAAGAGTCGGACACGACTGAACGACTGAACAACAACAGGGCTGTGTACCCCAGGATCCTTCAGAAGCTCCTAAAATCTGAAGCAATCTGGGGTGATTTAAAAACCCATGCAAACAGACATGTTAGCCTTTAGCAGCAAAAACAGCAAAGAATCTTGTGGCACCTTAAAGTCTAACACACGATGCTGATTTTATAGATGTCTTTCTTATCAGTCCAATCCACTCTTCAAGTTAGAAATACTACTGTGGCAGACGGCTTATGGATAGCCCTTAAAATTCAAAAACATTTTGCCAATTGATAAGGACCAAACAACAAAACATATGGGGGCGGGGTCTATATTAACAGAGGCTACAACAGGGGGTCTGATTCTGAACACAGACCTAGAATTTCACATCCTTATGCTATAGCTCTGGGGTGGGACTGAAGGCTGCATTGCATGGTGGAGAACCAACCAGGGTTTGCATGATAGAGGTGGGTTGGACCAGAGGCAAAAGTGGGCAGAGTAAAGGCTGGGATTCTCAGATTTCTACAGTACTGACACATACAACTAAGGGGTTTCTGCACATATTGGAACAACCCTTTATCCTCCAACCAGGCAAGCAAATGCTGTTCTTACCATTCAACAACACATTCTAGCCAGCAAAGTCCCTTGATGAAAGAGTGCAGCAGGTCTGATGAGGTGGATAGCCTGTCATGGACCAAGAGTCAGCTTCACCTGCTGAACAGCAGCCTAAAGGGGGAGAAGGCGGAGTGACTCCACCTGCAGCTAGCTGACCAGCCTTCAAGCACTCGGAGGAGAAGGCACTGATAAGAACCAACTAACTCCAGCCTTCTTAAGCAGAGCTTCCAGCAGCAGTCAGATGCTGGTAACAGCGCTTGTAATTCCAGGCCCTACCTTGCTGCTTCCTGCTCATCTTGACCCTTGACCCCTTATTTAATGATCATCAAATTCACTGACCCTGGACTGTCTGGCCATGCGGATTGCTGTTCATGTGACCCTAGGACCGGACCAGACTTCGAATGCTGACTCTGCCTCGGGCAAGTCAACCTCATGGCCTCCCATGTCACTGATTTCTGCACATTGTTGCTCAGCAATGAGACTACGACATAGCCTGGTTAAAGGGGCATTCCCTAGGAGAGTCCCAAGGGCCAGATAGTGAGGCATGGAGGGCCACATTTGGTGCCCTGGATCCCCCACCCCTCCTTTAGCTTGATAACATGCATATTGACTCAGAAGCAAACCCCACTTTGATCAGTGGGACTTGTTCCAAGTAAGCATTGAGAGGATTGCAGCTCTTGACTAAAATTACTCAGGAAGCCACGCATGAGTGTCTGGCCATTTATTGTGTGTCTGAGTCATTCACATGCACAATAAAGTATTAAATTACTAAAGTAGAACTTAAATTCCCATTTCTGTTTAGCTGATTATTAACTCTGTAAAACCTTATACAAAGCTACGATGGAAAGATGTCAAAAAGAATGCTATGATTCTTTTAAATGTTCAGTCTCATCCACTTGAATTATTTTACAAAGGGAAGCAGGTGAGTAAGGTAAACTGAAATGATTCTGTGTGATAACATTGAGTTTAACCACAGAACTCTTGCTAGAAGGAAGAATATCCTTATTTTCATTATTTCATTTCTTCTTTTTTTTAGCAAATTGAAATTCTTTTTGTGTTCCAGTTTTGTTTGAGTTAGTCTGCATATGCGGCTCAAAGAGAGACACTGGTCAAGATGATTACAACAGCAACAACAACAACGAGGATGCAATGGTGGCTGGTGCCTATTGGAACTAGTAGGGTAGAAAGGTGAGAGGCCAAGAGAAAGCATAGCCAGAACAAAGGACAGCAGGAGAAAACTAATTTTAGTTTTGTCCCCATTCCCTGCTGCTGAGTTCTACAGGGTCAAAACTGGGACTAAGAAGAAGGAACAAATTGGAACAAAAAAAAAAATTCCTTCCAGTAGCACCTTAGAGACCAACTAAGTTTGTTATTGGTATGAGCTTTCGTGTGCATGCACACTTCAAGTTAGGTGAGGACTGGTTGAGGGCAGACTGAGGTTGGTAGGATAGTGCCCCAATTGCCCTAATTAAGCAGCCTCCACTGTTATAATAATTAAGTTGAATGGAAAAATGTTTCCAAGTAACTACTTATTGCAGGATGGGTGCAACTCATGCATGCAAGTTTTTTGCAGGCTCCACAGACGTTGGCATCAAAATGTCAGCCTGTGATTTCCCCCTCCCATCCCCACAATTTAAAATCAAGATTTACCCTTTCCCTGGGAAGTTAAAAAAAAAGTTGCCAATGACCTATATATAATTTATTTATTTAATTTATTTACCAGTCTTCATCCAAGGATCACAGAGTGGTTTACAATAGAAAAACACAAAATACATGCCATAGTAACACCCACCCACCCACAACCCAGTTTAAAAGGTCATAGATTATTTAATTGGCTAAAGGCCTGGGAGAAGAGGGATGTTTTTGCCTGCCACATTGAAAGAAAATCACTGGAGACTGTAGTATAAATAAATAGTGTTATTTATACAAATATACAGGCAGAGCAGAATGTGGAATCACAACAGTAATACTTGTAACACAGGGTTGGGGAACCTTTTTGGCTCTATGGCCCATATCCTCAACAGGACTGGCCAATTTTTATAGGTATGTGGGGCCATCCATCTGTTTATCATATGACGTCATTAATACATCACCTGATTGGTGGGTGGGCTGCCCCTCCCACATGTCAAAAGCACTTGTGCAGGCTTCCCAAGCACCCAGCAACCAGCTGGCTGGCGGGTGCTTGGGAACAGCAGCACAAGCCCTATGCTTTGAGAAGTGCCAGCCTTAGTGCTTCTTTCTCGCCTCCCTTTAGAACTATGTTAGAACTATATTTTTTCTGCTGAACTGCAACAAGATACTGACTGAGTCATTTCACTTAACAACAGATCAGTTTACCAGGAATAATCTGGTATTTGTTTTATATTATTCTATTTTATTTATCTTGCCCTTCTTCCAAAAGGAGCCCATGGCAGCAAACAATCAAACAGTAAAACAATGCAATTAGAATATTATAAAAACTTAGTATTCTTTTAATGTAAAAACATTCTTAAAAACAGTCACATACCCTCTCAGCTAATCATATCAAGGTTGCCAGGAACAGTTTTCCCCCCCTCCAGACACCAAATACCTGGGTGAACAGGAATATTTTTAACTTTCCCTTGAATGCTGCAAGACTTTG
The DNA here is from genome assembly GCF_009819535.1 of Lacerta agilis. Lineage (NCBI taxonomy): Eukaryota > Metazoa > Chordata > Lepidosauria > Squamata > Lacertidae > Lacerta > Lacerta agilis. Next base: position 53,713,139 of record NC_046315.1, read on the forward strand.
GTTTTTTCTGCGAAAGACTAACCCCTGTGGAAATACAACAAATGAGGGAAACAGACACACCTCACTCTGTGTGTGTGTGTGTGTGTGTGTGTGTGCATTCCACAAATGAGGAACCACCACTGAAAAGACCCTTTCATGGGTAACTGCCAACTGGGCAGCACTACCAATGGGGCCTCTGCTGTCGATTGTAGGGCCTGAGGTAGTTAATATTGGGGAAGGTGCTATTTAGTACTTTCTACAGTAGTGCCAGCACATTGCATTGAGCCCTGTAGCTCACTGGCAGCCAGTGCAGTGTTTTCAGAACTGGTGACAAATTGGACCACCCCACTCACCTACCTGGCAGGCATAGAACTTCCATTATCTGAATCTCAGTTACCCAAAATTCCAAAATCAAGTAAATATAGTATCTATTAAACTTCCATTGATGGATGTCGCTATATGATTCACTGTTACATAAAAAAATAATCTCAATAGTTTAGGTGTGGGGCTGGCCCAAGACATTTTGCTGCCTGAGGCAAGATGGTGACTCCCCCTGTCCCATGTATGAAAGCTGACCAGACAGGCAATTGCATTTTAATTTGACATTGGCAATGGAATTGCTTCCTTCACTGCACCTGAGAGCAGCAGGCTACTTTAGGAGGCACCGGACAGAACCTGTGGTGCACATAGCTTCTTCCATCCCCTGCACCTCAGCACTTGTCACCTGAGATGGCTGCCTCACTCTGCCTTGTGGAGGGCCAGACCTGTTCAGGTGCTTGTAGCAGCAACAGTATTTATGGGATATGTTTGACTGCAAGTTAGAAGGGGCTGCTTAGGCTGCTGGTGGCAATGGTGGCTTTTACCTGTGTAGCAGGGCTTCTCTGCCAGCAATATCTTGATGCTGCTCACAACGTCAGCAAGTTGTGATGCTGTGTGGCGCAGCATTAATAGTACATAAACACTGGATTGCAAGACGATTCACGGGGAAAGTGAATTTTGCTACTCTGCTTTAGATTGAAGTCACAGCTTGGCAATAAAAAAAAACAACCACCAAGAACACCCCCTAGTGTGTCATTTTAAAATTTACAGCCATTCTGTGCAAGTATGTGTGAAGTATGCGTGTGTGTTGGAACAGTAAAGTAACTTTTGTTCCTGATGGCATGAGGAATTGCTTCAGGTGGAAACGTGACAATACAGCCTCACCCTTCTTATAACACAGACAGCGCCGGTGCAAAGTGGCAGTCTCACAAATGGAACGGGTACTGAAAGGAACCCCGAAGGAACCATGGAGCCTTGGAGATATGTATGGAATTTCGTTCTTTACATTTTGCTTGGTAAGTTGAGACCTTCTTGAGTGACAAAACCTTTTTGTGTGTTTTTCTTATGCAATTGTCCACAAAGTGTCCCAAACAAGTGATTTGAAAGAGCTAGAAGCAGCCTTGTCTACGTGTATCATTTCAGGTGTCCTCCCCTCCATACTACTTAATCTGTAAAGTCCATTCTGTGTTTATTGTATGTAAAGACTGTTGACAAGCAGATTTCTTTTTTTAAAAAAAAAGATGCACAGGTATAGCAAGCTTTCAAGGTAATAGCAAAATACTTTGGTTCTGGCTCGAAATGTGCCAAGGGTTTGTGTTTCGTTTTGGCTCCTCTAAACCTTGAGGCTTTTTCTGCCTTCTTTCTGGAGCAATAGGATTAGGAAACAATTCTACTGAGCCATTTCTATTCCCTCTGAAAGAAAACTTTTTTTTCAAGTGGAATTAATATACTTATTCACTTTTCCCTGTTGTTGCTGATGTTATCCGTGTACAAATAAGGCACCCACATGCATAGCAGCAAGAAAGCATTTGGAAATGCACAAATCTGTTTATCTAGGCCCCAGCTGGAGAGAAGTATTCCTAATGAATTCATACTACGTACCTCTCTGGCAAGGTTTGCTAGGATACTAAATTCTTGAATTTGAAGTTGATGTACTACTATATGGGTATTCGACTGCAGGTGATGGAAGATGTTTTCAGACAATTGCCAACTCCCAAAGCAGGTCAGATCAATTAAGAGAGACAGAGAGAGATCCAAACTAAAAAGACAGGACACATTATGGAAAGGGAGTGGAAGGAAAGGTAGAGGCGGGAAATAAGTCCTTCTGAGCCACTGTGAAGTGGTTGGCTGCAAGCGTATACATCAGTTTCCCACTAGGCTGATCTTCCTTTGCTTGAATAGCAACAAGTGACTCCTGTTCTTTTGACGTAAGGATGGGGCCAGAGTGTCCTCTCCCCTTGTTTCCGAAGTCCCAGTGAACAAGCGGTTGGAACAGAGTGTTCTTTCTGGGAGGTAAAGGGGAAGCAGGCTGCATGGAGCTGTTCCTTCTTTGGCCAGTGGATGGAGCCAGTTAGATCACCCTTGCTGTGATGTTCTTCCTGGGGCGAAGCCTCCCCTATGGGCCTAAGACCCTTGACTGATGGCAGAAGCCAAAGGATGTTTCTCTTCAGCATTGCAGCCCTTTGAAGAAATGCTGGCAGAGAGAGATTTAGGGAAACGTGACTGGTTCAGTTGCACACGGCGCAGAGCCTTGGGGGCTCTGCTGGGGTCCCCTTTCTGTTCTGGAGACCTCCCTCATTTTACCTGGTTAACATTTAATATATGTTGTGTGATGCATTTACGTATCGCATGATACGCTTCTTCACAATAATGGCATTCACTTCAAGAGGTACATTTTTAAAGGCTAGTTACAGGTAGGTAGCCGTGTTGGTCTGCCATAGTCAAAACAAAATAAAAAATAAATCCTTCCAGTAGCACCTTAGAGACCAACTAAGTTTGTTCTTGGTATGAGCTTTCATGTGCACACACTTCTTTTTAAAGGCTGGTCTGTGCATGTGATGCAGGAACCTCCCATTCCCTTCCTGCCCCCTGGCTTCCCCCAGTGTCTTGTGTCCCCCTAATCTGTTGTGGAAGATCCCTCAACCCTCTGGAACAAATTTAGGGGTGCTGCTGTAATAAATTACTATTTGGGTCCAGAATTAATATCCCATCCATGATTTTGTGATGTAGGTTGCTCCTCTTATTCCCCCCCCTAAATACATGACTGTGTGTGTGTTTGTGTGTGGCAACTATGAAAAGACAAATTCCAAGTTATTTGGATTATTAGGAAAGGCCATGAAAGTAAAAGTCCCAATACCATAACACTGTTATACAAATCTATGGTGTGGCCACATTTGGAATACTGTCTTCAGTTTTGTCTGCTGCATTTCAAAAAAGATATTGTAGCACCAAAAGATTCAGAAAAGGGCAACTGATCATGGAACTGGAGCAACTTCTGTATCGGGAAAGGACCTTTTTAGTTTAGGATAAAGGCTGGGGGGGGGGCAGAATGTGTATAAAACCCTGCATAGTGTGAGGAAAAGGGAGGGACGATTTTTTTCTCCCTCTCATAATACTAGGACCTGGGACCATCCAACAAAGCTGAAAGTTGGAAGGTTCAGGACAGACACAGCACATAAACTCTGAAATTTGCTGCCTCAAGGTGTTGTAAAGACTACTAAATCAGATGGCTTTAAAAGAGGATTAGGCAAATTCGTGGAGGATAAATAAGGCTGTTGATGGCTGCTAGCCAGTTTTGGAGGCAAAATCTTTCTGAATACCAGTTATGATGGAGCACAAGTCGGGAGGGAGCTGTGGCACTTATGCCCTGTTTGTGTGCTTTCCAGAGGCATGGTTGGAGTTCCAATTAGATCATGACTCTATCAGATTATCACTAGCTGCTGGGATAACTTTATGGAAAAATCAGGGAGATGATGATCCAATGTGTTGGCATGTTTGAGGCCAAGGCCCTACCCTTATTTGGGGTCTAGTAAAATTTGTGATATAGTCCCCATCTGAAATGTTTTCTACATTTCTGAAACACATGCAATGTCTGCAAACACCCCCCCCTTTACCATTTTCATTAAGTGTAAGTGTGAAAAAGAATCTGACGAAGTTTGTCAACTACTTTATAACTTTTGGGTTGGTCTCCTTCCCACAGACACATTTAAAAGGCTGTACAATATTAATCACCCCAAGACCTGGTTGAAGATTAACATTTTCACCTGGCGTCTAAAAATATAGAATGAAAGCGCCAGGTGAAACTCCCCGGGGAGAACATTCCACAAATGGGGAGCCACTGTAGAAAAGGCCCGTTCTCTTGTTGCCACCCTCTGGACCTCACATGGAGGAGGCAAACAAAGAATGGCCTTCTTTCATTTTCAGCTGCCTGATTTTGGCTGCCTGATTTGAATTTACAGCCAGAGCCAGACACGACAGCATGGTGTGTGTGTGTGTACTAGTAATGTATTCAATTATGTAGCACTTTTTGTGTGCTAGTACTCATTGGTATAAGGGGACACGGGTGGCGCTGTGGGTTAAACCGCAGAGCCTAGGGCTTGCTGATCAGAAGGTTTGAATCCCCGCTGGTTTAAATCCCCGCGACGGGGTGAGCTCCCGTTGCTCAGTCCCAGCTCCTGCCCACCTAGCAGTTCGAAAGCACATCAAAGTGCAAGTAGATAAATAGGTACCACTCTGATGGGAAGGTAAACGGTGTTTCTGTTTGCTGCTCTGGTTCGCCAGAAGCCGCTTTGTCATGTTGGCCACATGACCTGGAGGCTGTATGCCGGCTCTCTCGACCATTAACGCGAGATGAGCGCCGCAACCCCAGAGTCGGACATGACTGGACCTAATGGTCAGGGGTCCCTTTACCTCTACTCATTGGTATGGAATACCATCATCTCTTTTTTTGCTGGTCACGAAAGTCATTTTATGCTGGCACCTTTATCAAGATCTGAATATTAGCACCTGATTCCCACCCCCCCAAATTATTTATTTTATTTTATGTTGTTGTGGTTATATTTTAATTTATGCACACTTTTCCTCCTAAGAAGGCTCCTATTGTCATTGATTATTATGGTACTTTTTCACTGTGCACGGGAGTGGCATCAGGGATGGGCAAGTCAGATGCTGACCATAGGTGCAGAGCTAATAGGGATAGTGAGCTGAACTTGGTGCCACCCTGCCCTGCCATTGCTGCCACCTGTGCTGCCCACCCTGCCTAATGGCTGCAGCAGCCTTGGCTATCTGTGCCTACTAGCCACAATGGCTAGCCACTGTTGGAGGCCGTATGCCTCTGAATACCAGATGCTGGGAATTGCAGGGGGCTGTTGTGCTCAGGGCTTCCCACAGGCATCTGAGTGGCTAACGTGAGAACAGGATGCTAGACTAGATGGGCCATTGACCAGATCCAGCAGGTTCTTCTTTTAGTTGGGAGTAAACAACAACACTTGTGATTAGGGCTCATCCACGGATTGCTGTTTGCTCCGATTCAGCAGTAAAAAGCAGGTTTTTATGGGGAAAGTGCTGGGCAGGGGGAGTGCTCAGACACAGACCTGGAAAGCCTGGACCTCTGCTGAGAAATGTGGACAGAGGTAAAAGCAAAACCTATACTCAGCATGGCTTTTGTTTGCCATGTGTAATAAACAGTACATTTCTTTATTCTTTCAACCAGCAGTCCTAACTAGATTATTTCTTTCTGCATACTGCTGCAATAAATTTACCAAACTGCAATACTTAGGTTCTTATGTTCAGATTCCACTTAAGGTGGGAGGAAAATCTTCTGCAGCGTTCCTGTGATGGTCATAACACATAGGGAGTCAAATAATGGAACCAAGGAAGGGTCTAGAGGGAAGTCTATGTGTTGTTGTTTTTTGTGATGTTGTGTTTATTTTTTATTTTTGTAAAATTAATAAAATGTTATCAAAAAACAACAACACATAGGTTCAGTGATCTCTGCCTTAAAAAAACCTTTGAAGAAAGGCAATGTGCTGCACTTAGCACAGCAGTTATGTGTTAGGTCTGTTTAAAGTGTTATTATTATTTTTATAAAATTTTTATTAGTTTTCCATTTCATAACATTTAAATATATCCTTATTATTCACATTTATTTTTGCTCATATGAGCTGGTAGACTTCCCTCCTTCCCACCTCATGGTTTCCATAATTCATTTCTATATTATAGCATTTGTACCTCTTCCAATTTACAATTAATTCATTCCAATTTTCACAAATTTTTAATAAATATAAAAAGGTATTAATCATTAACATTGCGTCTTTTTAGATCAAACCTACTAGTGTTGTCAATTGTTTACAATTTTCCTTCAAATATTGTGCAAATTTACTCCAGTCTTTTTGGAAAGCTTGATCATGCTGCTTTCAGATTTCCCCGGTCAGCTTCGCCAGTTCTGCATGTTCCATCATTCGTCTGCCACTCTTCTATTGTTGGTAATTCCTGTTGCTTCCATTTTGGGGCCAAAAGATTCCTTGCTGCCGTTGTTGTAATATAAACAATTTTTGATCTCTTTTTGGAATTTCTTCACCTACTATACCCAATAAAAATGCTTCTGGATTTTTAACAAATGTACTTTTGTACTTTTTCTTTAATTCATTATATATAATTTCCCAGTAAGCTTTTACTTTACTACAAGTCCACCACATGTGATATAAATTCCTTCTTTTCTTTACATTTCCAACATTCTTATTTCTAGTTTTGTACATTTTAGCATGTTTAGTTGGTGTTATATACCATCTATACATCATTTTCATAATGTTTTCTTTTAATGCACTTGTTGTTGTTGTTCAGTCGTGTCCGACTCTTTGTGACCCCATAGACCAGAGCACGCCAGGCACGCCTATCTTTCACTGCCTCCCGCAGTTTGGCCAAACTCATGCTAGTCGCTTCGAGAACACTGTCCAACCATCTCATCCTCTGTCGTCCCCTTCTCCCTGTGCCCTCCATCTTTCCTAACATCAGGGTCTTTTCTAGGGAGTCTTCTCTTCTCATGAGGTGGCCAAAGTACTGGAGCCTCAACTTCAGGATCTGTCCTTCCAGTGAGCACTCAGGGCTGATTTCTTTAAGGATGGATAAGTTTGATCTTTTTGCAGTCCATGGGACTCTCAAGAGTCTCCTCCAGCACCATAATTCAAAGGCATCAATTCTTCGGCGATCAGCCTTCTTTATGGTCCAGCTCTCCCTTCCATACATTACTACTGGGAAAACCATAACTTTAACTATACGGACCTTTGTCGGCAAGGTGATGCTCTTTAAGATGCTGTCTAGGTTTGTCATTGCTTTCCTCCCAAGAAGCAGGCGTCCTTTAATTTCGTGACTGCTGTCACCATCTGCAGTGATCATGGAGCCCAAGAAAGTAAAATCTCTCACTGCCTCCATTTCTTCCCCTTCTATTTGCCAGGAGATGATGGGACCAGTGGCCATGATCTTAGTTTTTTTGATGTTGAGCTTCAGACCATATTTTGTGCTCTCCTCTTTCACCCTCATTAAAAGGTTCATTCCTCCACACTTTCTGCCATCAAGGTTGTGTCAGGCAGTAAATTTAATTCCTTCATTCCATAACTTTCCCCATGATTCTAACTGAATATTATAACCAAAGTCTTTAGCCCATTGTATCACAACCACTTTAACCTCTTCATTTTTTGTATGCCATTGTAATAATAATTTATACATTTTGATAAAAAATTCTGTTGTCATCTAACAACTCTGTCTCTAGCTTAGATCTTGTCGTGTCAAAGCCTTTATTCTTTTTATCCTCATTAAACACATTGTTTACCTGATGATATTGCAACCAATCCGTCATTAGTTATTTTATTTCATCAAATGTTTTTAACTTGTTATGTACACCATCAAGAATTCCCTGTAGGTGTCTCGCTTTCCTTTCATATTTAGTGTTTATACCGCTTTTGCTTCAATTGGAGAGAGCCACCAAGGGGTTTTCCGTTCCAATAAGCTTTTGTATCTATTCCATACCTCGTAAATTGATTTTCTTATTGTGTGGTTCAAAAACTCTCTCTATACTTTGACTTTATCATACCATAAATAGGCATGCCAACTATATCTATTGTCATATCCTTCTAGGTCTAATAAATCCACATTTTCCAATAGAATACAATCCCTCAACCAGCATAAACTGGATGATTCATAATAAATTTTCAAATCTGGCAATGAGAATCCATCTCTCTCTTTTCCATCTCTAAGAAGTTTATATTTAATTCTTCGTTTCCCCCCCCCACTTGCCAGATGAACTTTGATAGTATTTTCTGCCACTCCTTGAAATGTCCCAACATAAAATGTTGTTATTATGCCAAACAATCCCAGTAATCAGTGGGGTGGCACAATTCAATGAGTTTTTAAAGTGTTTTTAAGGCTGGCTTCAGAATATTGCTGTATGACAAATGATGTAGCCTAGTTCCCAGGAACTTTGTTACCATGGAGGTAGCAATCTTCCCCCTTCATAAATTTTCTTGAAAAATATCTGCTTTTAATTTTTTTAATAACAACTCTGCATAATTGGATCCCTCACTCCTGCATAAACTGAATAAGCCCAGGAATTATTTGTAGAGAGCCAGACCAGTCTATTGATCATCTAAGCTATCCATTTTTCAGCTTTTAGAATTCTGTGATATTTGCTAGGATAAAAACTGAATGATATATGCCAAACATGACCATACCAAAGATTAATGTAAAGATAGTACATGTTTATTTTATCTTCAACGCCTTACCTCATTTAGGAAAGGACTTTCACATTTTAAAGTAAACCTATCACCTTTTTAATAAATCAATTGATTCTGCTTGCTAAACATACAGACAACATCTTGGACTTGTTTGTGTTATTTCAGATTAGTGGTATGTGTTCAACTAGAGTCTTTTAAAATTGTGGTTTGTTTTTTACATACTTGAGTGTTGGTGTGCTAAACATATTTTGCTTTCACCTTTATTCTGCCTTCATGGTGGTTTATCTGCAACACTAATCATGATGCTAAGATCTTAATTAGCCTTACCCAAAATACCAAAAACGTCCACAAAGATCTAAGCAACATATACAGAAGTGTAATAGACATACGATAGTGTCTTCTATCATGATCCATCATGGCTGCCCTACTGGGGGCATATAACACACCATAAAGACTGGGAATACAAGATATGTAGACCTATATGGATGCATATTAACCACAAGTGCATAGATGAATTGATTAAAAAAATAAAGGAATTCCAATAAAAAGTTACACGGATAATTAAAGGATAAAAGAGCAACATTTTCAATATTACAAATGGAATGAGAAATGTCCCTATCCTATCTTGACAAAGTGGAGGTTCCAGATTTGAGAGTTCAAGGGAATATCCAGGTTACAGCAGAAAAATTTTCTTAGTAAATGAAAACAAAAAGGACACTTCTCATTCAACACAGAACAGATTGCCTGAGCTGAAAATAATGAAAGCTAAGAATTTGAGGTCCAAACTGAAAAAAGTCAGTACATGCAATTTAAACACAAATTTAACCCCCCCCGCCCCAATGATGAAGAAAGATTTGGAGTTGTTAAAAAATATATACAATTCCTAAGGTGATAAAAAATGCTGTGATATTATATCTACATGCAAATAATAATGCTGTCATCTCCAGCACAAGGGATGACAACTACATCAGGCAGCTTTTCAAGTTTTTCAACATCTCCCGGGATCTCAGGGACAAATGTCTTCTCTGCCACAACCCACAATGCTGATAACAGTTCCGAAGCAGCAGTGGCAACAGAGAGTCCGGCTAGCACACTTTCCACAGGACCCGCACCCAGTGCCTCCATCATGGCTTCAACTATCGCACCTTCGAAAAGCGGACAGACATCTCCTAGCGGAGTATGGGACACCTCTGTGGAATCCAGCTCAGCCGCCACACCTCATGTCACCTCTCCTCTACCACCAACGGGGATGCCGTCTGCATCGTTGAGGAGCACCACTCCGAATGCAGCCAGCCAGACTGAAGAGACAGCCTCCTCAGAAGCTGCAAGCACCCTGGGCGGCCAGAGCTCTGCAGCACAAGCCACAAGCGTGGCAGGGACCACGGGTTCCCCTGCTGTGTCCTTCTCCAGAAGCCCAAGTTCTCCACATGTGGAGGGCTCAGCAACCTCTTCCCACATGGTGGCTACTTCTTCTGGTACAGAAAGCGCAGCGGGTCCCAGCACATCAGGCAGCTTTTCAAGTATGGGAACAGATACGCGTGAAGTATCCTCTTCGTCCACGACAGCGTCTTCTATCCTCTGGACCCTCTGGCAACACGGCATTCTCCAGCTCTCAAGCCCTGCCTCAGCTGACCACCACAGAACAGGTTTCTTCACAAACATCTCCCGGGATCTCAGGGACAAATGTCTTCTCTGCCACAACCCACAATGCTGATAACAGTTCCAAAGCAGCAGTGGCAACAGAGCGTCCGACTAGCACACTTTCCACAGGACCCGCATCCAGTTCCTCCATAATGGCTTCATCTAGCGCATCTTCGGAAAGCGGACAGACATCTCCTAGCAGAGTACGGGACACCTCTGGGGAATCCAGCTCAGCCGCCAACCTCACGTCACCTCTCTCTACCACCAACGGGTGTGCCGTCTGCATCGTTGAGGAGCAACACTCCGAATGCAGCCAGCCAGACTGAAGAGACAGCCTCCTTCGAAGCTGCAAGCACCCTGGGCGGCCAGAGCTCTGCAGCACAAACCACAAGCGTGGCAGGGACCACTGGTTCCCCTGCTGCGTCCTACTCCAGAAGCCCAAGTTCCACAGGTGGAGGGCTCAGCAACCTCTTCCCACATGGTGGCTACTTCTTCTGGTACAGAAGGGAAGTGGGTCCCAGCACATCGGGCAGCTTTTCAAGTATGGAACAGGCACGCATGAAGTATCCTCTTCTTCCACGACAGCGTCTCTTCTATCCTCTGGACCCTCTAGCAACACGGCATCCTCCAGCTCTCAAGCCCTGCCTCAGCCGACCACCACGGAACATGTTTCTTCACACATCTCCCGGTATCTCAGGGTCAAATGTCTTCTCCGCCACAACCCACAATGCTGATAACAGTTCCAAAGCAGCAGTGGCAACAGAGAGTCCGGCTAGCACACGTTCCATGGGACCCGCACCCAGTGCCTCCATCATGGCTTCATCTAGCGCATCTTCGGAAAGCGGGACAGACATCTCCTAGCGGAGTACGGGACACCTCTGTGGAATCCAGCTCAGCCGCCACACCTCACGTCACCTCTCCTCTACCACCAACGGGTGTGCCGTCTGCATCGTTGAGAGCACCACTCCGAATGCACCCAGCCAGACTGAAGAGACAGCCTCCTCAGAAGCTGCAAGCACGCTGGCGGCCAGAGCTCTGCAGCACAAGCCACAAGCGTGGCAGGGACCACGGGTTCCCCTGCTGCATCTTTCTCCAGAAGCCCAAGTTCTGCACAGGTGGAGGGCTCAGCAACCTCTTCCCACATGGTGGCTACTTCTTCTGGTACAGAAAGCGCAGCGGGTCCCAGTACATCGGGCAGCTTTTCAAGTATGGGAACAGGCACGCATGAAGTATCCTCTTCTTCCACGACAGCGTCTCTTCTACCCTCTGGAAACACGGCATCCTCCAGCTCTCAAGCCCTGCCTCAGCTGACCACCATGGAACATGTTTCTTCACAAACATCTCCCGGGATCTCAGGGACAAGTGTCTTCTCTGCCACAACCCACAATGCTGATAACAGTTCCGAAGCAGCAGTGGCAACAGAGGGTCTGGCTAGCACACTTTCCACAGGACCCGCATCCAGTTCCTCCATCATGGCTTCATCTAGCGCATCTTCGGAAAACAGACAGACATCTACTAGAGGAGTACGGGACACCTCTGTGGAATCCAGCTCAGCCGCCACACCTTACGCCACCGCTCCTGTACCAACAATGGGGGTGCCGTCTGCATCGTTGAGGAGCACGACTCCAAATGCAGCCAGCCAGACTGAAGAGACAGCCTCCTCAGAAGCTGCAAGCACCTTGGGCGGACAGAGCTGTACAGCACAAGCCACAAGTGTGGCAGGGACCACTGGTTCCCCTGCTGCGACCTTCTCCAGACGCCCAAGTTCTCCACAGGTGGAGGGCTCAGCAACCTCTTCCCACATGGTGGCTACTTCTTCTGGTAAAGAAAGCGCAGCGGGTCCCAGCACATCGGGCAGCTTTTCAAGTATGGGAACAGGCACGCATGAAGTATCCTCTTCTTCCACGACAGCGTCTCTTCTATCCTTGGACCCTCTGGCAACACGGCATCCTTCAGCTCTCAAGCCCTGCCTCAGCTGACCACCACAGAAGATGTTTCTTCACAAACATCTCCCGGGATCTCAGGGTCAAATGTCTTCTCTGCCACAACCCACACTGCTGATAACAGTTCTGAAGCAGCAGTGGCAACAGAGAGTCCGGCTAGCACACTTTCCACAGGACCCGCATCCAGTGCCTCCATCATGGCTTCATCTAGCGCATCTTTGGAAAGGGGACAGACATCTCCTAGCGGAGTATGGGACACCTCTGTGGAATCCAGCTCAGCCGCCACACCTCACGTCACCTCTCCTCTACCACCAACGGGATGCTGTCTGCATCGTTGAGGAGCACCACTCCGAATGCAGCCAGCCAGACTGAAGAGACAGCCTCCTCAGAAGCTGCAAGCACCCTGGGTGGCCAGAGCTATACACCACAAGCCACAAGCGTGGCAGGGACCACTGGTTCACCTGCTGCGACCTTCTCCAGAAGCCCAAGTTCTCCACAGGTGGAGGGCTCAGCAACCTCTTCCCACATTGTGACTACTTCTTCTGGCACAGAAAGCGCAGTGGGTCCCAGCACATCGGGCAGGTTTTCAAGTACGGGAACAGGCACGCATGAAGTCCTCTTCTTCCACGACAGAGTCTCTTCTACCCTATGGAAACACGGCATCCTCCAGCTCTCAAGCCCTGCCTCAGCTGACCACCATGGAACATGTTTCTTCACAAACATCTCCCGGGATCTCAGGGACAAATGTCTTCTCTGCCACAACCCACAATGCTGATAACAGTTCCGAAGCAGTAGTGGCAACAGAGAGTCCGGCTAGCACACGTTCCACGGGACCCGCACCAGTGCCTCCATCATGGCTTCAACTACGGCATCTTCGGAAAGTAGACAGACATCTCCTGGCGGAGTATGGACACCTCTGTGGAATCCAGCTCAGCCGCCACACCTCATGTCACCTCTCCTCTACCACCAACGGGGATGCCATCTGCATCGTTGAGGAGCAACACTCCGAATGCAGCCAGCCAGACTGAAGAGACAGCCTCCTTAGAAGCTGCAAGCACCCTGGGCGGCCAGAGCTCTGCAGCACAACCACAAGCCTGGCAGGGACCACTGGTTCCCCGCTGCGTCCTTCTCCAGAAGCCCAAGTTCTCCACAGGTGGGGGCTCAGCAACCTCTTCCCACATTGTGGCTACTTCTTCTGGTACAGAAAGCGTAGCGGGTCCCAGCACATCGGGCAGCTTTTCAAGTATGGGAACAGGCACGCATGAAGTATCCTCTTCTTCCACGACAGCGTCTCTTCTACCCCTGGAAACACGGCATCCTCCAGCTCTCAAGCCCTGCCTCAGCTGACCACACAGAGATTTCTTCACAAACATCTCCCGGGATCTCAGGGACAAATGTCTTCTCTGCCACAAGCCACAATGTGATAACAGTTCCGAAGCAGTGGCAACAGAGACTCCGGCTAGCACACTTCCACAGGACCTGCATCCAGTGCCTCCATCATGGCTTCACTAGCGTATCTTGGGAAAGTGTACAGACATCTCCTAGCGGAGTACGGGATACCTCTGTGGAATCCAGCTCAGCCGCCACACCTCACGTCACCTCTCCTCTACCACCAACGGGTGTGCCGTCTGCATCGTTGAGGAGCACCACTCCGAATGCACCCAGCCAGACTGAAGAGACAGCCTCCTCAGAAGCTGCAAGCACCTTGGGCGGACAGAGCTCTGCAGCACAAGCCACAAGCGTGGCAGGGACCACGGGTTCCCCTGCTGCATCTTTCTCCAGAAGCCCAAGTTCTGCACCGGTGGAGGGCTCAGCAACCTCTTCCCACATGTGGCTACTTCTTCTGGTACAGAAAGCGCAGCGGGTCCCAGTACATCGGGCAGCTTTTCAAGTATGGGAACAGGCACGCATGAAGTATCCTCTTCTTCCACGACAGCGTCTCTTCTACCTTCTGGAAACACGGCATCCTCCAGCTCTCAAGCCCTGCCTCAGCTGACCACCATGGAACATGTTTCTTCACAAACATCTCCCGGGATCTCAGGGACAAGTGCTTCTCTGCCACAACCCACAATGTGATAACAGTTCCGAAGCAGCGGCAACAGAGGTCTGGCTAGCACACTTTCCACAGGACCCGCATCCAGTCCTCCATCATGGCTTCATCTAGCGCATCTTCGGAAAACAGACAGACATCTACTAGAGGAGTACGGGACACCTCTGTGGAATCCAGCTCAGCCGCCACACCTCACGCCACCGCTCCTGTACCAACAATGGGGGTGCCTTCTGCATCGTTGAGGAGCACGACTCCAAATGCAGCCAGCCAGACTGAAGAGACAGCCTCCTCAGAAGCTGCAAGCACCTTGGGCGGACAGAGCTCTACAGCACAAGCCACAAGTGTGGCAGGGACCACTGGTTCCCCTGCTGCGACCTTCTCCAGACGCCCAAGTTCTCCACAGGTGGAGGGCTCAGCAACCTCTTCCCACATGGTGGCTACTTCTTCTGGTAAAGAAAGCGCAGCGGGTCCCAGCACATCGGGCAGCTTTTCAAGTATGGGAACAGGCACGCATGAAGTATCCTCTTCTTCCACGACAGCGTCTCTTCTATCCTCTGGACCCTCTGGCAACACGGCATCCTTCAGCTCTCAAGCCCTGCCTCAGCTGACCACCAGGAACATGTTTCTTCACAAACATCTCCCGGGATCTCAGGGTCAAATGTCTCTCTGCCACAACCCACACTGCTGATAACAGTTCTGAAGCAGCAGTGGCAACAGAGAGTCCGGCTAGCACACTTTCCACAGGACCCGCATCCAGTGCCTCCATCATGGCTTCATCTAGCGCATCTTTGGAAAGGGGACAGACATCTAGCGGAGTATGGGACACCTCTGTGGAATCCAGCTCAGCCGCCACACCTCACGTCACCTCCTCTACCACCAACGGGGATGCTGTCTGCATCGTTGAGGAGCACCACTCCGAATGCAGCCAGCCAGACTGAAGAGACAGCCTCCTCAGAAGCTGCAAGCACCCTGGGTGGCCAGAGCTATACACCACAAGCCACAAGCGTGGCAGGGACCACTGGTTCACCTGCTGCGACCTTCTCCAGAAGCCCAAGTTCTCCACAGGTGGAGGGCTCAGCAACCTCTTCCCACATGGTGGCTACTTCTTCTGGTGCAGAAAGCGCAGTGGGTCCCAGCACATCGGGCAGGTTTTCAAGTATGGGAACAGGCACGCATGAAGTATCCTCTTCTCCACGACAGAGTCTCTTCTACCCTATGGAAACACGGCATCCTCCAGCTCTCAAGCCCTGCCTCAGCTGACCACCATGGAACATGTTTCTTCACAAACATCTCCCGGGATCTCAGGGACAAATGTCTTCTCTGCCACAACCCACAATGCTGATAACAGTTCCGAAGCAGCAGTGGCAATAGAGAGTCCGGCTAGCACACTTTCCACAGGACCCGCATCCAGTTCCTCCATAATGGCTTCATCTAGCGCATCTTCGGAAAGCGGACAGACATCTCCTAGCAGAGTACGGGACACTCTGGGAATCCAGCTCAGCCGCCACACCTCACGTCACCTCTCCTCTACCACCAACGGGGATGCCGTCTGCATCGTTGAGGAGCACCACTCCGAATGCAGCCAGCCAGACTGAAGAGACAGCCTCCTCAGAAGCTGCAAGCACCCTGGGCGGCCAGAGCTCTGCAGCACAAGCCACAAACGTGGCAGGGACCACTAGTTCCCCTGCTGCGACCTTCTCCAGAAGCCCAAGTTCTCCACAGGTGGAGGGCTCAGCAACCTCTTCCCATATTGTGGCTACTTCTTCTGGCACAGAAAGCGCAGTGGGTCCCAGCACATCGGGCAGGTTTTCAAGTACGGGAATAGGCACGCATGAAGTATCCTCTTCTTCCACGACAGATCTCTTCTACCCTATGGAAACACGGCATCCTCCAGCTCTCAAGCCCTGCCTCAGCTGACCACCATGGAACATGTTTCTTCACAAACATCTCCCGGGATCTCAGGGACAAATGTCTTCTCTGCCACAACCCACAATGCTGATAACAGTTCCGAAGCAGTAGTGGCAACAGAGAGTCCGGCTAGCACACGTTCCACGGGACCCGCACCAGTGCCTCCATCATGGCTTCAACTACCGCATCTTCGGAAAGTAGACAGACATCTCCTGGCGGAGTATGGAACACCTCTGTGGAATCCAGCTCAGCCGCCACACCTCATGTCCTCTCCTCTACCACCAACGGGGATGCCATCTGCATCGTTGAGGAGCAACACTCCGAATGCAGCCAGCCAGACTGAAGAGACAGCCTCCTCAGAAGCTGCAAGCACCCTGGGCGGCCAGAGCTCTGCAGCACAAGCCACAAGCGTGGCAGGGACCACGGGTTCCCCTGCTGCATCTTCTCCAGAAGCCCAAGTTCTGCACCGGTGGAGGGCTCAGCAACCTCTTCCCACATGGTGGCTACTTCTTCTGGTACAGAAAGCGCAGCGGGTCCCAGTACATCGGGCAGCTTTTCAAGTATGGGAACAGGCACGCATGAAGTATCCTCTTCTTCCACGACAGCGTCTCTTCTACCCTCTGGAAACACGGCATCCTCCAGCTCTCAAGCCTGCCTCAGCTGACCACCATGGAACATGTTTCTTCACAAACATCTCCCGGGATCTCAGGGACAAGTGTCTTCTCTGCCACAACCCACAATGCTGATAACAGTTCCGAAGCAGCAGTGGCAACAGAGGGTCTGGCTAGCACACTTTCCACAGGACCCGCATCCAGTTCCTCCATCATGGCTTCATCAAGCGCATCTTCGGAAAACAGACAGACATCTACTAGAGGAGTACGGGACACCTCTGTGGAATCCAGCTCAGCCGCCACACCTCACGCCACCGCTCCTGTACCAACAATGGGGGTGCCTTCTGCATCGTTGAGGAGCACGACTCCAAATGCAGCAGCCAGACTGAAGAGACAGCCTCCTCAGAAGCTGCAAGCACCTTGGGCGGACAGAGCTCTACAGCACAAGCCACAAGTGTGGCAGGGAACTGGATCCCCTGCTGCGACCTTCTCCAGACGCCCAAGTTCTCCACAGGTGGAGGGCTCAGCAACCTCTTCCCACATGGTGGCTACTTCTTCTGGTAAGAAAGCGCAGCGGGTCCAGCACATCGGGCAGCTTTTCAAGTATGGGAACAGGCACGCATGAAGTATCCTCTTCTTCCACGACAGCGTCTCTTCTATCCTCTGGACCCTCTGGCAACACGGCATCCTTCAGCTCTCAAGCCCTGCCTCAGCTGACCACCACGGAACATGTTTCTTCACAAACATCTCCCGGGATCTCAGGGTCAAATGTCTTCTCTGCCACAACCCACACTGCTGATAACAGATCTGAAGCAGCAGTGGCAACAGAGAGTCCGGCTAGCACACTTTCCACAGGACCCGCATCCAGTGCCTCCATCATGGCTTCATCTAGCGCATCTTTGGAAAGGGGACAGACATCTCCTAGCGGAGTATGGGACACCTCTGTGGAATCCAGCTCAGCCGCCACACCTCACGTCACCTCTCCTCTACCACCAACGGGATGCTGTCTGCATCGTTGAGGAGCACCACTCCGAATGCAGCCAGCCAGACTGAAGAGACAGCCTCCTCAGAAGCTGCAAGCACCCTGGGTGGCCAGAGCTATACACCACAAGCCACAAGCGTGGCAGGGACCACTGGTTCACCTGCTGCGACCTTCTCCAGAAGCCCAAGTTCTCCACAGGTGGAGGGCTCAGCAACCTCTTCCCACATGGTGGCTACTTCTTCTGGTGCAGAAAGCGCAGTGGGTCCCAGCACATCGGGCAGGTTTTCAAGTACGGGAACAGGCACGCATGAAGTATCCTCTTCTTCCACGACAGAGTCTCTTCTACCCTATGGAAACACGGCATCCTCCAGCTCTCAAGCCCTGCCTCAGCTGACCACCATGGAACATGTTTCTTCACAAACATCTCCCGGGATCTCAGGGTCAAATGTCTTCTCTGCTACAACCCACACTGCTGATAACAGTTCCGAAGCAGCAGTGGCAACAGAGACTCCGGCTAGCACACTTTCCACAGGACCCGCATCCAGTTCCTCATCATGGCTTCATCTAGCGCATCTTCGGAAAGCGGACAGACATCTACTAGCGGAGTATGGGACACCTCTGTGGAATCCAGCTCAGCCGCCACACCTCACGTCACCTCTCCTCTACCACCAACGGGGATGACGTCTGCATCGTTGAGGAGCACCACTCCGAATGCAGCCAGCCAGACTGAAGAGACAGCCTCCTTAGAAGCTAAAAGCACCCTGGGCGGCCAGAGCTCTGCAGCACAAACCACAAGCGTGGCAGGGACCACTGGTTCCCCTGCTGCATCTTTCTCCAGAAGCCCAAGTTCTGCACCGGTGGAGGGCTCAGCAACCTCTTCCCACATGGTGGCTACTTCTTCTGGTACAGAAAGCGCAGCGGGTCCCAGTGCATCGGGCAGCTTTTCAAGTATGGGAAAAGGCACGCATGAAGTATCCTCTTCTTCCACGACAGCGTCTCTTCTACCCTCTGGAAACACGGCATCCTCCAGCTCTCAAGCCCTGCCTCAGCTGACCACCATGGAACATGTTTCTTCACAAACATCTCCCGGGATCTCAGGGACAAGTGTCTTCTCTGCCACAACCCACAATGCTGATAACAGTTCCGAAGCAGCAGTGGCAACAGAGGGTCTGGCTAGCACACTTCCACGGACCCGCATCCAGTTCCTCCATCATGGCTTCATCTAGCGCATCTTCGGAAACAGACAGACATCTACTAGAGGAGTACGGGACACCTCTGTGGAATCCAGCTCAGCCGCCACACCTCACGCCACCGCTCCTGTACCAACAATGGGGGTGCCGTCTGCATTGTTGAGGAGCACGACTCCAAATGCAGCCAGCCAGACTGAAGAGACAGCCTCCTCAGAAGCTGCAAGCACCCTGGGCGGCCCGAGCTCTGGAGCACAAGCCACAAGCGTGGCAGGGACCACTGGTTCCCCTGCTGCGTCCTTCTCCAGAAGCCCAAGTTCTCCACAGGTGGAGGGCTCAGCAACCTCTTCCCACATTGTGGCTACTTCTTCTGGTACAGAAAGCGCAGCGGGGCCCAGCACATCGGGCAGCTTTTCAAGTATGGGAACAGGCACGCATGTAGTATCCTCTTCTTCCACGACAGCGTCTCTTCTACCCTCTGGAAACACGGCATCCTCCAGCTCTCAAGCCCTGCCTCAGCTGACCACCACGGAAGATGTTTCTTCACAAACATCTCCCGGGATCTCAGGGACAAATGTCTTCTCTGCCACAACCCACAATGCTGATAACAGTCCGAAGCAGCAGTGGCAACAGAGACTCCGGCTAGCACACTTTCCACAGGACCGCATCCAGTGCCTCCATCATGGCTCATCTAGCGCATCTTGGGAAAGTGTACAGACATCTCCTAGCGGAGTACAGGATACCTCTGTGGAATCCAGCTCAGCCGCACACCTCACGTCACCTCTCCTCTACCACCAACGGGGATGACGTCTGCATCGTTGAGGAGTACCACTCCGAATGCAGCCAGCCAGACTGAAGAGACAGCCTCCTCAGAAGCTGCAAGCACCCTGGGCGGCCAGAGCTCTGCAGCAAAGCCACAAGCGTGGCAGGGGACACTGGTTCCCCTGCTGCGTCCTTCAACAGAAGCCCAAGTTCACCACAGGTGGAGGGCTCAGCAACCTCTTCCCACATGGTGGCTACTTCTTCTGGTACAGAAGAGGGAAGGGGTCCCAGCACATCGGGCAGCTTTTCAAGTATGGGAACAGGCACGCATGAAGTATCCTCTTCTTCCACAACAGAGTCTCTTCTATCCTCTGGACCCTCTGGCAACACGGCATCTCCAGCTCTCAAGCCCTGCCTCAGCCGACCACCACGGAACATGTTTCATCAACACATCTCCCGGGATCTCAGGGACAATGTCTTCTCTGCCACAACCCACAATGATGATAACAGTTCCGAAGCAGCAGTGGCAACAGAGAGTCCGGCTAGCACACGTTCCAGGACCCGCACCCAGTGCCTCCATCATGGCTTCATCTAGCGCATTTGGGAAAGTGTACAGACATCTCCTAGCGGAGTACGGGTACCTCTGTGGAATCCAGCTCAGCCCACCTCACGTCACCTCTCCTCTACCACCAACGGGATGACGTCTGCATCGTTGAGGAGCACCACCCGAATGCAGCCAGCCAGACTGAAGAGACAGCCTCTCAGAAGCTGCAAGCACCTGGGCGGCCAGAGCTCTGCAGCACAAGCCACAAGCGTGGCAGGGACACTGGTTCCCCTGCTGCGTCCTTCTCCAGAAGCCCAAGTTCTCCACAGGTGGAGGGCTCAGCAACCTCTTCCCACATGGTGGCTACTTCTTCTGGTACAGAAGGGGAAGTGGGTCCCAGCACATCGGGCAGCTTTTCAAGTATGGGAACAGGCACGCATGAAGTACCTCTTCTTCCACAACAGCGTCACTTCATCCTCTGGACCTCTGGCAACACGGCATCCTCCAGCTCTCAAGCCCTGCCTCAGCCGACCACCACGGAACATGTTCTTCACACACATCTCCCGGGATCTCAGGGACAAATGTCTTCTCGCCAAACCCACAATGCTGATAACAGTTCCGAAGCAGCAGTGGCAACAGAGAGTCCGGTAGCACACGTTCCACGGGACCCGCACCCAGTGCCTCCATCATGGCTTCATCTAGCGCATCTTCGGAGAGCGGAAGACATCTCTAGCGGAGTACGGGACACCTCTGTGGAATCCAGCACAGCCGCCACACCTCACGTCACATCTCCTCTAGCACCAACGGGGATGCCATCTGCATCGTTGAGGAGCAACTCTCCGAATGCAGCCAGCCAGACTGAAGAGACAGCCTCCTTAGAAGCTGCAAGCACCCTGGGCGGCCAGAGCTCTGCAGCACAACCCAAGGGGCAGGGACCACTGGTTCCCTGCTGCGTCCTTCTCCAGAAGCCCAAGTTTCCACAGGGGAGGGTCAGCAACCTCTTCCCACATTGTGGCTACTTCTTCTGGTACAGAAAGCGCAGGGGTCCCAGCAAATCGGAGCTTTCAAGTATGGGAACAGGCACGCATGAAGTATCTCTTCCACAACAGCGTCTCTTCTACCCTCTGGAAACACAGCATCATCCAGCTCTCAAGCCCTGCCTCAGCTGACCACCACGGAAGATGTTCTTCACAAAATCTCCCGGGATCTCAGGGACAAATGTCTTCTCTGCCACAACCACAATGCTGATAACAGTTCCGAAGCAGCAGTGGCAACAGAGAGTGCTAGCACACGTTCCAACGGGACTCGCACCAGTGCCTCCATCATGGCTTCATCTAGCGCATCTTCGGAAAGCGTACAGACATCTCATAGCGGAGTATGGGACACCTCTTTGGAATCCAGATCAGCCGCACACCCATGTCACCTCCTCTACCATCAACGGGTGTGCCGTCTGCATCGTTGAGGAGACCACTCGAATGCAGCCAGCCAGACTGAGAGACAGCCTCCTCAGAAGCTGCAAGCACCCTGGGCGGCCAGAGCACTACAGCACAAGCCACAAGCGTGGCGGGACCACTGGTCCCTGCTGCGTCCTTTCTCCAGAAGCCCAAGTTCTCCACAGGTGGAGGGTCAGCAAACCTCTTCCCACATGGTGACTTCTTCTGGTACAGAAAGCGTAGCGGGGTCCCAGCACATCGGGCAGCTTTTCAAGTATGGGAACAGGCACGCATGAAGTATCCTCTTCTTCCACAACAGCGTCTCTTCTATCCTCTGGACCCTCTGGCAACACGGAATCCTCCAGCTCTCAAGCCCTGCCTCAGCCGACCACCACGGAACATGTTTCTTCACACACATCTCCGGGATCTCAGGGACAAATGTTTCTCTGCCAACCCACAATGCTGATAACTTCCGAAGCAGCAGTGGCAACCGAGAGAGTCTGGGTAGCACAACTTTCTACAGGACCCGCACCAGTGCCTCCATCATGGCTTCATCTAGGCATCTTCGGAAAGCGGACAGACATCTCCTAGCAGAGTAACGGGAACACTCTGGGGAATCCAGCTCAGCCACCACACTCACGTCACCTCTCCTCTACCACCAAGGGGATGACGTCTGCATCGTTGAGGAGCACCACTCCGAATGCAGCCAGCCAGACTGAAGAGACAGCCTCCTCAGAAGCTGCAAGCACCCTGGGCGGCCAGGCTCTGCAGCACAAGCCACAAGCCTGGCAGGGACCACTAGTTCCCCCTGCTGTGTCCTTCTCCAGAAGCCCAAGTTCTCCACAGGTGGGAGGGCTCAGCAACCTCTTCCCACATGGTGGCTACTTCTTCTGGTACAGAAGGGGAAGTGGGTCCCAGCACATCGCGGCAGCTTTCAAGTATGGGAACAGGCATGCATGAAGTATCCTCTTCTTCCACAACAGCGTCTCTTCTACCCTCTGGAAACACGGCATCCTCCAGCTCTCAAGTCCTGCTCAGCTGAGCACCATGGAACAGTTTCTTCACAAACATCTCCCGGGATCTCAGGGACAAATGTCTTCTCTGCCACAACCCACAATGCTGATAACAGTTCCGAAGCAGCAGTGGCAACAGAGAGTCCGGCTAGCACACTTTCCAAAGGACCCGCATCCAGTTCCTCCATCATGGCTTCATCTAGCGCATCTTCGAAAGCGGACAGACATCTCCTAGCAGAGTACGGGACACCTCTGGGGAATCCAGCTCAGCCACCACACCTCACGTCACCTCTCCTCCTACCACCAACGGGGATGACGTCTGCATCGTTGAGGAGCACCACTCCGAAGCAGCCAGCCAGACGGAAGAGACAGCCTCCTCAGAAGCTGCAAGCACCCTGGGCGGCCAGAGCTCTGCAGCACAAGCCACAAGCCTGGCAGGGACCACTAGTTCCCCTGCTGGTGTCCTTCTCCAGAAGCCCAATCTCCACAGGTGGAGGGCTCAGCAACCTCTTCCCACATGGTGGCTACATTCTTCTGGTACAGAAGGGGAAGTGGGTCCAGCACATCGGGCAGCTTTTCAAGTATGGGAACAGGATGCATGAAGTATCCTCTTCTTCCACAACAGCGTCTCTTCTACCCTCTGGAAACACGGCCCTCCAGCTCTCAAGTCCTGCCTCAGCTGAGCACCATGGAACATGTTCTCACAAACATCTCCCGGGATCTCAGGGACAATGTCTCTCTGCCACAAACACAATGCTGATAACAGTTCCGAAGCAGCAGTGGCAACAGAGAGTCCGGCTAGCACACTTTCCAAAGGACCGCATCCGTTCCTCCATCATGGCTTCATCTAGCGCATCTTCGGAAAGCGGACAGACATCTCCTAGCAGAGTACGGGACACCTCTGGGGAATCCAGCTCAGCCACCACCTCACGTCACCTCTCCTATCTACCACCAACGGGGATGACGTCTGCATCGTTGAGGAGCACCACTCCGAATGCAGCCAGCCAGACTGAAGAGACAGCCTCCTCAGAAGCTGCAAGACCCTGGGCGGCCAGAGCTCTGCAGCACAAGCCACAAGCCTGGCAGGGACCACTAGTTCCCCTGCTGTGTCCTTCTCCAGAAGCCCAAGTTCCCACAGGTGGAGGGCTCAGCAACCTCTTCCCACATGGTGGCTACTTTTCTGGTACAGAAGGGGAAGTGGGCCAGCACATCGGGCAGCTTTTCAAGTATGGGAACAGGCATGCATGAAGTATCCTCTCTCCAAACAGCGTCTCTTCTATCCTCTTGGACCCTCTGGCAACAAGCATCCTCCAGCTCTCAAGCCCTGCCTCAGCCGACCACCATGGAACATGTTTCTTCACACACATCTCCCGGGATCTCAGGACAAATGTCTTCTCTGCCACAACCCACAATGCTGATAACAGTTCCGAAGCAGCAGTGGCAACAGAGAGTCCGGCTAGCACACTTTCCACAGGACCCGCACCAGTGCCTCCATCATGGCTTCAACTACCGCATCTTCGGAAAGCGGACAGACACTCCTAGCGGAGTATGGGACAGCTCTGTGGAATCCAGCTCAGCCGCCACACCTCATGTCATCTCTCCTCTACCACCAACGGGGATGCCATCTGCAGCGTTGAGGAGCAACACTCCGAACGCAGCCAGCAAGACTGAAGAGACAGCCTCCTTAGAAGCTGCAAGCACCTGGGCGGCCAGAGCTCTGCAGCCACAAACCACAAGCGTGCAGGGACCACTGGTTCCCCTGCTGCGTCCTTCTCCAGAGCCCAAGTTCTCCACAGGTGGAGGGCTCAGCAACCTTCCCACATTGTGGCTACTTCTTCTGGTACAGAAAACGCAGCGGGTCCCAGCTCATCGGGCAGCTTTTCAAGTATGGGAAAAGGCACCCATGAAGTATTCTCTTCTCAACGACAGCGTCTCTTCTATACTTGGAAACACGGCATCCTCCAGCTCTCAAGCCCTGCCTCAGCTGACCACCACGGAAGATGTTTCTTCACAAACATCTCCGGGATCTCAGGGACAAAGTCTTCTCTGCCACAACCCACAATGCTGATAAACAGTTCCGAAGCAGCAGTGGCAACAGAGGACGGCTAGCACACTTCCAAAGGACCCGCATCCAGTTCGTCCATCATGGCTCATCTAGCGCATCTTCGGAAAGCGGACAGACATCTCCTAGCAGAGTACGGGACACCTCTGGGAATCCAGCTCAGCCACCACACCTCACGTCCTCTCCTCTACCACCAACGGGGATGACGTCTGCATCGTTGAGGAGCAACACTCCGAATGAAGCCAGCCAGACTGAAGAGGACAGCCTCCTCAGAAGCTGCAAGCACCCTGGGCGGCCAGAGCTCTGCAGCACAAGCCACAAGCCTGGCAGGGACACTAGTTCCCCTGCTGTGTCCTTCTCCAGAGCCCAAGTTCTCCCAGGTGGAGGGGCTCAGCAACCTCTTCCCACATGGTGGCTACTTTCTGGTACAGAAGGGGAAGTGGGTCCCAGCACATCGGGCAGCTTTCAAGTATGGGAACAGGCATGCATGAAGGATCCTCTTCTTCCACAACAGCGTCTCTTTCTACCCTCTGGAAAACGGCATCCTCCAGCTCTCAAGTCCTGCCTCAGCTGAGCACCAATGAACTGTTTCTTCACAAACATCTCCCGGGATCTCAGGGACAAATGTCTTCTCTGCCACAACCACAATGATGCTAACAGTTCCGAAGCAGCAGTGGCACAGAGAGGTCGGCTAGCACACTTTCCAAGGACCCGCATCCAGTTCCTCCATCAGGCTTCATCTAGCGCATCTTCGAAAGCGGACAGACATTCCTAGCAGAGTACGGGACACCTCTGTGGAATCCAGCTCAGCCACCACACCTCACGTCCCTCTCCTCTACACCAACGGGGATGACGTCTGCATCGTTGAGGAGCACCACTCCGAATGCAGCCAGCCCAGACTGAAGAGACAGCCTCATAAGAAGCTGCAAGCACCCTGGGCGGCCAGAGCTCTGCGCACACAACACAAGCCTGGCAGGGACCACTAGTTCCCCTGTGTTCCTTCTCCAGAAGCCCAAGTTCTCCACAGGTGGAGGGCTCAGCAACCTCTTCCCACATGGTGGCTACTTCTTCTGGTACAGAAGGGAAGTGGGTCAGCACATCGGGCAGTTTCAAGTATGGGAACAGGCATGCATGAAGTATCCTCTTCTTCCACACAGAGTCTCTTCATCCTCGGACCTCTGGACAACACGGCATCCTCCAGCTCTCAAGCCCTGCCTCAGCGACCACATGGAACATGTTTCTTCACACACATCTCCGGGATCTCAGGGACAAATGTCTACTCTGCCACACCCACCCCACATGCTGAAACAGTTCCGAAGCAGGGCAACAGAGAGTCCGGCTAGCACACTTTCCACAGGACCGCACAGTGCCTCCATCATGGCTTCAAACTACCGCATCTTCGAAAGCGGACAGACATCTCCTAGCGAGTATGGGACAGCTCTGTGGAATCCAGCTCAGCACGCCACAACCTCATGTCATCTCCTCTCCCACCAACGGGGAATGCCATCTGCAGCGTTGAGGAGCAACACTCCGAACGCAGCCAGCCGACTGAAGAGACAGGCCTCCTTAGAGCTGCAAGCACCCTGGGCGGCCAGAGCTCTGCAGCACAAACAACAAGCGTGGCAGGGACCACTGGTTCCCCTGCTGCGTCCTTCTCCAGAAGCCAAGTCTCCACAGGTGGAGGGCTCAGCAACCTCTTCCCACATTGTGGCTTCTCTGGTACGAAAAAGCAGCGGGTCCCAGCTCATCGGGCAGCTTTTCAGTATGGGAAAGGCACCATGAAGTATCTCTTCTTCAACGACAGCGTCTCTTCTACCCTCTGGAAACACGGCATCCTCCAGACTCTCAAGCCCTGCCTCAGCGACCACCGGAACGAGTTTCTTCAAACATCTCCCGGGATCTCAGGACAAATGTCTTCTCTGCCACAACCCACAATGCTGATAACAGTTCCGAAGCAGCAGTGGCAACAGAGAGTCCGGCTAGCACACTTTCAAGGACCCGCATTCCAGTTCCTCCATCATGGCTTCATCCTAGCGCATATTGGGAAAGTGTACAGACATCTCCTAGCGGAGTACGGGATACCTCTGTGGAATCCAGCTCAGCCGCCACACCTCACGTCACTCTCCTCTACCACCAACGGGGATACGTCTGCATGGTTGAGGAGCACCACTCCGAATGCAGCCAGCCGACTGAAGAGACAGATCCTCAGAAGCTGCAAGCACCCTGGGCGGCACAGAGCTCTGCAGCACGGCCCACAGATGGCAGGGACCACTAGTTCCCCTGCTTGTCCTTCTCCAGAAGCCCAAGTTCTCCACATGGAAGGCTCAGCAACCTCTTCCCACATGGTGGCTACTTCTCTGGTACAGAAGGGGAAGTGGGTCCAGCACATCGGGCAGCTTTTCAAGTATGGGAACAGGCACGCATGAAGATCCTCGTCTTCCACAAACAGCGTCTCTTCTATCCTCTGGACCCCTGGCAACACGGCATCTCCAGCTCTCAAGCCCTGCTCAGCGACACCGGAACATGTTCTTCACACACATCTCCCGGCTATCTCAGGGACAAATGTTTCTCTGCCACAACCCACAATGCTGATAACAGTTCCAGACGCAGCAGTGGAACCAGGACTCGGCTAGCACACTTTCCACAGGACCCGCACCAGTTGCCTCCATCATGGCTTCAACTTACGCATCTTCGGAA